>NC_142141.1:62459286-63085784 GCF_024610735.1 Ursus americanus | reverse complement strand
GTGGGGGCTGAAGATGAGGTGTGGATTCTCATGGGCAGATGCTGCAGGACAGAGGGGGAGGAAGCCGCTGGGTCCCCCAGTCTGGGTTAACCTGGAAGTGGCTGAAGGCAGCCTGAACCAAGATGCTACCTTCCCCCCACACACACCTGGCCCCCAGCAGCAGTAGCACCGGGCGGGGAAACCGATCCTGAGAGAGAGAAATGAGGTTCTGCGTCTGCACAACTGGACAGGGGCTGCAAGGTTCGGACCTAAAAGCTGAAATGGACGAGGAAGGGGCCCCTTGCTTCCTAGTCTCGTCCCGACCTTGAGGCAGAACGTGAGGAAGGTTGCCGGTGCGGCCGCTCTGTGAGGGTAAAGGGCACGATCGAGTGACAGTGGGAGGACGGGGCCGGCAGCCGGTCTCACGGGCGGCACGCGTGGGGGCAGCGGCCACAGCCCCTGCCCGGTGCCCTGCTGGCCGAGGGAGGTATTTCTGCTCTGTGAGCCCTGTCATCAACGTCACACAGAGATACGTTCTGAGACCTGAGGACATGATGAAGAACAAGGTCACTCGGGACAGAAGTAGCTGCTGAATGTGTGCCATTTAACGACGGCGTTAAGGTGGGAGACACAACCTGCATTTCAGTGACTCCCAGGATGAAGGCGCAGGCCTGGCTCCTTCTCATGAATGCCCTTGGATGCTGACATGCCCAGAGTCCCTCCAGTGCGGCTTCTGTGATCAGTGCTCTGTTGGGTGTCCTTCTAGGTCAGCTGGGACTTCTTCGGGCACCCTGCAAAGGGACTTCCCAAATCACAAGACACGGGTCAGGTCGCGGTCGGGTGTGTCCACTCAGGCACGCACCGAGGACCGTGTTCTCTGCACTGTCCCGTTTCTCACCCTCACTCTGCTGGCTCTGTATCCTTGGACTTGTCCACTTGAGATGCAAACCCTACCCCCACGGTTCCCCAGAAGTGTCACCTCCTCCCACAGCTGCTTGCAGAGACAAAGGGACAGCGCAGGGAAATAAGAAAGAAATGTGTTTTGTTTGGATTATAGTCAAGGAAGCACATTTTCTCAGAATCCCTCTCCTCCTACCCATCACACACCCACCGTGATTTTCCGTTTTGCCTCATGGACTTGAACTGTGTCATGTGGCCAAGCCTTAGCTGGAAAACTTTTCTGGGGAAGTGAATGCACAGCTTTCCCAAACTCTGCAGAGAGAAGAAATTATGAAAGAGAGGGCGGGGGCTGAAGATGCGGATGGGCAGCCGATGAGGTGGGCCACAACCCTCCTGCAAACTGTGCTCGACCCTGCGTGAGTGCACCGGGGTGGCTGCAAGGGCATGCTTCTGCGTCAGGCCGCCACCCCCAGAAGCCCCTGCATGGCAGCTCTCCCTGCGCGGCTCAGCGCAGCCTCTCAGGTCACAGAAGAGCGACCTTCTTCATGGAGATTCGACGTAGAGCAGCTTGCATTTTAATCCTTCCTCTCTAGCTCCTGAGGGATAACAATTTATTCTGCAAATAAATTACCGTGATCATTATTACGATGAGCGCCGTCCATTATTTCATATCCAGGGTGGAAGCGGCAGGTGCTGGTGGCCATAAATTCCCAATTCCCAGTTCCATTCTGCCTTCGTCAGATTGTCAAGGCTCATCTAAAAAGCAGCCACTGATCCAACATAGTTTTAAGTGGTGCCCATTGCAAGTGCTTAATTGTGATTGTCCCATTATTTTTATAAATGTTTAGAAATTTTTTTCCAAAAATAGTTTTAAATTAATCCAACATGAATCATATATTTTTAAGTGTGTAGTTGGAGGGGAGAATCGGTATGGAAGGGTGTGTAATTTCTGCATGCAGCTGGTGACTTACAGACGGAAACAGAGATCTGCGACCGGACAGACAGAAATCAGGAAAGCATCCCGGAAAGGGTTTCATCCGCTTCCCGGCTCTGCAGCACCCATCGGGGACTCAGAGGGGACAAGGACTTCATGACATAATGACACGCCTATGGTACGGCATTTTGCCAACGTCTCACATGATTGACTTAGAGCAAAATTACTATGTGATTGTATATATTTGCATATTATTTGTCAATTCAAAAATGTATGTATATTTTAAAGGAATATTTTTTTTCTACTTGTCAGAATCCCAATAGACACATTCGTTACAAACTTCACTTCCACTCTTGAATTATCCCGCTCTCCAAAGGCCATAGAGAGACACCAGAACTTAATAATTCTGAGAATATTCCTGCCCGCACACAAACATAGAAGCCATTGTATTTCCCAAGTTTTGCCGGATTGCAAATAAGTGAGCAGCGTGAAGGGCGCCGTGATGCATCAGGGCTGACTCGGCTGCCGGACTCTCACCAAGTCCAACAAGTGTGGGAGGCTCCCTCGCGGTGCGGTGGGGGTGCAGGCGGGGGACCCGGCTCAGGGTCCCCGATGTTCTCTCATGGGCCTGTGACGGGAGCCAGCAGAGCCCACTTCTAAAGACACGCGGTCAGCAGCCACTCCTCGGCCCGGGACGGAAGGAGGCCCAGCACTTAGAGCGGCTTTAACGGACCCGCAGCACCGCATCCTTGCCCTGAGCGGAGTCAGGGAGCGCGGGAAGACGGCAGCCTGCGTCTCCACAGCCAGGAGCCCAGCTCTGTCCAAAATCCCAGGCCACCGAATTCTGTGAATTATTCTGGTCTCAAGAAACAGCCAAGTCAGAAGACCAGATGCTCACGATGGTGTGTATTACTTGGGAAAAAAGACAAGACATTCACATTATTAATTCATTCTCCCCACATGTTCAGGGGCTATGGCTACTTAGCCTCCCTGTGCTCACGGTACTGGTGAGTCCTCGCCCGGCCGCTGAGACCGTGCCTGTGAATGATTCTGTGGGGCTGTGGGTGGTGGGTTCTGGGGACACCTGCAGGAGGCGGCCTTTGAGACGGCTGTGCCTGTCTGGACCCGGAACCACCATCCACCGCTATGCGTGTGCTCTATCGGTCCTGCGCCCCCTTGGCCGGCCCGTCAGCACACGGGCAGAATCCCGTGCCCAGGGGCCGGCCCAGGGCTGGACATGTGGCCAGGCCAGGTGGTCAGCACAGCCCGCGGTGACTGTCCAGAGATGGGCACCTGCCCCCAGCCCAGTCTCAGCCAAGGCTGGGACGGTTACTTCATCCGCCTTGCTCTCTGCCTCCCCTAACCCCGTTCCTCCCTAAAACACCGAGGACAAGTAGACCCAGAACACAAGGCATGTGTTCTTGTGCAGAGTGGAGGACAGACACATGGCAGACCTGTCCTCCCTTCTGCTGGAGGGGAGGGGGCCCTGGGAGCCACGGGCCCTGGGTTCCCAGGACCTGATGAGGAGGGGAGCTGTCGCCTGAGGAGCTGGGCTCATGCCCGTGTGGGAGCCATGCTCCCCGGGGGTGCACACTCATCAGTGTGTCTTGAACAGGAGTCCCTGTAACCAGAGCCCTGTGCAGTCCCCTCCACCCTGTCCCACATGGGGCCCGTCTCCCAATGCAGCAGTGCCCCACGTGCTCCAGAAAACCCACTCCCCAGCCTGGGTCACTGCTAGGATGTTTACTGGGTTCTAGCTGTGGGTATGCATGACACAGAATTTGGAACATGCAAGCACGTGTAAAAGACAGACTAGAGGATCACAGCCGACTCCCCTGTGGTCGTCAGCCCCAAGGGCTTCACCCATCCCCGTCTTCACTGGGGTGCCCCAAACTCAGCCGGCAGCCCCTTACTTATTTAACATGAGCCCTTGATAAGAGGAAGAGGCAAGTCAAAGGGAAGGAGCACATCCTGGCTGGCCCTAGAGTCGTGATGGGACATCACACGGGGGAGGACGCATTTCCCATTACAACGGAACCGCAGAGCCACGGTCATCCTTTCCCGTGATGGTGCATGGTGACCACTGGCCTGTCTGGAGGGTAGGCTAACGGGGAATTCACCTGTGGAAAATAAGCTGCCCCTCTGTGGGCAACGAAGCCTCACAGTCCCATCATTCCAGGACGGGTCTCTCCCCTTGTGGACAGGCCCCTCTTCCGCCCTGACAGCTCTGTGTCCACGGATGCACCACGCCACGCCACCCTCAAGGACACAGGTGAATGGTCTGCCTACTGGTATAAAGAAACGAGGGGCGCCTGGGTGGTACAGCGGTTAAGGGCCTGCCTTCAGCTCAGGGCGTGATCCCGGCGTTCTGGGATCGAGCCCCACATCAGGCTCCTCCGCTATGAGCCTGCTTCTTCCTCTCCAACTCCCCCTGCTTGTGTTCCCTCTCTCGCTGGCTGTCTCTGTCTCTGTCGAATAAATAAATAAAATCTTTAACAAAAAAAAAAGAAACGAGAAACTCCTGTTCAGCCGCTCTGGGGTTTGGGCGTTTTGGGATCATTGCAAGGTGTGCATAATGCACGGAGCACCGTTTTTGGAGGAAAAGTGTTCTTTGTGTTCTAAAATAGAGTGGCAGACAAGAAGTAGGCCCCATCTCGTGGGCACTGAGCGCACGCGTGAGCCGCTGGTCTCCGTGAGCGTGGCATGCCGGCCGTGGCTTCTCTCGGGCCCCATTCTGAGGCTGCAAGTTCCGGGACTTTAGGGGGTAAATGTACTTGCCAAAACAAGGACTTAGCTGGGCATGATGCCCACAGTCTCCAGAACCTTCCGCGTGGGTACCGTGCATTAGAGCGTGTTGAAGTTGAGCCCGTCCGTCACAGGCCCCCTCTTGCACTGGGATCCAATTTAGGAAGGAAACGATGGCAGTGTAATTTGGGGGCAGAGATGTGCTGAGCACCGCCCAGAGTCCCCGCAATTGTCTTCAGCCAAGTGGCAGGAAACAGCTGGCCAGAATTTCTGAGTGCCTTTAATGAAGAGGACGCCTCCTGGTTCGCATTCAGTGACTAAATGCAATAAGACTAATGCTCCTTGGTGAGTTTCCTGGAAGAAAGGTTGCCCTGAAAGACAATTGACTCTGTGTGTCCCTCCCAGGGCCCGAGAGGCGGAAACCGCCCTTGGAAATCAGGCTCCGCTGCACGGGGTCTTGGTCAGTGCTCTTTTTTTCTTTCTATGTATTTTAAGAATTTGTTACACTCAACTCACAGGTTTGGGCTATTTATTTGTTGGGATTTCTGTCCTCGGAACACCATGCCAAGGATTTGTAAAACAGTCTCCCTCGTGGCCTCTGTGGAATGCCACGTGGCCGGTGGAATTACAGAGGGAGGCCACAGAGTGCTTGGGGAAGAAACAGCAGGGCTGGAAGCTTCCAGAAGCAAGGACTCCTGCAAAGGCAGCGGGAAGGCCTTTCCGGGCCCTGCCACCCCTGGTTGGGCACAGGCTGGCCTCTATCGGTGACGAGGAAAGGCGTGACAGTCCCTGGTAATCAGGGCAACTGATGAGTGTAGTCGATGCCCTACCTGTTCCCTGAAGCTAGACACCTGTCACCATGGTCCAGTGTGCACACCTGGTTAGCTTTGCTTCACTCACATTTTAGGGATATTCACCGTCTTTACTGACGGGCAGGCCCTCTCTCTAGCTCCTGTTCATAGCAGCAGAAGCGGAGCCCTGCCATGCTGCAGTGGGCAGCCAGGGGGCACGCTGGCCTCTCTAAGTCCCATAGAAACGAAGGGTCCCACTTAGAATACAACTAAAATCCTGACAACCTTTCAGAGAAGCGGGATAATCTGTTGCTTATCGACTACACCAGTGGCCTTCAATCTGTCTGACCACAATCCTCTGCAAGAAATATATTTTCATATCTACACATAGACAGACAAACACACCTGAAACACTGGTTCACAAAGCCTCCTTATCTACCCAATGACCTTTTCTATTTTATTTTGTTTAAAGGAACCTGCTAATTGATCTTAAGACTCACTACGGGTCACAACCCACATCTTGAAAACAGTCTAAACCCACATCTTAGACCATCTTGCACGTTCACGACTGCGTCACTGCCCACCCACGGTGAGAAGCCTCTGTCCATTTGCTTGTTGCGTCATGGGGCAGATACTTGTGTTCCTAAAGCCACGCTCTGTCTTGTGTCAGGAAGCATGTATTCAAGAGACATCAGGCTACATTTTTAGTGCAGTTTCCAACTACCACTAGGAGGACTGAGTCCTAATGGAATTGAACCTATGACACGGGTTTTTAAGTAATTTAAACTCAATGGAACAAATAGGAGTTATTGGTGAACTTCATACAGGACTTTCTTTGTTCAAGGAGCTCTTACTAACTATAAAAAGATCCCACATCAACCCAGAGAATCTTGAGATAATAAACACTTAGATCTAGAAGAGATTCCATTGATTCTCCTTCCCGATTCTTGTCCTATGGACTAAAAGGAAAACATGTGTGGGTCAAATTGAGCGGTCCAGCCTCTGGAGCACAGGAAGAGCTCAGTACTGCGAGTTGAATTAAGGGACATGCTGATGTGGGCAAGGCCAAGGCCACACAGCAGGCGCCAGAACTAGGGGTGTGCACATGGGGAGTTCTATGTCCGTGCCATGGCTGTCTACCGTCCACGCTCACCGTCTCACCAGGAGGGGAAAAAGAGAGTCGACAGGATCACGGGCACTCTGAACTATCTACACAATTTGCGAGGGTGTGAAGACCTCAGAGTTGAGCGAGGATGCGGGGGGTCTCGGCTCTGAAAACGAGTCATCTGTGCTATGCTTACCCAAAAGTCGAATGTACAACCCTAGCTTCATTAGCTCTATGTTTTGATGAGGTCAGATTGGGGGAAAAAATGGAAGGGAAGGGAAGGGAAGGGAAGGGAAGGGAAGGGAAGGGAAGGGAAGGGAAAGGAAGGAAGAGGGGAGGGGAGGGGGGAGGGGAGGGGAGGGGAAGGGAAGGGAAGAGAAGACAAGAGAAGAGAAAAGAAGAGAAGAAAAGAAAAGAAAAAAACAAGAAATAGGAAGTTTTGTTGTTGTTGTTTTTTAATCTAAATTCACACCCATGCAATGGCACCCCCAAGGGAAGTTAAACTAAGACTTTGAAATGAAAATTACCTAAGAAAGGCCATGCAAATGATATAAAAGGATAAGAACCCACTGGGGCCTGGCTGCCTGCTTCTCACCCCTGGATGTGGCTGGGAACATTTTCCATTTGTAAAATCCAAGGTCATTTTAGTCACTAGTGAAGTGCTTGTGGAATTATTAATAGAAATTTTGAACAATACTGCTCAAACAGAATCATGATCTATACGCCTCTGACAAGCACAGTGTTTTAGATTCTGAGAGGTTTGGATAACAATGGCTGGGTTTTCTCATACAAATGGAGCACCTGTCAGCTTTTCCAATAAAGAACTTTCACTCGGAGCATACTAAACTCTTCCTTACCTAGCTGCCATCGTCCTACGATTTGGGAAAAGTATTTTTAAACGTCTTTCAATATATTTCATGACTTCCAAGAGCAGCAGAAATAGTTTGTCCACGTGTAAAGCTCCCCTTTCTCCAGCGTGTCTCAAAGCCAGCGAGCGTTGGAGAGATGGCGGCCCATCACCGTAATCACTTTTGACTTTTTGCTTCAAAACCACATCATGAAAATGCGGCAATCTGAAACAATGGGGGTGGGGCAGGATGGGGGGCTTCTCAAGAAAGAAAAGCTGGATTTCCGGCCAGACCGTGGAGTGTATCCTGCCACTCTACACACTGCCCTGGACTGTGGTCTGGGCAACAGGCTTCTCTCCAGCCACGTGACAGCCGCGTGGGACCCCGGAGAAACCACATCGTCTGTGGGATGGCTGCTGGAACACACGGATAGAGTTGCATTCTGCACTCCTGCATCTCATGGCCAGTGGTGCATAATGAGCTGGTATCTGTGAAGTTCTGAGAGCTGTTTGGACAAGGGTCTCGGGGGTCAGGAAGCCATGGATCAGCTCACAGGCCGAAAACACAGGGAAAGAGACACAAACACCCAAGCTGACTCAACGGAACATGCCGTGGTCCTGCTGCACATTACAGACCCTCCCTGTGTACCATCTCCAATAATTCAGAAGACGTCCTGCCCCAAACAGGGATGCAGAAGCTCACGGGCCCACCTCGCGGATGCAAGCCATTTGCCGATGCGTTTGCACTGCTTTACCAAGAAAGGTCCTAAATCTCAGAGCTAACGCTGGCTTTCTTTGCGATGTTAGGAAGTCTTTCTTGATGTCTCTCCTCCTTCCTACCTGCCATCAAGTGAACACACCACTATAGGAGGGTCACAACGCTTTTTCTTCCCAACATTTCCTTGTAGGTTTGAAATTACCTTTATGGACGGCATACGTAACATCCATTTGCAGGCCAGAAGATTTATGAACCGTTCCAAGCTACTCCTCTAATAAAAGATTCTGTAAGTAGCTCAATAGAGTTAATAATATTCAAGAAATTGAATAATATATTAAATAATTTTTCACAGACCTATAAAATCTTCTGATTCCTGTCTGCTTTGTGTGTGCTCCACTTTAAACAAAACCTTTTTGAAAGAAAATAATTTTAATTTTGTTACTGCAATGTTCACTTTGCAGCTGAGAGTCTGCTGTGAAAGCAAGTGGTCCTCCCAGATAATAAATCGATGATTATGTTGCCGGATATTTTCTAATGTTGTAGAACTCTCTGGCAGCCTGATCCAGAAAAGGAACTGAACGCCAGGGTTTCCGTGTGGACACGTCCTCAGGAATGCTGTGCTCCATCCTCTGCCGGCACACCTGAGGCAGGTAAGGTCGGGGGTTTACGGGACGTGGCCCGCTGGGGCCAGAAGGCCGGTGGCCGGACTCCACACGTGGCATGCTCTTCCCACACCCTCTCAGCTCACTAGATATCTGATGAATGTCTGTGCATTGTATTGAACCCAACAAATCCAAATGTGGGTTTCAACATACCTGCTCTGATAATTACTCCTGGGGAACACACCTGTCTGGCACTGTGCCAAGCATGGGGCCACACAGCTGGGCAGTGGACAGTCCTTCCTGGGCTCCCCTGCAGGAAAGTTCGCTAGCACCCACTGGCCACCAAGGGGGTTCCGTGGAGGCCAGGTGGCACCAGGAGGGGCCAGCAAGTGGCCAGCTTGCCAAAGACGCCACTGAGAGGCCAGTGAGCAGGAAGATGAGGTCACACAAGAGGTCAAGAGGTGGGAGCACCTCGAAAGGAGGACGTGCTCGAGAAGAATGTGCCCACGTGGTGCTCAGCATCGCCCAGAAGCCACCTGCTTGTCCACCGTCAAGCCCTGCCTCCACACGGTGTCCCAAACCTAATACATTTATGTGTATTCACAACCTGCACGTGTGTATTCATGGGAAGTCGGCCTTCAGACCCTTCCTACCAGCTCGAGGCATCTGTGGAAGGGAAGCCTAAGGAACAGGAAGGGTAAACTCCACTCCTACCCTGCAGTGTTGTCCACACGGGGACAAGGTGCTGACTGGTTGATGAGTGACAGTCCCAAATATTCCTGAAATCCATGATAGCCTCAATACATCTCGCCGAGGGCTTCTTAATCCATAGGAAGTAACACAGACAGCTCCTGTTCCAAAATTAGATGGTGCAGTCAGAGCATGGATCCGAGGGGACGAGCCTTGGTGTGCAGTTAGGGCAGCGCCGTGGTCTTCCGGAACTGAACAGCCTTTGTGCGTCCGAGCAAAAGGCGACGATGTCGTGCACGATTCTGAAGGTTGAAGCAACGTTGCCTAATGTTTAAATCAAGAACACTCAAAAAAGGAGAGGAATTTGATAGAAAGTGCAAGAAATGGGATGTGCTTGTGTGGGCCGTGCCCTCCACTCTGTGTAAATGGAGCAAGCCGGGCTGTCCTGGGGAGCTTGAGTCAGCTGGAAGCTGGCAGCTCCCTCCTTAGAAGACGGTGGATTAAAGGATGTCTGCATGAGCCCCAGCTCCATGCTTCCTCCTCATTTCAGAGTTTTACTTACTCTGGGAATTTAAACTCCGTGGGTGAGTGGCAGATAGCTAGATATATAAAATCAGGAAGGAAAGATCTCAGGAAAGAAGCCGAGGGCTGAGGCCAAAGATCATGAGGTTGGACCCAGAAGGGCGCTGTCCCGGCGAGCAGCCCTGACGGTGACAGAGGCCGGCCTGAGAGCTGAGACCGCTGTCGTTACTGCCATTTTGCATTGCACCGGTTCTAGGCAGTACGGGTCCTTGGTTTGTGCTCGTGAAGGCTGAAGCTGCGAACTGCTACAGAGTAATTGAAGGAGAACAGCTGAAGCTAGCTGCTGCTCTGCCTCCCTCTGGAAGCGCTCTGCACGTTCTCCACCAGCGCAGAGAAAGTCTCGTTGCATGTGAGACGGAGTCTCTGCTCACTTTACTTTGCTCTGCGCTGACCCAGATCTGCAGGTCCTGCTGGGGGTTCACAAAGACAGTCCCCCCAGTGGAGGAGGTTTGGGGAATATGTCATCCGCGTGACTCTTGGCTGGGTTCTCGCTCATTGTCTTTATTTGCACAACGGCCAGTTTGCAGCAGGGACAGCTGAGCATGGGTGAAGAGGGCCTGTGGTGGAGGGAAAGACAAATCAGCCTGGAAGAGCAGCCTTGGGTGGAGACTTGGCGGGGCTGGGAAGGGAGCAGGGGGCCTGCACTTTGCCCAGTACAGGATCCAGAGTCCATTTGTTGCCTTGGGTTATTTTGGGCTGAGTCCAAGTCCGTTCTGTAAGTCCCTGTAACTTGCAACGAGTTTCCTCACTGTGGAATGGAGATGACCGTCCTCGCAGTTGTGCAGTGTGGGGGTGAGGCGTGGATGAGGCCCACAGTAAGTGCACCGAGGAAGCCCTGCACCTGCGCTGGCGGGTTCTGCCTGTGTAATTGGCGGCATGTCCTGAAATCTCTGAGCTCCGGCCCCCTCCTGCCTAACGTGTGAAGTGAGTCACATCAATCCAGGGAGGCTGTGGGCTTTGTACAGTGTTTCAGTGAGATGCTGGATGTGAAGGCGCCCCATGGACACAGAGCCCGAGCAATTACAACAGTAATATCAAAGATCGCTGATCACAGAGTCACCAAGGCAAATATAATAATAACAAAATTTTCATCATTCAAATATTGGGGAATTTAATGAAAAGTAACACAGAGACATACAGTGAGCAAATGCTGTTGGGAAAATGACTCCAATAGAGTCGCTCCATGCAGCACTGCCGCAAACCTTCCATTTGTGAAAATGCAGTATCTTCAAAGTGCAATAAAGCAAAGTACAAGAGAATGAGGTCTGCCTGTACAAAATGCGTTTATAAACAGAATTATGACCTGGATCGATGCCATTGCTAAGAAGCCATCACTTATTCCGTAGCAGCTAAGAGTTCGGCGACACAGAAATTAAATTTCAGTTCCCTTTGCATTTGTCCCCCTTAAAGAAATGGGGGATGGTGCCGCTGAGCTGACCTCCTGCAAAGCTAAGAGTGGAATGCGGTAACGCTGAGGAGCTGCCGGTGAGCTGCTGGATGAGGCATCCACCTGCGGTGTGTCCCTCCTTCCCCCCGATGAGACACCCTCCGCTTCTCATCCCACACCAAGTTTAACCAGTCTGCGGCTTTTCCAGACATCGCGATCATTTTACAAGTATTTCATAAGGGCACATACATAAAATAAGTTCGAATCATCTGTGTTCAATTCAGATTGTGCTACAGAGACGTGGAGGCACTTTCATGTGCACAGGGTCCTAACTAGTTCAAGAGGGAGAAGATTCTTGTGAAGAAAGAAGGCACAGAATGCCTTTGAGAACAAGCCTGAGGTTGTAGTCTACTCACCCACTGAGCACTCTGCCTATTGTGCCCCTGTGCACACCGCCTCCTGGACCCTGCACTTCACACCACCTCCTACACCCTGTTGTTCACACCACCTCCTGCACCCCACTGTTCACACCGCCTCCTGGACACCTCTGTGCACATCACCTCCTGCACCCCGCTGTTCAGACCACCTCCTGCACCCCGCTGTTCACACCACCTCCTGCACCCCGCTGTTTACACCGCCTCCTGGACCCCTCTGTGCACATCACCTCCTGCACACTGCTGTTCAGACCACCTCCTGTAACCCGCTGTTCACACCACCTCCTGCACCCCACAGTGCACACCGTCTCCTGGACCCCTCTGTGCACAAAACCTCCTACACACCGCTGTTCACACCACCTCCTGCACCCCACTGTTCACACCGCCTCCTGCACCCCACTGTTCACACCGCCTCCTGCACCCTGTTGTTCACACTACCTCCTGCACCCCACTGTGCACCATGCCTCCTGCACCCCGCTGTGCACACTGCCTCCTGCACCCTGCTGTGCACACTGCCTCCTACAACCCACTTTTCACACCACCTCCTGCACCCTGCTATGCACACCGCCTCCTACCCCTATTTATACAGCTGCCTGAACCTGACTGTCTACACAAATCTCCTGCAGGTTACTGTCTACACAGATTTCTTGAGGCTGTCTACACTAGTTTCTTGTAGCTGACTGTCTACACAAGGCCCCAGACAGTGTCTACACAGGATTCCTGCAGCTGGCAGTCCGCACAGAGCCCCATCACAAAGACGTGTTTTCAAAAATGAGCAAGCAAGGGGAGCAAGCAAGGGAAGTGGGGGGTTATGCAGAAGGCCAGTGAAACCCAGGTCCATTGGCAAAGGCCTTGATCAGGCCAGTGTGAGGGCGTGAGGAAGGTATTCTGGAGGGCGATGCAGCATGGCACGGCGAGAAGAAGGCTCGGGGGCAGGAAACCAGGGTTTGGATGCTGTTGTGGGCAGAGGGGAGAATGAGGGCACAGAAGAGGGCCGTGCTGGGCGGAACAGAGGAGCAGGGGAAGAGCACAGAAGAGGCAGACATGTACCCATTGCTTTTTCAATGATCACGTGTCTCCCCATCAAAACAGTTGAAATGAAAATGTTCCACAGGTGTCCAGGGCTTAGCACAGAGCATGGCCCTGGTTTCTCCTTGTCACTGTACATTCTCTCCGCTCAGAGCACAGGTGACTACTTGAAGTCGCGCTCCTGTGGAGTGGCCCGGCGTCCTTCCACAGACGGACGACACAGCGGCAGTGAACCGGCCGGGGCTGCGTGCGGGTCCTGCTCCGCGCTGCGTCTGGTAGACAAAAGCCTGCAGACTGAAGACCAGAGAGCAGCAGCGTGGGAAACACACTCACAAATGCACAGGGATTGACATCCCCTGAAGCCAACAGGAAACTCCCAAGAAATCTATGTCCCCTGTGGGTTTACAGCGGATTTTAATGGGCTTATTGATAACACATCTAGATTCATTAGTGGGGCTGCACAGCAACACAATGGAAGCCAACAAGAAATTATTGAAAACTCAAGCTGCCATCTCTAGCTTTCTGTCCCAGTTGAACTGACAAGTGGGGGCTTCAAAGGGACTCCAGTCCTTCACCGACAGCCTGGCAATCCAACACGAGCTGACCCAGTGCAGCTTGTAGGGGCATCTCCCGCATCAGGACTCTCAGTCTCCAGGACGAGCCTCGTGACTGGAGTTGGCACCGTGATCACATCACATTGATTCTCATTTCTCCATCTGCAAACCCTCGAGCCCGTAAATATTCACTGTGTAGACTTGAAGCCAGTGTAAACCCAGCGAATCCCTGGCCCATTGCATTCGTGAATCTCGGTGCTGGCCGAAGCTGGGGTGCGCAGCCTTGCAAATCAAACAGTCTGCAGAACAGAGGCGAGGCCCACATTTCCACGCCATCATCCCTCCGTCCTGCTGCGCGTGATGAAGCCTGGTCTGTGGGCCCACCGCCGAGTCAGGGCCAAGGCCGGTTTCTAAAGCTGGGCATCGTGACCCATAACATGCAGACACTTACCCTGCTTCTGATGGAAACCAAAGAGCTTTCACCCACTGATGGCCAAGCAAAACTACCCAGCCCCCACGGTCTACGGACAGCTCTGCCTGCAGGACCTCTGTGGTCTGTGGAACCTCCTGGCTCCTTCAAGAGTGTGCGAGTCACCATATTCCAGATCCACCCAGGTGGTATTTCAGGCATACCGCAAAGCCCCGGCTCGTTCCCACTTGGGTCCACCACCCGAACGGTGTCTAAATTTCCACTTTGGGCATTTTATTTCTTAATTTCGCATTTTCTTAGCCTCAGGCCATCACTGTTTAAAAAAATACCTGTGCCTGGGTCCACGCCAAGCCACCGGACCCTGAATCTCTCTCCAGGTGATTCCAACGCCATTCTGGCTTAAGGACATTAAGACACGCGGTCACTTCATGTGGACTGTGTGAACACCGGGAACGTCGGTGACCATCAATGGGTTTATGCTGAATTAAAGTGACCATTTTTAAATAGTAGCATTTACTTATGAAAAGATATGTGATTTGAGAAGAGATCTTCATGGTAGAAAAAAGAGACGGGAAGGTGTGGAGAGCTGACCACGGCAAGAGAGATGTCAAAAGGATCTCCGTGTTTAAAGGCTCCCTCTTCACCTGCTTCCTATCTTACGAAAGGTGATTCCGGATCTAACGAGAGCCACCGGACGCCCCCAGCTCCATCCACGAACACACAGTAAATTTCATCCTACGGGCTCTGCTTTGCTCCCTCCCTCCCACTCCTCCATTTCAAGACATGGATTTTAAAAAAGTGTCACTTGACAAATATTTTTTACTGTGCCTCATCAATATTGAGATGGCCAGGTTTAGCAAATAAAAATAAAATAAAACAAATACAGTTAAATTCAAAGTACAGAAAACCAACAAAACTTTAGAGGTAAACACTGCAAGGGACACACTTGGCTCTTATATTTCAGAAGTATCCATTGTTTATGAAAACGATCAAATGTAACTGGATGTCTTGTATTTTATTTACAACTCTGGTATTTATGTATATTTACATATTCACGTTTGAATATTTTATATAGTCACGTGTACATACTACTCTATTTGTATTGTACCTATTTATTGATTGTATCTATCACTTCTTGCAAAAGTCTAAGGGACACATCTAAGGCAGGAAAGGTCTGTATAAAATCAAACCTCATGCCACGTGCATTTGTCAAAACCCACAGAGTGTGGGACACAAAGAGCGAACCCTGACATAAACGATGGACTTCAGTTGATAACGTATCGATACTCAATCATCCGTGGAAACAAGTGCACTACTAGGAACCAAGGTGAGAGGAGCTGGGGAAGCTGTGCCATGAGGAGGGGGCACAGGGAGCTCTCTGCCCCTGCTGGGCAATTTCTCTGTGTCCCTAAAAATGCTCTAACTTCCTCCGTGTTACGAGCAGTGCCATATGTGTGAACAGGGTCCAGCTTTGTGCTGCCGAAGTTAGCAGACCCCGAGGTCAGCTGCCTGGAGAATCTGGCCTGGAGTGGGGCTGCTCTCTGCTGCAGGCCAGGTGGGGCTGGAACTGTGGACCCCAAGGAAAGAAGTCCCCTGAAGCCCTTCTTTACCTGACCCTTCCCCTGTTAGGGCATTACTGGGGTCTTTGCTCCTCATACTATCTGAAGTTACCTGTTGCCCACTGCCCACCCCACGGACTTCCGACCCCGTGTCCTTGAAAGCATCTTCTCCGCCCTGCCCCCGACATCCCCTCCACACCTTGGCATTTCATCTTCCCAACAGCTGCTCTGTGTGGGGGACGTGGCTTCCCACGTGCAGAAGGGGAGAAGGAGGTTCAGCAACCTGAGTCCTTTCCTGCTCTGAGCAGGGCCCGGGCCTGGGAAGGCACAGGAGGGCCGCCCCCACCTGCCGTCCACGCTCTCCACTCCATGGAGATTTCTCCTTGGGTGTTGCCCTGTCCGGGATGGCATATCAAAATGTAAAACAGGGCAGCTTTATTTTTTTCAAGTTTTTATTTAAAATATGGGTATTTATAAATTGTAATGTGTATTTTGCCTTTAAATCTCAAGAGATAACTGAATATTATAGAAGAAAATAACTTTTTTGGGAAAACAAACAAGTTGGCTATTTTGGCTATTTTTATTTCTTGCATCTGGTGAACTGCACAGTTTCTGTTGAAAATATGTCCAAGTCTACACTTCGAATACAACAGCTTTTTAATTTTTACATCATAGATTGTCAGTGGGACACAAATCATATGAAAATCTTGATTGTTACAAGGGATAATTATGCGAAAGACAAGAGCAAATCAATGGAATGAATGTATGATTTGTGAATGCTGCTGTTTTTCTGTTATGACAAATCCACACATTGCCGCCCCTCAGAACGCAGGGCCCAGACAGGCACAGTGACAATTAAATCCAGTCGTCCTAGTTTTAATGTCCCAACTTCCATGCAAATCGTACTCTGCTTGTGTTTTATTTTGTGATGCTTTCCCTTGAAGGTGTACTTCCCAAGGTGGGAGGCTGACACGCCTTGTCCCCAGCACTTAAGAAGCCTGGTTTGCTTGGATGTGCAGAAACTTTTAATCTTGATGAAGTCCCATAAATTCATTTTATCTTTTGTTTCTCTTGCCTTTGGGGATGTGTCATGAAAAAGGTTGCTTTGGCTGATGTCGTAGAGGTTGCTGCCTATGTTCTCCTCTAGAATTTTGATGGATTCCTGTCTCACATCGAGGTCTTTCATCCATTTGGAGTTTATTTTTGTGTATGGTGTGAGATAGTGGTCAAGTTTCATTCTTTTGCATGTAGCTGTCCAATTTTCCCAGCACCATTTATTGAAGAGACTGTCTTTTTCCCACCGGATGTTTTTTCCTGCTTTATCAAATATTAGTTGCCCAAAGAGCCGAGGGTCCATTTCTGGGCTCTCTATTCTGTTCCATTGGTCTATGTGTCTGTTTTTGTGCCAGTACCATGCTGTCTTTGTGATCACAGCTTTGTAGTACAGCTCGAAATCCGGCATTGTGATGCCCCCAGCTTTGTTTTTCCTTTTCAACAGTTCCTTGGCGATTCGGGGCCTTTTCTGGTTCCATACAAATTTAAGGACTATTTGTTCCAGTTCTTTGAAAAACGTTCTCGGTATTTTGATCGGGATAGCATTGAAAGTGTAGATTGCTCTGGGTAGCATGGACATTTTAACTATGTTAATTCTTCCGATCCATGAGCATGGAATATCTTTCCATCTTTTTATGTCTTCCTCAATGTCTTTTAAGAGTGATTTATAGTTTCTAGAATAAAGGTCCTTTACGTCTCTGGTTAAGTTAATTCCAAGGTAACGTATGGTTTTTGGTGCTATTGTAAATGGGATGGATTCCCTGATTTCTCTTTCTTCGTTCTCGTTATTCGTGTACAGAAATGCAACTGATTTCTGAGCATTGATTTTGTATCCCGCCACGTTACTGAATTGCTCTATAACTTCTAATAGTTTGGGAGTGGCTTCTTTTGGGTTTTCCATATAGAGTATCATGTCGTCTGCGAAGAGAGACATTTTGACTTCTTCTTTGCCGATTTGAATACCTTTGATCCCTTTTTGTTGTCTGATTGCTGTTGCAAGGACTTCTAGTACTATGTTGAATAATAGTGGCGAGAGTGGGCATCCTTGTCGAGTTCCTGATCTTAAGGGAAAGGCTTCCAGCTTTTCCCCATTGAGAATAATATTTGCAGTAGGCTTTTCATAGATGGCTTTTATGAGATTGAGAAATGTACCTTCTATTCCTACACTCTGAAGGGTTTTAATCAGGAAAGGATGCTGTATTTTGTCAAATGCTTTTTCGGCATCGATTGAGAGGATCATATGGTTCTTGAGTCTTTTCTTGTTGATATGATGTATCACGCTGATTGATTTGCGAATATTGAACCACGCTTGCATCCCAGGTATGAATCCCACTTGATCGTGGTGGATAATCCTTTTAATGAACTGTTGGATTCTATTAGCAAGTATCTTGTTGAGGATTTTGGCGTCCATATTCATTAGGGAAATCGGTCTGTAATTCTCCTTTTTGAGGGGGTCTTTGCCTGGTTTGGGGATCAAGGTAATATTGGCCTCATAGAATGAGTTTGGTAGCTTTCCTTCTGTTTCTATTTTTTGAAATAGCTTTAGGAGAATAGGTATTATTTCTTCTTTGAATGTTTGGTAGAATTCCCCAGGAAAACCGTTCGGGCCTGGAGTTTTGTTATTTGGAAGGTTGTTTATCACTGACTCAATTTCTTCATAATTAATTGGCCTGTTTAAGAAATCAATTTCTTCCTTTTTCAATCTTGGTAGTTTATAGGTTTCCAGGAAGGATTCCATCTCTTCCAGCAGAAAAACTAAGAGGCAGCCCACGGAATGGGAGAATATATTTGCAAATGACACTACAGATAAAGGACTGGTATCCAAGATCTACAAAGAACTTCTCAAACTCAATACACGAGAAACAAATAAACAAATCAAAAAATGGGCAGAAGATATGAACAGACACTTTTCCAATGAAGACATACAAATGGCTAACAGACACATGAAAAAATGTTCAAAATCATTAGCCATCAAGGAAATTCAAATCAAAACCACACTGAGATACCACCTTACGCCAGTTAGAATGGCAAAATAGACAAGGCAAGAAACAACAATTGTTGGAGAGGATGTGGAGAAAGGGGATCCCTCCTACATTGTTGGTGGGAATGCAAGTTGGTACAGCCACTCTGGAAAACCGTGTGGAGGTCCCTTAAAAAGTTAAAAATTGAGCTACCCTATGATCCAGCCATTGCACTACTGGGTGTTTACCCCAAAGATACAGACGTAGTGAAGAGAAGGGCCATATGCACCCCAATGTTCATAGCAGCAATGTCCACAATAGCTAAATCGTGGAAGGAGCCGAGATGCCCTGCAACAGATGACTGGATTAAGAAGTTGTGGTCCATATATACAATGGAATATTACTCAGCAATCAGAAAGAATGAGTTCTCAACATTTGCTACAACATGGACGGCACTGGAGGAGATAATGCTTAGTGAAATAAGTCAAGCAGAGAAAGACAACTATCATATGATTTCTCTCATCTATGGAACATAAGAACTAGAATGATCAGTAGGGGAAGAAAGGGATAAAGAAAGGGGGGTAATCAGAAGGGGGAATGAAACATGAGAGACTATGGACTATGAGAAACAAACTGAGGGCTACAGAGGGGAGGGGGGTGGGGGAATGGGATAGACCGGTGATGGGTAGTAAGGAGGGCACATATTGCATGGTGCACTGGGTGTTATACACAACTAATGAATCATCGAGCCTTACATCGAAAACCGGGGATGTACTGTATGGTGACTAACATAATATAATAAAAAATCATTATTAATAAAAAAAAAAAAAAAAAAGAAGCCTGGTTTGCAAACGTTTCAGTATTCAGACCTTCAGTGCGGGCCTCACTTGTCCCTGTGGTGCGTGGCTATCGCTGGGCCTCAGGCCAGGATGAGGGCTGGGGCTGACCCACCCGGGCAGGTGGGTGGTGATGCTGGGACCAGCTTCACCCAACAAGGAGCCCCTTGCACAGCCTCCTGGGTGGGAGGAGCTAGGGTTTGGGGGAGAGGGCCTTCTGGGCCACTGAAAGAGTCACATAGGACAGTCTCGAGCGCCGCTCCCTCCCCTCTCCAGGCTTCAGAGATGGCCTTCCAGCACTGGCTCGCCTGGACTCCCCTGCCAAGCAGCACCCACCCCCCCAAGAGCGTGCACTGGCCCTCCTGCAGGGCTGCTGTTCAGAGCCCAAGATGAGGCCACGCCAAGGAGGCCACCCACCCTGAGCAGGGCTTATACTCTGTCTTGGGGGACACACTCCAGGGGATGACCCCACCGCAGGAGCCAGCACCTGCCTCCATGCACCCTGTCCCAAACTGCCAGTGCTCACAGGAGGGCACCAGTACCATGGACACGTGCTTTTCTGGACCCCTAACCCTGAGATGACTTAGAACCATCCTGTTCCCTTCCCCACGTCAGAAGTTATCTGGCCTTTCCTGACCTCAGAGAGTCAGGCCAAAAGTGCTCCTGGCCTGAGAGTCGCACCCCCCCCCCTCCCCAGCCCACAGCCCACCTACAACTAGGGCTTCTTCCTGCTCACTGAGCCTTGTCTGCCCTGGGAAGAAGGGAGAGGAGGGGTGTGCACCTGAATCCATTGTTTGCTTCTACTTAGGCCGGTTGAGTTGTTTACAGTGTAACTCATTCGTGGTTCTGTCTCTGGGCGGGCGGGCTTTATCTTCTTTAAGGCACAGCCTCAAGTCAGGCCCTGCCTTTGTAAAAAGTCCAGCCCCACAGAAACGTCCAACTCACTGCTCTCCACTCCAGGCTTGGGCTCAGCCTTACCCTCTCCCCTCCCCAGATCGGACCTCCTGCAGGAAGCAGGTTCCCCAAAGCCTGGGCCTTTTCAGTAACTCCTGTTTATATCTGGGGCCATCGCCACCAAGGACACTTTTATTTGAGGGGCTGAGTATCACATAATCATTATAAAACAAATTGTTTTTCCACTGCTTGAGAGTCAGGAAGAATAAACCTGGAGCTGGTCTGGGCCTCCTGTTTGAAAGAACTAACGTCATGGCTGGGTACCGCCTGGAACCTGATCTGCACCCCCTCTCCCCCCGCACTTGGACCCAGGGCTGGGGATCCCTGTCTCTAGGCCCTGGTGGGCTGATCCCACAGCAGCTGTCCTCAGAAGGACTGAGCCGAGGTCTCTTTGGGGGCCATAATGCCCCCCAAATAAACAAGGCCAAAGGTTAGGGGGCACACCACCTCCCCTGATCTGACCCTCACCTCCCCGTCCCTCCATCTCCCAGCGTTCCCCGGGGCCCCCATGGCCTATGCTGCCTCCTGTAGGTCCTGTCCTCGCTTGGGATCCTCTCCCAGACCACAGGAGTCCGTATGTGGTTCCTAGGTCCTACCCTTGCTCTACCAGCTCGGAGCCCCTGAGTCAAAGCTGTCCCACGGAGCCCAGAAAGGAAGGGGTTAAGGAGGGGCTGTATTGGAGAACCTCCCCCCCTGCACTGGGGGGCTGTAGCACAACGGAAACCAGGAGACAGAGCACGCTCGCGGGCGCTCCCATCCGGGCCACAGGCTGCGCTGCATACACAGGGCTCCTCACCTCCTCCAGGTAGCCCACCGGCTGGTTCTTAAGGAGGAGTTCAAGGAAGGGGTCAGGCAATACGTCGAGGTGGCTACATTGGCTTTGTGGGGTCTATAAATCACTGACCTTGTCTGGTAAATTCCCCCAAAAGAAGCAGGAGCTCTGAGGGCCACTGGTCTGCAGGCATTGGTGCCGAGATGCCAACAGCTCCCTTGAACGCCCTGGCCCGCTGCGCTTATCCGAGGCCGTCCCTGGAGGTGCCACCTGCCAGGCCTGCCTGCGCGGAGGGAGAGCGTCCGGGGCGCCGCGCGGGGTCCGTGTCCTTGCGCAGCTCCCGCCGACCACCAGGCGAGCAAGGAGGGCCCTCTGTCTCCGCAGCTTCGGTGTGGCTGTGGAGCTCTGCTGCCCACAGACGTGCGGTGCCCGTGCAGGGAAGAACATCTCAAGAGAGAAGGGGACACGGAAAGGTGCTGCAGCTCTGAGAGTAGGGCTTCCGCCCCTCCACCTGGCCTACTGCGCGACACTCTTCACCTTGGAGCTGCACTTCCGGGGATTGTGGGGGGGGGGGTTCCGAGGCGTTCAGGGGAAAGGGATGCAGATCCCGGAACCAACCTCGGAAGGGGGCCTGAGCAGGGCTGGAGGACGGGAGAGCAAGGGACCTGCCGAAATGGGGGGGGGGCGGTGCGGGGAGCCTGGTGGGTCTCCCGGGAACTGGCAGCCATCGAACGTTCTGGCAGGCTGCTCCAAGGCCCAGGGCGCCTGGCTGCCGCCTCCTCTAAGGAGGCTCGAGGGCCAGATACTCCCCAATCCCAAGGGGAGGGGGTCAAAAGTGGGAGAACTGGGCAGGCAGGAGGACTCGGAGCGTTCAGGCCGCAGTGACATGGGGCCCATTCTGCACTGCGGATCCCAGAGTTCCAGCTCAGCACCCCTCCGATCTCTGCAGCCCCCCACTTCCAGGTGCTCCACCCCCCGCCGCGGGCTCCCGGCCGCGACCCCGCAGGGACTCCAGCCAGGGAGTGGGGCGCAGGGGCAACCCGGGGTGGTTCACCGCATCTGCAGCTTCCTTGACCTGCCGCTGCTCTGGAAGTCGAGGTGGCTGCCTTTGGGGCCTCATGTGACCAGTGAAGCACACGCGCCATGGCGCTGCGTTGGAGGACCGCAGGGCAGACGTGGGCCTGGGGTGTCAGCTGAAGCTGTCCCCATCTCGGACAGCTTAGGCGTCTGGAGAGCTCGGACGAAAGCAGCGCCCTGAAGAAATGATCGTAGATGTGCCAGGGCAAAACACATGTGCTTGCACCTGACCCTGTGGGGCTTTAGGGAATTAAGGGGCTTGGGGCCCCGAGGGAGAATGCAGCAGGCGCCTCCAGCTCCAGCACCTGCACTCAGGGCCGCCGGCCTCTGGGACGCAGAGGGCGACAGCGCCGACAACCGCGGTGCTCCTTCCACGCTGCGGAGCGGCTTCCCTCCTGCGGACGCTGCCTTTCCCCTCCGAGCTCCTCCGGGCGCAGATCATCCGCCGCTCCCGCTAACGCGGGCCACCTGTTTGTGCCTAGCTAACCCGCCAACTCACGACCCAACCTCTCAGGGCCGAAGACCACCCCCCTCACTGCGCCCGGGGACCGGAGCGGGGTGCATATGGGGTCTGCACCGCGCTGGGCGAAAACCCAGCTCCCTTCAAACCCCAAGCCAGGTCGGCCCCTTTCCGCGGGGATTCTCAGGGCCTAGGAACCGGGGTCCTCCCCCAGTCCCTCTCCCCTGTTAGAAGATGCCAGGGCTTAAAAAATTCGCTTTGCCCTTTCTCTTAATCTTGGAGGAACAGGCCAGAGCTACAACGGGCACCTTGATGGGCCTCAGACCTTCGTCGCTGCCAGCGGTTCCACTGTCACTAACTTTGATCGCCCTTATTAATTCCAGCTGCGCTCTATTTGTCATTTCCCCCTTTCCTCCGGAATCATTATTTATGGCTGGGGGAGCGGAGGGGGAAGGTGCCCCCCACTGGAAGGCAGCCTGGGAGGGAGTTGCTGAGGGAAGGAAGGTGACTGAGGGTGTTTTCCCTAAAGGTCACCAGAATGGAGTGGTGGGCAGGGGCCTGGTGGGAGCAGCTCCTCTTTGAATCCTTGCTCAAGAGCATTAACTAATTATGGATCAGAGGAAGGAAAAAAATATTCCTTTAAATAACCAAAGGTAATTATAACCCTGTTGTTGACACTAAGGATTAATAATTGATCAGGACTTACACACAATAAATTGTCAATTTATCTCCCCACAAAAAATGCCAGTGCTTGTGTAGTGTTGTGTTTCGTTTCTGCCCTCTGGGTATTTCCTATGAAGATCCGCTGTGTTCCCATTTGGAGGCAGCTCCAAACCTCACAGTTTGCTTCTTTAAGAATATTAGATTTAATTTGTGTTCAGTTCCATATAGAATAAAGTAACATTGAGGACACCTTTTTTAAAGACTCTCCCTTATTATCTCAGGACCAGACTTAAGTAAACAAACAAAAACCATTCTTCCTCTTTCCTTTTACCTGGGATTGCAGAAGAACAGAGGAGGGAGATTTCATAACTCGTTCCTTTTTATTATATTGCCGGTATAGTCCTCCTTAATGACATCTTCAATTTTTATCTTTCTTAGAAAGATCGAGAACGCTCTGCCCTCGGTAGAGAGAACAGGAGCCTATTCTCTGCTTGGAGGGTGGAGGCACCAGTGAGTCTATATGGCTCTGTTTGCAGGAGATACAGGTGAGAAGGTAGTGAAGCATGCAAATGGGGGTGTCTGCACCCTAAAACAAGTGTTTTCTCCTTTGCCTCCCACGGGCGAGGGCTATGAGCACATCATGAAATACTGGTCTCCTGCAGCTCCAGCCAAAGCAAAGGGGAGGGCTGGCATGTGCTTTCATTACGGCCCACAGACAGTAATTTTCAGCAACTGGAAAATTATATTGTCATAGATTACTTCTTCTCATAATAAGCCTTTAAAATATCTGTAGGGATTTGTCACTTACATAAAGGTTTGAAAATACATCAAAGGGACATGTCCCCTTTGCGATTTGTAGAAATTCAAATGATGTTAATCGTAATACCCACATATCACAGACTGTTGTGTATTGTTCCCAAGATTGCCTCTTGTGTTAACACTTTTTTAAAATGTTTAAAATGTTATTTTTGTAAAGCTGTGTAAGAACACTTATTTCGTAGATCTACTTATATCCTTAATTTGGGGTTAAAATAAATGCTTTTCTTGGGATTTTCAATGCACTAAGGAAGAATCATCTGTTAGGTAATCATTGCATAGTGTTACTTGGAGGAAACTTTCTAATAACCCAGTGTAGTGTTTAGATTCCAAAGGGTTGCCTCAGACAGAACAAATAAATCGGTTCGGAATGATTTTTTCAAACTGTTGTCTGTTTACGCGACACTAGCTGTGGAAGTTCAGGGCACATTTATTCCGTAACGATGAAACACTAACGGCCCACTTTACGCTCGGCCTCTGTAGTACATATTTAAATGCAGTCTTCCCTGACCCTGAAACGCAGGCGGGCTGCGGGGCAAGTGGCTTCCCGCACTGGCCGCAGCGCCCAAGCCCGCAGGTGTCCGCGGGGAGCCCCGCCGCCCCGGCCCGGCTCCCGCCTGCACGCGGGCTCGCGCCGGGCCTCGAGGGTGGGTGCCCGCGGCGCCCCCCACGGGCCGGGCCGCAGCCCCTTCCCCTCTGCGCTCCCGCCCTCTCGCCTCGCGTCAGACAAAGGTGGATGAAGTTCTTTTCAAGTTTCAAAGGCGGTCGCTGGGCAGCTTTGCAGAAACAATAACTCTTTTATTGGGAACAAATGTTGACATTTGACGGGCGCGGGAGGCCAGGGCCGCCGGGCAAGCGCTCCCGGGGATCTCGGCAGCGCCCGGCCCCCGGGGCCCACCTGAGATGAAAGCGCGGGGTCCGATCCACCAGCCCCGCGCCCAAGCCCCGGCCGCAGAGGGCAGGGGTCGGCAGGCCGAGCCACGCACGCCACGGGATGCGAGCGCCCGGCCCGCAGCCGCAGCGCCGGGCCCGGGCCGACCGTTCCGCGCCCCGCTCGCCAGCGCCCCGCGCGCCCAGCGGCCCGCTCCGGGAGCTGCAAGCGTCTCTCCTGGCCGGCGACAGTTCGATTAACTAGACTTTAAAGCAAAAATAAAAATCAGACCCCACACCAACTTCCTTCCCCAGGGAACGTTCCCTCTCTCTCTCTCTCTCCCTCCCTCTTCTCTCTCGCTCTCTCTCCCTCCTCCTGCCCCTCCTCCCTCCTCTTCCCCCTCTCTCTTCTTCCTCCTTCATCTTTCCTAATGATTTTCACGGAGGAGAGCTCATAAATCACTCTGCATTTCTCTTTTAGAAAGATCCCTCTAAACACCTGCGGGTTTTATGTTCTTAGCACACATTTAAAAATCAAGTTCTCCGGAATGAAATTCAGGTCAGGAAGGCAGGGTGAGTAAGTTATGGAAATCTTTGATAATTTGTCGGGCATATAAACATCAAAGAAGATTCGTTAGCCTGAGCTAATCTCCTGAGCTGCTTTGAGTTTTCAGCAACGGAAAGGTGCGGTTGTCCGGAGAACCCGGTCGGGGACGGGGCGGGTGTGGGCGCGTGCGCGTGCGGGAACGGATCACATGTCCAGGTAAAACGATCTTCTGTTCCAAAGGGAGGCAGCTTCTATCCAGGCTTCAGTTTCTGAACATATGCACAAAGATCAGTTCTTGTTTGCGTTTCCCACTCCCACACTTCATCCTTCTCTAAGAGACAGTGCCTTAACTGTTACATGTTCGTTAGGGAGTGTGGTCTTGAAGTGTGTAATTTGTTAGAGATCACTCACTTCCATACTTTGCAGTGAAGTCTTCCAAAGACTCAAATTAGAATTTTACATATAACAGATATTGCTGCCATGTGTATTGTGTTCCCTGCTGATTTAGGAAATATGGCTAATAGCAACAAAAGCAAACTATTTCATCCCTTCAAATTGCGCTCAAAAACGCTATCTGGAGGGGAAAAATCATTATCTTCATGGAAATTCTATGAAGCTTTCACGTACGAAACAAAAATGAGCAAAAGAGCTCACAGCTCACTTTTCCGTTCCCAGACCTCACATTTGTTTTCTTCCAGACTCGCTGCCACAGAGTGGCATGGTTTCCCGTGTGAAAAATCTTCCCTGTCACCAAGAAATAGCTCGGCTCCAAACATGTCCACGTCTCTTTCTTGGGGAGGCAGGAAGGAGAAAACAAAACAAGACATAACAAAACAGCTCTCTACCCTAAAGGTTGGCTTTATGTCCAGCCTCCAAACGCTTGTATACTCGAAACCAACAAAATGCCTAAGACGTAGCAGAAAACCAAAACCCTGATCTACCCCTTTTCTCAGGAGACAAACCACTACTGCTCCTCCCCACCAGCCTGGCTCGGTGTCCAGCTCACAGTCCCCTGGCTTTGCCTCAAGTACCTAAGATTACTTTCAAATACCCTTTCTAACAAGACCCCAGCAAGAGGCCACTAATTTCTACAGCACAAAAAGCCACTGGAGAGAGATCCGTTTGTCAATATCAACTGGTCCAGCAATTTCCCATCCTCAGACACATCGGCCATCGGAGCTGGCAGATGTTTAGACAAGATTTTATAAATTGTTCAATATCAGCCCATAATGAACCCCAACTGACCATTCCAAAGCAGCTAAAAGCATCCGGGACGTCCCCCGCTGGGATCCAATAATGCGCTCATGCTGCAGCATTATTAATCATGGAATAAAACAGATGAACCTCTTGAAAAGTAAGTGTATGATTGATTAAAGGGCAATCTAAGAAGCTATTATTCTTGTTTTATAACCGTAAGTTATATTCACTCAATTTATCTTTGGAAAGGAAATAAATGATTGTTCATTTCTTCTCTGAAATCATATTATATGGATATCCATATAATTTTGCTGAAAATTAAAGTGACAGGTTTGCTGCTTTTATGATACTAATCAAGGGAATACGCTACTTGCCTACAAACTCTGGACTTGTCCTAGAATTAGACAGTGAGCAGCGCAATAACCAGGCTAGAGTCTAAGGTGGTTTGAACTTTTCTCTTCCCCCAGGGTAAGGGTAAGAGCCACCGAAAGGAAAATAAATCTCTCCTCCAGATTTTCACCTTGTGTTCAATGTGAGATATATGAAAAGAAGAGTCAAGGCCCTTACATTTGAATAATCTATGCCAATGTGGACAATTCAGGCTTTAAAATGAACAATTACTTCCACCAGTAATTTATGGTCCGTCAGAGGGGGGACTCCCTTACTATCCGTGCTGTCACGGTTCTCCAGCTCACCTTACCGAGAAGGTCCAATAAGCCAGCAGAGAGAAATACAAAATGGATCCTAACGTGTAAGGATGTCAGGTCATCTTATTTTGCCAAGGTTAAAAAATGGACACTAAGAAGTAATTTGCATATTCAGAGCACAAAATCTTAATTTTGCTCCAATACGTGTGCATATAAATAATCCAAAACTGGATGTTATTGCCGTACTGTGCATTTCTCTTCCATCTGCCTTTCTCCTTTTTTTTTCTGAGTGGGAGAAGGGAGAGATTATTTTACACATTTTCATTAAAAAGCCTGAGGTCAGATCGCCTGGGGGGAGGGGCTGCTATCAACTGGGGCTCCCTACCCAAATCACTCTCCTAGGAAAAATGAGCCCCAAACACCATATTGTCATAGACTAGTCTGTTTTTATTTACAATTTAAGATATAAATTAGTAAAGAATTCTTGTTAAACAACCAACAAAGATTGTATAACCAGCAATGTTCAAATAAAAACCAGGCAGAATTTATTTACAAAAAGTTTAGATTCCATTGCAATACAACTTGCATAAATTACTAGAAGCTTTATATCATTATAAAAATAAATATCAAATTTGTTTCCACTTCTTAAGTACTCAAGTTTTTCAATCACATTTTATTTCTACTGTGTACATCTTTTACAAATAAATTTTACAGTAAATCCTATCACAGCTATAGAATATATACCGTGGCAATGAAGTGATCAATTCAAGATATCCTGAGAAAAAAGATTGTTTTCAAAAGTCACACATACATTGGGGAAGCTATACTATGCCAACAAATTCACGGTATGTCCAACAAAAGTCTGTTCCGTTAGAGTCTGTGGCTCCTTGTCCTTTACAGTGGCACAAGATGTGGTCCGGGTTTAGAGACGTGTTTTTTTATATCTGTATATTTATGAACTTGGGGAGAGAGAATGGCCTGCTGCTGACTTTTTTTTTCCAAAGCAATTGTGACACCTACCTGTGGACCAAGGAAAAAACCAAATCATCCCAAATCCTTCAGTTCCGCACCAACATCACACATTATAAAAATGAGTCGATCTGAAATGATTCCGCCTCTTTCCCAAATCTTCAAGATCTGTGATTAGTAATTTTGCCTACTTGTGAAGTAGGGATTTTTTGAGCTACTGCTGTGAGCCAGGCGAACTGCAGGGTCCTATCTACTCCATCTGGACACGGGGGCGGGCCTGCTAAAGGGCCAGAGCTTCTCCTGTCTCTTCAGCTTACTCTGCAAACATCACCTCTAGAGGGTCCTGACGCCTGGGCCTCGGCAGCACTAGCTCGTCAAAGCCAGCGTCTGTTACACGTCGAGTGTAGTAAAAAATGGTCCCAAACTGCATACAAATACCCGAATTTTAATAATATGTTTTTCAAAGAGAAAACGACAGCAGTGGTGCAATATGCACGCCCCGTTAAAGGGGCGAGTCTTCACAGCAGAACTTGGGCGGAAAAAGAGGGACTCTACTAAAACAGAACAGCTACTTTCCCACTTAAAGGAACAAAAAAAAAGACTGAAGAACATTGCAATGCCCCTCAGACTGCAGGACAAGAGCAGGAAATAGACGTTAAGCAAGTTGACAGTGCAATTGGTGCGGGGAGGCTCTCCCAGGGCGGGAGGCAACACCCGGCGCCCACTTACTTGCGTTGCCGCGCACGGGCCTCCTATAGGTAGGGCTGGACGCCCCCACCAACCACGGTGCAGCCCTCACTGGCATCTGTCAGGGGAGGGGGCAGTTAGTCAGAACCTGACCCCAGAGCCATCTGTCTCCCAGACAGCTGCGCACCCGCCAGCCCGCACACCCATGCACGCTCGCTCCCTGAACGCACACAACAGTTTAGGGAAACTGTCTGTGCAGCCACTGTTGGAGAGAGATTTGGGGCATGTTTCCTGTTCTCATTTTCTTTTCTTGCCTCCTTGAGCTCCTTCTGCAGGTCTTAGCAACTCCAGCCTCAACTACGAGCCACGGGAGGAGAGGCAGAGAGAGCAGGGAAGCGGCAACGACTCTTGTCTTCTATTTGGCAGAACTAGGGCCTCTCAGAGTTACTAGAACATTTGTTTCCTTCCAGCCAAAAGCAGAAGCGAAGACTCAGCTCAGACTCTCCAAACTGAGAACACACTGAAGCCTCAGCTCAGTCAAACGGGAGACAAGCTGTAATTTGCATTTTGTGAAAATTTGTTTTTTGCGGAAACAAATCAATCATGATAATAATACTAATCATAATTATAATAGCAAGTTAAATAAAATGCAGTAATAATGGGCTAAGCCTTATTGCAAGGCAAGGGTCTCTCTGGCTTCTCCTCCCCTTTTTGGTGTTACCGCCCCCTTTGCTCTCCTAACTTCTGGTCAGAGGGGCGCACTCTGTCTTTTCCCTTATCTCCTTTCGGGCAACAAAGATTCCCCCTGCCAGGCCCAAGGGTCTCCCTGGTCCCTTACCCAGGCTTTCTCTGGAGTGCTGACTAAGCCGGGACCCCGTAGTTCTCCCTCCCCGGAGGCCCCGCGGGCCGCACACAGCCTACCTTTCTTGGGCTCGTAGCTGCCGCCGGGGGGCCGGTAGTGGGGCTCCAGCGGGTGCGTGCCCGCTTTGCCCGCGTCGCTGGCCGCCTTGGGCGCGGAGTGCAGCGCCTCTCCGGGTGCCGCGGCCGCCGAGTTGTACCGCAGGAGCCCCTGGCCCTGCAGCGCCGCGTTCAAGTTCCCGTAGTTTGTGTAGTTGCCGTAGAAGGGCGATGTGTAGTAGAGGTGGCGGCCGAGCAGCGGCGAGGCGGGGTAGGGCGAGCCGCCCGGCGGCGCCCCGGAGGAGGCGGGCGCGGCGGCCACGGGCAACCCCGGCGGCGCGCAGCCCGGGCCCAGGCTTGGCTGCTTGAGGTCCGACGTGGCGATCTCGGCCAGAGACCACAGCTTGGGCTTGCTGGCGGGCTGCGGCGCGCCCGGCGACGTCCGGCTGCCCAGGGGCATCTTGCCGCCGCCGCCGCCACCGCGGGGCGCGGCCTCGGGCGGGGGGCTCAGCAGCGGCGCCTCCACGCCAGTGAGCGGTGACGAGGTCACGGGCTTGGGCGGCACCAGGTCCCGCTCGCCTTCCTCTTCGTCCTCCTCGTCGTCCTCCAGGTCGTCGTACTTATCCTTGCACTCCGAGCCCGACTCGCACAGGGGGTCCCCGGCCCGACAAGGCAGCTTTTCCCCGTCCGACTCAGCTGAGCACGAGTGATCCGTGAGCGAGTCGACGTGCAGGCTGATCCCTGCAGGGGCGCGGCAGGGCTGTGGGACGCGGTGACAACCCGGCCCGGGCGCCCTCCGCCCCACGTGATCTCCCACCTCGACCCCAACCCAGCCACGTCCTAGGGGGTGCAGAGCCTCCCCAGGAGTGCCCGAGGACTCAACTAGCCCCACGCACACCTGGGTGGCGGCAGGCAGCACCTTCCCCGACCTGGCTCTGCGCCCGCCTGGGAAGAAAGCTCCCTGCGACTTCGCGCCAGCCGTGGCCCTGCTCACCTTCGTCCTCCGCAGATGTCTCCGTGCCCTCCTGCGCCTTGTCTGGACTCTCCCCCTTGCTCCTTGAAGCGTCGCCCTCGTCCTCGTCCTCATCCTCGCTTTTGTTTCTGGGGGCCCACGTCATCTTGTTCTCCTTCTTGAGGCGCCGGCGCGCGTTGGCGAACCAGGTGGAGACCTGCGTGAGGGTCATCTTGGTGATGATGGCCAGCATGATCTTCTCGCCCTTGGTGGGGTACGGGTTCTTGCGGTGCTCGTTGAGCCAGGCCTTGAGCGTGGCCGTGGCGTCCCGCGTGGCGTTCTTGCGGTATGCCGGGTCATTGAGCTGGTACGGGTAGGCCGCGCTGCCGTATGGGTGGTAGCTGATGGCGCCCGTCATCCCCGTCGTGTGGGCGTCGTAGGGCGCGCCCTGGAAACGACAAGAGCCTGGTGAGTGGGGTGTGCGGGGACCTGGCCCGCATCAGCCCAAAGGTGCTCCCTCCGCCCTCCCGATGCAGCCTTTCCCCGGGGGAGTTCCGCGCTGGAGCCTCATTTCCCGCAGCAAACGAGCAGAAAAAACGCAGCGCATAATGTAAGACAGGCTGCTGATAACGAAAACGCTGCAGTTCTAATCTCAATTTTTTTAAACTATTTCACTTTCCTAAAATGACATATCTTCCCCCAAATGTCCCTGAGCTGCGGGCACAGATGTACGCAAACATGCAAGCACACAGACCCACAGGTACTTTCTTGATATCTAAATTTCTCTGGCTGGCTCCCCCTACTCCCCCTTCCCCGCCCTTATATGGTTAAAAAAACACCCCAGAGCCCCCGCTCCGCTATTCACCGCTCTAAAGCTCGGCAAATCCAATTTGCAACTCAGAAGCCAGTCACCGTTTCGAATTCTTCAAATACGCGGTAATTAGCATTTTAATTCAGCCTTTAACGTTTAAATTCGAGACGTTTACAGCCTTCGCCAAGGCCCCAGCTCCTCTGTCGCTGCCCCGGAATTCCACCGAGGGCGGGCAGTGGCGACAACCCCCCTCCCTCCCGTAACGGCCTCAATCGCCCGAGACGGGCGTCGCCACCACCCGGGCCGGGCCCAGATGCGGAACCGGAGGCGAGCGGGCAGACCCGGGGTCGGGGAAGCAGTGGCTGCTCTCTGTACGCAGGGGACTTCAGCGGCAATTAGGGTTGCCACACGCCCGCCGACATGGTTTTCGAAAGCACGGCCTGTGGGCAGGTTAAGGCCGAGATGGTGGCGCGCCTGGCAGGGCCCCAGAGCTTCTGCCCGATGCTTCGCTCCCTCCCTCAACCCGGTGACCCTCAAGCCCCGCAAGTGAACCCTGAGCGCCCGGCAGTCGCCCCGGAGGCTCCAGTGGCGCCGAGCCTCGCTCCCTGAGCCGAGAGAGGCGAGCCCCCCGGCCCGCTCCGCAACCTTCGCCAGGCTTTGGCGCGTGAACGGAGTACAACCCGGCACAGATTCCCGAGCCCATTGGTGTCGCACTTTTCAGGCTCTTAGGGAACATCACCCGGAGAGCCAAGGGGAAGCGGACCTCCAGGCTGAGGGACGTCGCCAGCTGGCCGCATTGCTTCTCACTCCGGCCTCCCGTCCCGCCAGTGGAGCGGCGGCCCGCGTCCGAGACTCCGGAGCCACAGCCCACGGCACTTTCCCCGCGCCCTCGCGCCCCGATCGCGGTCCCGTCGCCCGGGTGTCCCGCGTCCCCTCCCACCCGCCTGCGCGCGGTTACCATGTAGGACGGGAAGCCGGCGGCGGCGGCAGCAGCGTCGGCCGAGTACTGCAGCGGGCTGCCGAAGCCGGTGGCCGCCTGTGCCGTGAAGGCCGCGGAGCCCGGGTAAGGGCTGAAAGCCGAGCCCGACGCAGAGCGAGCCAGCTCCTCGCTGCGCGGCGCCGCCAGCGCCGACGCGCCGTACGCCGGGCACGAGTAGAGCGCCAGCGAGCCGGGCGCCTGGTACAGGTAGCCCTGCGGGTAGGACATGGTGGGCGCGGGGCACCGGGCCCGCGTCACGCAGAGCAGCGGGCAAGGCGCGCGGCGCCCTCCATCCACGCCCGGCCTGGGCGCGGCGCGGCGGCGGGCGCGGGGGCCCCGGGCCGAGGCAGGCCGGCCCGCGCACTAGCCCGGGAGGCCCGCGGGCCGGGGAAGCGGCGGGGCGTCTGCGGCGGCAGCGGCGGCGGCGGCAGCGGCAGCGCGGAGCCGGTGGGCGCAGCCGCGCGCCAGGCCGGCGGTCGGGGTTTGGGGGAGTCTGGAGTCGGGAGTGAGGAGTTGAGGAAGGAGCGCTAGAGTTTCCGAGGGACATTGGAACGCGAAGCTGTCCGTCACACGCTCATCTGCATATTCGGGCGCCCGCCCCCTCCCCTGCTCCGCCTGCTCCGCCTGCTCCCGCTGCCAGGCCGCGGCCGGGGGAGGGGCGGGGAGGGGAGGGCGGAGAAGGAGGCGGGAGGGCGGGGGAGAAGGAGGGAGGGACGCGCAGGCTTTTGTGGCGCAGCCGCCTCCCGCGCAGCCCCAGCCCCGCGGCCCGCGGCCCCGAAGCCTGGCCGGGCAGAACAGCTCGCCCGGGCGCGCCCCCCTCCCACTCGCACGTACTCCCAGCGCCCCCCACCCCCGCGCCCGCCACCCGGCAACCCCATATCTCCCGGGCCAGCTCCCCCTAACCGCCCCAGTCACCTTTCTCATCGCCCCCCTCCACCCCTGAAGCCACTGCTCCACCCCCCGGTCGGCCCGCAGGGACTAGGCAGAGGCCGCCCGCAGTCGGGCCGGTCTGGTCCCCTTGGGAACGAACGGTCCACGTCCCCTCTGCGCCACGAAGAGGCCGGCCCAGGTGACTGCGCGCGTGACCCCAGGCTGGGGGCCGGGAGCCGGGGGCGAAGGGAGGGCGTAATGGGAGCGCCCGCGGCCCAGGTCCTCCTGGGGGTGGCGTGCGCGGCTCTCCCTTCCTCCTTCCTCCGTCGACTCTGCCTCACGGCGTGTGAGGCTCCGCGCGTGGCCTCGAGTCTGGTCGCCTGCCCCGCGCCACCCAGCGCATCCCTGCGGGACCCGGATCCGGGTCCTTCATTGCGAACTGCCAGGAGGGCCCAGAGGTGAGCTTTGTGCCCCGAAGTCCATAGTGGAGACCTGGGTCTCTGAGTGGTAGGACTTTGCGCTGTCGCGAATGTTCTGACACACGCCGCCAGTGTTTCTCCCGTGAAGATGCCACCCCCGAAAGGTTTTATTTGATTTTATTTTAATAAGTTGACGCCTCTTTCGGACAAGTGTCGTAAAGCATTTGAGAGAATGCTTGTCACCGGACAGCCCGCCTCTGGCACGACGTGAAGCCTTGCGGTCACTTGGGAAGGAAGGAGAAAGAGACAGGCTGCTGGTACGAACGCCGTCAGCAGCACGGGTAGCTCAGGTAACTTGCGGCTCGGGAGGTGCCCTCGGGTCCAGAGGCAAGATGCTTAGTGATGAGACCTGGGACCCCAGCCCCAGAATACCTTCTACTCTTCAGCCCTTCTCCATCCCTCTCCCACCTGGGCGGGCCAGAGGATGTGGGCGCCGGTGACAGGGTGGTCGCCGATGGGGGGCGCTCAGGAGGTCCACGGGATGTCTGTGTGTGCAGTCCTGGGCCGGGGTTGCCCACCCAACAGGTGCCTCTTCTTCGGAGGCCCTCTCGGGTGGGTTACCTGTAAGGTGACATTGCTGCAGGGGGAGCTCCGGCCTGCATCACTCTCTCCCCCATGCCTCCCAGCACCCTAACCCTCCAGCCCTGTTATGGACTTCTGTTTAGGTCCCGAGGGCAATCGCCAGGCCAGGCGAGGCTGCAGCCTGCAGATCCAGAGGCTCCAGCCCAGGCCTGTTCACAAGGAGAACCTTCGAGACACAGTGAAGCTGCCTGTGTCTTTCTCTAGGTCCGAGGGAACCGGTTGCAAACCAAGGTGTTGGGCTTGGGAAGAACCCATCCGCCTGGGACTGCAGGCATATGACCCCTAGTAGGTACATGTGGCCACCAGTCCCCCCCCCCAGTCTTCCCACCCCTGCCTCCCCATTGTTCTCCCCTTCCTAAAAACCAGTCCCTGCACCCTCAACACTTGAATCTCCACATCACCCCCAAAGACACCACTTCCCCCACCCTGGGCCACTTGGAAGACCCAGCCCAGCCATTTCAACAACGCTGCCACCCCAGGCAGGCTGTCCTAATTCAGTGCAGGGCAGACACTTTACACCGATTATTGTAGCGTCCAAAAGGAAAGAGAAGCGGGGGTCGCTCCAGCAGTCCCCTGCAGCATACCATTGACAGGATCTATGATACTTTTGGTCTTCCCAGGAGAGGACTGGGCCAGGTTGAGGCCATAAATGCGAGTCACACACGTTGAATGACAAACATAAACAGCAGCAGATCAGATTGCAGGCTTTTGGGTTCGCTTCCAATTAGATAGTTTAAGTGAAAAAAAAAATCAGGTCTAATTTTTATCTCCAAGGATGATTGGCCTGCAGTATTTCCATTTCTAAAGGCCAGTTCCTGCTGTGTTTCATTAGCATTTGGGGCTCGCCCCCTCACCCTCCCTCTCTCTCCCTCCACCCCCCTTGGGCCTGATCTCTGCCAGGGGCAGAAAAGAAAACATTGAATTATTACAAAAACATCCCCAGTTTGGAGCAGGAGCGTATGCTCCGGATACACTCGATTTTGACATCAATTAAGCATATAAGCAGACAATTGCACGTGGCTTGGAGGGGCCCGAGTCGCCCTGGGTGCATCTCCACAAACGCAGTCTCCTCTTCCCCCTCTTTAGCTCCTGCTGCTGATTCGAAAGACAGCCTCTTCCTCGAGTGTGTTTTCCCCCAGCAATTACACTCCTCCACTGAAATCTAAATTTTCCATACTGCTGCCTGCTACTAATAAAAACCGTCTACCTTGCACTATTAAACAGTCGAATCGCACTACATGCCGTTTTTATTGGTAGTGACTGTAGCAAATTAAAATGCCTACGCAGAGACATTAAAACTTACGCTCTGCATTGTTATTGGAATATATAAACTCCGTTTCACTTTAAAGCTCCCTGATTTTTTAAAATCACTTTTCCTTTTCTTAGATTAAAGTTGGCTTGGTCTTCTAAAATAAATCAATGGGAAGAACGGGCTGCGAGTGTGGAGGTTCGACGCGGTGGCTCCGCACGCGGCCGCCTGCGAGGGTGGCCTGGCTTCGCTCGAACTCCGTCTCCGGTGACCGCGGAGAGCGCAGGCCGCGCGGGGAGCGAGCCGCTGCGGCGCGGACTCCAAGGCCGCCTCTCGCTCGGTGACAGCAGGGACGGGGCCGCTCAGCTCACGCGCGAGGGGCGTCCAGGCCAGCGGAGGCGCCCAGGCTGGGCAGGCGCTTTGCCGCTCTTGTTTTCGGTTGCCGTCCGAGCTGGAACGGCGGAGAGCGAGCGGGTAGGCGCGCAGGAAAACTGGAGAACTGCTTGGGAATCGAGATCACTTTGTAACAATTTCAGGGGCAACGCGCAGTTTCAGGCTTGCGGGGGATCCTCCCCCTCCTCCCCTGTGTGCGTTTGTAAAAATAAGTTAACACTGTCACATTTTTTGTTTCTTGTCCTCACAGTGGCCGATGCATTCAGAACGAGTCGGCGAGGACATGCACATTTCAACGAGCCGGGGATTCCTGCGAGGCCGAGCCGGGAGAAATGCCTGGAACGCGGGCTTGGGCCCGAGGGTCTCTCTCCGGGAAGCGGCTGGCTGCGCAGGCCGAAGCGCCTCGCAGACACTGCCCGTCCCGGGCTCTCGGGCGCGGGAGAGGCCAGGGAGCGACGCGGGCCCAAAAGTCGTACGTGCGGGCGGCGAGGGGGCGCTGTGGCCCGCGGCTGCGGCCTCGTCCCTGCAGCGGTGGCCCCGGTGCCGTCCCCGACCACCGATCGGCGGTGGGCGCCCTAGCCCCGCCCGACCTCTCTCTTCCCGCGTCGGTTTAATTTGGGGAAGAAGGAAAATTATGCAGGGGCACTCTAATAAAACCAAAGCCACGCAGGGACTTATTCTTATTCTGTCTTATTACTCTGGCAATCGGCCGGGTTTTTCTAAGAGTTTGGTGGGAAAAGAGGCACCATTTTGGAATGCTTAATTTTTTATGGGGGGGGTCCATTAAGGTTAAATATACACATTTTACATGGATTCCCCTTAATGCAGTCAGTTTTACAATGTAAGTAGTTTCGGTGTATCAGAGCACCTTCCCATTGGATTCCTAATCAAGGACCCCTCTTGTCCCAGCACTTGCTGGGATCCTGGAGGGAGTGCAACAAGGAGTAAAGGATCAAGAAGTTCGGTTCTGCACTATCCTTTGTTTCTCTCTCTCCCTGTTGTTTGCAAATCTAAATACGCCGCCATATATTGTACTAAGTGCCAGTCAAAATGAAACGTAAATATCCCTCCAGCGCGGTTGACAACCCTCTCCCTATGCTTGGACTACGTCTGGATTTCAGATGCAACGGTATTCTGAGGTTCTCCAACAAGTTTCTGATGCTGAGACAGATCCCTGGAAAGCAAGTGCGCAGCAGAATCCCCAGCAGGCGGACAGGTCCCCACCGTCCCTGGCCTGGAGCTGCCTGGAGCCTCGCGGAGACCCGAGGTGGAAGTCTCTAGAGGCCAGTGGACAGCCCCCTGGGGTCGGGATCCCAGGACTGAGGGCACTCTTCTCTGACTTTCTAAGAACCGCGCTTTTGGTTACCTGGCTCTTCCCCACGTAACTGACTCTGAGCTCTTAGTGACTGTGAGGTCTCTTCATTGCTGCCTCCTCCCTCCTGGTTTCCTTTAGTGGGCAGCAAAGTGTCCGTCCTCTCCATGGCGCCCCGCCTCCGACGTGCTTCCCGAGTGTCTCTTCCCATTTCTCCGCATCTTGCAGACCCGGTGTCTGCCCCCCACCCCCCACCCCTACTCTCCCCACTCCTCTCCAGCTCCTCCTCGCCCGGGTGCGCAGCCCCCCGGGCCTGGGAGGGGCTGGCTCGAGAGCGCAGCGCGGAGAGAGGGAGAAGAGGGGAGGCGACGCGCAATAATGCAGGGGCCTGAGTTCCATTCGGGGAGACCCGTTTCGGGAGCAGCCTTGGTAGCCAGCGACTTCGGAAGAAGAAAGGTTGGAAAGCCCGCCTTTGCGTCTTTCCCCCCCGCGCTCGCAGGAAGGCCCGGACCCCCGCACCCAGGCGCGGACACACGCACGCGCACACTCGCGCTTCCCGAGAGGGCCGCGCCGCCCCGCGCCGGCTTTTCTGCGCAAGTGGAAACACATGAGCAGTTGTTGGGTTTGGGTTTTGTTTTGTTGTGGTTTTGGTTTTAGATCTTTTTTTGTTTGTTTCTGCAAGACAGTGTTTGGAAGAACTTAGCTCACCCTCGTCCTCGCCCCTGCGGCAGCTACTCCCTGGCTTTGTCGTCGCCGCTTTAACACCAGAGCGCACCTCGGTGGCGTCCTCGGCGGCGCGTGCGGCCCGGGAGCGCGCCCGGGACAGTGCAGAGCGGGCAGGAGTCACCTCCGACCCGGCGGGAGCAGGTAGGACTCCTCGATCCCAAGAATACATTGGCAAAGGAAGATTTTCTGCACTCTTCTGACAATGACTTTCAGCCAACAAGAGAAGCTCTAGAGAGCGTTTGTCTAGGGCTATGTTGCAGATCTTTTGGCTAATCTTACTTTGGTGTGTGTACCCCCAAACAGCTTGACCAGGCTGCTAATTCGGGGGGCACATGGCATGCGCATAGGCGTGCCTGTCCCCCACCAAACTCTCCCTCAGGCCGTGACACAACTGGCATTGCTTAGGTAGGGGAGGGAGGAGGGTTTTGTTTTGTCTTGTTTTCCCTTTTTAAAAACCGGAGAGAATGCGGAAACACCAATTCGACAAATCACATTAAAAGTAAAAACAAAAACAGCTTCAGCTGGACAGCATGTAAATGGCTGACACCCACCAGCGAGAAGGAATGGGAAACACCTGTAAATAGGACAAACGCTGCTCTACAGTCAGGAAGAATTCTGACAGTCAGTGGGTGAAGACAAGCCATTTGGTGGGAAAACGGGCCAGAGATATGAACAGACTCTGCCCAGAGAAGATTGGAAAAAGCGTAAAGATGCCCCAGTTGCCTAGAGATGGGGGAGTCAGCGGAGCAGATGCCACGTTCCAGCCACTGGACGACACCACACTAGGCCCAGGGGTGTAGACGCAGGGAGCCCTCCCTCACTGCCCTGCTAGTTTAAATTGCTACAAAGAAACTAGGGAGATGTTTGGCAGCATCTGGGAGAACAGAAGATGCCCACTTCCCTCTCACTTGCAACCCCTGGGTTCCTTGCCCACCACACAGAGCAAGTCCGGGAGGCATGGCAGGCAGGCCAAGCACAGCCCTGCAGCATTGTTTGCAAAGGGCAAGATTGGAACCCCCCAAACTGCGATCAGTACAGGCCTGGGTAAAGAATTTGTGGCATATTTCAGGGAATAGAATGGTCCCCAGGGGTGAATGTGAATGAAGGTAGTTCTCCTTGTATCAACAGGAATAAATCCTGAAAGTATAAAGCTGAGCGAGGAAAAATAATAATTAAAAAGAAAAAGGATACAGACCAGATGATGCAGAAGGTGGGCGTTGACCACCAACCGTATTCAGTGCTGTCCGCAGGGGGGGGGGGGGCAAAACAGCTGTGCCGGAAGGAGGTCTCCATGCTACTGCAGGGCACTCAGAAGACCTTTGAAGAGGGGCAGCGGGACTGGGAGGTGGGCCCTGGCACTCTTAGTGATGTTTTATTTCTGAAAAATATATCAGTCGTAAATGTCACAAATGTCACAAAATATTAATGATTATTAACTTGGAATGATGGTTACATGCAATTATATTACTCTGTACATTGTTATTGTGTGAAAATATTTTGTTTTGAAAATTAAAACAAAAATAATAATTAGCATTTTAAAAAGTGTTATAGCACAGAAGTATAATTTGCTAATTTAGCCTTTTATTTTAAAAAATTCTTAAAAATTTACATCCTTCATGTCTTTTTTCCTCTCTCCATTTCCCTGCCCTTCAGAAAGAATTAAAAAACCAAAAAACAATGTGTTGGGTTTGCAGTTTAGACCTTTAAATGGATTGTCATTTGGGTGTATGTCTTTGTGCAGTTATCCAGAGCATGGCAGGGGGACAGGCTTCTTGGGCAACAAGCTCCCCAGAAGCCCTGTGTGCTCCATCTGGGATCTGCAGAACCACTGCCTCACTCTGGGGGAGGCTCGGCCTGGCCCCGGCTCTGCTCAAGGCCATGGGCTCCAAGGTCTCTCCTGAGCCTGGCTGCCCCCTGGCCACCTGCGTGCCTTTATAGGGAGACGCATGCCTTTACGCTGCGTGGAATTCTGCATCTTCTCTTGATGTCACAGTGGACATATTTTAGAAATTCAAATCAAGATTAGAGAGAGGGGCTGGGGGACAGCAAGTTGGGGAAGGCAGAATGCAGCCTAGCAAGGAAAAGAGAAGAGAGTCAGTGCCCAGCGAGAAGGTGCCTGCCCTGGCAGGCTGTGGCTCGTCCCATACCTCCTCACTCCTGAAGGAGAGCTCCTACCTTTCTGCCCTAAGCTCTTTCTAGAAAGGACTCCCTCTCACCACTGCAGCCAGAAGGATATGGATCGTCAAATACAAGTCTGCTTAAAGCCCTTGCTCAGTGGGAGAGGCTGTGAGGCCAAGTCCTTTGGCCTGGCCTGGTGAGTGATTACAGTGGTCTGCATACGTCATTCTCTTCCTCAACCTGTTCTGAGCCGGGCCAGGAGGAGGGCATTATTTCCTGGGAACCACCAGGCTTCCAAAAGCTTCCCTGTGCCAACATGGCTGAAAGCCCTTTGGAACTTGCTTCTGCCCGCAGCTGTAGGCCGGCGGCCCCCTTGCTCGCTGCTGCAAGTGCCCCGGCCCCCTCACCTTTCTGCTGTAGTCACACTCCCTCCTGTGTCCGGCCTTCACACATTGCTTCACCCCCTCAGGCTCCCCATGGTTCTCATTTACCCCTTCTCCTTGGGAGCTGCTGGCGCTTGGTATGTTGGCTCTCTGACCTCGTCCCCCCGCCCCCACTCCAAGCCTGGGAAAGTCATGAGCAGGAAACAAGTATTGATGGGATGGATGGATAAATGGCTCACTCCTGGTTATTCATTTTTACTTCTAAAAGGCACAGCAAGGAGTTGAGGGAGATAAACAGAAAACTGACCCGGACACTTGCTTACACGTCACCACTGCTCCCCCGTGGAGACGCCACTGGCCTGGAGCATGGTGGCATGCGAGCACCGGGGCGCATCAGATGACTCCTCGAGGCCCCGGCTCTCTGATAGAGCACATGATTGATCTGGGATGTTAAACTTGAGGACCTAATGGATACTAACATTTATTTATTTGTTTGTTTGTTTATTTATTTATTTATTTATTTATTTATTTATTTATCTGTTTATTTATATGTTGTGTTAGTCACCATACAGTACATCCTTAATTTTTGATGTAGTGTTCCATGATTCATCGTTTGCGTATAGCACCCAGTGCTCCACGCAATACGTGCCCTCCTTTAATACCCTTTCCTGGCTAGCTAACCCATCCCTCCACCTCCCTCCCCTCTAAAACCCTAAGTTTGTTTCCCGGAGTCCAGAGTCTCTCATGGTTCATATCCCTCTCTGATACTCACATTTAAAGTAGCATGGAGTTTTACAAAATTTACAAAAATTCCTGAGTTAGCAATCAGCCCCAAACCTTGCATTCCTTGAGGAAAGTGGACATGCATTTTTAGTTTTGCATCCCAAATGACCTGTGCAGTCCCCAGCACATAGCAGGTGCTCACAATGATTAATTGGGCGACTGAATGAAAGCGCATTGACATTTGGGAAAAGGAAGCTTGAACATAAGCAAACTGAACTTTGGCGATATTTTTACATAAAATATTCAGAGTGGGTAAGAGTTCTAGTATTTAAACAATTAATTTGATCCCAGCAAGATTTTTGTGGCTACAGGCAAACGAATTCCAAAATGTATTTTTAAAGGCACGGTCATTAGTATAGCTAACATTTTGACAAAGAATAAAGTGGGAGGAATCAGTGTACCTTATTTCAAGACGCTGCACGGCTACAGGAGTCGAGAGTATGTGCCACTGGTAGAGGAATAGACAGGTAGGTCATTGGAGCAGCATCAAGAGCCCAGAGACATATCTACACTAATATGTCTGACCTATTTGATGAAGATGCAAAATAATTCAATGGAGGAAAGTTACGTCTTTCTGACAAATGGTGTGGAAATAACTGCATATCCCTAGCAGAACACCAACAGAAAACATGTCAACCCAACTCTCACACCTCATACAATAATTAACTAAAAATGGATCGCTGACTTAAATGTAATCATAAGACTTTCAGAAAAAATATAGAAGAAAATCTTTAAGATCTAGGGCTAGGCAGTGAACTCTAGACCAGACACCAAAAGCACATCCATAAAAGGAAAATTTGATTAACCGAATTTCATCCAAATCTAAACTTTTTGTTCTGTGAAAGATACATTTATTTATTTATTTATTTATTTACTTACTTACTTACTTACTTATTTTTTAAGAGATACTTTTGAAAGAATACAAAGACGGGATGCAGACTGAGGAAAATATTTGCAAACCATATATCCAACAAAGGACTAGTATCTAGAATATATAAAGAATACTCAAAAAAAAAAAAAGGGAAGAAAACAATGACAGAAGACAATCGATTAGAATTTGGACAAAAGACACAAAAAGACATTTCACCAAGGAGGATATACAAAGGACAAATAAGGGTGTGGGAAGCCCTTAGTCACCATCAGCCATCAAGGAAATGCAAACTAAACCACAGGGGGAACACATGCACCCACCAGAATGGCTAAAATAAACAAGAGTGACAATGTCGACTGCTGGTGACCATGTGGAGAAATTGGATCATTCACACATTGCTGGTGGGAGTAGAAAATGGCACATTCGCTCTGCAAGACAGTTTGGCAGCTTCTTGTAAAACTCCACTTGAAACGACCACGAGGTCTAGCGATGGCATTCTTGGGCGTTGGTCCCGGAGAAATAGAAACGTATGTTCACACAAAGCTCCACACGTGGGTGCTCACAGCAGCTTCATTTGTAATGGACACTGAAGCACGCAGATGTCCTTCCGTGGCCCCGTGGTCGAGGTAGCACTCAGCCGTGCACCAAGTGCGCATTGGTCCACAGGGCGGCCTGGGTGGATCTCCAGGGAACTACACAGAGCGACCAAAGCCAATCCCAAAGGCTATTTCCTGCACGATACATAGAATTTAAATAAAAAAAATGTATCGAGCATTTTTGAATTAGAAGGTCTTGGAAGTGGGGATCAGTTTGGTGGCTGCCAGCACTTGGGGACAAGGGTGGGGGCAGTGAGGGAGGCGGGCGTGTTTATAAACGTGAAAGGGAGGACCCTTGGAGAATGGCAGTGTTCAGACTGTGTGCATTTCAGAGACCTTACAGGACACCTAGAGTCTGACAGCTAAAGAAGTTGTGAGGCCGATAGCATGCGCAGTCCCTTCTGAGCACAGGGAGGCCAGGCCGTAAGACCGCACCCTTCTGAGGATGCGGAGCCAGGCGCTGCGTCGCTGTCCCGGCTGCCAGGAGCTGCAGAAGTGCCCGGCGCCCACAGTGATGACGGTAACTCTAAGAGGGGACATTTCTGCATTGTTCTTTTACTTCAAGGCAAGCCTAGCGGGGAAGATTTGTAACATTACCAGTGGGTAAAAATGGGTTCTATGAACAACTACAAAATTTGGCAGGATTTTTGTACGTGTGTGTGTGTTTTTAAATGCTATTATTGTGTGCAGAAAGAATTGTAAGGATAGAAACAGAATTCCAAGTAGTTACTTATGAGGAGTAAAATCTGCAGCATGAATAGGGAAACATTTACGTTTTGTCACTTACGTATTTTTTTTTTTACCTCTTCAAATATATTTGGTAATTTTAAAGTTATGTATGAAATTGATGAATCGGGTATGTACTATCATGGAACAAGAAGACAAGCAAGGCTTTCTATCTGTTATCTTGTGAAATCTCTGACCTCTCCAGAGTTTTATGTGACTCTCTGAGAAACATTTTTTTTTAAATATTTATTTATTTATTTATTCGACAGAGAGAGAGACAGCCAGCGAGAGAGGGAACACAAGCAGGGGGAGTGGGAGAGGAAGAAGCAGGCTCATAGAGGAAGAGCCTGATGTGGGGCTCGATCCCAGAACGCCGGGATCACGCCCTGAGCCGAAGGCAGACGCTTAACCGCTGTGCCACCCACGCGCCCCTCTGAGAAACATGTTTATGGTCAACTTTTATATAGAGAATTTGAAGTACGGTAGATAATCAATTATATCTCAGATAAACACACACGTATTTCTAATTTATTTAGCATCAAAATATTTATAGTTAAATCTCTCCCCATATATTGAAAGTCTTGTTTCCTTCAGCATTGTATATTTATTTTTTTGATTTATCTTAAAATATACATAAAAGTTTCAAAGCTATATCAACATTACTAATCACAATAAATTCATGAGTACATTTTTTTTTCTTTGCAAATCTTTTTGTATCTGGAAGATATCACATTCAGGATTCACAAAGCACTGTGTTCAAAGTTACTTGAAAATATTATATTATCCTGTCAGTTTTATACACAGATTTCTATATTTCTATGTTAATTTTAGAGCTTTTTCCGTTTTGTACTGGATTCCACTTTTTGCGAAGTAATGTTCATGGTTTAAAAGTCACGAACAGTGTCCTCAGCAAAGTCTTGATTCTTTCCTTTCCCTCCGTTTGTCCATCCTCGTTAGCTTCTCACGGTCCTTCCGTGATTGTTTCTGCTAACGTAAGTGAAGATATGCGTGCATTCATGAGAAGAAGTAAATCCTTTGCCTTTCTTTCTTAGACACAAATACCCTTCTCTACTGCTATTTTTCTGAACAGTAAATCAAGGAAATCATTACAAATAATTTTATAGAGATTTTCCTCATTTTTTCTAAAGTATCTTCACAGCATTCACCTTGGGAACGCATTGTGGCTGTTTGACCAGATGTCTAGGAAAGACATTTGTGCTGTTAGAAGCTTTGGCTTTGAGAAACAGTGCTACAGCGTGCAGCCTCCCACAAAGGCAGTCCCGTATTCGTGACGGCACAGAATCAGGATTCTAAGAAGTGGTGACCGGGTCACAGGGTGAATGAGGAGTTTTTCCAGGGATGGAAAATGTCCCATTTACGTCTCTCAACAATGTGAAGACTGCTGGCTGCTTCACGCTCCTGCCAACACTTGGCATGGTCACTGATTTCCACTTAGCCACTCTGGTGGCTGTGAAGCGGGCTCTGACTGTGTTCTCTTAGACACTGTCCTTGTCCATTTGACGTCTGTTCATCACAGTGCCAAGATGTCTCCTGAGCAGAGAAACAAGAGTCCTCCAGTTTATCGGGGAATCGAGTTCCACAACACATCAAACAGTAAAGCACCATGCACACACGGGGTTCATCCCAGGAATTTAGGATTGGCTCAACTTGGGAAAATCAATGTAATTCGTTATATTGACAGAATAAAGGAGAAAAGTCCTATCAGTAGATGGGCAGAAAAAAAAATTGTGCAAAATTTACAAGTCCCTTGTTAAGAACACTCAGAGAACTGTGGGCAGAATGAAATCTCTCAACCTGACAAAGGGCAGCAACCCACACCAGAGCTGACATCATTGTTAATTACGAAAGAGTGAATGCTTTTCAGGATGGGAGCAAGATAAGGATTTCCACTTGGACTCGACATTACACTGGGGTCTTAGCTGGTGTAAGAAGACAATAAGTTAATAAACAAGCAAACAAAGACACAAGACAAAATTTGGAAAGGTTTTTAAGGCAATATGATTGCAAAAAACAAAACATCTATTAGAATTAATATGTGAATTTAACAAGGTCACAGGATCCAAAATCCATATTAAAACAATCAGTTGTATTTCTTTTTTTCATCATGATAAGTGTGCTCTTTAATCCCCATCATCTATTTCCCCCATCACCCAACCCACCTCCTCTCTGGTTATCGTCAGTGTGTTCTCTGTAGTTAAGAGTCTTTTTCTTGGTTTGTCTCTCTCTTTTTATTTCTCCTTTGCTCATTTGTTTTATTTCTTAAATTCCATATATGAATGAGATCATATGGTATTTTCTCTAACTTATTTCACTTAGCATTGTACTCTCTAGTTCCATCCATGTCATTGCAAATGGCAAGATTTCATTCTTTTTATGGCTGAGTAATATTCCAGTCTATTTATATACCACATCTCATTTATCCATTCATCTGTCGATGGACATCTGGGCTCCTTCCATATCTTGACTATTGAAAACAATGCTGCTATAAACATAGGAGTGCATGTATCCCTTTGAATTAGTGTTTTTATATTTTGGGGGGTAAACACCCAGTAGTATGATTTTTGGGTCATAGGGTAGCTCTATTTTTAACTTCTTGAGGAACCTCCACACTGTTTTCCAGAGTGGCTGCACCAGTCTGCATTCCCACCAAGAGTGCACAAGGGTTCCCCTTTCTCCACATCCATGCGAACACTTGTTGTTTCTTGTGAGGTATTTTTTAAAGATTTTATTTTTAAATAATTTCTATTCCCAGCGTGGGGCTTGAACTTACAACCCCGAGATCAAGAGTCACATGCTCTACTAGCTGAGTGAGCCAGGCTTCCCATTGTGTGTGTGTTTTTTTTTTTTTAAGGATAAATATTTTATTTATTTTCTTTTTCTTTTTCTTTTTTTTCTTTTTTACTTTTTTAATTAAAAAAAATTTTTTTTATTATATTATGTTAGTCACCGTACAGTACATCCCCGGTTTCCCATTGTGTTTTTATTTCAGCCGTTCTGACAGGTGTGAGGTGGTGTCTCATTGTGGTTTTGGTTTGCGTTTTCCTGATGATGAGTGGTGTTGAGCTCATTTCCATGTGTCTGATGGCCTCTGGACGTCTTCTTTGGAGAAATGACTATCCCTGTCTTCTGCCTATTTTCTAATTGGATTATTTGTTTTGGGGGTATTGAGTTGTATCACTTCTTCATATATTGTGGATACTAACTCTTTATGGGATATGTCACTTGCAAATATCTTCTCCGATTTGGTAGGCTGCCTTTTAGTTTTGTTGATTGTTTTCTTTGCTGTGCGGAAGCTTTGTATTTTGATGGTCCCAGTGGTTTATTTTTGCTTTTTATTTACCTTGCCTCAGGGGACATAGCTAGGAAAATGTTGCTACAGCTGATGTCAGAAAGATTACTGCCTGTGCTCTCTACAAGGCTTTTTATGGATTCAGGTCTTACATTTAGGTCTTTAATTCATTTTGAGTTTATCTTTGTGTATGGTGTTAGAAATAGTCCAGTTTCATTCTTCTGCATGTGGCTGTCCAGTTTTCCCAACACCATTTGTTGAAGACACTGTCTTTTCCCCATTGGATATTTCTTTCCTGCTTTGTCAAAGATTAATTGACCATATAGTTGTGGGTTCATTTGTGGATTTTTTGTTCAATTCTATTGATCTACATGTCTATTTTTATGCCAGTACCATACTGTTTTAATTTCACTAGCTTTGTAATGTAACTTGAAATCTGGAGTTGTGATTTATTTTATTTTTCTTTTTCAGTTTTATTTTTCTTTTTCAGTTACTTTGGATATTTAAGGTCTTTTGAGGTTCTATAAAAATTTTAGGATTGTTTGTTCTAGTTCTGTAAAAAAACCAAAAAACAAACAAGCAAAAAAACTGTTGGTGTTTTGATACCATAAATCTGTAGATTGCTTTGGGTAGTATAGACATTTTAATAAAACAGTCAATTGTATTTCTACAATGTAGCAAGAAATTATAGGAAATTTATTTTTTAAAGATTTATTTATTTATTTTAGAGGGGGGTTGTGGAGGGGCAGAAGGAGAGGGAGAGAAGCAGACTCTCACTGGATGTGGAGCCTGACATGGACTCTATCTCAGGACCCTAAGATCACGACCTGAACCAAAATCAAGAGGCAGACACTCAACCGACTGTGCCACCCAGGCACCCCAGGAAATTTAATTTTTAACAAATAAGAATTTAAATTTAAACAAATATAAATCAATTAAATCAAATGTAATACACAAAAATTCTACACAAAACACTACAAAATAGTGCTGAGAGTAAGCGAAGGATATGTAAATAAAAGGAGAGGAATAGCCTAGCCCTGGATTGCAAACTCCATGCTGTTAAGATGCTCATTCTCCTGAAATTGATATGTGGATTCAATACAACACCAATTAAAGTATCAGTAGGATTTTTTTTTTTTGTAGGAACTGATGGATTGATTCTAGAGTTTACATGGAATTACAAAGAACAAGATTAGTCTAACAGTTTTGAAGAAGAACCAACCTGGAAAGCTTAAGCTTCTTGAGTTCAAGCCTTACTATAAAATTACAGTAATTAGGACAGCTTAACGCTGGTGGAAGGATAGCCCTACAGACCCACAGAGCAGAAGAGGGAGTCCCACCATAGATCTACATATACGCGATCACTTCGTCTTCACGTGGATGTCCTGGTACAAGAACAACTCAATATCCACGTGAAAAATAAATAACTATGTCTTCTACCACACATCATTTATAAATCTAAATGAGGAAGCTAAACCACCTGGAAAAGACATATGAGTAAATCTTTACGATTTGGGGTATGCAATTATTCCTTCAATAGGGCACACACAAGAATATCCTTAAAGAGAAAAGGGATTAATTGGACTTCAAATTGTCTGTAGTGGACAAAGACAATATGATGAGAGAGCAAGCCATAGTGTGTAATTATAATGTGGATTATACTGTACATAGCATATCATTTGTGATATGGGATATATTGTCGATAGTGTATAATTTGACAAAAAGACATATATATGTATGTATATATGTCTATATATATAGAGAGAGAGAGACACACATCACACATTTTATAAGACAAAAGAGTCTGATGAATAATGGATAAAAGTCTTGAATGGACACTTGCCTAAAGAAGATAGATAAATGGCCAATAAGACTTTCAAAAATGATCAACTTTGTTTGTCATAAGAGAAATATGAACTTAAAGCACAGACATTACCACAAACCCATTCGAATCAGGCTAAATTTAAAAAGACTGATAATGTCAAGTGTTAGCAATGATGAGGAACATCTGAGTCCCGACCACCGCTGGGAGAAGTGTAACATTGCATGAGTGCTTTGGAAGATTGCTGGTGGCTTCGTATAAAGTCAGACACATGCTTGCCGCTTGTCTAAGAAATGCTTCTCTTGGGTGTCTACCCAAGAGAAGTGAGAACACATGCCCTGCAAACTGTTTGACCGAAATGTTGGTTGTGGTATTATTTATATTAGCCCCGAACTGGAAACAAGCCAAGTAGTTACGGATAGATGGAGGAGCTCAGTCGTGATCTATTTACGGAATGTAACCTGTGCCCCAATAAAAAGGCACGAACGACCTCGCACACCATGGATGAATCTCAAACCCACCATGCTGAAACAAGAGATAGCTACAAAAGACGGCGGAGTCTACAACTGCATTTACACGGCATTCTAGAACAGTCCTGGCGAATATGAACCGTAGCAGGGGAAGTCCCCTGGGGTGAAGGGTGGGGGACCAGCCTGGGACACGTGGGGACTTAACTTTATATGCTGCTCGGTGTCGCGATCACGAGGATAGACATGTTTACGAAAACCACCCAAGTTTACACTTACCCTCCGACCTTTTTATCATGTCGAGTGTCTCAATTAATAAACATAAACATCTCATATTTTACGAAAATAAATTAATGCTCAAAATACTCATAAAGAGTGTGTGTTTGCATCAGTCGGCCTGTTTAGCAAACCCTCGTCAGACCTGGAAAGCTCCCCATCGTTTCTGTCTTTGTCCGTCTGATGGGAGATAAATGGCGTTTTACTCCTGTGCGAACTCTCCTTCGTCTTGTGTTATGTTTGAGGCTGGGGATCCTCATCGCCTCTTTCCTGGGCACTTATCTCTCCACTTCTCTGAATTGTCTCCTCAGTTTCTTCGCTTTTTTGTCTGTTTGATGATTGATCTTTCTGTTATTAATAAGTGATCTTTATAATTTATGATATTAAGCCTTGTACATCCATGTAAATGGAGATTATTTTCCTAATTTTTTGGTCTTTCAAGTCAATTTAAAGTATTTTTTAACTTAAATAAATCCTTGATTTTTAATAGTATAATTTGTTAGTGTTTTATAAGTTGTGACCTTTTCGTTGATTGAAGATATTTTTTAAAGAACCTAGAATACAAAATGTGTATTTCTTCTTATAACAATAGGACTTACACAATAGCATTTTCTATTCATTTGGAATTGTTTTTTAATGGCGTGAGGTCACATTTATTCCATGGACAGCAAATTTTCCCAAGCCTCGAGTTCATTTCTTCTACGAACCACTTATTTGAAACACCCCCCCCATGTTGTCATGTTATTTATAGGTCTTATCTAGTCTGTCTTGTTTTCTACTTCTGTTTTTATTTTTATCAAAGTATACATCCTCATATTTTGAAAACTCAAATACTTCTACAACAGCCCCCTCCCCCTCTTCTCCATTTCCCACCATCAGGAAACAATTTCTTTTTTGAAGATATTACTTATTTGAGAGAGAGAGAGAGAGAGAGCACGCAGGTGGGCAGGAGCGGCAGAGGGAGAGGGAGAAGCAGACTCCCCGCTGAATGGGAAGCCCGACGTGGGGCTCGATCCCAGGACCCTGAGATCATGACCTGAGCCGAAGGCAGACGCTTCACGACTGAGCCCCCAGGAACCCCAGGAAGCAGTGATGGTCACTGTTGGTTCTGTGCGGATTGTGCTCCTCGAACCTTGCACGCTCATGTCGCACACTCCTCACACCAGAAGGGAGGGGCCAGCCCCCACCCCTTGGATCTGTGCTGGCCTGTGACGGTTTTTCATCACAGAATGCAATGGAACCAACTTTTAGTGACTTCCAGCTCCAGAAGGGAACTGGAGGCGTCACTTCCTGGGCCCCCAGCTGCCACGTTATAAGGAGGCTCAGGCTAGACCCCTCGATGGACAGAGGCTACACATCCTGGACACGTCGAGAGCCCCCGGCTGGTGGAAACCCCCGTGGGGGCCAACAGAAGGGACTAATGTCCAAGTGCAGCCAATTCCACGAATCACGGACAGTAACAGTGTTTTTGATCTCAGCCACAAAGTTTGGGACAATGTGTTTCCTAGCACTAGGAAACTGTTACACTGACCTTGGGCCGATTACCTGGTCTCTGTGACCTTCGACTTCTCATCTGTAAAATAGGGCTCCGATGCCGTCCTTGGAGGGCCGTTCTTCAGAAGGAAATGCTGCTGGGGGCCTAGCAGAGCCTTTACGTGCACCTAATATGTGCCTGTCAAGAGCCACGTGCAGAGCTGTGGATGACGTGCTTGCTCTCCTAGCTTCTCGTCAGCTCTAATTTGGGTTTAACAGTTCTTTCCATATTTTTAACTTCTTTTTTGGTTGACAGAGGCATGGGAATACCTTTTGCGGTGCTGATCTCGGGCGTTCCTGTGCTCTAGTGGGGATGATGGTGACCGGTCTTTGTTTTAGACTAAATTCAGCCACAGGCATGAGGGGAAGAGGTACGTAAGTACAGCCCGGTGCTGCACGAGCTGGGGTGTAACTCCTTCTGCCTCATGCCCGAGCGATCTCTAGAACGCCGGGTTGGAACTGCAGTGGCAGAGATGGGGGTGCACGGAGGTGGCCCCGGGACTCCGCGTGCAGGGCAGGCAGCTTTCCTTTCCATCAGAGAAAGCTCGCAGGACGTGCTCACTCCCCGTCGGCAGGATGGGAGCCTGCACTGGAAGGAGTTTCAGTAGAACGACCGAGTCAGTAAAATCCCGCCAGTTGCCTTCCAGAGGACGTACTTGGAATTCACAGGAGGCTCAGCTGGGCTCCTGCAAAGGGCAAGGCGGTACTTCCAAAGCTTGACTTTTCAGCAGCGGCAGGAGAGGGCTGTGATCGTGGCGTGGTTCCAGGTTGAGAAAGGCTGTGGACGTGACGGCCACCAGCAGACAGCAGAGGCCAGAATAGGAGCTGGGGGTGCTCTCGGGAAAACCTCCCTCTCCCGAAGAAAGGGGGACTGAGGCCGTTTGGAAACGCACACAGAGGCTGTAGCCGTCAGGGCAGGAGGCGGAATGGAAGCGGAAGACCAAGTAGCCAGAGGGAAAAGTGGGGTCAGATGAATGCCAGGTCTTCTCCAGGAAAGGAAAGAAGCCTCTGGGTTTGCTGGGCTCCCCTGGAAAAGGGGCAAGTAAAAGCTGAGGTCCTGGCAGCAGGAAGGCGGTGGGCAGCAAGGGCCCAGTGACAATAAACAGAGACTTTGACGCAGGGGTTTCAGGGGATATCGAATGTGGTTAAGTGACATCTCATAGCAGTTCGTTAACTTCTGGGACAGTGAGACTGCGTGGCCGTGGGCAGCCGTGGGTGCTTGCCCTGCGGCCGTGGACGGCCGTGGGTGCTTGCCCTGTGATCCTGGGAAGCCGTGAGTGCTTGCCCTGAGGCCGTGGTTAGCCGTGGATGCTTACCCTGCGACCCTGGACAGCATCCACGCTGCACGGGTGATTTCACTAACCACAACCACCCCCGGGACGCTCTGCAAATCTCCAGGGTGTCCAGGCTTCCCATCTCCTGCATCGTCCTCACCACCTGACCAGAACAGCATACCTACTGGGCATCTTTGGTCCTCGTGATTGAAGCTTCAAGAGAATCTGACAACATTTTTTATTTGGCTTCATGTTTCTGTCTGTTAATTCACGTGTTCGTCAAATACACCAGCAAACAGTTTCTGAGAACTGTTGTGGGGTGAGTCTGTCCCCCCAAATTCATCTGTTGAAGCCCTCGTACCTCTACATGTGACTCTTCAGACACGACCTCTTTAACCAGGTGACCCCCTACCTGCGGCCATTAGGGATGGCCCGAACCCCATGTGACTGTGTCCTTACAGGAGACAGGCACAGAGGGACAGGAGAAACCACATCCCCACGCCAGGGAGCGAGGCCTCGGAGGGAGCCAACCACGCAGACACCCATTTTGGACTTTGGCCTCCAGAGACGATGCGTTTCTGTTGTTCAAGCCACCCAGTCCCTGCACTTGGTGATGACGAGCCCTTCAAAGTAAGAGCTACAACTCCCACCACATGGATCTAATGAATTAAAGAGGGGGCCGGCTTATTCTCATGTGGGGTGAGGACAGAAATTCGCTGGTTAACAGGTGGCCACACTCAACGTCCCAACCAAGTCCAGGGAGAATCGATAGGTGCTTGTACTTCCCAGCTGATCTGTCTCCAGAACTGTGCTCCAAACACAGGTTAGGGCTTTAGGTCGGCAGGGATTACTGACAGACTCCTCGAGGGGGGAGGCCATGACCAGCGGTCCCAGCCAACACACTCTCTGGACACGTCCGCGGCACACGCTGGCCCATTGACGTGCATGCCGAGGGCCTCGGCCGGGACTTTGTGCACCTTGGAGAAGTAGGGGCTCGGGGAGACCCAATCCTGTTTCCTTTGGGAATTTATGTTCACAGGAGTGAGAATGACTGTTTGCACTGGAATGTTTTGGTTATTTATTTACGTTTATTGCACGCTTCGTTTGCATGAAAGAACTTAGCGCTGTAGAGCAGAGAGAGGTCCTGGAGCAGAGTTTCTTCCTCCGCCCACTGAAGATGGGGAGAGACCCCCGGCTTCGCGGGCGACACCAGCACCGACAGCGCTGAGAGTGCAAAACAGGAGCTGCAAATCGACCGCCCGCGTCCAGAGTAACCTTAGCCGCGTCAGGCCGCTCACGCCGTGGCCCCGACCGTCCTCAGGTGCGTTTCTGGGCATCCGCGTGCACGCCTGTGTTCATTCCCCAGACTCACCGCTGATGTTCCTCTCATCTCCCTTCTGTGCCTCTCACGATTGCTGAAAGACATGTTCATCTTTCTAGGGCTTAGAGCATGCTTTAATTTTTATTTTTAAAAGTATTACAGTGTCCTCTCCGAGGGGCCTCTGTCTTACCTGCAACCATTTTCATGTGTTTTCCTTAATGCACTGTGAACGAAGCATGGTCTCTCACCCGCACCTCGATCCCTTTGCTGTTGGGAGGAATAACAGATTCATGGGCATGTATCTTCATGGGCTGGTCTTAGCCAAAGTCGATTTTCAGGCTTGTGCTCGAGGGGTAGAAGGCCGCCCGAGTCTATTTTCAGGATCCTCCGTGGTATTGGCTGGCACTCAGACAGACATTTGTGCGGGGCCCCCGAATCCAGGAGCACACAGCTGGGGCTTGTCTGTGTGGTTGGTGGTGGCCAGGCTGGACCCAGGTCCCGGGAGGTGTCTGGTGTGATGAAGACACAGGTCTGAGCTGGCTTCGGCAGGGGGGCTGCTGGTCTGCTGGACACAGGGTGTTTTCTCCGGGAGTGAGCAGTGCTAAGAAGAGCAGGGAAGCCAGGCAAGCAAGCAGAGGGCTATTTTATCAGCAGCCATGAAAGAAGGTCACAGTGAGGAGGTGACAGCTGAGCAGAAACCAGAATGAAGGGAGAGTGAACGTCCGGAAGGCGTAGGGAAGTGGGACGGTGTATCTGGGGAATGTGGCCACAGACTTCCGAAGTCCTAAAGGGAGCAGCACCTGGACCCGTGTTGCGTTGGTCTCCTGTGGCTGATGTGAAAAAGGACCACGGAAGGGTGGCTTAGAACAGCAGGAATTTACTGTGTCAGAACTCGAGGACGGAAGTTTGCCATCAGGCTGTCAGCAGGGTGTGGATCCTGCATCCTTCAGCTTCTGGTGCCCCAGGCGTCCTGCCCTGGGGTCTCCCTGCTCCAATCTCTACCTTTCCCCAAGTCTCCTTCTCCTGGAAGGATCCCACCCTTCGATTTAGGCCCACCCTAATCTAGGCAGGTCCTTCGCTGAAGCAGGTTTGCAAAGACCCTATTTCTAAACAAAGCCACGTTTCTGGGTTTTGGGTGGACGCCATCTCTGGGGGGTGGGGAGGGGAGGGCACTATTTAACCAGTTATATATGCAGAAGATACAGGTTTTAGGAGGAATTCAGAATCAATACACCACCTTAGAAGAATGGGAGAGAGAGCTGTGCTTCCCAGCCTGGAAATACAGGTGGAATCTAAGTGGACAGGACTTTCCCAGTGAGAACAGAGCTGATCTTCTGAGAGGACAGGGCCAGTGGGGACTTGGAGGTCTGCCATGCTGGTCTCTGGCCTCTCATTTCCCTGAGCGCCTGGGGACCCTGTTCTTTTACCCTGGGCTTCAGCATCCCTATGCTGTCCTACGGCTTCGAGAGCTAAAATTTGCCAGGGGCCTCCCTGTGCCTGGGGCTGAGTACTGGCTTCCTATCTGTCTGTCTTCCTGGCCCCTGACCCCGCATACGCAGCGGCCCCACTAGCAGTGGGGTTCGCTGCTTTCAAGATTGCCGTACTGACGGCATCCTCTAAATTGGGAACTTGCTTTGTTTCGTTTGTGTGTGAAGCTGCCTCCAGCCTGGTGTGGGCTGGCCCAGGGGCCCACTCCCTTTAACTTCTCTTGACCCCACCCCCAGCCCTCCACTCCACCGCTGGCTGGAATGTGCCCTCAGGTCCCACACACCTCAATGCAGGTGAGAGGTCCTCCTGAGCACAACTGGTTCGACCTGTTTCCACACCAGACTCTTCACCACTAGGACAACTGGAACCTCGGCCATTCCAGAGACAGGCCTGTTCCTGAGGCAGGGTCCAGCCCTGCAGCCTGCGGGGCAGTGCTGTGCGCACACAGATCTGCAGGCCAGGTGGGCTCTGGGGGCAGCAGGTGCGGGCAGCTCTCCACACCTGCTCTCCCACATGCTCTGGCCCGCACCGTCCATCCGCCCAGCCAGCTAGCTCTGCGGCATCTCTGCAGGCCAGACCCACTTCTTCCTCCTCCCAGTCTTCCGGCCTTTAATGAACAGTGGAGGAGATGGGAAGGGTGGGGGTGGGTTTGCTTCAAGATAAAGGCAGTTTAGATTTGATGTCGGGCCGGTTCCCCTGATGGCCGCCTCCCTCTTTCCTGCTGTTCCTCTGTCCCAGGCCTGCTTTTCTGCTCTGCGCTTTCCCATTGGGAGAAAACACACAATGCCTAGTCTTTCTCATGAAGAGCAGTGTGTATACTTCTGCCAAGGGCCACAAAGACGGTCTTCGGTTTCTTAAGAAGGGTTTGCCCTGACAAAGATGGCTTTCTCTCTAAGGGGAATTCTTGTACCAGCTGTTACCTGATACACGTTATGTGACCAAATAGAGGTGGTGTTAGAAATTCCTAAACACGCATGTATGTATATGCACATGTTTTCCACAAAAAATACATACGTTTATAAAGTACATAAAATCTATAAAAAGATGCAAGTCTTAGGTGGCAAAATTATCGCATAATCCCCCAAACAACAAATACCTAGGCAACAATAATATAAATCAACAGTGGGAGAGGAGCTCATGCGAATGTGAGAGCGTGTTCACGGTGGAGGGGAAGAAGGGCAGGCTATAAAGTGTTTTGGAAGCTATTTTTAAATGTTTGTCAAAATTTAAAATCTTCATAGTCTCTGAATAGGAATTTTGTTTCTAGAAATGTAAACTGGAAATACCCCAAAGCATGGGTCTAAGAGCGTTTATGACTGCACGTCTGTCATAGTGTAAAGCTGGAACCAGCTTAAACACAAGTCAGGGGTGTGCAGTAGTTCAGGGTCTCCCAGACCAGACAGGTCTCCCCGGCAGCTCTGCAATCGTGCCCACACCCTCCCGTACACACGAAGTGTTCGTCAGGATTCACACTATATGGTTAAAGGTGTTTAACTTCTGAGGAATAGAATACGGGGTCTACGATGGGTTTGCATTCTTATCAATTGTCATATTACTCTTCATCACATGTCGCATTTTATAATTAAAGAAAGAGGAAGTAGAAACTAGGTCCTCGGTGCAACAGGCTGGCTATCATACAGCCTCGCCGTGGAATGTTAAGTAGACACTGGAATAAAGAGGGAAGCAGAGAGATAGGAAAGGAAATGTGAAGAGGGCCGCTGTAACGGGCTAGATGATGTGTGTGATAAAGCAGGTGTGACCATCACAAACCTGGAAATCGTAAGTAATAAAAAAAATCTGGAAATAAGGCCAAATACATGCTTCTGTGACTTAGCAGGTGGCCCGGGGTCCTCGTCCCTCAGCAGCTGTGCGCTGTTTGAGTGTCGCAGGGACGGGCCATTCGGGGCCACGCGGCAGAGGCTTCCATCTGTCCCTCACTAGCAACCCCCCGGCAGAGCAATGACATCCACAGGAGGTGGTGTTCAGTTGTCGTGAGGACAGACACCGTGTAGTTTAGGACCCTGCCGCACCACAGGGCAGGCCACGCCAGAAATACTGTGTTCAACGCTAGAATCCTGTGTGGCCGCTGAGGATATCGCCATGGAAATAAAGCCTACAGTTTTCAGAATGTCCGGCCGTGAGGTCTGACCATGCGATGGGGTGCCGGCCAGTGGGATGGAAGGAGGCTGTCCCTTGTCCACCTTGCCCTGGCTGGAGCTGACGGTGCGTTGTGTCCACAGGCTGGAGCCCACGGAGACCGCGCCAAGCCACAGCCCTCCGGCGACCGGTGCTTTGGTTTTCCTGCTTCACGTATGAACCAAGTCCGAACAGAAACAAGCGGAGCTCGCTGTTATTGCCACACATTAGACGTGACTACATCGTCCATATCAACAAGTTTAACATTATTGGCAAAGTTGCGATGCCTGTGGCTGCTAAAATGACCAGAGACTGGGCCGCAGGACACCGTAGAAATTCATTCTCTCTCAGCTCTGAGCGCCGGGGTCCGAGGCCCGGGTGTCGTCAGGGTGGGCTCCTCAGGACACTTCAGGGGAGAGTGGTGTCATCCCTCTGTCTCCTGCTCTGCGGCAGGTGCTTGAGACCCTGAGCACTCCTGGGCTCGCGGCCGCCTGCTCCGATCTCCGCCTCCCTGTTCCGGAGCCTTCTTCCTGTGCCCACTTGCTCCTCTTCTGTTTCTCCCGCGGAGAGCTGTTCTGGACTTGGCACATGCCAAAAACCCAGGAGCACTTTATCTCAAGGTCCGTAAGGGACACCAGCAGACAATGTTTTCCAAACAAAATCCCATTCACAGGTTCTGGGATTAGGACGCAAGCATACCTTTCTGGGGATCACCATTCCACCCACTGTAGACCCCAACCTCAGTCTCGTTTCCCCTCCTCAGCGTGAGTGCGTATCCCCTAGCACTGTCTCAGCACGTACGCGCACCTGCGGACGTGTAAGCGTTGTGTATGTAAGTGCACACGCAGCAGTCACGTAAGCCGTACGCATACACACGCCCGTGCTCCGGTCATGAGCTTGCAAGACAGCCCTGCACCCCACCTCACGAGACACTGAGTCACTCAGCTTTCCGAACCACCAAAGAGTGACACGATAGCAGTCCTCACAGTGAATGATATGACACGTCTACAGCATACGCCGTCTGTGGTCTGAAGCTTTCTTCCTGTGCTAACAGCATAGCGAAGAGGTTTCCACGCTGCCCAAGTCCTTGCTTTTTACCAACTGCATAGTATTCCATGGCTTTAGCTTTTCTTAGTCTCCAGACAGTGTTGGCTATTTACATTTACAAGATTATTTTATTATGTCTCAGTTTTAAAATGTCTGCATAAAGTTTTAATTACCTTCCACCTTGAATTTTGGTTAGTTGTGCCTGCACTATTCATATATATATCTCGTTGGACTAGGATTTCTTTTCAAAGCACCACTTTAATTTTTGTTTTTTTTAGAGAGAGAGCAAGGGCGAGCAGGGGGTAGGGGCAGAGAGAGAGGGAGAGAGAGAATCTGAAGCAGGCTCCAGGTGCAGCACAGAGCCCAACGTGGGGCTTGATCCCATGACCCTGAGATCATGACCTGAGCCAAAATCAAAAGTTGGGTGCTTAACCGACTGAGCCACCCAGGCGCCCCTCAAAGCACCACTTTTATATTTGTTAAGAGATAATGTACTCAGGGGTCCCTGGGTGGCTTAGTAGGTTAGGCATTGGACTCTTGATCTCAGCTCAGGTCTTGATCTCAGAGTCATGAGTCAGCCTGCCTTGGGCTCTGCTGAGCGTGGAGGCTACTTAAAAAAATAAATAATAAAGAAAGAAAAAATAAAGAAAGAAAAAGGAGAGAGAGAGAGAGAAATAATATACACAAACATTGATTTAGAATATGTTGAGACCTCATCGTACAATAAAAAATGCTCAATCTTCACGGTAGTTTCCCAAATATTTTAAAAGAATATAGTGTGTCCTGTAACTGTTCAATTTCAATAGTGAAAGGCAAATTAGACCAAGCTTATTAAATACAGTATCCAACTTTTCTACTCTTTATTTTTCCATTCCATTTGTTAGTTTCTGGTATTTAAGTTAATGTCTCTTCCTGTGGTTGAGATTTTTCTACTCCAATTTTTGGCTTTGTGTGTTTTTCAACTCTGTTTTGGGTACAAAAAGTTTCCGATGGGCATATTGTCTTAGTGCCTTCTTCCTTTTATTTTGTGACTCTCTAACTTTTCACTGTGCTTTCACTCTAAATTCTCACTTATTTCACACCCACATCACTCCAGTTGCTTGCCCTTTGTTAGCCTGTGATGACCGGTTCCCTGTCCTTCCCTTCTTTCCCACTTCGTCTTTGGTGCGTCTCTAAACTGACTTGTAGGAGGATGTTTTTTACCCAGTTTGGAAGATTGTCTCGTTTATGACATGAATGGAGCTCACTCACATTTATCACAAGTACTGATCTATCTACTTACCCTTTCTTCGCAGTATATTTTTGTTTGTTTCTGATTTCCTAGATGCAATATTTTCCTGTTTCACTCTTTCTTTATAAACTTCGACGTGCTGCATTGATCGTGCTTTCTTAGTTATTTCTCAGCTTCCCTGTGATTGCCTTTGTAGGTGTATTATTAGGGCATAGTTTTAACGTACTCATTTAGTGGCTGCTGAGAATAAAACTGCTGGGAACACTCATGAGCTGGTCTTGGCGTGGAATACGCTTTCATTTCTCCTGTGGAAACAGGAGTGTTCGTGCTGGGCCATAAAGTAAGGGTAAAGGTACGCTCAAGTCTATAAGAATCTTCCAAACGGCTCCTCATTTTGCATTTCCACCAGTAATTACAATGGTTGCTCAGCATCTGTACCGGCTCCGACTATTTTCAAGATTTAGAATTTTCACCATTCCAGTGGGTTTGCACGGTTAACTTTTTGGGATTTTAATGTGCATTTCTTCTTCTTTTTTTTTTTTAAAGATTTTATGTATTTATTTGACAGAGATAGAGACAGCCAGCGAGAGAGGGAACACAAGCAGGGGGAGTGGGAGAGGAAGAAGCAGGCTCATAGTGGAAGAGCCTGATGTGGGCCTCGATCCCATAACGCCAAGATCACGCCCTGAGCCGAAGGCAGATGCTTAACCGCTGTGCCACCCAGGCGCCCCATTAATGTGCATTTCTTTGATAACTTAAAGAAACACTTTCCCATGAGTTTATTGATCTTTCACAAATTTTTGGCTTATAAATGGTATGCTGAAACATTATCAACATTTTTAAACATTGGCTGTTTGTATTTTTTTTTTCAAGATTTATTTATTTGAGAGAGAGAGTACAAGAGTAAGTGGGAGTGGAGGGGACGGGCAGAGGGAGAGGGAGAGGGAATCTCAAATAGACACCCCACCTTCCTGAGCACAGAGCTGAAAGCAGGACTCGATCTCATGACCCTGAGATCATAACCTGAGCCGAAATGAACTGACTGAGCCACCCAGGTGCCCCACTGGCTGTTTGTGTTGTTACAGTTGAGCTGTATTTTGGGTATCAGCCTGTGGTCTGTCACGTGTATTGTGAATATTTTCTCCAGTCCATGGCAGGCCTTTTGGTTTCTTTGATATCCTCCTGAGAACGAAGTCTTTAGTTTGGTGAAGTTCAACTGTCAGTTTCTCTTTTATGAGGTTTATGTGTTTTGCATCCTAAGTGATCTTTGTCTGAGCCAACGTCACAAAGATTTTCTATTATTTCTTCAAGAACTGTTATAGCTTTCTGTTTAGCCCCATGATTCATTTCAAGTTAAAATTTGTATTTGTTGTCTGCCCTAGTACCATTTGGGGGAAAGGCTGTCCTCTCCCCTCTCTGCGGAAGAAGCCGTCTCTCACTGAAGTGATTCGTCGTGTGCGGTCGTCGGCCTGCCTGTGTCCACACCTCATGGATGTCATTCCTGCAGCAACCTTTGAACCAGGCCGCTAAGTCCTCCATCTCTGCTCCATTTTAAAGAGTCTCACTTTGCGTAAGTTTAGAATCATTTTCTACTGAAAACCCTGTTGGGATTTTCATTTGTACTGCAATGAATCTATTGACGAATTAAAGGACGATGGATATTATAACCAATTGGATGTTCTGGTCGGCACAATATATTTTGCCATTTAGGTAAGTTTCTTTAATTCTCCTCAGCAATATTCTGTAGTTCTGAGGATACAAGTACTGTACATACTGTGATATGTTGGTTTCCACATATGTTTAATGCTATCAATAATGGATATTAAAATTCATTTTCCAGTTGCTTGCTGCTAGCATAAATATAATGAATCATGGTACATTGACATTTCATCGTGTGAATTTGCCAAATCCATTTCTTAATTCTAGAAACTTTTGATGACTCCTAAAGATTTAGGATTTACTAGATAAAATTTATATTATTCACAAAATATGTTACCCACAAATCTACAAATAAAGACAGTTTTATTTCTTCTTTGGGAATCTGTATGGTGTGAGCTTCTTTTTCTTGCCTTGTTGCACTGGATAGACCCCTGGTACAATGTTGACCAAGTGTTGGGGGGGCAGACACCCTTGCCTTGCTCTTGATCCTGGAGGGAGGCGTTCAGGCTTTCACCACGGGACACGATGCTACCTGTAGGGTAACTGCCAATGGGCTTTCTAGGTTCAAGGATGTGCTCTGCGCCCTTGGTTTGCTGAAGGGGTTTCTTCCCTCCGTCAGCGGTCATCAAGATAGTACTCTAATCCCTTTTATCTACTTCCCGCACCACCCCCACCTCCCCTCCAGCCACAACTAGTTTGTTCTCTGTAGTTAAGAGTCTTTGTTGCTGTTGTTGTTGTTTCTTATCTCTTTTTGTTTGTTCATTTGTTTGGTTTCTTGAATTCCACGTAAGAGTGAGATCATACGGTATTTGTCTTTCTCTGACTGACTTATTTCACTCAGCATAACACTCTAGTTCCATCCATGTTGTTGCAAGTGGCAAGATTTCATTCTTTTTTTACGGCTCCATAATGTCCCATTGTGTATATTTATACACCACTTCTTTATCCGTTCATCGGCGGATGGATGCTGGGGCTGCCTCCGTATCGTGGCTATTGTAAATAATGCTGCCGTAAACGCAGGGGTGCACGTACCCCTTTGAATTAGTGTTTTTATATTCTTTGGGTAAATACCCGGTAGTGGAACTACCGGATCATAGGGTAATTCAGTTTTTAACTTTTTGAGAAACCTCCATACTGTTCCTCACGGTGGCTGCACCAATTTACATTCCCTCCAACAGAGCTAAGTGTTCCTTTTTATTCCACATCCTCACCAACACTTGTTATTTCTTGTGTTTTTGATTTTTATCCACTCTGACAGGTGTAAAGTGATATCTCACTGCAGTTTTGATTTGCGGTAACCTGACGATGAGTGATGTGGAGAATCTTTCCATGTGTCTGTTGGCCATCTGTATGTCTTCTTTGGAAAAATGTTTATTCAGGTCTTCTGCCCATTTTTAATTGGATTATTTGTTTTTTGGTGTTCAGTTATACAAGTTCTGTATACATTTTGGATATTAACCTCCTATTGGATAAAAAATTTGCAAGTATCTTCTCCCGTTCAGTAGGTTGCCTTTTTGTTTTGTTGACAGCTTCCTTCACTGTTCAAGAGCTCTTTATTTTGGTGTAGTTCCAATAGTTTAATTTTGCTTTTGTTTCCCTTGCCTCAGGAGACATATTTAGAAAAATATTTCTATGGCTGATGTCAGAGAAATTATTGCTTATGTTTTCTTTCAGGAGTTTTATGGTTTTGGGTCTCACATTTAGGTCTTTAATCCATTTTGAGTTTATTTTGTGTATGGTGTAAGAAAGTGATCCAATTTCATTCTTTTGCATGTAGCCGTCCAGTTTTCCCAACACCATTTATTAAAGAGACTGTCTTTTCCCATTGGATATTCTTGCCTCCTTTGTCATATATTAATTGACCATATAAGTATGGGTTCATTTCTGGGTCCTCTATTCTGTCCCATTGATCTATCTGTCAATTTTTGTGCTAGGGCCATAATGTCATACTACAGCTTTGTGGTGTATCTTGAAACCTCAACTGTGATACCTCCGCCTTGTTCTCTTTCCTCAAATTTGCTCTGGCTACTTGGGGTCTTTCGTGGTTCCATACAGGTTTTAGGATTATTTGTTCTAGTTCTGTGAAAAATGCTGTTGGCATTTTGACAGGGGTTGCTTTAAATCTGTAGATTGCTTTGGGTAGTATGGACTTTTTAACAATTCTTCCATTCGATGAAGTTGGTTATCTTTCTATTTGTGTGTCATCTTCAATTTCTTTCATCAATGTTTTCAGTTTGCTGAGTTTTTAATCATGAATAGGTGCTGAATTTTGTCAAATGCTTTTTTCCCCATCTATTGAAGTAATCATGTCTCCCCTTCTTCTTCTTCCTCTTCTCCTCATCTCCCTCCTCCTCCCCCTTCCCCTCCTCCTCCTCCTCTCCTCCCCTTCCTCCCCCTCCTCCTGGTCCTCTCTTCCTCTTCCCCCCTCCTCTTCCTCCTCCTCCTCCCCCTCCTCCCCCTCCTCCTCCTTCTTCATTTCTTATTAATATGGCGAATTATGTTAATTGATTTTTGGATGTTAAGTTAATCTTAAATTTTTGAGATGAATGTCTATTTGGTCATAATATTTTCTTTTTATCACTAGTTTTAATTTACTGGTATTTTGCAAAGGAATTTACATCTTTTTTTTTTAAAGATTTTATTTATTTATTCGACAGAGATAGAGACAGCCAGTGAGAGAGGGAACACAAGCAGGGGGAGTGGGAGAGGAAGAAGCAGGCTCATAGCCGAAGAGCCTGATGTGGGGCTCGATCCCGGATCGCCGGGATCACGCCCTGAGCCGAAGGCAGACGCTTAACCGCTGTGCCACCCGGGCGCCCCTACATCTTTTTTTTTCTATGATGGATTTTGATAGTTCTCTTTCCTTATGTTTTTGGTGTCTTGCTATTGAAGTAGTCCTGCCTCACAAAATGAGATTGAAGTATTTCCCTCCTCCTCTATTTTCTGAAACATTTTGTGTATCCTCATCATCATTATTTCTGAAAATGATGGAATGATCACTGAATTTTCTTTGTAGGGAAGTTTTTCATGATAAATTTAATATTAGGAAAAATACAGAACTACTCAGACTTTTTGTTCTTTCTTATGTTTTGTATCTTTCAAGAAATGTCTCCATTTCATCTGAATGGTTGACTGTATTGGCATAAAACGCTTTAAAATGTTTCCTTATTATATCTTTAATATCTGTGAGATCTGTAGTGATGTGCCTTCTTTGATTCTTGATATTAATAATTTATATCTTCTCATTTTTTCTTTTTAAGTCGACTAGAGATTCATGAATTTTATTGATTTTTTTTTCAAAGAATGAGCTTTGGTTTCATTGACTTCTTCCTATTGTATTTTTTTTTAATTCATTGATTTCAGCTCTGATCTTTATTATTTTCCTCCTTCTCTTATTTACTTTGATATTTCTTTTTTTCCTTTTTTTGCTTCTAAAGGTGGAGGCCTAGACCATTGATTTTCAAATGTTCTTCTTTTCTAACATAAGTACATTTAGCAGTAAGCTACAAATCACCTTTTAAGCACTGCTTTTGCTGAAGCCTGCAAAATTTTATATGCTCTGTTTTCATTTTTATTTAAATTATTTTCTAATTTCTCTTTGTTCTTGCCCTCTTCTTTGACACATTGCGTTATTTAAACATATTTTGCTTAATTTCCAAATACTTGGGAATATTATAAATGTATTCTTATTGTTTATTTCTAATTTAATACTACTATATCAGAGAATATATTCTGTATAATTTCGTCCCTCTTATGTTTATTGAAACTTATATTACAGTCAATTACTTGGGTCTGCATTGTGGAAGATTCCAGATTCACTTGAGAAACTATGTATTCTGCTGCTGTAAGGCAGAATATTCTATATAGATCAATTAATTAAATTTGGTTGATGGTGTTATTTAGGTTTTCTATGTCCTTATTGATTTCTTTCTACTTGTTCTATCAATTGCTGAAGGAGGAGTGTTAATGTCACCAGTCATTCATGTCTGTTCCTTTTTCACTCTATCAGTTTTTTTGCCTCACGTATTTCAACACATTTTTAGGTGCATACAAATGTAGCATTGTTTTATTTTCTTGATTAACTACTTTATCATTATGAAATACCTTATATAGACATACGAATATTCCTAGTCCTGAAGTCTATGTTGTCTGATACTAAGATAGTCCCTTCAGGTTTCTTATGATTAGTGTTTTTATTGTATACCTTTTTTCATCCTTTTATTTTAACAAAGCTCTTTTTTTTAATATTTGAAGTTTATTTCTTATTGACAGTATATAGTTGGGTCTTGCATTTTATCATGTCTAATAATCTCTGCCTTTTAGCTTGTGTCTTAGATTTTTTTTTTATATTTAATATCACTTGTTACGGTTTTGCTTAAGTCTGCCATATTGCTACTTACCTGTTCTTTTTTTACCTTTATCTTTCCTTGTCTTTTTTTAGATTGATTCTTTTCCCTTATTCCACTTTATTTCCATTATTGGCTTATTAATTATACCTCTTTTTAATTATAATTTTTAGTGGTCTCTAGAGTTTACAGTACACAACTTTAATTCAAAAGACTCTACCTTCAAATATTATATATCTTTGTATGTAATGCAAAACCGTTATAAGACAATTCCCTCGGGGCGCCTGGGTGGCACAGCGGTTAAAGCGTCTGCCTTCGGCTCAGGGCGTGATCCCGGCGTTCCGGGTTCGAGCCCCACGTCAGGCTCCTCCTCTATGAGCCTGCTTCTTCCTCTCCCACTCCCCCTGCTTGTGTTCCCTCTCTCGCTGGCTGTCTCTATCTCTGTCGAATAAATAAATAAAAAATCTTTAAAAAAAAAAAAAAAAAAAGACAATTCCCTAAGTCATACATTTTATTTATACATATGATATAAGCCTCATAATATGTTATTTACATTTTTGCTTTAAATGGTCAATTAACCTTTAAAAAATTCAAAATTAAGACAAATAACTTTAATATTTATCTACATATTTATCAGTTCTGGAGCTCTTTATTCTTTTCTGTAGACCTAAGTTCCTATCCAGCATTATTTAACTTCAGCAATAAGAGGTTTTTAGCATTAGCATTGCTTGTAGTAAATGTCTTCTGGCGATAAATTCTTTCTCTTTTATTGACCTGGAAAAATCTTTAAAAATTTTTCAAAAAATTTTTGAAAATATTTCTCTGGACACAGAATTATACGTTGACTCCCCCCCCCCCCCCCCCCCCCCCCCCGCTTTCAGCACTTTATAGATTCTTTTCATTGTCTCCTAGCTTTCAGTGGTCCTAAGAAGAAGTCTGCAGTCATTGTTATCTGTGTTCCCTGAATCATGTGCTCCCACCCCCTTAACCCCAGTTGCCTTGCATGGTTTTCTTTGTATCTGTCTTGACTGGGCTTTGGTAAATTTTCTCATTAATTTGTAAAACTAACCAGTGTTATTTTTTCAAATATATTCCTGATCCTTTCCCTTTCTCAGAAACTCCAAATGTATTTATATTAGATTGTTTGATATTTTTCCATAGGTCACCGAGGTTCTAGTTTTTGTTGTTGTTTTGTCTTTTTTCCTCCTTTGTGTGCTTCTTTTTGGATACATTATACTGCTGTGTCTTTAAGTTCCCTAATCTTTCCTTCTGTGGTGTGCAGTGCTCTCTCTCTCTCTCTCTCTTTTGGATAATGGCCTCGTAGTCCATGGCATGAAAGTAGGTTACCATAATTTATTTACCCATTTCCCCAATAAAACACATTTATATTATTTCTAAGTGTTTACTATTTGCAATGGTCATACAAAAAACATCCTTGTGCATATATTCTTCTTTAGTTTTGTTTCTGTGTGATAGGGTTCTAGGTGTGGGATTTCTGAGTCAAAAAGCATATGTGTTTCTTTTTTCATTTCAAAATTATTGCCAGGTATTGTCGCTTTCTACATATTCTGTCTCACACATGTCTGTTTGATTATGTACTTATATGGTTGACACAAAATAGTTAGTGTGATGATTTCATACATTTTATTTCAGCACAGTCTTCCTTTTTTACCCTCTGTGCTTGGATGTCTGCTCCCTCTGCCCTCCAAATCATCCTTTTCTGTGGTGCTTAATCTGCTAAGTCCATCAGTGATTTTTCTTTTTAGATATTGACTTTTTAACTCTAGAAGTTTCATTTGGCTCTTGGCTGAATTTTTATAAGGAATAGCATGAGAAGGCACAACACATACAATTGAGTACAATATAAATCAATGACCCAAACCAGCCAAACAAAAAACCTGCATATGCTTTTATGTAATAATATGTACATAATATATGAATAAAATACATACTAGATTGCCTAGAGAGAGGAAGCTATAATAGTACCATAAAAATGTAAAAATTAACTTTTTTATATGAAAATCTATGTTCATGAATTTTCTATAGTTTAAAATTAAGCAGAAATGCTGGAGTATAAGATATGGCTTCCTCAACTCCAGTACATATACCACCTGATCTGGGTGATGGTGATGAGGATGATGAAGAGGATGAAGCTGGGGGTCTATATTTGACCACTGAAAACTTTTTTTTTTTTAAAAGAGCATATGGGTTTATTTACAATATTCTTTCTGGCCTCAGTTTTAAAAATGGATGTTATTCTTTTAATTTGCCCATTTCATTCAAGTTTTCAAATCTGATTTAGGAAATGGTTTAGTTTAACCTAAGCAAGAAAAGAGAAGAAAGCATAAATGGGAAAATGCTATCTAGTGCCTATATACTTTCCTTGTCAAATATTCAGTTACTAAATACAAATAAGTAATTGCCATTAGCCAGAGTGAGTATGCTTTATATGCTGTGTTGAAAATTCATTAATAAATTAGACTTGCAGAGAATCATTTCTAAAAAAGAAAGACTACTATTTAAGGAATTGTGTGATTTCTCTTTGTAAAAGTCATTTTTTAAGCCCGTTGGCAGATCTCAAGATCCTGTCTGCCATGGAAGAAAATAATATATCTGATATAGATGAAAATTTTCAAACATTAAATAACAGTCTCTTAGCAACCATAGAGATTTAAAGAGTTGACTTTCTTAATACCCATTGAGAAGTGTGTCAATGATTAAATGTTTCCTAAAAGAAAGATATGGAGCACCACTGGCGTGGGAGGGTCCTGGGGAAGGCTCACATGATTGATGTTCCCACCCCCCCTGATAACACCTGGCAGCGGTCTTGATGTATGGCCCACCTTCACAGCCATCTTGGTAAGTGAAGCTGGCGTCATGGTCTGGGATGGCATTCAGTGGGCTTTCAGGTGACTTTCTGTGAGTGAGTCTCATTTGTAATCCATTTGATGATTTGATATATAGTATTATGTGAAGGTAAATGTGGTTTTTTTGAGGATTGATATTCAAATTCTTCACAGTCCAAATGTTTATATTCTGGGTTCTGAACCAAGCAGATAACAAGAGCTCAGTTAGTCATTTCTAAGAAGGAAAAGTTATATTCAAGGAATGGAATAATTCAAGGAATGGAATAATTCAAGGAATGGAATAATTCAAGGAATGGAATAATTTTACAAATATTATTCTACATCCAGTACTTAGTCAAAAACAAGTGCCCAATTTGAAAGAGATTCTCCGAGAAAGACTGGAAGACACCAAATGAGCTGAAACATTATCCTCACAGTAAACTCTTCTAACATGAGAACGTTGTTTTAGACTTTTGATATGATCTGTAATTTGGCTCAAGTTTGGAACATTCTTGGAATAGTGAAGGATCCCTCTGTTATTTTCTGATGTCGTGTAAGGCAGTGGTTTCTCATTTGGTTGGCCAGTTCCTCTGAGTGCTTGGTTAATGCAGCTGCAGGGGCGTCGGGGCCCTGGACATAGCCAGCAGGTGGGTGGGGGAGAGCTCTGCTCTTCGGGGTGCATGTTCCCAGGGACACGCATGCTTTTGTGGAGATCTCTACTCTGTGACGGCTGAGCGGCATGGTACTGGATGTTCTGTATGCTCTGTCCGCCATGCCACAATCTGTGACCTGACATGCCCTCTGGGAATGCTAGTAAGTTCTCCATCTGAGAGTCAAGATCTGCATGGAGCTTTCCTTAGGCTAGAGCAAGGAGTGGAACCCAACCTCACATTTGCTAGGGAAAAAATCTAAGGGCATGCACCTAGTCTAAAGTAAAATAAAAGCAACTTCAAAATGTCAGATAGATGATGAATCATGAATATCTACATAAGAATATATGTGAAAATGATTTAGAACTTTTGATTAAATATAAATCCCCAATAAATCAGCGATGATGAGGTTTCTATCACAACCTAATGTTATCTTAGTTCTTACTCATAAATACCTGGTATCTAGATGTGAACAGTAGGCTGCGTGTGCTTGTCAGACAACACCCAAATGAGGTGTTCAATCTGGGGATGCGTAGTTAAAGATGAGATAACTGGGTCCTGGGGGTAGTTCAGTGACTGGAACCGAGGAAGAGAACATTTTCTTATTCTGGAATAAAATATGGGGATTGCTCCCTAAACTGACACAAGCAGGATTTACTTCAAAAGAGATTTATTTGGGGGCCTCTTCAAGGGATCGTTTATTCCAGTATATGAGGAACCTCGTTATGAAGCCAACCGTGTATCCCGCCGTTGCACCAAGGAGACTCGGAGGAAGCCGTTTTCTGGAGCTCCAAGGGCAGGTGACTTCGGGGGGGTGCATTCGTCTGCTGGGGCCACGGACACCACAGACTTCTACTTTCCCACCATTTGGAGGCTGGAAGTTTAAGATCAAGGTGCAGCAGGAACAGTTTCTGGTGAGAGCGGTCTCCTTGGCTTGCAGGTGGCTCTTGCCTGGAGGCTGTTCCTCTTCCCAGACACGAGTCCTGCTGGAGGGCCCACCCACCCTTCAACCTCGTTAACCTTAGTTACCTCTTTGTAAGGGCCCCATCTTCACAGAGCCACATTCTGAAGTGCTGGGGGGTAGGGTTTCTTTCTTTCCTTTCTTTTCTTTTCTTTTCTTTTCTTTCTTCTTTCTTTCTTTCTTTCTTTCTTTCTTTCTTTCTTTCTTTCATTCTTTCTTTCTTTCTTTTAAGATTTATTTATTTGACAGAGAGAGACACAGGCAGTGAGAGAGAGAACACAAGCAGGGGGAGGGGGAGAGGAAGAAGCAGGCTTCCCGCTGAGCAAGGAGCCTGATGTGGGGCTCGATCCCAGGGTCCTGGGATCATGACCTGAGCTGAAGGCAGACGCTTAACGACTGTGCCACCCAGGTGCCCGTGGGGGGTAGGGTTTCAACTTACGAATGGGGGAGCAGAGTTGGGTCTGTCAGGGACAATGTGAAATCTCCGTGGTTGGTCAAGAGGAAGGGGGCCACAAGCAAGCTCCAAAGACATGAGCCAGATCTTCCGGAAAAGTCCTCGTGTTGGAGGAAGTTTGTGTTTTACAAGTGCTTCATTACTGTGTGTGTGCCCTGATGTCTGACAGAGGTGAGGCTAAAACCCCCTAAAAATAGCAACAATGTCCCGCTTCCCAGAAATCATAAAATTCAGGCTAGGCTTGAAAGCAAGGAGACCGTGCCAGTGGGGAGCTGCCCCCCTTTGGAAGGGCTTCCCCGGCGTTTTCTCCCACGTGCTCCAAAGCTCAGCAGCCTCACGGTCTGGCACAGTGTGGCGGCGGCTTCTGGCTCGGGCTCCGCGTCCAGGGTGTCCGCCGTGTCAATCTGTCACCAGCAGAGCCCACTGCCCGGCGCCTAGGATCAGGCTCCCCCCTCGTAGGGAGCAGACCTCTCGGGGGCTTAGCACCCAGCTGCTTCCCCTTGGGCAATGGGGGTCAGAAAAGTGCTTCAGAAACTTTTTAGGAAGTTCTCGGGGGAACAGATGCCTTATGACCCCATATGACACTGTGATAGATTCTCCAGGTGGAGGGGCTGACGCCTGCGTTTCATGGCTAGAAACCACGAGGCTACATGAATGAATGAATGAATGAATGGGATCACTTGCAGGGATGACTGAAAGCTGCCGTTCGCATTTTTATTTTACAGTACCGGTAATTGCTTCCTCTCTGCGCCCTATGGCTACAATAGATTTTTTCCTCATAATTATAATTTCAGCAAATTTTTTGCAATGGTAAAATACTGAAATTTTAAAGAAATCCAGCTGTCATTCCCCGTTGAGCACACCTTCGTTTTATGTTGTTAATTCAGTTGTCTTCCTCACTCTGGGCACCCAGCTCCAAGGACTCTTTACAGGGACGGATTTATGATGGATGCCATCTGGTCTGATAGAAGGAAACAGATATTGATTTTTAATATTTTCTCCCAACGTGTTTACTCTAGGATAATACAGCAGCTGTGTGGCAGCTTGTCTCGGAGTGGAAAGGATTATTACCACTGCCTTTTGATGAGATAAATTACCTAGGATGACTTGAATAGCTAAAGGGTATACTTTGATGTTATGTCGCTTCATTTACCCTTATGACTAAATGATTATTGATTTTATATTTTTAAGCTCTTGAAACGTGAAAATAAGTTGGTGGAGGAGCCCGGCTGTGTTAGTTTTATTAATTTATTTCTGCGGGGCATAATTCACTTTGGACCAGGTTGTGAAGGTTTTGGGTTCATGACCGGCTGTAGATACAGTTGCAAAGAAATGGCTTATTTATATAGTCATTGCAAGTAGTCCCAAAATCAATACAGTCTGGGATTGGATGATTAAACTCAGTCCCTTTGTGGGACTCATTCCTGTAGCTGCTGCCGGAATCATCTTGACTACAGCAGACCCATGTGATCAAGTGTACAAATAGCAAGTTTGTTCAAGTTGAAATATTATTTTTTTTGCTCATCATTTTTTTTTATCTGCTATGCTCACTCAATGACATTTTAACAGCCTGGAAAAAAAAAAAGTGGTTGATTGACCACTTCAATGAAATCAGTAATCTGCATTGAGAGGGCCTCCGGGGCCTTCTCGAACGCCAGTGCGTGGGCTTGGGGCACCTGGATCAGAGGTCCCACGGTGTGCGGGGTTCCGTCCTGGGTGCTTCTGCCGCAGGAGGGACCCCAGGTGTGCACTAAGCCGCGGCTGCTCTGCAGGGTTCAAGACGGTGGGCACGTCTGCAAGCCAGTGGCGGAGACCCACGTATTTCTGTGAAGTGTTGCCTTTCCTATGCTCCTTAATGTGCCAGCACCGTACCACTCCATTTCTCGTCGACCGCTCCCAGGTCAAGTGCAGAAACGCTGTCTCTAGAAGATAGAAACAAACAGACTGCTTTGCTTTATTTTTTGTCATTTTCCCCTTTATTTTACCAGATTTTTAAACTAAATCACGAGGTCACCTGTATTTCTTGTTAATAATAAAATCTGGTTTGATTGCTGAGCCTTGTGGATGTCTTTGAAGTGGAGTTTACATTTGAAATTGGGAATTTTGTCTTTTATTTTTTATTTTTTGGTGATCTCTGCTCGCCTCCCAGCCAGACCTGAGGACGGCTTGGATGCTGGGTGGGAGGACAGGACGCAGGCAGGAAGGACGGATATTCTAGGAAGATTCTGCATTTATTTATGCAGACCGTCAAAACCCAGAGTAAGCCGAGGCCAGGGTAGGTGTGATGAGGAAGGAAGCCCAGGCTTTATTTTTATTTCAACAAAGTCCCTGGTTGGTGATCTCCCTTCCCTGGGCCCCGTCCCCACCTCAGCGGCTGGCCCTCAAGTGTTTGAAGGGATGGTTGGGCGAAGTTCCCTGACGTGCCTCGTCCTGGGATGGTATTTTAAAAGCCAAAACTATATGTATCGATTGAATTAGGTAATATATATATATATATATATATATATATATATATATATATATATATTTGCCTTGGAAACCTGTTTCCCATAAATCTACGTGTTTGTACAACCGAAAGCCCTCTAAGCAAGCTAACAAGCTGTAGACGCGCAGGAAGCAGATACGTCAGGCATTTCATCTCCCAGACAGGACTTCTCAGTGGTGTAAGTGACGGTGGCACGTTTTACAGAGTTAAAAAAGGTGTAAGACACTTCTTACTTTAGTCAGTGTGTATGTATAATTAATGTGTAGTAAATTATATGGCTCCAGTTTAAAGCTTGTTTAAATGCATAGAATTTGAAGTGGAATGAAGAAATAAAATAACTTTTGGAGCACTGTAATGTAATATGTTGATCAATTTTATAGGGGAGTGGTGAATATTTAATTAATCACCTTTTGACAATTATTCACACTGCTCGGGATCAAGGTCTCCATTAAAGCCGAAGAATGGCTTCATTACAAACGACCCATAAAAGTGTCAAGTACTGGCTGGGAAGACAAGTAATTTCCTCTCCCTTTAAAACCATTAGATGGAATGATGGGGGTGGGGAAGGTGACCAAGTGCATAATCGTGTGATTACAAAGAAAAGCTTAAACAGTAAATTTGACAGCTAGGTTGGAGAGGCTAGAGGAGAAGGGTTATAAAGTGATGCCTGTGTTCCTTCCAGGAGCTTTTAATTTTCTAAGACGACAGGAATGACGGCATTCTATTTTTTGCTGGACTTTTTCTTCATCCTGCAGTATTTGCTTAGGGTTAAGGCATGCCAAGTTTGTCGTACTGGAGGATGTAAATAGAGGAACAACTGACTTTTTTTCAAAATGCCTCTCTCGATGACTCTCAGCACAGGAAGAACACATTGGCTGCCATCTTGATTAATGCCCACCAAGGTGGGCCTATTGGAATGGCGTCTGGACCGCGAAGAGGGACCAATATGTCAATGGAATCAGCACATGCATTTTCGGGGTTGGCTTCGAGGACTCAGAACAGATTGATCATCATAGCTCCTCTTCTGCCCGAGAACAATCTGGAAAGTTGATAACTGCTTCCATTTTACCGAATCCATTTCCTAATTCTTCAGGACTGGCCAAGAATCCTTGACGTGTATCAACTTTCAGATGCCAGAGATAGGTCTCTGGGCTCCAGGAACTCATGCAGGTATTTCCCAGAGCGAAAACTGTTTTCTTTCCCAAATGACTCAGTGGTGAAAATTAATTTGTGCAGATGTCAGGATTCCACGGCCTTGAGGAAGATAGTACAGAATAGACTCGTCCTTAAGATTTTCTCCTCACCTCCTAGCTGAGAAAGGCATGCTAGGTGTTAGGACCAAATTTCAGCTGTGAAGAATCCTGCTAGATGCCAATGCCTGCCGGCCGAGTTCTCTGTGCTGTCACGAGGGTTCCAGACACTCGATTTAACTATAATTATAAATAACTTCCTTAGCTGTTAGACTTCTGCTTAAAATTGAGCTACATGCAAGCCGCTATTCCTTGCTTTCATAGAAGCAGGTAACACTTGGGTTTACAGGAGTCCAGCAAGTCTTAGCTGCCCCGAGACGCGTTTCTTAAACCCGACTTCTCTTCATTTCTTTGAACCTCACCTATTTGAAGATCCGTCCCCTGTGGGTAGCTGGCTCCGGTGCACACACCCACACACACAAGTTCAAGTGGTCACTCTTAAAAACTAATGGCTATTGACTCTCGTTGGGATTTCTGTGATGTTATCTCGCCCCGTAAAGACTTTGCGGTATGCCGTTTACATTGTATCTGGTGATTGTATAATCATTATTGATTTTCCCTGTGTGTAGTACTTATGTCAAACAACCTAATATATTTAAATGGTGATTATTTCAATTCTATATCTACTATTAGATAAGATCAAAGGTAGTTAAATGTGCGGTCGACGGGGAAAGAGATAGCGCAATGTACTTGGGCTCTACCCGTGCGATTGTCAACTCAGCAACAGTTGACAGTATTTAATAATTAACTTTCTAAAACATGTTGAGATTTTGGGCCTGCAGAAGAATGAGGCTGGCAGATGGAGGGAACGCGTCCCAGACTTGCTACGAAAGGCGCCACGGCCATGTGAATGCCAGCCTCGGGATGGATTGCTCTTCAAAGATCCTGGGAAATCACTCTGTGTGTTTAATTTACTCCTCGTTTTTGTACAAATACTTCGGAAGAAATGAGAACCAAATCTAGACTGTCGTATAACTTCCCCCAGGATGTTGTCACAGCTAATCCGAGGACTGGAGTGCACCAGAGCTGGGACTCGGTGGTGAGCGGGCCTCTGAAGTCAGTCTCGGGGGTGCTACCATTATTGTGCTTATTAATCAGCAAACGGGGACGTGCAGTCTGGATGGGCGCATTTACAGGAAGGCACAGCAACTCCTTTTGTGGCTGTTTTAGAATTTTCTTAATATCATTTTCCCCCTGAAATACATTGTGGACTACAGTTTTTGGAAATCTGTGTAACCTATGTCAATAAATGCTTATTATTTTGAAAAGTACTGACACTACATTTAAGATAGTCTAATGAAAATGGCAGAAAAACAAAGTCCTACAAAAAAACAAATCTGAAAATGAGGCTTAACAGACACACCCCCATAGACACCCTTGAAGACTATTGTTTGTCGTCTCTCTGCACCAAGATTCGTGCCAAATTTTAGCTCTCCCCCCTACCCTGCTCTCCGTCCCTGGGCCCTGGGTGGGTGGGCAGCTCCTGCGGAGGGGACCTGACACGGGCTCGAACAGTTCCCCAGAGGGTCTCCTGGGACCACACGTTTTCCCCTTTACACAATGTTTGTTAGAAGTCATCTGTGCAGTCGAGGTGGCTGAGTGAGCAGAGGCTTTTCCCGGGAAGGTCAGGTGCTTCTGTTGGGATGGTTTGCTTTCATAGACAGGTCCACATTTGCAGACGAAAGTTCTTTGTGCAAAACCCATGGAAACAGCTTGTGAGGTTTCTAAAATGTGTTTGGATCTGGTATTACATAAAACCGAGCAATACCTGGAGGAAGGGAACCAGACTGTGACGGGCCCGGGCTTCAGCGGGAAAACCAAGGGGGATGAGGGTGCGGCTGCCCCCGGAGGCCAGCACAGCCCCCGGGCTCGAGGCCGTCCGAGTTCTGTGACACAGAAGGACATGCTCGATTTCCCCAAACACCGTGTTGTAGCAGTGACATGAAAACTGAGCTCCAAAAGATCCCGACGCACAGTTCTCCTTGACGCCGCTGGGGGAGGATGATTGGGTCAGTGCCCTCAAAATTCAACAATCTTACTGAGAACGTTTGATTAGATTTTCATTTGATTTTAACTGATTTCATATTTGGTTTCTGAGCCAAATTCATTACAATATTTACCACTTAAACTAATCTCCTATGCTTATTGACCTATTTTTTTTACTTATTTTATATTGTTTTCTTGTAGATCATACCACGGTCAGCAGAATATAGAAGGTATTTTAAAGTTTAGGGGGTGTATTACCAGCTGTTTTCTCGCGGGCCATCTGATCTTGAAATATGCAATTTTATGCACTACAAGAGACGCTCTGGACCACGGTGCGGAAGACGGCCAGTGGTCCTCTCCACAGCAGCGCACTTGGTCACCCGAGCCCACATGGCGATGCGGGCAGTATCCGGGAAGCGTCACTTGGGAGAATGGGAAGCCGCTCATTCCAGCGCTCGCTGGACGCTCACCCGGTGCGGCGGCATGAAGACTAACGGCAGGATGCGTACAACCCGCGGCCCTCAGGGGGCAGACTGGACATGCCCACGTGCCACTAGGACGAGGACTGTGGACCAAGTGTGCAGTGGAGCTGATGCATCAGAGTGGGCTTTAGCGGGCTGCGGGTGCTGGGGTGGGCGGCCGGCCTCCTGGGGCGAGCGCACCTGCGGGGGGCAGTTTCAGCGTTGGCTGGACAGCCTCCTCCGTGGAGTCTTAAAAGCATGGCAGCCAAGAAGGAAGACTGTGCTGCGTCGGGCTGGCTTCTCCCAAAGTCGGCTCTGGACGAACAGTCCTGCATCAGGGAGGGATTCCAGTAGGGGCACAGGCACAGGATCTGGAGTGGGAGGAGCCACGCTGGGCATGGGGTCCTGCAAACTCCATGGAGGGAACCCTGGGTGATGCCCTGGGAAGGGGTGGACTTTGGTGCAAGGGCGGGGGGGAGGTGGGACGCCCCCACCCCTCAAGGATTGCTTAGGGGCAGCCTGGGGAGGATGCTGTTTGTCAATTCCCAGGCACGGCCAGCTCAGGGGAAGTAGGTTCTAGAAGCTACGGTGGCCCCTGACAGTGACCCGGGTGCATGGTGAGGAGTCCAAGGGGACATGGGACGCACACAGGCCACCAAGAGACCAGGAGACACGTGGACTCCAGGCTATTTCTTGCAGTGGGGGGTTCCTTCCCCCGGCAGCCTTTGGGCTGAAACAGGCACAGTGTAGAGAACATGTTACATTTGAGCAGTGAGAAGATGCACACACCAGCTTAACGGCTGGACCGGTCCCTCCGAACCCCGGCCACATTTAACAGTGGCATCCTCACATGCGCATGCGTCCATGCATGCGGCACATCCGCCACCTCCCCCAGCGTGCACAGACATGAGCATGCGCGCACGTGCACACACGCTACACACTCATTGATGCGCACACGCGTTTACCTCCGTGGTCTCTGGGCGAGGCCACTTCCTGCAGGCACGTGTGATCGCCATCCCTGATCAGTCTCCTCTGCTGTCCTCTGCCCCCCGACTCACGGGAAGGGTGACTACCCCGTAAGTGGGGTTTCTTTCTGACGCCGTGGGAAAATGAAGTCACGGTCTCAACCAGGAGCATTTAGTTCCTAGCAGGGAGCAGCTCTTGCGGCTCAACCAGACCGCGAATCTGTCTGCTCTTAACAAGACAGGCGCGTCCTGGGGGACGTGATTTCAGGGGCGACCGTGAGTAGGTCTGCGGCCTTCAGACTTCCTCCTTCCGTAGTGCAAGTTGACAGACTCTAACTACCTCTTCAGATATGTAACATTTCCCTCGCTTATTGTTTTGATATATTTCTACCCAGATTGCAAGCTCACTTCCCAACAGTTGTCCAAAAAAGCTAAGCGGGTTGTGATGGTCCAGCAAACATGAGGGCCAATCGCACGTCCTGTGGATGCATGGTCCACGGGGACCGAGCCCCACTCACAGGGTGTGCGCCGTGCGGGCCAGCTCCACAGTCCTGGGCATGTTTGCATTCCAGGCAGCGGGTCTGAGGAGCATTCGGCGTCTTGGCCTTTTTGATTTAAAAATCAGGGAATATTTTTATATTTTATTTCATAGTGTTTCTTGGCATCAGAAAGAAAACAAGACAATGAACCAAACTTGTCCTGATTGAAAACTCAGTGCAAACCGGAAGAGGTCGCTGTTGGAGCCCCACGGCCACCAGCTGTTGGCGCTGTCCTCAGGGCTCACCGACACCGTGAAGATAGCCCTCTATTTTTTAAAATTTCAGTATCTTTCTCTTGGAAAAGCAGTTTCAGTGCTGGGACACGTGCAGAGTGCTTCAGTGATCGGCAGGTCCTGTTTGCTCTTAGACAAGCTGCTCGCAGAATCTGCGCAAGTCGCCAAGGGTGGGACAGGCGTCCGGCGCCCCGCGTCCCACGTGGGACCTGTCTCGTTTCACTTCCTGCTCAGGATAACTCCTCTGGCTGTTGAAAACTCGCCGCCGTGTCAAGCTGTAGTCCACCAGTTGGAGCCTCATTCCGCCTTGTTTGGGTCCATTTGAACAATCTGGGGAGCAGTGGGGAGAGAAGTCCTGGTTTTCACTTGTTTCCAGTGATTTCTGCCCGGTGGCCCTCGCGGCGAGTTTCCAGCTGGAACACTGAGCAAGCTCGCCAGTGAAGTCGGGATAGCATGGTCTTGAGGGAATTTCTAATAACAGTGGTTTAAAAAGGTGGGCACAAACATTGCAAATTTGAAAATGTAACCCAAAGTGATGTGTTCACCAAACAATTAATGGGTTCCTATTTCTGGAAGTTATAAAGCTAAATGCCTAGAAAGATTTTTGGCATTTCTGTTGCTATTTCTTGCGATTCTTTCCTGCTCATGAACAGGAACAGAGACTTCGGTCTGGGGAGGTTCTGTGGCCTCTGCAGAAACCTTGACCCTGACACGTCAGAGCCGACGAACACTTGTTAGGAAGCCCCAGGCTCTGAAGAGCGGAGTTAACCTTGATTTCACTTCCACATGCTCTGGAAGCATCCTGGCCATGGCATTTCTATTAGGAATTTCCTGCATCCCACCAAGAGTTCTCCAATGTCACAGTCTGGCTTCCCTCAGTTAATCAGTCCCTGCCATGTATGTAGAAATGTGCTTCACTTTTAGGTAAAGAAAAACCTTTGGATCTCTCCTCCCACTTACAGTCCTACATTTTATTTTATTTTTGTTTAATAGGAGGAGCTTATTGGCTCTCACAACAGATAAGCCCAGAGATTGGTATGGAAATCAGGTATGGCTCGATCAAGCCTCTGGCTGGTTTAGCTATGACTGTCTTAGAACTGTCCTCCTCTGCAAAATCAAGTCTCTCATAGTGGTGAATAAGGAAGAATTCCTACTTTGTACTTTCCTGAGGATGGGGTACAGTCCTGAGCAGGTGTTTTCTCCAGATTCATCTGCCTGAATGGGGTCTTAAGGCTCTGCTGAACCCAGGACCAAGCCAGGAGATTGAGTTGTGCTCATTGACCTTCCACTGCTATGTACCTCACTGCAGGTGCTGCTACCATCTGCTTCCTCCAGAGCAGACAACATGCCTGGAGGGGGGAGGGATGCCACTGTTGCGGTCCGTACTTTAGTTCATGGAGAGCAATCAAATAGTATTGAGTATCCTGTTGCTAGTTTCAAGAATTGGTCATGGTGATGGGAAAATCTCTGAAAAGAGAGCCAGGAGGACCTGACTGCTCTTCCCTCAGCCTGAACCTGCCCATGCCCTGGTTCACAGCATGGGGAGCCCTGTGCTCCAGGTGAGTGCACAAGGTAAAAAGTGCCCCCCTCTGCTCTCCCTTCCCTTTGACCCCAGCTCATCATGATTCTGAGCTCTTGGCCCTTCACCCTGCACTCAAGCCCAGCCTCTGGCTTGTTTTCCCAATATTGGGAACATAGATCTTTCCTGCTATATTGAGTGGATTCACTCTTCAGCCCGGAATCAAATGTGGGCTTTCAGAGGGACCCCCCCCACCCCACCCCCACTGATCTTGTCCCTGGCTGGGGTCCCTCTGTACCTGACAGCTGCCTGGGAGGACAGGGCTGGGGTTGGATAAGTACATTAGTATTTCCAGATAGACGAGAGCTTGTAACATCACAAGCTATCTCGGGGTTTGGTGTTCAGAGTGACCCAGAGGAGGTCAAGGCCACAATACCCATGGCAGGAGGCCAAACCCATCAGAGGCTCCTAGAAAATCCCAGGACCATATAGTCAACGCTGTTCCAAGACAACAAAACAGCAGGGTGCTGTGAGTAAGATGATATTTAAAATCAGACTCTTGCCCTCAGGTGCTTGCTTTCTTTCTGTCCCCCCCCACCCCGCAATGGGAGACAAGTGATTTATGCAGACAATCATAAATCTGCTGTGAAAGCACATTTTCCACTTAAAGGATGATGTACTCATTATTTTCATAAAGTCAGCACTGTTACAGAGGTAGAAACGAATAACCCAGAGGCCTGGGAGACACTTGCAGAGAGGGAATATGAGCAGAGCTGCTCGAGCAAGGCCAGGTTTCTGCTGAGCTCCATGGCCCATGGGCGGGGCTGTGCTCGGGCTGGAAGAAGACACTGAGAGGGGACAAGGGTGGGGTCAGGACACTGGGTCCTCGAATGCCATGGGAGAGGGTGTGCACTTCATTTGTGGATCTGTGGGGGGGAAGTGACATGGGCGCATTTTGATTTTATTGGGAAACAGAGGCTGTCTCAGGGTTGAGTCACAGAGGGGTAAGTCATGAGCAGGGGTGGATGGGATAGTGAAGCTGGGCAGGGCACTGGGAAGGATAGTGTCAGAGCACTGTGGCCCAAGTGCAGAGTGAGAACTGGAGTGGTCTTGACATTCCTTGCCCATATGAGGGGGCCAATGTGATACTGAGCTGTGAAGAAGGGTGAGCAGGTGAAGGGCGGGGCATCTGGTCAACCCGTGTGCTCTGGGCTGGCAGTGAGGACTGCAGGTGGAGGAAGGTGGTCTCTCACAGAGCCTGTGAGGGACATGGTCTGGATGCCTCCACTGCCTCCTCTCACTGGGCCTCCCTCCGTGACACCCCTGACCACCCTCCGAGGCCACAGGACTGAGAGGAGGAAGGCAGCTCAGCAGTCTTGGGGGCAGGGAAGGAAGACTTGGAACAGAGTTGGTTTATATTATCGTATCAATCCCTGAGGGATACGTGGGATTTGGTCAGGTGGATGTGAGGGGCCGGGCACACTTGTAGATGGGACTTCATGATGCAGGGAGAACCAGGGACATGTTGTGAGCCCAGTCTGGATGCAGGAAGAGCAAAGTGCAGAGGTCAGCCTGGCATCCCCCGGCATCTTTATAAAGGAAAATGTTCCTTGGAAAATAAGAAAGTCTGTGAATCCTGGTGGGACCCCTGGGCTCCACTGACTGCAAGGCCAGGCAGAGGACCAGCAGGAGACCCACCATCACCGGCCCTGGCTGCTGAGCTCTTGCCTGGCCGTTTCATCAACATGGACTCGATCGCACACGTTCAACAGGTGGAGGCAACCGCTTCTGGTGGATGCGATGGGACGCTGTTATGTAAACAGGAGCATTTAATAGTTTCTGGAAGTTTCCCGTCGAGAGTAAGAGGTGACTACAGAAGCTAGCAGACCCCTCAGCAGTCACGACGTGAGCTGACGTCTTCACTTTGTGTTCAGCTTTTTCTCGCCAAACGTTGCGTAGAAAGTTGCGGAGACGAAGACGACCCACAGGCGCACCGACGGCCCGGCCGCCCGGAGCCAACCCGGCTCAACCAAGACAAATCGCTTCGGCTTCCTGTGCGGATAACGGCATTTCGACAATCACATGCTCCGGATACTTAAGGTCTAGATTTATTATTATCGCTAATAATAATGAAAATGAAGACTGCTAATGCTCTACCACAGTGCTCTACAAAAATTGATTTTCCTGAGGTCTGCGTGGTGTTCTAAGCCTTCCTTTTCTCTAGTCTCCAAGGTGGATGGGTATTTCATTGCCTCTATCCCCTAAATTCCAAATGAATGATCCACATACTATTGATACCCTCACGAGAGGATGGTTTTAAGATCACATATCTCTATCTGATGCCTTTATGATTCAATCGATTACAGACATTGGGCAGATCCTTTGATTTTCATGAAGGAATTCCTTTTAAGTCAGGATAATGCCCATGCACGGAGGTGTCTTTCCCTCCAGACCATGAAGCCCTGTGTCTTCTAAGCAGACTTTCCTCTGGCTGAGGAGGTGGGTCTGGACAGGGGCGCCCCACTTTTCCCAGCAGAGGGCTTTGTCCAAGAAAGGCAGCCCCGTTATTAAGCGGTAATTAAACGCTCCAGGTCCAGTCCTTCACGCTGGCTAATCTTGGTGACTGTGTACATGATGCTACTTGTTAAATGGCAGACTTTATTGATTTGGCAAATTCAGTCCCACATTGTAGATTTTCTCTCAGTCTGTGTTGCTACACATGGTTCAGCATTTTTAAATGTCAACTGCAAAGTATTATTGATCGGTAATTAAAAGTGTAGAGAAAAATTAGCATAGTAGAAGTTTACGGTCATTAGTACAAGTACCGTCGGGCAATTACTTAGTATGTTTCAACATTTATTTCCCCTCCTGTTATTGACACAGACTATGATGCTTACCCCACAGGTTTTGTTTTGCTAAAAAGGAAAGTTTTAACATCAACAAGAATTAATGACATACAACCCTTTTTGAAAATTTGCCTGTCGGTCTCCCTGGTGCATAAGTAAGCTGATCCAGAGAGTCCTTTGTGCTCCGAGCAGAATGAGAGAGAAGGCTGAGCTCTGCGGGCTGCTGGGGGGTGGGGGGCACATGCATCCCCAGGACCAGGTGGCGGGGGTCCTGGCTGGAACCACGCGAGGAAGCCTCGGGCGTGAGCTAGGCAGGGGCGGGAGACCACACTTCGCTCAATGTTTGTTGCGGGTGTTTTCAGACGTGCTGTGGACTGCAGGGTTCTGTAGTCTGTCTCTGTAAGTGTACTTACACTAATCAAATCCCGTGAACAGGTTTTATTCTGAAAACAGGTGTCACCCTCAGAAATCGATACTCTAATCCTGTTTAAAAATCTAAACCACAAAACCGACATCACAGGTGTGCTCCTTATGGGAGTGTGGCCTGATGTGGGCTGGGGAAGAGAAAGGCCAGAAGGTTCTCTGGGCGGGGCACGCAGTCTCAGGAGTGAGCTGATGTCGTCACCACATTTGTGTAAGGAAGGGGACTCAGGGAGGGTCTCTGAACCCAGGCGCTTGGACTGCAGGTGGAGTCACTATAGGACCATTATAATCCCAGCCCACAAGCTTGTTTCAGAAGCCTGGGTATGTATGTTTATATATGGTAAATGCCTGGGAAGTGCGTTTCATAAGGGAAGAGCCTCGGGGAGGGTTAGGGCGGTGGCTGGGGTCAGCTCGGCAGAGGGGAGGGCAGCTAAGATTTCATACAGACCCTAGAAGAAGGAAAGGTCAGAGGTGGGGTCATCACTGTTCCCACCTGCCCATGCACCCTCCCTCCCACCCTCTTCCCTGCCTTCCAACAAATCAGCATTTACAAGTCCTGTAGAGTCACTTCCAAAGAGTTTATTTTCTACTAGGAAACAGAGTAGAACTTGAGCGATTTTGATCGCTCAAAACGATGACTTCCATGGCTGAGCTGTGCCAGGACACTCTGCAGACGCTGAGGAGAGGCGACAGGCCCCTGCAGAAGTGGGGGGAGCATGTGCACGTCCCAGCACCTCGATGGCAGAGCAGGGAGGCACTCGGAAGGAAGCGTGGAGGACAGGGGTGCGAGCTTTCCAGTTCGAACAAAAAAGGCTCAGTAATGTTGGCAGAGAGATGCCAGCCAGGGGTGCAGAGTCCGACGGAGGAAAAGGTTATTGAGCTTGACAAGAAACAGGTGGTCATGACCTTCCGAGGGAATGTTTTTGATGCCACAATAACAGTGAACTCACTTTGCAGGAATTCAAGAAATAAAATGGATGGAATAACATAAATGTACCTAGTATGCGTAACAAATGTGAAGTGAGATGAAATAAAACCAGGTAGGAAGTTGAGTGAACAAGGATGCGCACAGGGTGGGGCTGCGGAGCAGACGGAGGAGAGCAATCATGGAGGAAGGCAGAAGGAGGCTCCGCGGGGCGCGTCTTCTGCCGTGGCTGCTGTCTGCTCACGCACTCCCTTCCTTGCACCTGCTGCAATTGTCGGCATCTTGCTGCTGGTCTGGGAAAGGGCCCCAAGCGAGGGCCAGGAGATGGCCAGGTGCACAGCATCACAGTGCCCAGCTGGACCGAGTCCGAGGGCTGGGTGAGTCATGGTTCAGAGGGCGACCTTGGTACCAGATTACCTGAGACAACATCCTGCCTGATGTTACAGTTACATTAACTTCCCTAGACCCTCGACCAGCTACCTCGAAAGCTCTGGCAGTGGCTCCTTGCTGGGGGTCCCCCAGGAGAGGGGTTCCAGCAGTAGGCTGCTCTGCAGCCCAGCGGAGTCTCTGCGCACAGGTGGGTGGAGGTGGCCTTGCTGCAGGAGGCCAGTTTGTCGTGGGGACGGAGGTGCGAGGTGTGTTCCCAGAGAGAAGGGGTGCTAAGGCTCAGCGTGCACCCACCGGGTCACCGGGAAGGGGAGCCGTGCTCTGCAGCGTGGGGCATCTGGCTTTCTGCTCTGTGATTGTCCTTGGGCCTCCCGTTATGTTTTCCAACCCTTGAAATGCCACCTCAGGTCCAGAAATTGGTACACTTTCGATGTGGGGCTGGAGACAGAGGCGTGGAGCTGGCCAGGGTCAGTTTTTGATTCCTGCACGGCTGGCCCCCACAGGAGGTAAAAGGTGCAACCAGTGCTGTCCATGCCAGCCCACTACCCACCGAGTTAAAGAAGCCTCAGTCTTCAGTAAGGTCAAGACTACAGATTTTATATGAAATTCGGTGGCATGTGATCCCTAGAGGCGCTGCTGCAAGTGGGGGTGCCAGCGAGGGCCCCCGAGTTTGCGAGCCCGCAGAGGAAGGAGGCTGGGGCGAGGCTGGGGGCTGGGGGAGGGGGGAGAGGAGTGCCGATCCCAGAAGGGACGTTGCCATTAAATAATTTAGCGAGCTCTTCTGTGAAAGAATTGAAATCTATTAAAAGCCATATTTTCATTTCACTAATAAATGCTATATAGGAACAACAAATAACCACACAATTAAAGCAAATCCAATCTCTTAATGCAAACAGCCTTTAAACAGTCCTTAATTTGCTTTTAAATATAAATACGAAATAACACCCAACCCTTCAAAGAATCCCTTCATGAGCTTTGCTTTCCAGACGAGTTTTGCCTCCTTAGTTTTAGCTGCGAGTGGAAACGCTTTCATCTGACTGCACAGCACCCGCCGCCTGCCTCGCGGATGCCGAGGGGGCGTTAGCAGGATTTTTCTTTGCTGGTGATTGATTTGATACAGTGAATTAAACATCTGTCACTTACGGTCACTAATATCTTGGACATTAAAACTTGGAATTAAAATTTGGAGTATAAGTTTGGACATAAAGCATAATAAAACATTTTCATTTGATTTCTCTAATTCATTTTATGCATTTATCTTTTTCCTTTCTTAAACAACTGCCCTCTGTTACTTGAACATGTTTAAGAACTTCTCCAGTGTTGGGTAAACCAATTGTTCAACAGCATTTTACTTTCCTAAGATGATCCAGAAATAGATAAAAACAGAGGAGAATTACACACATCTTCCTTTTCTTCTCCTACTCCTTATTATTCTGCATTTGTGCCTCAAAGATTTCCAGGTAGAACACTGAAGGCTTTCTAGAAGATAATTCTCGGACTCACACTGGCCGTCTGGCAAGAGAGCCGAGCTTACCACACGGAGGGTAAGGATGAGGTCAGCAGAGCTCAGAGACGGGCTTGAGGTCAAGAGACAAAGACTGAAACACGGTCACACGGGTTTCAGGCTACTCACTGAGCGTTCCTCGAGGCTACGTGTGGAAAATCTCTGTTGGTTGGCAACATCACGTCGTGAGCATTAACCGTAATACAAGTATCTTTTATATTTCATGGGCAAGTACATCTCATTCCAATAAAGGGGGAAAAGATATTTATTTGCCTGAAAAAATCATATACATGCAAATGTTCCAAAGTGAATGAAAAGTAAACCCATACTTATTGTCTGGAAAAAATGTTTCTGCATTTCCTTTGTTAGAAAGTATTTCCCACTTAATTTATGTCTTTGTACGTTCTAAGTTTTTGTGTGCTTGTTTGTTTGTTTTAAACATTCACAAAGCAGAGCCCGTAACCCTTCCGAGGTTTGGGAGGCTGAGTCTAACGGTGTCTCTGGAAACTTGAGAGGAAGAAGCTGCTTATTGATGATTCTTTAAAACAAAAGGTCTTTCCTGAAATGCCAAAGTATTGAAGATATTCCTAGGATTCATATTTTGGTAATGGGAAGGCTTTTCTTACGTGTGATGTCTGAGGCTATCTCAAAGTCCAAGACTGCTCCCACAGCCAGTTAGTCATCCTGTAAACGGAATATGGCCTGAATATTCGTCTTTCCAACGCACAACATCGCACAGATGTCTTGAAAGAAAGAGATGGGTGCAGAAGGCATTTGTAGGACATGAAGCATGATTGAATGTGAGCCAGACCTCTCGTCCCAACCCTTTGATGGAGTTGAAATCAATCCCTTCAAGTGGAATGGTCTTATTCATCACCTCAAACTACGTATGAGCACAGCCCCCTAGCTAGAGGCTACCCCTTCTGACATGCATGGGGCGGTGTGTGGCCGTGCTGGGTGGGCCCAGGTGGGCGTCCGCATAGTGACGGGACCTCAGATGGGGCCAGCCCAGTGCTGTGCTGGCAATGTGCTCAGATCATCACGGGCTTAGATGACATTACCCATTCCTGCTGCTGGGTCATGTGATATCTCACACCCACAAGGCCCCCCATCTGGCACCCACCTTAGAGCTGGTTTCTACTCTCCCCTACCTTTAATCGAGGGGTGATTGTCTATCTCTTGTTGGTCTTTTCTTTTGCAGTAGCTTTGAGGAAATGGAGTTGCTCTGCACACAGATTCTGGCTGTGTGCTTCTCCCAGGGCCTCTGACATCAAGTCTTCAAAGGGAACCAGGGCCAGCAGGTCAGTGGGGAGCCTGGCCTCCATCACCCAGGGATGCCCAAGTATGCCTGTGCTCTGCTCACACGGGAGCCAGGAAGTGAGGGCATCTCTCGGGTAACAGGAATATAGAGGGCTGCCCTCCTGAGCCCGGGTCACCAGGCTGCTGACGTCAGCTGGGAAGGGAGGGCTGATGCAGGCCAGATAGCTCTGGTGGGAGGGGTCCTTTCCTTGTATCACTGGATGCCACAAACATGTTCTGTGGTCCTACGACTTTGAGGATTTGAAGGCACTGTGACTGGAGCTTTAGGGGCTCAGACATAAAGATCGTCCCTGGGGGCTTTCAAGCCCTGCCCAGACAGGACACTCCAGGAAGGGAGCACTTCTTTCTGGGGGTGATCAGGTCTCCCCAAGGAAGAGGAGGCATTTGGTGGGAGAACTTGTCCAATTGTGGGGTTTGTGGGGTTGTGTGGGTTTGTTCCGATTGCGGGATGGTTGGCTTGAAAGAAGCAGTAGGGTGGACATCAGTGTCCCCCGTGAAGAACCAGTAGCCCAGACCAGGGTGCTTAGACGATCCCCCTACAAGCACACAGCTTGGTGGTTATTTTACGTCAGTGAGACAGACGTCAGGTTACTCTGTGACTTGGTTTTCATTTAGTGAAGTGGGTCTGGGAGGACCCTTGGCTACCAGAATGCCTTATACGCAGTTGTGACTGAAAAGCACCTGTTTGCTACACTGAATCATAGCATGAAAGAGAATGCTGTCCGATCTGTTCCACGTTCATGCTTACCAAATTTGCACTTTTGTGCCCCTGGCTTGCACCTCAAAGTTGTATCAACGGTCAGTTATTTTTGTAAACGAGAAAGTGGAATACTACAGAAAGGTGAAATGTGGTCTTCTGAAAGTTACAACGATGGAACACAGAGAAAAGTGGAAATAACGTGGTGATGGATGGGCGATGTACGCATGAATGAGATACAGAATGGGCGCACCTCGCGTGCGTCGAAGAACGTCCCTTCCATGGGTACGTACCCCGCACTGTGCGTGTGGTGCAGTGTCAGCGGAACGCATACCTCCCCACACATGTAAACCCACCTTCGACAAAGACAAAGATGGTGAACAAAAACACAACGCTGTGAGAATAGTATTGCTGAATCGGAGATCAATTGCTTTATTGGCGAAGTGAAGGAGACCTGGAGAACCTGTGGGCACAGAGATCGCATCTGCTTGGATGGTCCCCAACCCAGGCTCATGGCCACCCTGACAGCCGAGTGCTCCTGGGAATGACCATGTCTCCAAACCTTGGTTTTCCTATTTGAAATTAGACGTACGAGCTACCCCACTGGACCGTGGTGGGATGTAGGTGATAAGAGCATGTCCATCCCTGACCAGCACCATCCAGCCTCCTGGAAACACCCAGAATTTATTGTTTCTACAGAATGTATATCATCAAAATTACTTCATAATGACCCCAAATATTTTCTGTAAGTTGAATGCTGTTCTAATACATCCTGAAGAATATTTGGAAAATGTTCATTTCACAATCAGATTTTTTTAACACTCTCCTCAGTGCAGTTGGGAGACCTTTAGTTCTTAGACCCAGAAATCACAAATTCCAAGTGCCATGTACCCTAAAACAGAAATTCTACTGTCTTTCAGCATCTTTATGTCAAAGTGTCGTAATCTTGTCATTATTATAGACATTATGAGTTTTGGGGTCACTTCAAAACGGACATGTGGCCGTTTCCCGTATTCTGTTAGATTTAGACCTGTATTGGTATTTGGAGAAATCGACCATGTAGGTTATTTTCTGCGTACTTGGTCTTGAGCAGAGCAAATGTTTCTCACCGAAGCCGGTCTGAATTCACTCTTCGCTGCCTTAGCTTCATGCATTTTGCATCCGAAATTATTTCCTTTTGGAAGTAATTTATTTTAGAAGCCAATGGGGAAAAGGTGTATACTTTTCGAAATCTTTTGAATGAAAGATATGATTGAGATACATAAATAAATAAATAAATAAATATATATATATATATATATATATATATATATATATATATATATATATATATATATATATTTTTCTTAAAGTAAAATGTGAGTAAATCCTCTCCAGCCTGAGCCATGCCTGGAAAGTCCAGTTCAGAACGGGGGCACCAGAGGATCCGGGTGGTCTGCATGGAGGAGGCGTCTCTTCTGTCTCCCTGCCATGGCCCCTGGGACTCAGGCTCTGGATGGAACATGCTCCTCGAGGACAAATTCCCCATTTACCCACATCTCAGCTGCAGTCTGGTCCAAGCAGCAGAGGGGGGCACCCACCTGCCGCGAGCGCACTGTGCACCATTGATGTGGAAAGTTTCCTTCATTTTGGGCAAACAACTTCATGGTCTTCAAGGCAAACGTATTTGTGGACCATCATAGTAAAAACGGAAACTCACGTGGGCTAAAACACAAAACACGTTCGTCTAGCTTTTCTGAAAGCATCTGCCGCAGAAGCAGGAGACTCGCGGTGCTCGGGGCGCGTGCGGAGCCAGGTGCTGGGAGGAAACGCCCAGCACCCTGGTCTCCCGCTCGGTTTCCCCACAGCCAAATAGCACGGCCAGGATGCTCACTGTGTTCTGCCCATTTACATGGGCTTTTTGATCAAGTCGTCTTCGAGTATCCCCGAATGCGTTTGAGCTCTCTCAGTCGCTCCTGGATATACTTTTACTGGCTTGTCGATTTTATGTGAAATGTGTTTATACTAACTAATCCAAAATAAGACGACAGCGAGCCCTGACATCTAAATCTTTTAACTGAACGCCTCTTCCTTTTTCAATTCTCGGGGCCGTAGAAACATTACTGTTGCGTACATGTGTTAAGCACTTGTGTGGGTGCCTTTGAACCCTACCCCACTGCGTCTGTGAGCAGCGGCTGTGTGTGCTCCTGTGTACACAGGCACAGAGCATCAGAAACCCTTCCGCTGTGATGGTAAGCTTTCCACACACTTCCCAACCGGTCTGGGTTCTCTTGAAGGTCGATTGGGGTTTCAGCTGTGTTATCTGCCGGGTGTTTGATGGAGTGGTCCAGATAACAGGCGAGAGCAAAGGGAAGAGAATTTTTTGAAGATCAAAAGTGGCTGTTCATTTTGTTATCTGACCCCATCTGTTGTCATAGTAACAGGTTTCTTTTAACCTCTGTCATGGGATGATTTGTCTCTATCTGCTCCGAATTCTCTTTTGACTGGAGAGCCGCTTCTGCAGCCTCTCGGCCGCTCCGGTCTCTCTGGGAAGCCCTGCGGAGGGGGCCCAGGCGCGGCTCCCACGCCGGAAAGGATTTAAATTACATTTTCAATTTAAACCGCTATCTTAATTTCGGAGGAGATAAAGCCAACACAGACGCTCTCTCCCCTGGTTTTACAATGTATAAGTAAATGTCATTTAGAAATGAAATGAATTAGCGTGTTGACTCGGTAACATCCAGGACGGGCTTAATGTCGCGTCGCATCCGTGACAGCCCGTGAAGTGACCACGCGCAAGACGCTGTTTGAAGCGAACTTTTAATGAAAGGGACGGAATTGAAGCTGATCTCATTTCCTCGGCTGCTCTGGGAGGGAGACACGTGGAGGTGCGCGGCTCCCTGTGTGCCCGTCGGGTCTCTGCAGTCCGCTCACATCAGGTCACGAGCGACTGGAAGCGTCCGTTTATTTTTAAACAAAGCTTTTGGGAAGGTGAGATTTCTCCTGTTGGTCATTTCAAGCAACTTAATGCAACTGCAAAATTCCTTTTAGGTTTTGCCCCTAAAGAGACCTTAGAGGTGACCGCTGCAGTGGCTCGTCGTCCGTGGGCAGGCCCCGCGAGCCCCGTGGCTGGGTCACGGGGAGTTCTGGAATCCTCTCCCACTCACCACTCCTTCTGCTCACTCTCCCTTTGGATGCAGAAAGCAGGAGGCTACGCGGCCCAAATCCCCCCAGTAGCCTCATTTCCGTGCCAAGGATCGGAGGTGCATAAGCTTTGTTAAGTCAAAACGTGTGACCCTGCAGTTTTCCTCCAGCTTAAAAAAACAACAACGCAAGACAAAACCAAACCAAACCCTCCCTGGAGGCGCAAAGCTCCGAGCGCACATTTCTGAGAGTAATTCAGTAAACAAGACCAGTCACGGAGCCGGCTCCTAGTGGGTTTGCAGAGACCAGGGAGCCTTTCCAGTTCCTGGCTCTGGACGAACCCCTGTTCTGCTGTGGAAGGTTCCTTCCTTCCTTCCTGTGGGAAGATCCGAGGATCTCCAGCAACGGCCACCTGATACAGAATAGCTCGGCCCAAACCATCCTGGCCAGGACAGAGGTCACTCTGAGAATGGAGTAGACATCCCACGGATGCCCCTGGGAGAGATGCTTCTCCTCACTTACGTCTGGCACGGCACCCTACCCTCTGGAACCTCGGTGTTTCCATCTATGAAATGCAGACGACGGTGTCTGCCCCACAGGACCCTGAACAAAGGCGATGGTCTTCTAAAGTGCTTGCGAAGAGCCTGACGTGGGGCAAGCCCGTTGTCCCTGCTGCTGGCGCTGAGTGCAGGGGCGCCCCGGGACGTGACCTGCTCTGTCCTCGTCTCTCCCCGTCCCTGCATGTGGGACTGCATTTAGGTGCGTCATTTGGTGGAAGGGATGTGCTGGAACACTTAGTGCTAAGTGCTAACCCACCAAACGGTGGCAGACGGCATAGGGATAATGACCTGCAAAATGTCGGAACTATGTTCCCGACTGGGGGACGGGGATGGTGGCATCTGCTTGATTGTGGGGACCTCAGCATCCTCGTAGCTCTTTGTCCACTGAGGCTGCCTTCTTTTTCTGCCTGTTCTATGAAAGATCTGACTTGAGGAGCAAACGTTGGTCCCGTTTTGCTGATAATCCTTTCCCTCCGACAACGTCACTGATGCATCCAGCAAAACCAGCAAGTAAACAGGCAAGAAAGCTTTGAGCGGGAGGCAGGAGATCCCCATGCCAGCGCCTGCTTCCCACTGCGAGGCCCTCCTCCAGCCTTAGTCGCTGCTGGGCTCCTCTTGCTATGACCCATGGAGCTCAAGTTTGCCATGTGGGTGCACAGTGGGCAGGAGTCTGCAAACCAGCGAAGGAGAAGGCCGTTCTCAAGGCCAGAAGCCAGCTGTGGCCAAGGCCAGAGGAGGCGGGAGGAGAGACACCCCATCCCCGGGGGGTTGCCAGACGCAGAAGTCGTGGGGAGGGGCCTCGAGAAGTCATTGCAACAGGAGTACTGATGCTGAGTCTGAGGAGGAAAAGGGTGAATTGTGATTTTTATGGGCAGAACAGTGATTAATATCTTTTCATACTAAAATTATTAAAACCCACATCTCAATAATCTCTTGTAAAGATTATTATGCAAAATGTTTAGAATGTGTTGGGGGGTGTTTTTTCCCTGTCACTCTGCAAAATGAAGAGCCTGGAAGGAAAGGGAACCAACAGGGTAACTTTGGAGCATTTAAATATTCACAGAGTTAGAGAAACCAACTTGGGAGACTCGGATACAGCTCTACATTCTTTCATTGCTGCTGGTAAATTCTTAACAGGAGCACAAGGGCTTGCACAACGGTGTGCCATAAGCTGGAAAGTGCAGTGCATTCAATTTATTCCTCAGAATCTTCAGCGTTGGCCTCAAATTTGGTAAATTGGATACGTTTATTAATCTAATTTTCAGAAGGAACTTTTAGGATAGAATCAGTTCTAAAGAGCTCTAAAGAGCTCTCCAAAATTTATTTTAAGACTGACAGATTAAAATACAACTTTCTGGGCCTTCCAAATACACTTTTAAAAAGCATTACATTCAGTTTCTTAAAAACAGTAAAGGTAGTTTCAGTGGATCCATTTAGCCTTTTGGCTACTAAACGTACATTTTAGCAACTTTTTTTTTTACTGCCTGACACATAGTTAAACTGAAAACATACATCATTTTCCTTTATTTTGTGACTTCATTGTTCTCTTGGGTGTGTTGGGTGACGCACACTGTTTCTCTCGATCGCAGGTCAGAGCAGGTGACCCGGAAGCTCCTAGAGACGACAGAAATAGGGTTTTATTAATTCCCAAGGGTTACGAGGACGAGTTGCCTACAAAGGTGAGGTTTTAGGGCTCTGGGAACAGCATCCTTCCTGAGGCGGGTTTTTCCGCAGTGGTGACAACGAACCGAACCCCCCAGCACGCGTGTACAGGGCAGCCCTGTCACCTCCTGGGGGACCCAGCTGAGTCGAGACACCTGTTCCTAGGGACCCTGTCCTCCAGCACGGGACAGGCATGCAGGCTGCTCCGATGCAGGGGTTGGCTGGGTCCTTCCGACGGGGCCGCTCGGCGACGGAAGCCTCAGGCACGCTGTCGTCCTTAGGACACCACACAGTCCTTGCACTGAACACCTTTGGCGCCATGGACTTCACACGTTCTGCAGTGCGGTCTCAAGCCAGTCACTTCCCAGCAACTTTCAAAGCCAATTACAGGCGGATACCATATTAACAGAGTTTCTATGTTAAAACCATCCTTCGTGTGTCTCTTTGAATCATCCTGTCTTCTCTAAACCATAAGAGAGGTCCGATCTGCATAGGCTTGGACGTCCTGACCTCAGCACACACCTGACGTCAGCAACATTTGGAAATAAGAGCATGAAAAGCTCATAGACAAACTGGGCAGATGTTTCCAGGAGAATCTATGTTCTATGTCCTCGTTTTTACATAAAAATGGTTTCTAAAAGCCTGACGAACACTTGAGAAGACAGACCTTCTGCAGTCATTGGGGAATCACTTACCAGTTGCATATGTTATAGGAGATGCTCGTCAGAAATGATGTCATTAAACAATATATCTTATATTAGTTGTATTCGATACCTGGTGTTAGCACATATCTAAAAACGAGTAAAAAGGTCAAGAGAAAATGATTAACATTAAACAGTGGAAAAGGCAGGAGAAAAAAAAAACAAAAAAAAGAAAAAGAAAAAAAGAAAATCCAGGTATTTCTCCCGTGTAGATCACGTCCAGTAGGAGAGACCTTTTAGAAACTTAAGGTGTTGGGAAAAGACGGCTGTAGTGCTTCTAATAAGAGAAAGCTACCACTATTTTAAATTGATTAAATAAATTTAAAAATAGTAAAGAAATAATATCTGACAATTGTATTAAAAGGAGTGAGTGGGTCCCAACAGAAATGGACTTTATTTCACAAGATCTACTCTCATCCCTAGTTGTCCTTTTTTTAATTCTAAAAACCCATTTAAATAAGAGTTTGGTTTTGAACATTGTTATGTATGTGGTTCCTTTTTCATTAAGACTTTCCCCCCACAGAAGGCATTTTCAAGTCGTTTTCAAAAGCTCTCCCACCAGACTTGCCTGTGAGAAGCAGGCAGAAGAGGGTCTGGCTTCTTCAGATCTGCAGACTTGGGCTCTCCCAGCAGGTCAGACCTCAGGAGAGGACTTTGTCATATGGAAATGTTTAACGGTCCAGCTCATAGCCTGTGGAGGCCGCCTTTTATCTTTGCAGGGTTTGAACATGATCCTTTCAAAGCCAGATAACCCAGGAAAGGCCTCGCAGTGAGTGCCCGGTGCGCGCTCCCAAGCCCCCGACGCAGGTCCCCTCGGAGTCAGTTTCTAGAACCCGATAAGGAGGCTTTCCTGTTGTGTTCTACTTGGGCTTCGCTGCAAAGTAATGTGCTCTCAGCATTTTTATTTTTAACCAGAAGAAGCAATTTTAAAATTGAAAAAAAAAAACCCAAAACATTAGCTATAAACTCAGGCTTTGAGATTTATTTGAATTTGCACATCTTCTAAGTATGTTGCGATATTTGAAGTCACCCTGAACACTCAACCTTATCAGCTTCATTTGAAGATCCCGTGCCTTCGATTGCCAAATCTACGCACTCTGACTTCTTGGCTAACTTTAGAAAAAAACAGTACATTTTTACTAATTTTTCACTAGCACTTTAAATGATAAAGACCTTGCATTTAATATGGATGAGGTCAGGAGCAGATTGCTATTGGCCAGACTGCATCAACGTAGATTTTCCACTCATGACAGGAGAGTGTGCCCAAGAACCTGCCCTCCCCAGCCGTCCTGACGACCACTGCTTCTCTGCTACCCGGCAGGAAGGACCAGAATTGCCATACCCTCAGTCCAGAGCAGACCTTTTTTTTTTTTTTGTAAAACACAATAACAGCTAATTTAAATAATGAAAGAATGGACTTTTAACTTATTAAGTTCAATAGACATAAAATTACTCTGTTACGATACTGTAACAGTTTCTAAATGTCTACTTTCAACTTCTGTTCTTAGCTGGTAGTGGACAGAGGATGAACCTTTTGTAGACCATCACTGCTAAATTGTGTCTATGGTCAATTGATTTTGGACAAAGGTGCCAAGACCATTCAATGATAGGAAGAATAGTTTTTACAATAAATGGTGCTGGGACAACTAGATGGCCACATTCAAAAGGATGAAGTTGGATCCTTACACCATTTACAAAATTAACTCAAGATGGATCGATGATATAAATGTATGAACTAAAACAATAAAACTCTTAGAAGAAAACACAGGGGTAAATTTCCGTGGCCGTGGAATTGGTGGTGGATCGTAGGTATGACACCAAAAGCATGAGCAAAGTACCAAACAGCAAGTTAGACTTCATCAAAATTAAAAACATCTGTGCTTGAAAGGATGCCATGAAGAAATTGAAAAGACAATGGATGGAATGAGAGAAAATATTCACGAATTATATATCTGATAAGGGGTTTGTGCATGGAATACATAAGGGACTCTTACGCTCAAAAATAAAAGACATATAATTCAATTTAAAAAAAGGACAAAGGATCTGAATACACACTTCCCCAAGGAAGATACACAAATGTGCAATAAACACATGGAAGGAAGTTCCATGTCATTAGCCATCAGTGAAATGCAGATCAGAACCACAAGGAGATAGCACTTCCCACGTACCAGGAAGGCTCGAATCCGAAGTCGGAAACAAATGCGTGTGGGCATGAATACAGCAACATCAGAACCATCATACACTGTTGGTGGGAATGTACGACGGCACAGCCGCTTTGGAAGCAGCCTGGTGGCTCCTCCAAAGATTAAATCAAACATGGACTCACCATAGGACCCAGCAATTCCACGCCTATTAATACTCAAGGTAAACAAAAATGTTCCCTATAAGAAAGCTGGAACACAAATGTTCACAGAAGCACGCATCGTCATAGCTGAAAGATGGAAACCACTCAAATGCACATCAACGTACGAATGGATAAGCAAATATGGTCCATCCGCGGGACGGAAGACTAGTCCTCCACAGAAGGGAGTGAAATGCTGACCCAGGGTACAAGATGGATGAACCTCGAGGTTCATGAACATGAGGCTAGGCGAAAGAAGCCAAACAAAATGCCACATATTTTAGGATTCCAGTTATACAAAATGTCCAGAAGAGGCAGATTTATAGACACAGAGTAGATGAGTGGTTTCTTAGGGCTGGGGCCATGGGGGTCATAGGGAGTAAGAGCTAAAGACTTTGGGTTTCTTTCGAGGTTCTGATATTGACTGCATGACAGTTGCCCATAACTGTAAGTGTACCCAAAAGTATCGAGTTGCACCTTTTAAATAGATGAATTATACGATATGTAAATTATATTTCAATAGAGCTGCATTAAAAAGAAGTCAAGGTAAACTCCTCACCCCGACTGTACTACATGCGAACTCCCCGCGGTCCAAGAAAGCTCTACCCCACTCCCGAAGTGCCCTCCGAAATCTGAAACTGTGCTTGGCTGCCATCAGCAGAGAAGGCAACCCTTCCAGTCCAGGACAGGTGGCTTTCTGTAGAAAATCCGAAGGCAACCTCCCAGGTCCCAGAGGCAAACTCTGTCCTGGCGTCCAGCCCTGCAGACTGAAGGATGTGAAGGACGTTCCCTCCCTCCCATGGGGAGCCCTGCACTCTGCTCCCTCTGCACCTTCGCCTCTGTGGTTTGCTCCCAGGATAGTCAGAAGACCTTCTCTCCGGGAAGTCGTGTGAACAGAGGCAGGGGATCTCGTCCCCTGGATTTGGGAAGAGTCTCCACAGTCCAGCAGTACCTGATATCACGATAGATGGTGGAGAGCACTCTAGGGCATCCACCTCGAAAGATTTCTCTCACTTCCAACCTTGCTCACCGTCTCACCAACTGCTCACTTGCGCAGCGACCACAAATCTTTCTTACTCAAGGCCACCGACATTTTGGCTGCCCTGGTGAACACAAGAGAGAGCGGATCCCACAGCTCTGGCCAGGTGCTGATCTGGATTTCAGGTCTGTGGAATGAATGCTGTTGACCTGTCAACGTTAGCCATTCAACGTCTTGTCCCCTCCCCAGACTATGTGGCAGGATTTTCTGCCATTTATTTAAAGAGGCCAGGAGCTGAGTAGACAGAACGTCACAGAGAATTCCAACACCCATCGATATATTTGTGTGCATTGGAGCTTTTCTGCCACTTTGCTTCATGTACAAGCAGGAGATCGTTCTCAAGGGAGATTCATTCAAGAATTTGGCCACTTTTCCCAGAAGTCTACTCCTGAATTATTCTACCCCAACTTTAGAATTATAAAGAATGTAGGATATGCAATGAAAATTATAATGATCTATTTAAATGGACCCTGTGTGCCTAATGCAAACAAAACCTCTTGGCTTCCCATAGAGACCAGAAGATTAAAATTGTCTTCACAAAAACTTTAAAATTTTTCCAAAAGAAAAAGAAAACAACGGAACTGCTGTTTTTGGTTTTTATTAAGCTGTGCACAGTGTTGGTGGCTTTGGCCCATTTAGACACCAAAGCCTCGTCCCAGGATCTGGTCTGTGACCTGACACTTGCAGCCTTGAGACTAACGGTCAGGTGCGTGACAGTTGTGATGGCCCAACGTGACCCCACACAGCTGCTCAAAGAGGGTTTGCTCCCCAAATGTCTTCCTTTGTTCCTCCGCAGACGGCTGCCTATCCCCCAGCTTGTCTTTATCAGCACACCTGTGGGTGAGCACAGGCTGGAATGTTTGATGTGGGGCAAGTCAAGTTGTTTTTAAAAATTAAAAGTCATGAAACCTGCTTCCTGACTGGTGGTATTTGATCCTTAGCACTGGGCTCCCCAGCTCGTGCCTTAAAACACAGATCATCTTGGGGAGGAGGAAAGGAATAAAGGCAGGACAGTAAAGAGCGTTCCTAAGCCCCTCTTTTGCTCCAGGCATTCTGTATATTGACCATTTCTTATTACGATCCTTTAGGATTGATCGTATTATTATTGCCATTTTAAAAATGAGCAACCTGAAGCTAAAGATGTTTACGGAACTGGTCAAAGATCACGAGGAAGTTTACAGAATAGGACCAAGAAAAACCTGGCAGTCGTCGTCTTATGGTCTGCACGTCAGTCCCCGACGGTGACTTTCATGCCCCTTGGGTTAGTCCAGGGGACCGTGCCTGGTTGGTAGAGCTCTCACCTGGGTGCCTTCCTCCCTGCATCCCAGGCTCTTTGTTGCTACTGCCTTCTTCAAATGCTGTAGAGCCCAAGAGGCCGGTGTTTGGCTGGAGAGTGTGACCTGGAAATTGTGGTAACTGATGCCAGCATTCAGGTATGCAGTGCTGCTGGGATGGTGGACAGTCCGTGGATTTGCCACATGCCAGTTCTTGGGGGTCAGCTCTGGCACAGTAAATAGACTCCTGGGTGCCTGTCCTGCTAATTTCGTGTGTGAAATGGGCTTTTATATGAATAGCCCCTGCAGTGCAGGCTTATTCCCTGGGTGGAGTCCAACTCCCTCCAGCGGGCTTCTTGAGGTGCCGGTCTCTATCACGTCTGACGTGGAAAGCCTCTGCCGTTGACAGGAGCCTAGAAGAGCCCCAGGACACCCTCACATTGTTCAGTATAAGCTCTTGCTCTTGCCTTTTAAAAGACTTCACTTTCTTAGGTTAAGCAGAGTTGAAAGGAAGGTACAGGGATTCCGCATAGAGCCCCTACCCCCACAGCAGCTCTGCCACCGTGACATTCCCGGCAGAGTGGCGCTTGTGTTGTGATGGATGAACCCACAGGAAAACAGTTGACATTGGGTTCATTCTTGGAGTGGCATGCCCCCTGAGTTTGGACAAAGGTCATGACACGTATCCACCACGTCGGTCCCATACGGAGTGTTTTCACTGCTCTAAGAATCCTCCACCCACTCATCCCTTCTCTTTAACTGGGAAAGCCCTCATCCTTTGACTGTCTCCATAGTTTTGCATTTTCCAGAATGTCATCCAGTTGGAATCCTACAGTGCGGAGGCTTTTGGGATTGACTTCTTGTGCTTAGAAATGTGCATTTAAGTTTCCGCCATGTCTTTTGGTCCTTGAAAGCTCATTTCTTTTGGTGCAATATTCCATTGTCTGGATGCACCACAGTTAATGTATCTCTTCACCTACTGGAGGATGTCCTGGTTGCTCCCAAGTTTCAGCAATTATGAATAACGCTGCTATAAACATCCCCGTGTGGGTTTCAACTCCTCTGGATAAACACCAAGGAGCACGATGGCTGGGCCGTATGGTATGAGTAGGTCAAGTTTTGTGAGACGACCAAACTGTCTTCCAGAGTGGTTGTGCTGCCTCTTGTTTCCATGAGCAGTGAATGAGGGTCCCTGTGGCTCCGTCGTTGGTATTTGGTGCTGTCAGTGCTCTGGATTTTGGCCATTCCAATGTGTGCACACTGGAGTCTCACTGTTATTCCTAACACTTGTTTTCACCGAGCTGCTCCATGTCATCGGGATAGATTTTCAAACACCCAATAGATCTAGAATATAAAGCCTTCTGAAACTCCCGGTCAGGTTTTGGTATTTTACTCCCTGTGATGTGCGTGTGTGTGTGCATGTGTGTGTGTGTGTGTGTGTGTGTGTGTGTGTGTGTGTGTTGCAGAGGTGGGGGGGTGGATTCGTAAACTAAAGGTGTCATTAGTTAATCTAACACTAACAAAGAAACATAACAGAGACACGCAGTATACCAAAGACGACGGCGACCTAATCTGGAAGTGACTGGACTGGAGAGGAAAGTGCCAGTCTCCCGGACAAGACTCCACACTGCCGGATACTCATCTCTCCTGACTTAATTTATAAATACTGTGTGATTCCAATCGAAACGCTAAGGTTCACCTGAAAGTCTAAACGGATGTTGTAGTCGAGATAGTTTAAGAGAGCACTGAGAGCGATTCTCTACTTGCCAGACAGCCCAAGGCGTGCGAGGCTACGATAAAGGCAGAGTGAGCAGAAGAGAGAGGGAGAAATGAAATAGTGTGGACACACCAGAAACGGTCTGAGTTATAACGAAATCTTCAGTGGATGATGCGTGAGGCATTTGGAATGATCCAGGAAAGGTCTCTGCGCAAAAGCAAACCCGAGACGGGCTGGAGCTCCATGCATGACGGGGACAGAGGACGTCTGTCTCCCTCGGAATAACGTCAGAGATCGCAGCCGTCAGAGACTGACGGAGAAGCTAATTAAAAAGGAAAGAAAAATCATTTGGCATGTAAAACAATCAACACCATCAACACGTTGACAGTCGAACGAGAAAACAGGACGTCGTGCCCCCCACCGCTGACAAAGGACTTTTATTCTTCATGTGGAATAACGAGAAAACCTATGATAAAGAAAAAATATAAATAACAATAAAAATGAGAATTGATAATAATCATGTTTTACAAAAGATAGAGGAGTGAGTGGACTTCTAAAAATATTCAGATTCACTAGAAATAAGAAAAATAAAACTTAAAATTGTGAGATAAATTTTACCGCCAGATCAGCTTGGATTCAAAAGAACACCGCTGTTCAGTGCTGGCTGTGGCGCTGGGAGGTGGGCGAGAGGTCGTTGACCTCTGTCAAGGACGTGGCCTCGGGTTAGCACTCGTGTGTGTGAGAACTCATTTTGTTCAGTGTCTAAACAGACAATGGGACACGCACTAGGTAAGAAGGGAACATTTTGCTTAATACATAGGTACATATTATCCCCCACAGAGGTATGCACGGGTAGTTACAACAGACACGTAACAAAAGAATCATGTTTCTAGTGCTAGGGTAGTAAAATTGGGAGTTTGTTTAAAATCTGTTTTCTGAGCTGCCGTGTTTTTGGCATCGAGTATATTCTGATAACATATGAAATGCTCTTTGAAAAAATAAACGCTTTAGTTCATGGAGAAGTAATTCAATAAGTAGCCATAATATAAATAAATGAATAATTTAAAATAGGATGCAACTGATTGTTTATTCGTTAAATAACCCTTATACTTCTGAAAAGAGAAAGTACGAGTCCAATGATAAGTACAAGAATAAATCTCAGCACACACAGAAAACAGGTACAGCTGAATTTCCCCTTTTCTGTGTATCCATGGCAGGACATAAAGGGCGGAACAATCCCATGTTTTGGAATGCATGCTCGCTTTTGCAGGACTTGGGAGGTCTAATTCCGCCAGATCGCGCTGATTCCCGGAGGCAGAGTTCTTGCAGGAATCCAGCACAATTGCACGTTCTTCATCGTGGGGCCGTGCGCTGGATCTGTGAACCGGATGCGTGGGAACCCTCGCAACACCGTGATTTTGTTCGGGTCTGAACAAAAACATGCAGCGAGAGCGCATCACGCAGAGAGGTGAGTGTGAGCCCACCTCCGTTACCCCTTTGAGAAACCAGGCTGTCTAACGCAGACATAAGGATGCCAAAATCCACCCACACAAAGGACTTATTTTAGTTCGGGGGCAAGTCTCGAACGGCCCACTTTCTGCTGAGCTACCACAGGGAACAAGCTCACAGTTACTTTGGATGGGTATGGTTTAAAAAAAACCTTACTAAAATATTTTCTGATTCTATAGCATTTGATAAAGTCAGGGAGTTTTTTGATGTGTTTTCTTTTAAAGTGAATGGGTGCTGTTTTGGCAACTTTGATATTTCATTTGAAGGGAGTATAATAAACTGTTTTCTTTGTATTGATTGAAGAAATATGGTGCTTATTTTTTTGCTCGGTTTTCTAGTAGTTGTTCAATAGGGTTAGAGGGCAACGCCATCTGTTTCCTAACAGGACATTTTGTGTAAGATTTGCAAGTCCTACAGGCACCTTTAAGCATGGATAAATATGCACTCTTGGTTTCAGATGGCTAGTTTTTTACTACCAAAGGATGATTATGTTGTGTGCCTTGAGACATTGGCCATAATATATTTCCTGTCCCTTTATTGCATTTTGGAATCATAAACAATGACTGTTTGGCTCAAAGCCATTTATTCAGCCCAAAAAGACATTATTTGCACAACAAAAATCAATAAAAATGTTACTAGGTCTGGCTGGATACTTTGCTTAACTGTGATATTTGTCTATCACTGATGGCATACCATCTCTCGCAGGAGACTGGGGCCAAAACACAGCTATCGATCCAGTCAGCGATGATGGATACTGGCATTTGGAAAGAGCTGCTGTAGAGAATCTCGATTAAAAAAATATTTCTAGGTTTTGCCTGGAGCAGAGTCAAGATAACCCGACTGAGGAGATTTTCTCTGTTCTGTTGGGTTTCTCCCTCTTGTGGTGGAGAAGCGCTCCGGACCAAAGTCATTATGGAAAGAATTAAGTCAATCTCTGTTTAGCCAAAGGCTTTGGCATCATATCAAGCTTAGCTGATTTAGACCCCATCCCCTGTCCTTTTCATCACCTCAAAGCTTGGGGAAAGCATTTTATAGACACCAAGGGTGGGGAGGTGCCGGGCAAGGCTCCGGTCTGCCTTTTCTCTCTTTCTACGTTATCTGTTTACGTCTAGAAAAATAGGACCAGCTCTTCCCCCAGATAATTAACTATGCAGCAGCACTTTTGAAATGAACAATTTAGTTAATACTAAAGGTGTTAACTGAAACCGAGCCGGCTGAGTGATACAGAAAACATACCGAATAGGCGATAGACAATTTATTGCCGCGAGCTGGAGGGGAAAAAAAGTGATATATTATCCTCCAGTCTCATAAATTTAAAATATGAAATTGTTTTTCATTTTTCACTTGCTATCTCCCCCCCTCCAGCATAAATCTGATCCGTGGAGCCATGGTGAAGGTGGTAGGAGGTGGAAAATATTTTTATTTTATTTTACTCCATTGCACTTTATTTTATGTATTTGTGTATTTATACCACACCTTTTCCAAAAAGACTTCGTGGAAAAAATGGAGCTATTTGACTAGAGGCCCAGCGTTCACAGCGGCCAAGGGTGGACCCCCGTGCTGCCCTCAGAGGGGCGGGCAGCTGCTCAAACGCTCGGCTCCGCGGCAGCTCAGAGCAGGTTCCAGAGTCGGGCTCCGTGCGCCCCCGGCCGGGATGACCCCAGAGGGGACCCCCGCGGGGATGGCTCCTGGGGTTCTCCCACTGGCCTGAGAGACTGCTCTTTCTTTAAACCGTTCAGACCCCAGCGGACAAGTCCGGTGGCTGCTGTGTGTCCTTGCTTCACTGTTTGTGAAGGGCTGTCCCCCTTCTGCTCTTAAACCACAGACTCTGGTCCTAAGGTCCATGTGTGTTTCTATGATTAACTGTTAGTATTTTTAATCCCCGAAATCTCTGTGTGGGTTGTGAATGAGTAGAATCCACAGTTAACGAAAACCCAATGCATATTGCCAGTGCCGGCTCTTCTCAGGTGGGAAACTCGGCTGGTGGTTTAGGTCCAGTTGGGACTTTTGTGGACATGGCTCCCAGGACTGCTTCCTCTGCGTGCTCTATGCCACGACTCTGCCTAGTGTGCGTGAGTTTTACACTAATGACATTTGAGGGTTTTTCGTCTTTTACATCATGTGTGACTTTCTAGACTTGTGTTGTGGCTACATTTGTCAGTAGACAAAAAAATATCGTATCACAGTAATTTAGAGCATATTTTAAGGAGGTGAAATGTCTGACAACCACTGAAAACGTTGTGGTAACATTTTCTGTTTGCAGAAAGTATATATATGTATCATATGTATCATATATTACAAATGTGTATATGCGACATGTGCGTGTGCATGCGTGTGTGCGTGTGTGCGTGTGCATGCGTGTGTGAGATTGTCAATGCATTTGCTACAATGTGTTCATATAAGTCTGTTTTCCACCATGCTGGATTTGTTCCTGGTAATGTGCTAAGATGAACGGAACTTTTGAGGTTAGCAGTTCCAAGGACTGTTCAGCCAGCGCTGTCACACACGTTAGAAAAACCGGCCCCCAAAGCTCTTGGTGGAGCTCCGTCCACCTGGCGACCCCCATGCACCCTCCTGCTACTTTCCTAGACATGCATGATCACCAGTGATTAAAACGTACTCCCCTTTCATCTTGCAATAGAGAAAGACCCAGCGAGGCTTCGAATCTGAAGCAGGTGCCCTTTAAACACTGCGAGACAAACACAAACCCGTGGCTTGTTCCCCATGTAACAGCTCGTTCCAATTTAATAGGAGAATAAATGCTATGAAGCTCCTTGTAAATGACAGTGAACAAATCAATTCGGCCCCAAATAGATTTTTGTCTTATCCTGCTGGCTGTCCTAAAATTTAAATGGGCTTTAAAAGTGTCTATTTTGCAAGCTGAGGAACAGGCTGGCTGGTGCTTTTTCTTGCTCACATCACCTTATTTGAGCAGTGATTCTTTTTTTACGATTCATCCCATCTTGATTTAGCCTGTTTCTTTTAGCTCCTTGGAGTCGTTGGCTTCATATTAATGGCTTCCGTGTGAGATCTTAATTTTCATTCCTGGTAAAATGGGTAATAGTCTCTTCCTTCGAGAGCAGTCTCCGGCTGCGTATTGGACACGGACGTGCTTGCGTCTGGGAGGGGTTCCAAGAACAATAGATTGTGGATGTTGTTGTTTTTAATCAACTGAGAAACCACCCTAATTAGAGGACTTTAACACATATTTGTTGAATGACTGTTGAACTGAACGTGTATTTAGCTGAAGTTTAATGCTAAATCTAGTTAAGTTAATTGAAGCTAAATTGTCTTTTCAATGACTAATCCAGTGGAGGGTGAATGGTAAATTATCTTCATTTGAACAACAAAAGACCACCAGCCAGGAATTATTTTTGGGAAAGGGAGGGCCAAGGATCCTGTCTGTTTTGCAAGCAAATCCGACCACAGCGGAGATGGCTTCTTGATTTTGCGGCAACGCCTCCCTTCTCTGCCCTGGCCGCGCAGTTCTGTGCTGTTATTAGGGGAAAGCAGTATTTTGTGGTACCAAAACCGTACGGGGAGCGGGGTCAGGGGGCGGGGGGACGGGTGAAAAATTCGTTCAGCATGTAATTCATTAGCAGATGTAGGACCTTGACGAAATATTGTATTCAGATGATGCTTGAGAAATCTAAACAGGGAGCGCAGCACGTGGAAGAGCTTGAGTAAATACTTTTCTTCTCCCAGATCGATTCTATTGATTGTCATTAAAGCAGCGAGCTCAAAACAATGAAGTGGTTTCTAATTTCCAGGCTCCAGGTGGAGCCTGCTCTGCCTCTTCCTCTTTCCAGTTAAGAGCATCATTAAATGTAAGAGCAAACAGCACATTGAGAGGCCAAGTGTTTTATTAATTCATCATCAGAATTATCTCCGTGCATTAATATTAATAGCCTCAAATTGGATTTCATTTAAGAGGTGAAATAAATATGCAGATAGTAAAAGCCTGCACAGCCCGAGAACCTCGTGATGGGCATTCACCTGGGGCTCTGCCGCAGGAGGGCTGAGGTCACACCTTCCTCCCCGGACCAGCTGCCTGGAGGAGGTGTGGGTGCCGGAAATGCCTGCCCCCCACCCTGGAGCGTCCAGCCTGCCCGACCAGGCCCCGGAGCAGCAGGGGACTCACCGGCCGGGCACAGGAGCTCAGGGGTGCAGGTGGGTGTCCTCAGCTACCTCTGTCTTCCTCATTGCGTATTCAGCACAGAAATGATACCAGTGCTCATTTCACAGGCGGCAACGTGTCTCGATCTTCCTTGAGTAGATCACTTGAGGAAAACAGTACGCGAACTCTTGCTAACATTCTGCGTGAGGAAGAGCTGTGGAAAGCAGGAGGTCAGTCATTTCTGTACAAACAAAACAAGACAAACCTTTTCCGTAGATAACTTCACGCCCCGATGAAGTGGGAAGAACAGAGATGGGGTCATACCAAGGTGTACCGAGGCGACAGTTTCTGGGACAGACATAAAATTCTCTGGTTTTTGTTAGGAAGTCTTTGATTTAATTGAAGTTAAGTAGAACGTGCTTTGGGTATTTGTAAATGATGCGTGTAGTTTTCTAGGCAGGTCCATCCGTTTGCCGGGTCTGCCGCCACGAAGATCCAGGATCTGGTTGGCTCACGGCAACAGAAATCACCAACTCGCCGTCTGGGTGCCCTGCATCTGGGCTCAGGGTGCGGACAGCGCCGCCCGCACGCCCTCTGCGATCCTGGCTAGCGCTCATCCTCCCTCTTTCAGCCTCTGCTGGTGGTGACAGTCCCTGAGCTCCTTGGCTCAGGCTGCTCAGCTCCAGCCCCTGCCTCCCATGCACATGGTCTCCTACTCCCGTCTCTGACTTCTTGCAAGAACTCCAGCCCTAGTGGATCCCGCCCGCCCCACGACTCCATCTTGACTGTACCTGCAAAAACCCTCTTTCCAAATAAGGTCACATTCACAGGTACAGGGAGTTAGGACTTCGACCTGTCTTTTGTGGGCAGGACACAATCCTACTGATAACACCAGGGTACATTAGATAAAGGAAAAAAACATGTTTGTAAATCAGTATACTAGAGCTGCAGGAGCATGCCATTGCACACCTGGGGGAAGGTACAGGTACTCAAAGAGAGGAGGGAGAGGCGGCTAACGGTGACCTTGCAGGTGCTGAAGGAGGGCACTCACCTTGGCCCCTAGAAGGGCTGGAGCTCTGATCACATTGGAGAAGGCCCACCTCCCATGCTGTAGCGTGAACGACACAGCCCTAAGGGGCCACACCTACACTCCCTCAGCACACAGATCCCAGCCCTGCCTTGCAGGCCTATCTCAGGAGACTCCAGACCTCACAGGGAGCTGCCCAGGCTGAGAGGGTGGCCCTGGGTGGGGGCACGCTGCCTCAGGAAGGCTGCAGGGGCCAGAAGATTCTGGGTCTCAGGGGGCAATGTGAAGAAAGGAAGCAGAGAAGTGAAGTGCTTTCAAGCAGCCCGGCATCTTTCTCATAATTTTGTGAAAGGTTTGTCTTTTGCTCAATATAATCAGTACTGTTTAAAATCCTGCCCTTCTTTGGGCAGATGTGGTCTCTGTTCAGGTGCTGCGGGGTTTTGACAATTTGTACCCCAAGAGAATGTGGCTTTATTGTGCAGTATTCAACATGGGGGCAGCGATGCTCTTACAACCCAGGGGGGCATAAGAGAAGTACCACCCTGCTCCCTTCCAGACCAAGAACACCTGCCTTGTCTGCTAATTCCTCATTGCAGACCCGGGAGGCCCTCGGGGTGTCCGTTCCAGCCTGGGCCCCTCAGCTCAAATGCATTTCAACCTCCCTCTAGCTGTGCCAAACTAGATTGCTGGAATTACTTCCTATCCTTTAACTGCCTTATTTAAAAAAAATGAGAGAGAGAGAGAGAGAGAGAGAGAGAGAGGAAATTCTTATTTACCCACCTCAGAACACTGAGATACTTGCATTTAAAGATTAATTTATTGTATTATAATGCATTCTCCTGATAGAACATTTTAGAATAGACATACATATACTCCAACATAATGGATGATTTTTTTCTTAAATTGTATTTCAAATGAGCAGTTAATGATTTCTGAGGCTGGAAACTGAAACAGAAAGGAAATGAACAGAATCCTATAATTAATTTAACCATATACAAAAGTAGACTTTTGGGGAGGAGAAACACAATGAAAATGCTATATTTTTATATATAATTTCTTTCCTAAATGATTAAAAATAATATTGTATTAGGAAGAGGAGTTTTTGAGATAAACTGTTCCTAATCAAAGTTCCTATACAAACAAACACTTTTGGTACTTGAAACTCAATATTCCTATGATTCAGTTAAAGAATTCCGACCTCAAGTAGAGATGTCTCTTCGATGTCTGTGTAGTTTTTCAGTTGTTTGAGCTTTGATTGAAGGGCCAGGGAGTGGTTATGATGACTTCTTGAAATAAAGCCGTACATTTGCTATAAATTACACTCATATTAGGTGGGACACTGGAGCACCAGAGCACCAAGGACAGTGCACGGTTTCCATGGCAACAGGGCAGGGCCTGGCTCTCATCCAGGGCCTCAGTGGGTTTTGGGAGGACCTGTGGGCACAGGCAGTCACTTGCTGAGGACAGCCCTCTGAGTGTGGGCACAGACAGGAGACAGTGCCTCCGCCCAGACCTGCCTGGCAGGATCTGTGACACCTGTTGATCAAGAATGAGTGACCAAATGGGTCCGAGGCTCTGTCCTTTGTGTAATTTGGGACTGTCACTTAACCCTTGATGATTTCTGTCATTCTTGATCTATTCTTGTAGCAGAATCTTTTTTTTAGATGCAAACCTTCTGTTTCTATTGGAAAAAAGAAGACAAACAGAATCCTGTAATTAATTTAACCATCTAGAAAAGTAGACATTTGGGGAGGAGAATGCGGTGCTGTGTGTGCATGGGAAGGCATTTGGGCTTTGAAAAATACATACATACACATATACACACTGTCCACACACACACATAAATACATATATACATGCATATGAATGTACACACACGTGTGTATGATTTAAGCTTTTGTTCTCCCCCAGATAATTTACAAACATTTCTCACTATGAATAAGAGGTGAAGCCCATGCTGACGATTTGTGCAGCTTCTCCAACTGCAGATCCTTAGCGCCCCGCCCCCGCCACTGCAGACCCTCTGTGCTGACCGTCCAGGACGAGTGTGTGGATTTATGCAACACAAATGGGACAGAGTATTCTTCTTGCTTTCCTCCTTGTCATGGAGGAGACATTGTTTTTGGACACTGCTCACAGTAGTTTTGCTCATTCCACAAGGCCATGTGTCCCCCGCTCCGGGCTATCCTGAGGCCCTATGCTTTCTTGCATGGCTATTCTCCCACTCGTGGTCAGGCAGAACTGGGATCTGGTCTTCAATTCCATACGTGTACATATGCTTCACTTCAAACGTTGGTCACTTCAAACAATACAGATGTATACATGTAGATACTGTCTTAGACGTTGGTGATCTTAATTATTTAGAATAGATTGCCAGGAGTCAGACTGCTAGACCAAAAAGTATGTTATTTTGATTTTTATAGCCAATTCCAGATTGCTTGTCAAAAGTCAAACAATTCACAGCCCCACAAAGAATGTATGGGAGTATGTTTTTTTTTCCTAGCATTGCTGCATAGCACGAAGATATATTTTTTAAAGTTTTCTTTTTTTAAGCTATGAGTTATTTAATACATTGTTTGTAAATTTCCAAGTTTTGTGATTTCCTTAAAATGCTCATCTGTTTTTTCTTTTATTCTTGAAGGATTTGGCTTACATGACTCTATTGGGGACTAGCATTTATTAACATTTTCTTAAGGATGTCTCTAATTCATACAATTTTTGTAATATTTTCCTGTTTGAAAAGAACAGACACAGTCTTCTGGTTGTACTCAAACCTCACAATCATATTCAGGCCAGGATTATTATTGGAAGCAAAAGTGTATCCTTATTTGTTTGGGGGATAGTTCATCTGAGCAAAGAATGTTCAAATCGTTCTCCTTGTATTTCAATGAACTTTTGCTTTATTTCAAAGTTCCTTTGTTAGAGGAACATGTTTTATTTACTTGTAACTCCTTGGTAGATTTCGTGTTTATACACATAGCAAGCTGCATAATAACAAACCCATTTGTTCTTGTTAATCACTGTTTGCATGAACCCTATTTTCTCTGATAGCTTCCTGATTACCATTTCCATGCCAGATTGCTTCTTGATTTGCATTGTGTTTGCTTGTCACTTGTGGTGGGCAGCCCCTGACAAGCTTACAAATGATCGCCACTCCTGGCATCCAAGTCCTTGAAGATGGGCTTCATCTAGTGACTTGCTTTTAAGGAGCAGAACCTGGCAAAAGTGATGGATTGCCATTTCCAAGATGAGGTTATAAAGAGTCATGCTTTCCCACTGTCCTTGGCTCTTCTCACTTGCTCCCTCTGATGAAACAAGCTGCCGTGTTCTGAGCTACCCCATGTAGCAAAAACGAGCCAGCAAAGAATGGAAACCTGCAGGCCAACAACAAACGAGGAACTCAATCCTGTCGACAACCACCGAGTGAGTTTGGGTCCTGCCCCGGTCGAGCCTAAGATGAAACCACAGCCTTAGGCAACCTCTTGACCACAACAGTGGGAGATCTGAAACTGGACAGCTCAGCTCAGCCTCACCCAGACTCCTGGCTCAGGAGCCGGGACATAATAACTGTCTACCATTTTAAGCTGAGTTTGGGGGTGATATTTTACCCAGCAATATATAATGAAGACACAAAATGAGCATAGTTGGGAAGCCTCTCCAATATTGGACTCTTTCTTGAAATAGTTGAGTTTAACCAATCCCACGTAATGATCTCATTGCCCTTGGGTATCTTTAGACTCATTTTCGTCGCCTTATTTTATGTTGGCAGTTCTCTTAAAATTTTAACATGTGAAATTAAGTTAGGTAAACACACTTTAAATTGCATTGTTCTATGAATATCTAAACTCAGTACCTGCCCTTACTATTCTGCACAAAGCATTAGTGTTAGAAATAACTTAAGCAATAGCTGTTTGAATCAGTTACGGTCTCATTATGACTCAAAGAGTACTTGTATGTAAAGATCAATTTTCCCGATTTCTGAGTTTGTCATCATTGTTTAAACCCTGCATTTTGCTTTCCACGGCTGGTTGTTTTGCCTTGCCTGAGTACATTCTCAAGGAATATTTTCTCAGTGGCAATCTGAGTTTGCTGTTCAATATGTTTGACAATGTCTACAAACACTGCCATTCTTTTGTTTTCAAACATTAAAGGCTTATCTTATTTGGTAAATGGTCCTAGGTTTAAAACATATATATATTTTTTACTTTTACTTGCATTTATTTTATGCAGAATTCACTCCCAGGCCATAAGTTCTCATTTCTTCGGTTTCTTTTGGGGTATCTTTTTCTTTTGTGAACCGTCCTCTTCTGGTTTAGGAGGAATCTGTTCTTTTTCCATCAGGATCATCTTGATGTGGCAGGGAGAGCTCATGTGGTTAATCCAACCATGAGCCCTGTAAGTTCTACACCATATCTCGGGGGCTTTATTCACCTGGAAGTGCTCAGAGACCAGAGAACCTACATTGAAACCCGCAAGTTCAGCATTACTCTCTGCATTTTTAAGCATGTGCAGTAAAAGTTTTGCACTGTTTTGGGCCACTGACTCACTGTTTGGCCTGGGCACACCTCCCAGCTCCACCACCACAGTGAGGGAGAGGCACACGCTGCTTCTGCATAGTGACGTCTTTCAGATACTGGGTGGCCTTTCGGATGTGCGTACCCTTGATGGCCTGGGCACTTTCACTTGTGTTACCAAAGTGAACACAAAGATTTGACCTCCTGATTTGCATGGTTTTGTAGGGTTTTCTGGGTCATGTGAAGAGCAAGCCATCTTGAGAGATCACCTCTCAAGGCCACTTCAAAATATCTTATTCTGAGCTTCAAAGCTGTAAGTATTGTCACGTAGCAAAGCAAGGAGAAGTCTGAAGCCAACTTAACTCTTGTTCATTTTTCAGACATTTAGTTAGTTTTTTTTTAAAGACTTTACTGTTTTCTTTTTATCTGTGCAGTTCTAAAATTTAATTGAGGTATGCCTTTAGAAGTAGGTAAGCATCTTAGAATTTATGATACTTAACCTCGTGTGTCTGCGTGTATGGCGTGGCAGAGCACAGGCAGGTGTTTTAATCTGAAATATTTAAATTAAAGAATTTCTGGGAAAATTTATTCTCCTCCTCCTCCTTCTTTCTACTGATATTTTAAGATAAATTCCTCTCCTCTGCTGCCCCTGGGACTCCATTGAGCACACACTGTAACTTGTGCATGTACTCGTCAGGCCTCCTAGGGGCTCTGGGCGTTCGTGGTTTTGAGTGACATGAATCTCGCAGCTCCCTGGATTTGACCCTCATCCACATCTTCTCTTCTGTTTGTTCGATTCAATTTATTAAAGACTCATTAGTTTTTTGTTTTGTTTTGTTTTGTTTTTGGATCTCATCTTCTTTGTATGTGATTTCCTCTTTAATCTCTCTTAGGACATCTGTTTTAATTATTTTAAAGATTTTTTCCATTTGTTTTATTCTGTTCTCTCGGGTTTTGGTTCTCCTGTTATTTACATTAAAGTTTCTCTTTTATCGTGTTAGTTTTTCTAAGTGTTTGAAATTTTTGGGTTGTTTGCTTCTATTTACATTGAGGACAGTTTTCCCCACAATGCAACTGATTTCCCAGACTGGCATTGTTTCTCTCCTAGTGTGCTGTTTCATGGTATTTATTTTTCTCTCAATTTGGAATATCTCTGGAATTACTGTCATCTTTGTAGGGAGTTTGTCTTGTATTTGGGACTATGATTTCTCACTCTTATGTTCCCCAAGTTGGTTGGTCATCTAAGAATTTACCAGTTCTTCATGGGGACAGCATGCTGCTGGCCTTTTGTTGAGTATAATGACCTGCAGGATTTCTTTCTGTGCTTGTCATTTTTATAAAATTTGGCTGAAAGGACACATACTCAATGTTCCTTCCTAAGTCTCTCTCTCCATGAAGACAGTCCCATTGTTAAGATGCCATGTGCTATTGGGGAAAAAAAATCATTAATATTACCAATAGTGATTTCTCTTATTCAAAGCTTCTTGGAAGATTTGAAATCACATAAAATTTATTTGGATATGTTCTATTACTCTCTCCAGGCAACTTTTCTAGCTTGGTCAAAAAGACTAATCACAACCAATTCTACATTCTTGCTATCAAAATTTGGTTATTGATAGTCTTATTTAATCACATATATCATACTAATTAGTATTGTCATATACTTAGTATTTATGATTAATTAGAAAACACCTTTATCCATCCATTATCTACTCTGTATAGAAAATCATTCTGATTTGTGGTGAGAATGAGCTGTTAGAGTGTTCCACCCAGGCCTTTGGCATCTTCTCCAGATTCAATCACTATAAAAGTACAGGCTCCTTTGGGGATAGAAGCAAGCCAAACCACCCGTTCTCCTCTGAGAGTGCACCTGAGCTGGGCAGATGGCAAGTCTAAAGACAGGTGAGAAGCACATTTCCCTTCAGTTTTCCCCCAAAACCAGACACAGCAGTGCAGAGGCCACAGGGTTAGGCAGCAATGAGTGAGTGGACATCATCCTCCATGGTGTCCTTCTGTGTCCTCAGGGAAACGTGTGTGGAGGTCATCAGGTCTCAGCTATAAAGGGGGCCAGAGCCCCGGCCTCCCTAACTTTAAAATCATTAGCCTGAGTGGACCAACCCAATACCACAAGGCAACACCTTGCTGGACCTCAGTTAGGCACTTCCAAGGTTGCTTCCCATGGTTGGCCATCTGTGTTCTCCAAAGGAAGAGTCTGTGTGCATGTGGCATAGATTCTGGAGGACCAAGGCCCAGGGGCATCTGTTCTGGAAAATTGAATCTGCGTTGGCCATATGGACACCAGAAACTGGCTTAAAAAATAATAAGATGTGAACTAATAAAATCTTACTCTGTTCCCCACCCCAGATTTTCAGATGAGCTGCAAGCACATTCTGCAAAATGCTTATGGCATGAGTCAGTGGAATAGGGCCATCTCTACCGAGTGTCTAGGCCAGCTAGGAGACGCACTGGGAACCCACAAGACTGCCATACACTGTCATGGAAAAAAGACTACTGAAGGGTTAATGAATATAGAAATTCAAATTTATTACATAGGAAATGTATAATGGAGCATCTATATCTAGAAAAATTAAAAATTGATCCTAATCATTGAAACTTTAAAGAATGGAAAGTACATATAGCTATTAACAAAGCAGGAAAATAGCTCACATTCTACTTATGAAAAGTGAGTAAAAGTCACTGGAGAATTTCCCATGAATGTTCTATCTGCTATAGCTGAGATTATTTCCCCAAAGTTTCAAGGCGATTTATATCATAAATGCAGAGGAAACTAAAACAATCCTTTGCTTTTTGACAAGGTAAGGAAGTATATTTAAAACTGTCCCAGAGTAAATGTTGACAAGCACACGCATACTATATATCCTGTATGTGTGTGGCTCTTACTAATGTATGCACTATATGTGTACTATAAAACAATTTTAAACCATAGATTATTTAAATGAAAATTACAATTCTAACATATTTAAGGTTTTTTTAAGACTTATTTTTTTAAGGAAGAGTTTTAAATTCCCAGCAAAATTGAGCAGAAGGTATAGATATTTCCCAGAAGTCCCTTGCCCCTCCCCCCACGCATAGCCTCCCCCACCCTCAACACACCCTCCAGAGTGATACATTTGTTACAGTTGATGAGCCTGCATGGACATGCCATCGCCACCCAAAGCCCATAGTTTACCCAAGGATTTAATCTTGCTGTTGTATATTGTATGGGTTTGGACAAATGCATAATGGCATGAATCCACCATTATAGTATCACACAGAGTATTTCACTGCCCTGAAAACCGTTTGTGATCTGCCTATTCATCCTTCTTCCCTGAACCCCAACAACCACTGATCTTTCTACTGTCTCCACAGTTTTGCTTTCCCCAGAACGTCCCAGAGTTGGAATCGTACAGTATATGGTAGCCTTGCATCTAGTAACATGCACTTCAGATCCCTCCATGTCTTTTTATGGCTTGGTAGCCCATTTCCTTTTATCCCTGAATAACATTCGATTGTCCAGATGGACCCCAGATTATTCATTTACCTACTGAAGAACAACTTGGTTGCTTCAAGTTTTAGCAGTTATGAATAAAGCTGCGAAAAACGTCCATGTGCTGGTTTTTCTGTCGACACAAGTTTTCAGCTCTGTTGGGTAAATGTCAGAGTGCGATCGTTGCATCATATGGAAAGAGCACATTTGCTTTTCTAAGAAACCACCAAACTGTCTTCCGCAGAGTCTGTCGTATCAGTTCCAAAAATAAAGTTTCTTTGATGATGCAGAGCTGTAATTTTAAGTTTCATAATTTCTAATACGTTTTTCCAAGTCCCAACACCTTTTCACCTTGTTAGTTTTCCAACTGTTGGCAAATTTCATCTAGGGGAGGGGACAGGAAAACACCATCAGGGACCCCTATGCCCAGAAGGTAATGCTTGGTCCATAGATTAGATAGACAATCTTCCATTCTACAGAGGCAATTAAAAAATAAAAATAAATGTGCACACATACATACAGATACACACACATGCACACACACATACATGATACACATACGCATATGCACATGCCCACATACACGCACATGCATGTACACACCTACACACGCACACACATGCACATGTATATGCATGTACACACATAAATAAATACATGTACACATGCACATGCACACATACATACACAACACATGCACGCACACATACATGTATACACACATGCACGTGTGCACACATACACATGTAAACATGCACATATGTGCATATGCACACACATACACACCCATACCTACATACACACATACATATATACACACATACACACGCACACATACGCACACACATACACACATATGTATATACACATGCACATATACATATACATACACACATACGTGCACACATATGCCCACACACACACCATGGGTGAGTGGGAGGAGATCTTCCATGGCACAGAATGACAGATGTTGATGTTTGGAAGTCTGGATGGTGAAGAGGGAGTGGGTTAGTCTCTGGGGCTCTGTAATAAGTCAGCACAAGCCAGGCGGCCTGAAACAGAAGTTGATTGTCTGTCCTGGAGGTGGGGGTACAAAGTAAAGGTGCAGCAGGATTGCACTCCCTCTGAAGGCTCTGGGAGTGCCTCCTCCTTTATCTTTCTCATTTCTGGTGGCTTCCGGTGTCCCTTGACTTAAGGCTGCATCACTTCCATCTGTCCTCCGTGGGAGTCTGTGCTCTCATCCGCTAGCAGGGACACCAGCCACTGCATTTAAAGCCCTCCTAGAGATGGAAGAGCTCATCTCCATTACATCTGCAAAGGCCTTCTCTGCACACAAGGTCACATCCCGAGGTCCCAGTGGGCATGAGTTTTGGAGGAGTGCCATTCAATGCACTATAGGGACACAAGCACAGGGAGACAGAAGAGCAAGAGACGGAGAAGGGGAGCGAACAACAGAGAGGGGACAGAGGTACAGAGATAGGAAGGGCCCTTGTTGATGTTGGACATGAAATGATTTCAGTTGAGGCAGTCCCTCTGAAACTTGCAACAAGTACGGAACTTATTCCATGAATATTACATAAACTGATGTTCCATATGTAAACACTTGCGAATAGTGTTTAATGTTCGCTTATTTTTACATTTTTTTTCTGACTTCTTTTAAATTATTGTGTATCAACACTTAGCCCAGTTGCAGGAGAAGTGTTAATTCTTAGATTCTTGCCACATACTCTTCATCAAACTCTTTCAAATTATTCTGTCTCATTGAATGTATTCATAATCTGGAGATCTGACTCTTGCTACAGTGATTCCCCAAATGGTCCGACGTTATTAATGGGGCCATTCATGCTTACTGCAGTTGAGTGAATTTGGTGATTGCTGAACGGAAAGCTGTCTGAGCCTAAGACCAGAATGACTCAGAGCGAGGCTGGGCGTCTGGCTTTGAGTCCTGTTGTTCTCGGTCTGGTACTCCTCCTGCTTTATCGTGTGCCCTGGCCTTTGTCTCCCTACCTGTAAATTCAGGCTGATAAACCTCATTTGTCTCGAAATACTGCGTCACAACTTCAAAACCAGAAAGCACTGCGTAGATGTGAAGCTTCGGGAGAGTTCGGAGTCGGTCTGAAACCTCTTTAGGGGTGTTTCCCATCCTACTCGGCTGCTAGGATTTTGTCCGGGCCCCAGCACATGTCTGTTCTGGGGCTGGGAGGAGGTCGTAGGCTCCCTGAGGCCCAGCTCTTGCTGTTCTCTCCCTGAAAAGGCACATGGGGTGAGACCACCCAGTGCTGATGGCAGCGCCTGTCCCTGCACAGCCCACCTGCTGCCAGCGGGTCTTCCTGGCGGGGTAATCACCCCCTCCAGGCGCTGACAATGCACAGTGCTTTCTGCACCTCACAGGACTTTCAGAAAGTTCTGGAACTGGGGCAGGGCAGCACCGCCCAGGAGACACGCTGCACCCTGTGCCTGTGTCCCTGAACCACCTTCTGTGTAGGGTTGGAGAGCTGGAGGTCAGGGTCTCCAGGGGTCCCTGTGCTGCGCAGTCACCACAGAGGTGCACAGGCTGACCCAGATGTGGCAGCAGACCGTGGGGACCTTTTATAGACTGATAACGAGAACCAGGACTATTCCATCCCTGTCAGGCACTTTTTTTTTTTAAGGTTTTATTTATTTAACAGAGAGAGATAGCCAGCGAGAGAGGGAACACAAGCAGGGGGAGTGGGAGAGGAAGAAGCAGGCTCCTAGCAGAGAAGCCTGATGTGGGGCTCGATCCCAGAACGCTGGGATCACGCCCTGAGCCGAAGGCAGACACTTAACAACTAGGCCACCCAGGCGCCCCTGTCAGGCACTTTTAAAAGGGAAACTATTATTTGCTACCCCCTAATTTAAAATGCCAATGCTATTTCAAATAAGGTGGAAAGGGGACACAATTATTTACCAAAACTTAAAGAATTCAAGTAACTTGAATTTGGAATCTCTAGTTTGTTTACTAAAAGCCCCAAAGAGCATCATATTTCAGACTCTAAGCCTTTTTGACTCCTCTTTTGGCGGGACCGCACTTAGAAATGCATAAGCCAGAAAGTGCCCAGTACAGGAGTGCTTTCCCTGAAAGAAAGATGAAGTGAACAAGGCTAAGTGGCCGGATGTACACTGAGGCAGAGCGCGGCCCGCACACGCCTCGGTGGGTTCTCGCCGGGTTGCACCTGTGCGCGCGGACCGACATCACTGAGCATGGAGGAATGCGCGTGCATAGCCCTCCTTCTGCTACGTAAAAGATTATCTTGAAATACTAGATTTCTGAATGAGAGAGCAAAGCTTGTCTCCAGATGCTCTAGTTGATAGATCTGAATTGAAGCTTGAGGACAAAAAAAAAATCTGTCCAAGTGTCTACTTAAAACAAGGAACAAGAGATTCTAGTCCAAATACGCAGTTTTTAGGAACACACTATTTTTAGACAGTCAACTTTCTTATCTCTAGGCTTCCCTGAGATTTGCTTAGTTAAAGCCTGAGGGGAAGATTAAAAAAGAAAAAAAAAAAAGAAAAAGAAAAAGCAAGTTCCCTCCGACCAGCACTGATCCCTCACCTACAACTTATCTGCTTGTTTCCTTGGGGGGGGGGGGAGGTGAGGGGGCGGGGGTAGGGGGCTCTGCCCTCGGACACGTCAGGACGCCATCACACACCTTGGCTGGTTCTCCAAGGGAGAGGCTGGAGCAGAATCGCAATGCGAAATTATTTACTTTCTGAGTCAGGTTAATTAAAACTCTCAAGTCTGTGCCTATTCGAGCTAAATAATGTAATTAAAAAGACATTTAGTTTTTCACCTGTTCATTATAGCATTTACAGTAACAAATGTTTTCCCTGAAATTACAAACTGGTTTCCATTTTTAATCTTCTGGTTCATGATTTTCTGCTCCCAAATGTCCGATCAATTCCCTTCATGTTGGAAGTTGGAAGTGAATCCACACTTGGCTCTTTTGGAGGGAGCTGTTGCCCTGTGGAGTGTGGACGCCGCACACAATTACTGGGCAGCGTGGTGGTCGTTTAGCAGCTGAGAGCTCCGGGCCTGCAACCGGATGGGGCGTCCGGCAGGGACCCCACGCCTTGCTCTCTTTATGTCCCCATCTTCTCAGCACAAACAAGAGGCGTCACAAGACCACAGTTCATGGTTTGTCATCCTCTTGTGAAGGAAGAGCACGGTCAGGGTCGGTGAGCCGCGCGGTGCCAAGGTGTTCCCGTGCAGACTGACTCTGACCCAGCTCACCGGGGCGGGTGGCCAGGCTTCCCCTACGACCGTGGCTTTGTTGAGCGTCTGAATCTACAGCCATCCAAGACAGGCACTTGGGTCTTTATATATTAAATTTAAAAACAAGTTCATATAAAGTTCATAGAAAAAGGTAAATTTGTCATTTTGAACTGCAACCTTACGTGGAAAGACAATGGGAGAGCAAATAGCTGGGAGCCTACTGCAGTGTCTTCGAGGGATGGCAATAAATTGCCAGGACGTTTTTATGGAGTTTCTTAACCTCTGGCCTTTGGAGAGGGGAGATCAATAAGATATTAAGAAAATCATGAATTAATGTTTCATTGAGTGTAGACATCAGAAAGAGCTCTGCGGTTTCGGTGACTGTCCACACCAGGAGGCGAGGTGGGGCCACTGGCGAGGGTCTCCACCCAGAGCAGTGGAGGGCTTCACGAGGCCCCGCGAGCGTCCAGATCTTGGAATGTTCCTCCGGAGGTTGTGAAGACATCTCTAGGGAAAGGGTCACAAAGAAGCCTGTGCATTAAGGGAGGTCACTCTCGTGGTGGGTAGTGTTTCCTAAGGGCTTTCTAACGGACTCACATTCATGTTATGCTGTGGAGATGAGATCTTTCTATGAATGATGGAAATACACATATCCCAGCCCTCAGTTAACCGTTCGAACCTCTATCTGTGAGGCGTAGGGTGCCCTTTGCTCTGCTCGGCTCTCTGTCTCTGGCGCGCAGATCACGCCCACCCGTGGCTGGCTCTGGGTTTGTGGGTGTAGGCCCTCAGTGTGAGAGGCTGGGTACCGGAGGTCAGCAGGGAAGGAGGGTTTTCCCCTGCGCCCCGTTTCAACCTTGTGAGTTTTGTACCATAGGAATGTGTCACCTACCCAGAACTAGAGTTTTGCTTCATTTAAAAAAATCACCATAAAAAAGGCCACTAGACTTCTAAGTATGTGACCCAGGAATTAGTATTTAACATTTTCTCCAGCCAATTCTGTGCTCAGCTAGCTGTGGGAGGGAAGGGGGATGCATTCAATGGAGAAAGTGGGTTCAGGAAGGTCACACCTGACCAGGGCACATTCTGCTCCTAAAAGGGAGCCACCGAGTCCCCAGCAACCCCCCGGAAAGAGAAAGCCCGTCTGCAGAAGAAAGGGGCGAAATCCTGGTGTCTGCCAGGCAGTGCCGTGTCGGCCACGGGAAGGCATGCCGGGTGGTTCTGGGATTCGAGATGGGAAATCACCCCACAAAGGGCAACCTACACTTGGTGAAGGCATGCAGATTCTATGTGCCTGATTGACCCAGGGAGAGTTCTTTTGGGAAACGTGGCTTGTAAAACTGAGCGGTGACTGGGAATTGTGGATCTAATTGGCTCCGTCAATCAGCCAAGGAGAAGAGGTGCTTCCTCATTGGTAAGGGGGGGCAGTACTTCTTTTTTATGAGACTCCGTGACGGGGACATTTCTTTTCCCATGGAAGCAAGTGGCATGAACGAGTCTGCAAACACAAGTGATCTGTGTGTGCTGACTCACAGACCGTCCCGGCCATGGGGACCTCTGGGCATTTGACCAGTGCCAAGGTTCGCTGAGTGCAGTGCTTGGGGAAGGAGGCTTGGTACCCAGGGGCCACTGGACAGGGATCAAGGTACTAGCCCCAATTATCTGTTCCGCAAATACCACCGAGTAAGTTTGACACAAGCTAGAGGCCTCACTTGGCTCCGTCCACAGCAGGAATCTCCCCAGGAGCCTTGCTACCCCTAGAAGTTATTCAGCATACTCTTGTTTGCAGTGAAAATCATCCCACTGTGCAACTGTGCTGCCGTGTGCACTCTGGCTACGCTCGTCCCGGCTTTCACGTGGTCCTGTTTTGACACACTCGTATTGCTGGGGTCATACTCTAGCTAACTGAGAATGTTTGTTGCCGGTCGGACACTGTCTTGGAGGTTTGCACAGACTCCCGCATTTAGTGCAGAAGGCAAACCCAAAGCAGAGACTCTGCAAACACACAGGACGAGGCAGTTTATTACCGGATCAGGGAGCGTCCAGACTTTCCTGCCATTTATCATCTGCTCTCTTTGGAAGGCCAGAGAGGGAGGAAGCGTCCTGGGCTGGCCACTTGGGTGGAGGAGAGGGACAGGATCGGCTCCGACGGTGACTGACTTACGGTGATCCTATCAGGCAGGAGCTGTCATCAGGCTGGAGTGGGCAAGGCAGTCTCCAGGCAGTGACAGTGCTTGCCTGACGGCAGATGGGTGACGTCACCTCCAGCCGGGCGGGGGGAAGCACCACGGGGACAGACGCAGGCCATGGCCAGTGTCTATTTCCCAGCCTCACCATGAATGGCAGTCTTATGCTCTGTCTGCTTACGTCCAGTGGGAAAGGCCTCGTGCAATGTGACCACCACTCCTGCTGGACTTGGCCCTGGCCTTGTGCTGACGTCCCGGCCTGTGTCGGCCCCGGCCCAGGCAGCTGCTGCCCCCGGCTCCGTGCCTGCGGCCGAGCTGCTTCTCCTACTGCAGAAGATGCCCCCTGGCTCCAGCATCACACCTTCATAATGCATGAAATGGAAGTGTCTGGAACCTCAGATTTTGAACGAAATGCCTGTGAATGGTGTGTGTCCATGTGGCCTTGGCAGGCCAGGCCTGGTGGCTGCATCAGTGACCGTGGAACAGGGAGGCACGGGGAAGTGAAAGGAATGTGCCCACATCGCCCACACGTGTTTGCAAACAGAAGTGGTGCCACTTGGAGCTTCAAACGTGAGAAGCCTAAGGACGTGACTTGCCTGCAAGCCTTGGGAAGAGGGCATGTGGTGTTAAAATTCATACAAGATGCTGTTCTCCATTTCACCAGCCACAGGAGCAGAAGTTTTCTCTGCAGCGCCCAGGGAAGAGCGAGTTCGAGGCCGGAGAGGCGCTCTTCCCTTGATCACCTGTGTGGGAGGCAGCTCCTGCCGGCGTCTAGGCCCAGACAGGTTGGGGGCAGCTGCACCTACGAAGCCGGCTTGCTGATGGGGGCGACTGCATGGGGCCAGGCTTTGCTGGCGGTCAGGGGCAGCAGCAAGGACTGTGGGGCCCCGTGAGCCATGCAGGCTCAGCGGCACTTGTGACTGTGGGTGCCGTGCCCGCCCCTCCAGTCCCCGTGGCCTCATGGGAGGGCTCTGGCCATGCCCACTGCAGGCACCCCCGCTGACCGGAGCGTAGCCCTGAGGGACGCAGGAGGAAATGTTAACTCCTGGGAGGCTGGAGAGCTGCGCGTGGGGCTCAGGGCCAGCCGGCCAGGCGTCACTGCCCTCCTCCTAGGGATGAAGTGCGAAGGGCAGGTCCTCTCTGCAGTCCGTGGCGGGGACTCCAGGTTTCTGGGCACATGTGGCCCCAAACAAAGGAGAAGGGTACTTGTCCCCTGGTCTTCTCTCAGGAGGTCGGATCCCAGGGCAGTTGTGTGATGAGAAGGGCAGTAGGACAGAGGTGGCAAGGCCACAGAGCCATGAGGACCCATGCGAGAGGGCAAGCTAGGGGCCCAAAACATCCACAGTGCATAGAGGAACAGAGACGTGGGGCAAGATGGGACTCTTCCCACATCTCAGGGTTCAGGTTAGACGGAGTCTCGTGTGAGCCACAGAATATCTCCAAGCCCCAGAGCCCTGCTGCTGAAGGTCAGAGGTGCTCTGAAGATTGGCCCCATCAGGCTGGCAGGGGCTCCTCCCAGCCTGGGGGTGCTGGCGGGGTGGCGTGGTCATTGGCCGTAACTGTCCGAGTTCTGGTGCTGGGAGACAGAAAAGCTGGAACTCTCATTATCGGCATCATACCCAGGAAAAAGCGACAGTTTTATTAGGTGAGCTGTTAGAACCAGTAGCTGCTCAGGAAGTTTTCCATGTGCAGAAATCAACAGCCCGTCTTTGAACCAGCAGTGGCCATTCGAAAGTACAAATTGTTCATAATAGTCACAGAAACTACGAAGTATCTGCAGTTAATTTTACCAGGAGCACACAGCGGCTCTATAAAGAACCCTATAAAACCCTAACACGGGACATAGAATCTGATCTGAGCAAATTGGAGAGATTTGCATGCTCTTCGCGGGGGTGGCTTCAAAGATGTCAATTCTGTCAAACTCCTCTGTCACAGGAATGAAATCCCAATCAGCAGTCTAGCTTGACACTTCATAAATGTAAAGTTTAACGGAAGAACAAAGTTTCATGAAGATCCACATTAACCTTATAAAACGAAAGACAACAGGGTCGGCCTCCCAGATATTAAGAAACACACAGCCCCAGTCATAAGCACAGTCCGTATTGACGTAAAACCAGGCGGACGGAACCGTGGAACAGAGCGGAGACCTGTACATCTACGAGGACTGAAAACATGATGACACTGCTCCCCACATCACTAGAGAATGAATCTGTTGCTTGGCACATGGTGTTGGGAAGAGAGACTGACGATACAGGACTAGTGCCTTTCCTTACAACACAGACAGTGGTCGGCTTGAGCAGAAGACCTACGTCATGACATGTGCGGCTGTTCAGTTCCTAGACAATGTGGGAGCCACGCCAGGATCTGGGAGTGAGGGACCCCTGAAAGAAATCTCTCCAAGCGGAGCACATCAGAGGCAGAAAGTGCCACGAGCCCTGCGATGCTCCAAGGGGGTGCGGTCAGGCAGAGGCAGGTGGGGCGCACGGGGGGTCCCGAAGGAGAGAAACACAGCTGTATTCTCTATTCATGTTTCCAGGGATCCTTAAGTCAAGCACTGAGAAAGTGGGTCAACCCAAGTGATGAATTGAGGGGGAAAAATGCTTTGGGAAGAGCCCATTATAAGGTCATCAATTTATTAAAGTAAGTGTGCAGTGTCGGACCATGCCAGCTTCACATTCCCATTCACGTGGCTAAGAATGGATCTTTCCTATAATTCACTGGAATCATAATTGACAGAGATTCAATTATTCTCGAACACATGGACTATAATGTGCTAAAATGATACGTTCTTTTTTATTCATGAGAGTATATATTTTTAATTGTCTTTCAGAAAGTCATTAGGAAGGGACAATTGAGTAACAATTAAGTTTTCTTTTAAAAATGTAATTAAACATACGCTTCTGTGTTTGACTTCAGGTTTCTTTTGCAATTAAGCGCAGGGGCTGCGTTGCTGACACCCAGCCCTCAGGCTCCCCGTCTCCACCCCTCAGAGATTTTCTCAATGAGCAGCATATCCCTACGTGGGGCAACACTTCATGGCCTCTTGACCTTTCCCCATGGTTTATGGAAGTGATTCAACATCATGCATCATAAAATAAATGAGTTCTGCTCCAAGCAGAGCGGAAGAAGTGAGTTCGATGAAGCTGATAAGTACACTGGGGGCTGTGCCATGCAGCTGGCTCTTGAGAGGTAGCTGGAGTGAGGGTCCGTGGCTCGCGCATCACACGCCTGGTGCGCAGGGTGGAGTCCAGGGGCAGCACAGGTCCTGGCGTCTGCATTCAGCAGGGTGCGCTCCACGCCTGGCTCCCCTGCACACCGCCGTGTGACCCTGAGCAAACACGGTGTCCACACCCGGTTCTCCAGGGTGGCTCAGTGGTGGCAGCGCTCACACCAGGGGCATGACCATTCTTATTGCTGTTTAGGTGCAAGTAAAGGTAGAGATAAGCTATTCAGGATCCGTGCGCAGAGACGAGGTAAGCAAATATGCACTCAAACGCAACAATCGTTGGAGAGGCTCGCGTGAGGAGCAGAGACAGGTTTTGGGAGCTCTGTTTAACAGACAAGCCCTGCAGAGCATGTAAGTAAGAACATATACAACTTCAGTCAGTGCCAGGGAAGCTCTTCCTCCTGCAGACGTGGGGGAGAGAGAGCCACTTCTAAGCCAGCTTCTGGACGTGTCCTTGTGGGACTTTGCAGACACCGTGGGCAGACCTGTCTCCTTCACTGCACTGCGAGCTGAGGCGGGTGCTTAATAAACCTCCAGATCCACCCAGAGTTCAGCAGATGCACCGTGGAGGCTTCGTGTGCCCTCCACTTGTGGGCAGAGGAGTGAGCAGGAAGAGCCTGCTAGACCAGCCCGAACGTCAGGCCTCCCTTTTTGCCAGATGTCAGCTGTGTATCTCTGATCAGCGGGACTTTTTCTTGGGGGCAACACCAGCACAGTCACAATTAGCTTGGGTTTGTTGCCGGGGTTCGGGGCAGGTGTATGATTGACTGTGACCATTTCTGCGTGTGATTCTTGCTCACCTTGGCATTCAGCCCCGTGTCTCTCTGCCCCCAAGAATGATGCCACCTCTCAGCCTCTGCAGCTTGTGTTACGGACGGGTCTGTGTGCTTGACGCTGACCCAGAGCAGGATGGCCCTTGGCCATTCGTCAGTGTAGGGACGGAGCTTCCCCCAAGCTGCAGACTTGTGGTCATCCATTCCCAGTCATTGCTGGGGATTAGCTGCCTAATGCTGATACAGATACTTGTAGATTTGGGAATCAAGTTCCTCCTCCCATCATAAATATTCAGAGGTGCTGGGTGCAGCTGTTGTTGGCAACACACGGAGGTGTGCTTCAAGTTTAAAAAGCCCCTTCTGTGCTCTGTGCCCCATACGTTCAACACATTATCCTACGTTCCAACTATGTGCTTGTCTGTGTGAACAGGAGGCCCACACTGCCTGCATGGGAGCTCCGGTGGGGACCGCTAGTCTAGGCCCTTGACAGCCATGACGGTGCCCCAGAAAATGAGGGAGAATAGTTCGCTCTATAGAGGAGCCTGTCCCTGGGACACTGGCTCTGCCAGGCTGTGCTATTATTCTCAATCGCTTGCTGACCACCCCCGTGAAGAGGATTGTGTTTCCCTGCCCCTCCGCCCCCAGACAGCAGGTGCGGGCATGTGAATCACTTTGGCCAATGAAATGTCAGTGGGAAGGACACCTGCCATTTCTGGGCAGCAGCTTTCACAGCAAGCGCATGGTGTTCTTTTCCTCCTCCTCAAGGATGGCAGGAGCTGCGCCTTCAGCCTAGACCCCAGAAGGAAGGAGGGATGTGGAGCAGAGCAGCAGTCAAGACAGAAAGAAACCGTGTGAGGCCCTCCCCGCTCCCCGAGCTGTTAGATCGCCTGTTACCACAGCACAGCATCAGGACGGCTGAGGGTGCACCCTCCTAGAAACAAAAGCGGCAGGAGAATGTTCATCCTTAGCCATTTGCTCCCTTCTTAGGAGTCATTCTTGAGCATCTTTAAATGCAAAAGCTTACCTCAGTGTCCTGCCTTGCAGGTGAAGGTTTTCATGCTACTGTTTCGAAAATAACCACTGATAATTATCTGAGCACTTCCTAAATGCTTTGCAGAGCAACTTGGTGAAGATAAGTCCGATGAGAATGGTACTGTTACTATGACCGACACACACATGAGTAAAGGCCAGTACTCACCTGTGCTTGGCCAGCGGAGCTGGGATTTGAACCCAAGCACTGGAGCTCTGGAATTCAGACTTAAAACTCTGCACACTTTCCCCAGTGGTACTGGTATCATCCTGTAAAAAAACTGCATGTAATTATTACAAACAGTGGGAGTGGGGTTGAACATGGCCTAATGAACTCCACCCCGGAGGAAGCTCTGGAAAGAAGTTTATAACCTTTTCTGCCACAGAAGGAGAAAGGAAAGAATCTGGTTACACATCAAAGCATTACCTTGAAGCTGGATGCTGCTTCTGGACCCTCTAACATGCCGCTTCTCCTGCTGGCTACAGCCAAGTCCTGTAGGTGTTAGTTGTGATGCTTCATTTCCACGTTGTCTCTTCTGTTCCTCTCTTTGGGAGGACATCTAGAAGGGAACCTCGGGCAGTAGAGCATGTGTCTATGGCCTCACCAATGCCTGCCTGAGTGCAGCGGCTTAGAGCAAAATGACAGCAGGGAGTTGGCAGTGCTGACACAAGGAGCCACATGGAACGTATGGTACAGTTTTTTTGTTTTCTTTATTTTAAGAAAAAAATAACTTAAAAATTTGCCAATGATGAAATTCCTTATTTTGCATTTTATTGTTATAGCAAAAAAGATGGCCAATAGAATTATGATGATTTAAATGTTTGATGGAATTCTTAACTTTGTATTTTTTTATTCAGAGCAATAAGCCATTTTTGCAATTAATACCACTGAACTTTTTATGTATGTTATCTTTGTGTTCATTAAGTATACTTCCATCAGAATAAAAATACACTTAACACGTTAATTCCAACTAGTAGCTAATTTATTATTTCTGTTTATATTTTAACCTGTAGCAATGAAATAGATTCTATAAAGCATTACTACATTTTTGTCTTTAAAATTTACTGTAAATGATAAATATAAAAACTCAATGTTATTAGGTAGATAAATGTTCTTCTTGGCAAAAAGTTAATTTTATTTCTAGTGTAGGAAAATCTAATTTCTGTGACAGATTGAATATGGGGCTGTAGGATGACCAGATAAGTTGAGAACACTTGTTCTAGAAATGGTAATTCTATTTTATTATCATTTCCCGCCCACAGTTATAGAACCTGGAAAAGTTGAGCAGAAACCACATCACCAAACCTCCTTATCTCCCTGAGTGCTGACATGAAGTCCCATTGTTGGCTGTGAATCACTTTGCTGCAGGGAAGTGGCTGTCCTGGGACTATGGGTACCTATGGTCTGGTCCTTCCACCAGAGCAACTTAATTACAAGTCAATTACCAGGAAGCCAAGCAGCCAAGAAAACTCGGATGCAGTGACCTCCACAGGAGCTGAGGGCCAGCCTTCTCCAGAGAAAGGCTCAGTCATGTTGTGGGTGGGAAGTCTTCTCTCTAGACATCCAGCCTTCAGCCCCTCCTCTGGTTGCTTGTCTGGAGAAATCTTGGCTTTGTAAGAACTGATCGTCTGAAATAAAGTTAATGGGGTAGGTCAGAAGACAGCTGTGCTTGTTTCACTGGGCTCCACCCAATGAAAACTGAAGCCATGATTCAGTGCTCCAGGAGCAGGAGAATCTGAACCAGTTCTGGAGAAGCATTTTGCAAGAAACCAAAGCATGAGAGGTTCAACGGTCTAGTTCTTTAAGCATCTACACTGTTGTGCGCACTGTGGCCAACAATAGCAGCAACCTGGTTGCAGAAGTCTGCTTATCTCCCATACTCTCCTGTGCTCACTCACCACTCCCTCACCTCTGGGAGCAATGTGCAGGACAAAGTGCAGCCTACAGGTGTGGAGACCACACACAGACGTGCTGCTGAACTTGTCAGGGGCCCACCATAGGTTGGAGCAGGAACCACTGATCCTCTGCTGCTGCATCCATCCTCCTCTGCCCCCCAGTGTGTGTGTGTGTGTGTGTGTGTGTGTGTGTGTGTGTGAGCTTGAGCGAGCATGTGTGTGAGCCAAGGCAAGTATACATCTAGTTGTAACAATCAAATTTGCAGTGTTGAAATCTCTCCCAGGAAGTGGTAAGAATAGAAAGTTTGTGTCCCTGAACTTGGCTGGAATGGTTTCTATTGAGGGTTAAGAATTGGTGTTGAAGGCAGTATAAGCAAAACTTAAAGTATGGTCCTCCTGATGAAACACCACTCCCCTCCATCAAAACCCATGAGAAGAAAAATAAAGGAAAAATAATTTTTTAAAAAGAGAAATGCCATCTTCAATTAAACAGAGGAATTTCCACAACTAACAAAAACAAACCAGGACGACAATGTGCCAAGTCCTATGAAATTGTGCCAAATCCTCAAAAATGATACATATGTAACAACCATGCCAAAGATGTTTTTTAAGTGCAATGAGATCTAGGGCCGTGGTTGGACCACAGAAGAGCAAACCCGATTCAATACCAAGTAATGTCAGGGGAGAATAAGCTGAAGGGAAAATTATGCTGACCAGCATTTCCATCATCTCCAACTTGGCTCCCTTGCTGAGGATTTGACTCTGGGGGTGGGTGGTAGGAGTGAGGCCAGACAAGGAGACAGCAAGGGCTGCTGGCATTGTGGAGAGACTGGATGGGGAACTTCTGCAAATTACATGGTGTGCATTCCTCAGATAAAATAATTATCAGATTTCTCAAGATACGTTTGAGACCCCCTGTTAAGTCCTGTTCAAAGGTAAATGTTTTTCCAAGTAATTTTCCATGTGTCCCTCCCTGGGCTCTTCTTAACAAAGATCTGGCACCAGAAAAATGAATAATAATCACAAAGGAACCAAAAAGGGACCTGGCCTAAAGATTTAGGAAATAAAAGGAGAAAAGTAATATAAGCAAAAAAGTAAATGAACAAAAAACATGAAAAAGGTATCCAAAGAGTTCAGACAACTGGTTCACCATAATCTCAAAGATATTGCAGACAATATCAGGTACCAGAAAATAAGCTCAACAAATAAACATAAATGTTCAAAAGGGAGACTATACAATCATAGAAGAAAGGAATAGTGCATTTTTAGAGTTCTGAAATATATTTAAGATGGAAAAAAAAGGCATTTATGGAAATTAAAGTTATGTTATAAACAAACCAAGAAAGAAAAACTAGAAAAATACAATTAAAAACCAAAGGATATGGTAGAAGTCTTTAGGAAAACATACTATATTCAATGTAGTAGATATCTGTCGTTAACTCTGGCTACCCAGCATATGAATTTCTTTCTATGTTTGGTGATTATCTCATTTTTGCCAGATTGCTTACCCAGATTCCCTTGCACATAAGACAATGATGTGTCACTTAGGTTTTGCCAATAAACACCTATAGAAGACTGGATAAAGCAGAAAAAAGAATTAGTGAATCCAAAGACAGGTTAGTGGAATGTGTCCAAACTGAAAGACAGTGAGGGAGAAAGAGAGAGGGGGAGACAAAGGGAGAATAGAAATACACACATAAGCTATGGTGAAAACTTCTCACATGAGTACAGGTAGAATCTAGAAGGAAAAGAAAAAAATAATGGGCAGAAGAAATACTGGAAGAGATAATTACTGGGCATTTTCCAAAATTTGTAAAAGACATCAACCCACTGATTCTAGAAGATCATTGGACTCAAAGCAACAAAACCAAAGCAATTCAACAAGACAGACACACATCTAGGCATATCACAGGCAAGTGCCTTAAAAAAAGAAAGAAAGAAAGAAAGAAAGAAAGAAAGAAAGAAAGAAAGAAAGAAAGAAAGAAAGAAGAAAGAAAGAAAGAAAGAAAGAAAGAAAGAAAGAAAGAAAGAGAAAGAAAGAAAGAAAGAAATCTGAAAGGAAGCAAAGACAAGAGAAATGAAAGAAGTTGCATACAAAGGAGCAAAACTTAGACTTACAGATGACTTTTGAGTGGAAATTATGGAAGCCAGAAGACAATAGATATTTAAAGAGTCCCCGGGGCAATCTACCAGTCTAGAATTTATTACCAGCAAACTTTCACTATAATAATTATTACAGAATTCTTCAGGCTATATAATAATGATCTACATGGAAGCATATAACTTTAGCAAGGACCAAAGAGCATCTGAAAATGCATATGTGTCAATAAATATACAGAACAATGTTGCCTATGTAAAGTAAAACCAAAGAGCTATAATTTAAAGTATTTCTAATATATGTACCTGTAAAATACATAACAAAAATTGTGCAAAATGTAGGAGAGAATAAATAATCATAAACTGTTGTAAGATTTTTTTCCCCAAAGTTTAGATAATAGCAATCCTACTTATTTAAGGTAAAGTATAGTAAGTCAAAGATGTATATAGTATATTTGGGGTAGCTACAAAAAGAATATTCAAAATCCATAACCAAAGAGTTAATAAAAAATGCATAATCAATGAAAAAAATTAAGCCAAAAGAGACAAAAAAGAATAAAAGAATAGAAATAAACAGAACAAACTGAAAACAAATATCCAGATGGTTGACTTAAAATTAATATGAACTTAATTAGGTCACTGAATTCAAAGTCAATATGAAAATCAATAGTGTATTATGTACAAATAATAAACAATTGGAAAACAAAAATATCAGGTGTCAGCAAACTTTTTCTTTTGTAAATGGCCAGGAAGGAAATAATCTAGGCTTTGCAGGCCACATGTAATCACTACTGTATATCAATTCTTTCTCTCTCTTTTATTTTCTTAATGTTCTTTTGCACAAAAGCAGATTGGTGGCTCAGCCTGGCCAGTGGGCCTCCATTTGCCAGCCCCTGATCACAGCAACAGAGAATATTAGATAAACAGGAGTAAATCTGAGAGAAGCTATGCATGACTTCACCCTGCAACTAGAAAACATAGCTGAGAGAAAGTAAAGAAAACACAAATAATGAAAAAAAGACCATAATTCAATAGGGATTATTTTTTTCAAATAATTGTCCTGTGAGAATGTAATTTCTGTGTGAAAGAAAGTGAAGAACTTAAAAAAAAAAAGATTTTATTTTACTTATTTGTCAGAGAGAGAAGGGGGGAGTGCACAAGCAGGGGAGGAGTGGGCAGAGGGAGAAGCAGTCTCCCACTGAGCAAGGAGCCCAGTGCAGGACTCAATCCCAGGGCCCTGGGATCATGACCTGAGCGGAAAGCAGATGCATAACCAATTGAGCCACCCAGCTGTTCCAAAAGTGAAGAACTCCTGTTCATCATTAAGAGAATTAAAAAAAAAAAAAGCCACAGACTGGGAGGGGATATTTGCAATAAATGTATCTGACAAAGAATGCACACCCAGGATATACAAGAGCTCCTCCAAATCAATAAGAAAAAAATAAACATCAGAAAAAGGTTCAATAGGCTTTCACTAAAAATTATATCAAAATGAAAATAAGCAAGTGTACTCAACATCACTAATCATCAGGGACATGCAAACTAAATCCATCATCAGATACCATCGCATACCCACCATAAGGGAAGACTGAGAAACACAGGCAGGATGCAGAGATGATGGAAATGCTCCTCTTCTGCTTTTGGTGTGTAAGTTTGTACAACCATTTTTAGATCTGTTTGGAGATATTTGCTGTAGCTAAATATACTTCTACACTACGACCCAGCAATTCCATCCCTAAGTTTAAGTCCAAGGGAAATTAGCCTATCTGTGCTTGAAAAAAAAGTTCATAGAAAATGTATACACAATGACAGAAAAGATAAAATGGGAAAATGAATAAGACTTGTGGAGTCATAGAATATAACACTATACAACAATAAAAACGAGTCAAGTGCCTGACTTGACTCTCACAAACCTTATCCTGAACAATAAAACCCAGACACAAAAAGTGCATGTGGTCCTATGTAGAGGGAGTTTGATAAGAGGCAAAATTAACCTCCTGAGATAAAAGTCAGATAGAGGCTACTTTGGGGCAGAGAAGGAGCAAATGGTACTGAGCGTGTTCTCTCTATTATCTATCTGGGTGGTGGTCACAGCGTACAGGCGATGATGCCAACTCATCAGCTCCCACAGGACACACTTCAGATTAACACACTTCACACCAATGCTCAGGTGTGTTATTCTTCAAATTAAAACATAGATGAGAGGAAAGAAATTGAAAAAAAAGATATGTTATTTTACAAAATTTGGCTATAAAAACAAGAGAGTTGCTGTGGAGGAAAACACAAGTTGATTTGATTTTGCTGTTGCTTTTAAGATGAAGCACGAGTGTGTGTGTTTGTGGGCTGAGGTGACGGGGTGCAGAAGGCTGGAGACAAGCAAGCTGACGCTCACCCGTGGACAAGCAAGGGGAGTGGAATGCAGAGAGGATATCCAGCACCCAGGGAGGAAGGGGATTTCATGGCCAAATAGTGGGAGGCAAGGAAGGCAGGAAGATACATATTTAGATAAGGAGCGGGAGTTGAAAGAATCCAGCCCTGACAGCTGAGTTTTCTTCTGTCTGGTCATGCAGGCATCGGACAGGGGCCAGGGTGGTGCCTGAAGACTGCAAAGTGGTCTGCAGTGGTCTTGCTGTGTAAGCTTCTCTGGCAAGTTGGGGAGAAGAGAACACAGATCAGGGACTTGATTGGCGCTCAGAGATTTTCATGATGGGGGAAGAACAGGGATGTGAGGGGTTTACAGACACTGGAGTGGGGATTGGATGGAGTAAATCCAAAGGGAAGGGTCTTGGTATGAAGCCGTGAGAGCGACCGTCACAGCGTGGACTTAGGGCACTTAGGTCTGGGTTGGTATGAGGGAGCATTCCAGAAGGGAGAACTGCCCAGCTGACCCAGAGGGAAATAATAAACACCTGCTATTTAAGCCAATGAAGTTCTGAATCATTTGTTGTACAATAGCAATTAACGTACACTTCATAAAAAATAAAAATGCTTTTTTCTTTCAAGATTTTATTTATTTATTGGACAGAGAGAGAGACACAGTGAGCAAGGGAACACAAGCAGGGGGAGTGGGAGAGGAAGAAGCAGGCTCCCAGCGGAGCAGGGAGCCCGATGTGGGGCTCAATCCCAGGACTCTGGGATCACGACCTGAGCCGAAGGCAGATGCTTAACGACTGAGCCACCCAGACACCCCCAAAATGCTTTGATTCTTAGAATGTTGGGAAACAATCTCTGCTATAAAACTGTTTTTAATAAATTTTGGAAAATGTTATCCATTGGACTTGGGACTAAAATGGATCAGAATATTTCACGCCAGGGACCCCTGGGGGGCTCCATCGGTTACGCAGCTGACTCGATTTCAGCTCAGGTCATGATCTCAGGGTATGGGAGAGAGCCCTGCAATGGGCTTCTCTCTCTCCCTTTCCCTCTGCCCCTCCCCCACTCACACCCGCACCCACTCTTTCTCTCTCTCTCAAATAAATAAATAAATCTTAAAAAAAAAGAATATTTCATCCCAAATATGCCATTTTGGCACAAGCATTATTTTGAGCTGGAGGCAATTGAGAATCAATGGATACAGAAGAATATTCTTCCCTCTCTGGCATACATTTCCTAGTGCAGGTGTCTTCCCATAGCACAACAGGAAGGAGAGGGTGATGCCTTCCCCTGGAGACAGAGGGTCAGCATGGAGAGGAGGCTGCAGAAACACACCTCACTAAAATAGCCCTAACCTGCCATTAGTTCCCCATACACTTCTCGGTCTCATGCCCACAGTTTATCATCTCTTGAAGTCCAGACTCTCTTTCCTTTGTTAAAACAGTGTATAAGCCTCAGTCTAACCACTTCTTCCACTTCTTTAAATTTCACTTTTCTGTGAACTTCCATGCACATAAAATACTAATAAATTTGTATTGCATTTTTTCTATTAATCTGTCTTTTGTCAGTTAAACTCACAGGCCCCTAGTCGTGAAACCTGAGGGTGGGGGAAAATAAAATGTTCCACCCTGACAGTTAAATGGATCTCTTCACCTCTCTTCCTGTACATTTCAGGATGACTTAACTTTATAATAAGCCTGAGTTACTTTTACTATTTGAAAAAAAAGAAGTTAAAATATAAAGAAACACTGTTAAGCCAGCAAATACACAATATTACGTAATGGCGAGGGTATGGAATGATACTCCATTCTCCTGCTGATATCCGGTTCTAGTTTACTGCTTGCATATATTCCGATTATAGAGAATGACCACAGAAAAATGGGTGGGTAAATGCGATAGGTTTCTCCAAAGACAATCAGATTGGCTGCATGAAACAGAAGTCCGCAGACCAATGTGGCAAACAGGACGGGCTTTTTGACGAAGCGGTCTAATTCTCATTAAAACATGCAGAGTTGCAGACCGGCTTTGAAGATTTTTCTCTCTTTAAATTTGCTTCAGTACCAGACAGAAAATAAGATAAAATGCCTTCTTTGCTTCCAAGCATTGATGTCTACGCTGCGTTTCAAATTTAAAGTTTTCTTTTTAACTTTGCAGTGAAAATCAAAAAATCAGTAAATGGTGTTAGAGACAGCAGGAAGTGTGTCAGAATCACAGGGCATCTTGCTGCAGTTTATATTATTTCATTATCTAAATCAGTGGGTAATGATTTCTTATATATCAAAGCTGATAATTATTTTTCAGGGATATGAACCATGGAAGGGAAGTAGGAGTTTGAGGACGATGTAAGTAAAAGCCAGGGTTTCTGCAGAAAAGTGGAGGAATTTGCCCAAAGAGCAATTATGTAAATAAAATGTGCCTGGGGCTAGAATAATGTGACTGTCACCCACTGACAGAAATGGCCCGGGGCTCAGGCCTATAAGTATTCACGTAGGGAGGTAGATCCGGTGGGGGCAAAAAAAAAAAAAAATTTGAAAAGTAAAAAAAAAAATCTCGTTTTTCACTTATTTTCCTCCTGATTACAGATTGTTGGAGGGTGGATCTTTTCTGTATCTATGCTTATTTGCTAAAGAGATTGTTCTGGAAGGAAGGGTTTCCTCAATTCCCCCCTTCCTCACCTCCAGGCCCCTAACTAGCTCCACCCTCCGGTGGGATTCCACAGGCAGTTCCTCCCATATTAAAAACAACCCCCCAAAAACCACAAACGCTGACACTCACCCTCTCCACGCCTCCGGTCCTCTGTCACGCATCTGGTATTTCGAAGACCACCTCCACAGGAGAAACCTTTGGACTGTACGATGCATCACATTTTTAAAAATTAACATGGCATTGACATCCTTTTATTTAAGCAAGGAAAGACGTTATTTTAAAAGGATATTTACTACGAACAGTTTTTAAAAAGGAAGCATATTATAACTCCAAACCTATAGGAAGATGATTCCGGGCAATACTCAGCTTTCTGAAAAATTCATGAAGATGCCATTATTGATATTTTTCTCATGGTTTTCCTGACCCGGCAGAAACACTGCAGTGGAGGCCCTGCTCCAAGGCCGGGGTGGTGGCTGGCCCTCCCCTTCGCCATCCTGCTTCCTGCCCTGCTGTCCTGCCCCCCCCCCGCCCCCCCCAGAGGCCTGCAGCTGGTCTGGGAGAGCCTCCCCTTCCCTCCTGGCCCGCCTCCCAGACAGCCTCCCCCATGCCCCTTGTCCCTCTGGTGCATGCCTGTCCCCTGAGCTCTCACGCGGCATGCGAGACGCGGCCTGTGCGTGGTAGCACAGAGAATGGGACATCCACCCGTGTCCCGTGTGCATTGTGCCACTTTAATGCTCTTTACCCTCCCTGCCCCCCAAGAAGGAGGTGCTTGTACTGGCCCATTTCACAGAGGAGGAAGATGAGGCTGCAGGAGAGTCGGGAAGTAGCAAGGGTCACAGCACCCTACTGTGGCCGGTGAGCCATGCCATGGACTCATCTGACACTGACCTGCCACACTGTCCTGTCCCCTGGGGGAGGGGCCGACTGGGGAATGGGCACCACGGCAACTGAGGCTGAGAGACACGGACACGGAGGGGTCTTCTCAAGTCCACCTGGACAGGCCTGGCCCCACGTTCCGGCTGGCCGGGTTTCCAGGTTGTTCGTGGTGTTGACAGGGCAGCCGTGTGTCTTGAGAACAGGTGCATGTATGTCATCTGTTTCTGGACCTTGAGCACAGCCTGCAAACACTTGGTGCTCACTCGCTCCTCCGGCCCGCACTGACGGAGCAGGAGCGCCCTGCCCTGTGAGACCTACAGAACCCCCAAATGTGTGGGTCGGACATAAACATTGAGCACAGGTGAGACTGTGGCTGATATAAAAATATTTAAATGGTTGATATTGTTCCAGATAAGTTTCTCCGCGGGTCAAGAGGATGCACTCACGTTTGTCCTCTGCTGAAAAGGTACCTTTTCATCCCCACTTCCAGAGTCTCCCTCCCACCGAGGCGCGGGCAGGTCTGAGCCTCTCCTGGCTCTTGAGACGGCCCCCATTCTCTCGGCCTAGAGACGCAAGACAGGGCCACTCTCAGCCACTTCTGAGGGCTTCCCAGGTACACATCAGGGTCTGCGCGGACAGAGGGCACACATGGGGCCAAGTCCTGGAAGAAAGGTGGGCTTTCTGAGTCCCCTGGAGCAGGTCCTCTTTTGGACAAGCCCACATCAGGGATGTAGGAACAAGAGGGACTCCGTGGGCAGTCCACCTTCCCAGGACACATCCTGTGGTCCTTGGGGACAAGGGCACTCATTACTTTGAGGACACAGGTGGAATTTCAGTTTCCTGCCATATACCTTCTTCCGTCTTCCCTTGTTCTTCTGGACCCAAGCGCAAGGGGAGGAAAGGCAATGGCCCCTGCTTTCTGGAATCTTCCAGTCTAGGAAGGTTGGAAGGATGTTGGTCCAGGAGGTTGGAAGGATGATGGAGCACAGTGAGGGAACATCTGGGAAAGGCTAAGGGATTGGCCTTGGGTGACCTTGGACACCACGCAGAGGGATGCAGGGCAGTGTGCCCAAGGCGGGAAGAGCATAGACCAGAGCTGGAGCTGGAAGGATGTAGCAGCAAGTCTGGATGGCAGAGCCGGGGGTGGGGGGTGCCTACCTGCTGCGCCCTGGAGCGTGGATCTGGGCAGAAGGAAGGAAGACCCAGCCCACCAGCTTCCTTCCCTTATAGCTGTTACTGCGACCACCCAGGGCACATCTGTCCAGAGAGCGATGGGGCTGCCACAGAAAAGCTCGTGATTAAGACCAATAGGAAGAAAGTGACGAGTGGAAACCACTAATCAGGGAATCTCTTTCAAGAAATTGTAATTTCCTGATTTCTGAGTGCAGACCAAACTGATCCTCTCCCCGTCTCCCTGCAGGGCTCCCCCGCATCAGCCTGCAACGGGTGAGGACCACAGGCGGCTGGGAGGCCCGACTCCTGTGCCAGCGGCCCACGGGTGGGGGTCAGGCGGTTTAAACAGACCCCAAGGCTGTTACGGCATAAGTTCTAGAGAAGGTGTCCCCTCACTCTGTGGGAAGGTGGACTGCAGGTGGCGCGTGCTGGCACACAGCAATGCCGCTCCGTGGTGTGTTGTGTGATCCCGGGCTGTCACGGTGTATGCCGTGTGTGCGTGTGTGTGTGTGTGTGTGTGTGTGTGTGTGCGCGCAGACGCGTGTCCTGTGTGGGTCAGTCGGTGGATGTGAATGTGTGGGTGTTGGGTGTTTGTTGTATTTAGAGTGTGTGTGACACAGACGGTGTGAGTGTGTGCATGTGAGCGTGTGCACGGCTGCGTTTCCTCCTTCTTGTTCTCCGTCTCCCATCACTGCAAAAATCCTGGAAGTAGTAACCCTTGGACGCCACGAAGAGCAGACTTGAAACCAGGCGTCACAAGACAATGGAAATCAAAGCACACTTATGGTTATTTCAGCTAAAGAAAATGAATACTATTTTTAGGGAAGAAAACCATGATTTTGTGGTTAGGAACATGAGCTCTGGAATGAGACTTGTTGGCCTTGAGCCCAGCCCCAGGCCTCCAGGCTCTGCTGCAGGGGGGAAACTTGCCGCTCACCAGGCCTCAGTCTCCCCTTCTGTAGACGGTTGTGCTGGGAGTTCACTGAGCGCCTGCTGAGAGCGATTGAGTCAGACCCTGAGGACGGAAGCCCCACGTGGAGAGAAGCCCCAGATGTGGGCGCCCGCGAGGGGACACGGGAGAGGAGGATGGGCCTCCTTCCTTCCCACTCTGCCTTCCCTGAAATGGGATCCAAGAGGCCCACAGAGTTTCCCAGCATGGGACATTGTGTCCCAGGGCAGCACGAAGGGCATGGGGGCAGCCAGTCCCACAGCCACGCTTCGTTGTTGAGTGAAATTCCTATTTTCCTGTTCACTTGATCCGGATATGGGTTCATGGAACAGGCTAATTTTCTCGGTTGGCGCTCAACACTGAAGCGTGATTGTGTTACCTGCTTTATGGAAATCTTGTATTTTATTTTTTATTTTCTTTATTTTTAAAATTTTTAATCATAAATATTTTATTTATATTATTAATTATATATATATATATTTTTAAAGATTTTATTTATTTGACAGAGATAGAGACAGCCAGCGAGAGAGGGAACACAAGCAGGGGGAGTGGGAGAGAAAGAAGCAGGCTCATAGCAGAGGAGCCTGACATGGGGCTCGATCCCATAACGCCGGGATCACGCCCTGAGCCGAAGGCAGACGCTTAACCGCTGTGCCACCCAGGCGCCCCTATTAATTATATATTATTATATTGAAATATATTTTATTTAATTATTTAATAATTTGACTTAATAATTTAATATATTATATTAAATAAAAAATTATTATATATATTTATTTATATTCCTTTGTTTGGGAGAAACTTGGAGAATGTGTACTTGTGTTGTTTGTGTCCCTCCAAACCTCTTGGACGATGATGAAGAAATGTGTCCTGAGAATCACTTTGCACGGAAGCCAAACTGTCCTGGGGGGTAGGGCAGGCCGGAAGCCGTTGAAGCTGTTTGACGGATGATGGGACCCAACGTCCCACTGAAGGTGCACGAGGGGCTAGATGACAGGCGGGAAGGACGTTACTGGAGTTGGCAAGGATCCGGTGAGCACCTTCTTCTTGTGAAGAAAGTTCCGTCAGCCTTCCAAACCCCATCAGCCAGGCCCTGAGCTTCACACCACAGGGAAAGGGGACCCTCTAGGGTCAAGGGAAGGGGGAGAGGGCTGGCCATGTGCAGGACTCTCTTGGGGCAGGCGGCTCCCACCCACACCCCTGTCCCAAGGAGCTGAATCCCAGCAGCCCAGGGAATGACGGGCTCCTGGTGTCCACTCCGCTGTCCCATCACGGCACTGGGTTCAGTGCTTTTCCATCCCCAGTCCTGTGTGAAATCTGTAGAAATGGCTGGGAGTGACCCTATAAAATCAAGGGTATCAAGATGAAACTATCCCAGCCAAGAGCAGAGAGCTACTATACACAGCCAGCAGCACATCACAGAACATGAAATTTGGAACGTCCTTCCAGATCTCAGCTTCCTGAAGCTTCTTTATTTTCAGTTTTGTTCCTGAATCCGAACATAGGACATTCTCACTCTACCCTTCTTCTTCCCCAAGATGAGCTGCGAGGCCACAGGGGGAAGAGACGGAAAGGCCAGTGTGGGGGGCACTTGTGACACATACACCTGCTGGTTTGGATCTGTGAGTGCTGACCGCGGCCACGGCGGTGTCTGGGGAAGGCTGTGACCTGGGGAGTGCGCTCAGAGAGCAGGCTGTGGCCTGTGCTCACCTGAGCTTCTGCTGAAGCAGGGAGCAGACCGCGAGGGCAGGGCCACAGCCAGCGGCATGGGCGTGGATCAGGGATAGGGACGGTCGGCACATCCAGTGTCCTCCTTGGGAACCAGAGTGCCTTGAACTGGGTCTCAAGACCACGGCTTTGAAGGAACACATCGACCTGGCTTTTTAGGTAGCAAAATAGAGATGTCCTCCACCCCAGACCCATGCACCTCATGTGTACCTCACAATGTGAACTGGAGCCCGTGGACAGGAAGGTTTCGGAGATGGGACATCCATTGTTGCGTTTCTTGTGGCAAATAGGTCCTTTGTGAGAGGGGGTTAGCTCTGCCTTGGGAGCACCTGGGTGGCTCAGTAGGTGAAGCGTCTGCCTTCGGCTCGGGTCATGATCTCAGTGTCCTGGGATCGAGCCCCACTTTGTGTTCGTGCTCAGCGGGGAGCCTGCTTCTCCCTCTCTCTCTGTCCCTGCTCCTGCTCGCTCTCACTCTTTTTTGGATACACTCTCTTTCAAATAAATAAAATCTTAAAAAAAAAAAAACATAAACAATGGACATGGGTTGTCTTCAGTCCAAGATCCATGTGGGCAGGGTCGGTGCGTCCTGAGGCCTCTCTCCCAGGCACGTAGACAACCGCCTTCTCCCCAAATCCTCACGTGGGTGTCCTTCTATGTGGGTCTGTGTCCTGATCTCTTCTTCTTATAGGGACCCCAGTCCTATGCTATTAGTGTCCACCCATGTGACCTCCTTTTAATTTCATCACCTATTTAAAGACTTTATGTTCAAATACAGTCACATTTCAAGGGCCTGGGGCCTGGGGCTTCAAAGTGGGGGACTCAGTGCAGCCTCTAACAGAGCCTCTACGTACTTGTGACTACAAGCTCATGTCTTCCTGAGGCGCAGGGACAGGGGGCGCGTGCCTGAGCGAAGGGGCACTCTATAAATGTTCACATGAATTTATCAAAGTGGTAGTATTTGACTAGCAACTGATGTGATTTTCTTGCCTATTCAAGTTATTTTATTTATTTTTTAATGTTGTAGTCACAATAGCTTCATCTTCTCAAACTGTACTTATCTGTCTCCTTTTTGAGTTTTTTCCATGTTAAACCCTAAGAGCAAAAGTTTGATGAAACGTTTCTGATATTTACTGAAGGGAGGGGCCTGACTGGTGCATTTCTGTTTCTTTGAACCCTCTCGTGTCCGGTCCCCTCACCTCGTTAAGGAACTGTTTTCCGCAGTTTTAATCAAGCCGGGCATTTGCGCGCAGATTTCTCTCCGCGGCTATGTTAACTTCTCTCTTTCCAGCTTTGTTGTAAGTGCAGTGGCTCTAACTCATAAAATTAATTCCCTTTCCATGGGATTGTCAGAAATGAGGATTGTTCTGACCCCTATTTGAACTCATGAACTGGAATGAAGTTGTTCACTGAGCTGGAGAAGACAAAGCTGGGTTCCAAGAGATTAATCAGCTCCATCAGCCCTCGGAAGAGGCCTGAAACGGCCCCGTCACACTGACCCTGAACAACTCCGACCCTCGTGCAAATGAAAGCCATCACTCCTGGCCAGGAAGATACTAAATTATAGGCTTTTAAATTTAATTTTCAGTTTACTTGTGTTTTCGATTAGTGTGCCATGTCTCATAAAGACGGTAGTACCTTTAAGTAGTAAGCACCTCCACCGGTCGCCCCGGCTGCCCTGGAAATAAAAAGGCACACCCCGCCTGCGATCTGTTACCAAACCACACAGGAGGGGAGTTTTTCCCCGTGACACCTTAAGCGGCAATAGCAAATTATTTTCATCATACCAAAATCAATAACTGGCTTGGAAATAAAAAGTCTCCCTGGGCCTGGGGCCACAGGATTTCCTGACAGTCTCCTAAAACTATCTTCTGGTCGCTGGGAGGCCTGGGGACGGCCATCGACTTTCCACTCACAATTGAGTCGTGGGGCATCTCCGCGGGCTGGGAAAACTTAAAGGCTAGATGACAAACGTCAGCTGTAGAAGGACTGTCCTCACTCACGGGACCTTTGTAGGATGTCTGTTGTGCACACACCGCATGGAGACTTTCTTCTGCCTCCGCAGGGACCATTAGAACGGTCACTCTGGGAGAGCACCGAGGGCCAGTGACAGACATGTTGGCCGCACCTTTGGTTATTCTGGGTCTAGGTTCACACTTAACCAGCACTAACCAGCCACTGTCCTGAAGAAAAGCTGCAGAGAGGCCCGGAGTATGACCACACAGAGAGATCCCCACACGCGCGTGGGTGCCCGAGAGGTCCCTGCACCTGCAGACCCCACTGCGGGCCCCCCTCCCCCAGCACGGCAGTCTTCCGCTCGGGTGCTGACACTGTCCTCCTTCGAGCGGTTTCGAGCAGAAGCCACCTGGACCCTGGCAGACAGCCTCCTGCGCAGAGTCCACAGCTAAGACGTGGGTGTGCATGCAGGTGTGCACGCGGGTGTGCGGATCCGCGCTTCCGCCGGATCCAGCTCACGTCTTCCTTGGCTTACAGCCAAGATGGAAAGTCAACAGGCCAAAGAAACAGAGAGAAGAAGAAAGTCAGCTTAGAAAGACGTTAACTGGGGCCCACGCTTGGTCTGTAAGAATCTCTGACCTTGATCTCGGGGACCTTGCCTCCCTTCACATGCCTCGCTTTAAGTAGTAAGTTCTTAGAAAGTTGAGCACCAAGTGAACACAAAGGAAGGCTGGATTCAGGCTCCCCTGCCCCCATTCAGCCTTCCTCAGCTCTGACCGAAATATCTGCACATCGAGAGAATGTTCCAGACCAGCATCAGCACCCTGTACTAGGAGAAGCCAAGTGGCAATGGACACATTCAGGTCAACAGCCTAGAGGGTTCCCACCTGGGGCACATCATATGACGTCGCGAGAGCGTAGGTGCAATAGGACGCAGCGACCTGTGGAGCCCTGAGGATGTGGCCTGTGGTGGCCAGCTCCTTGGGCAGGTGGAAGGGACTTGGCCGGGTCCGGCCTGGGAGCAGGGACAGACCTGTCAACCCAGGACAACCGAGGACTTCCAAGGAGAGTTCTTCCTCCGCAGAGATGAGGGTTTCAGGGAGTGATAGAAGCATTTGTCCAGCACAAGGGTGGGAAGTCCATGGGCAATTTCCTACCTCGGACAGATGTCATGAACTGAATTGCACCCACCCCCTGAAAATCCCACGTCGGAGCCCGGATCCCCGTGCCTCGGAATGGGCCCCTGTGGAGATGGAGCCTTTAGGGAGATAATGAGGAGAAAGGAGCTCATTTGGGCGGGCACTAGTCCAAAGGGAAGAGGGGGTCAGGACACAGACAGGCACAAGGGGTGACCAGGTGAGGGCATGGAGAAGGCAGGAGAGAGGTGCCAGGAAAAGCCCACCCCATGGACAGCTTGGTGTCAGACTTCCAGCCTCCAGAATGAAGAGCGGTACGTGCCCTCGGTCTGTGGTGGTTTGCCAGGGCTGCTCTGGCTGACTCTTGCAGCAGACAGCATCTGGCTCACTCCCATTGATGTCCTCTGCCTCCTGCGCTCCTAGCAAGGAGCTGGCTGGTGTGGGTCTCCGTGAGTGGTCAGTGGCCAGGCTGAGCTGTGGCCCTGAGCCAGAATGTGGAAGTCCCTCTCCCAATAATGAGGGCAAGAAAACCCGATGCCCCTCAGCCCGTGGACTGCAGGGGTCCACTCTGAACATCAGAATCAATAACGAGGAATTTTAATCAGCTGGAATGTGGGCTCCGGCCCATGTTTCTCTTGTGACATTGGTGGTTTCCCTCAGACCTGTTTTCTGCTAGGTGACCAGGCTTTCCTTCTATCTCTGTCCTACCTCCACTGTCCAGGCTGAAGCCCCTGGCTCCCCTTTCCAGTTAGCCATGAGTCCAAGGTCATATTTATCTGTTTTGACAAAAGCAATACGAGTGTTGGTTTCCACGTGGCTTTTGTTTTTTGGTGAGTTGCATTCCAAGTGGTCAGATTATTAGCAAGAAGCAGTGATGCTGTAGATTGGACAGGCCTCCCAGGGAGGGGAATCAGGGGGGCTCCAGTCTTGGGGTTGGGGCTGCAGGGGCTCTCCCCGGGCTCTCTCCACAGCGCAGTGCTGCAAAGCCGCAGAGGCACAGATCCGGCCTGACATCTGCGACTTCAGTGCTGGAGATCGCCTCTCTGCTTGGAGCCAAACTGGACCGCGTGTGTTCTTGCGGCCGGCCGTGCGGACCCTTCCCCGCAGGTGCGTGGGCACTGGGTCCCTCCTCGCACCCGCAGCCCCGCAGTCTGTCCGGTTGGGGAAAGCGGTGGCCCTTCTCTCATCTGAGAGGGGCTTCGGCCGCCCTTGCTGGCCTGCAGTCTCAGGAGGGAACCCTTCACGGTCAGATGGGATGGTGGCTGCGGCTCCCGAGAAGTTAGTTCTGCGGATTCAAAGTCAGGTGTAAGGCGAAGAAGTTCGAAAGCCCGAGGCCTCTGTCTTGCGATATGGCTCTGAGACTACCCGCACCCCTCTTGGAAAGCGTTCCTGGAGTCAGAAATGCACCAGTGATGGACCTGACCATAAATGACAGGTTGCCTTTTTATTCAATTCAGGCTTTTCTAGTTTTACAAAGAGAGAGAATAACACATATGAAATCGGCAAATGAAGCTATTTCTTTGTGTTCGTGTCACATTTCCTCTCGTGTTTTGATTCCGTTTTCGTATTTTGTGTTTTTGTTCATTTGCAAGAACACGCTAGGAGCAACTTGGCCTTGCACTGGGGCGTAGAACAGAATGCTGTAGAAACGCTGAATTTAATGGGTATAACATGTAATTCTGTGAAAAACGTGAAGCAAGACGTATTTCATAATATAAACTGGTTCTCACTCTACTTGGACTCAGAGCTGAGAGTCATCAAATGAATCAATTAGCCACATAGAGGACACTCCTGGGACAGTTTCCAAGTGAATGGCGCAGACGTTTGTAATCAGGACGGGGCTTCTGTGTAGGCGTGCGGTCCTGAGGCCTCTTGGCCAACGGGCTGTGAAGGCGGAAGGAAGGCTGGATGAGGGACGCCACTGTCCCCAGGTAAGTAAGAGATGTCCCAGCCAACCGTCTGCGCCCGCATGCGTGGGGCTGTGCTGAGGGAGCCCGCTGTCCGCTTGCTCTCCGGGGACTGCCACCAAGGCTGTTTTCTTCTCCTTTCTCTCATTTCCTCTAAAATATATAGGAAGGAAAGCAAATTTAAAGCGGAGCAACCACTGATAGCTTCCTTAATCAGTGGCTCAGGTGCGAAGGTCCCCGCGGACGCCCGTCCTGGAGGCCGCTAGAGCTGGCTTGTGGCGGGACCGGTTGGCCGTGTTTGTGTGCCGAGTAGACATGGGCTTGAGACATCGTTGGATGAGTTCTCACCGGAGACATCAGTGCTTCTGAGATACCCCGCCATGCTGTCCAGCAGGAGAACCCACGACGTAACCTCTGAGCATAGGCAGTGCCCCTTTGGGGCAGGAGGGGCCCTGCGGGCAGGGCCGGCTCCCCTGCTCAGGGCACCCCATGATTAGTTTAACGCTCGGCTGTTACCCTCTTGAGACGCTAACCCTTTTGCGTTTTGCACGGGGCACTCCCACTTCTGAGTGTGGGGAACCGGGTTCCCAAGGAAAGTAAATCGAAGCAAAGCGGACCCGTGATCTGGTCCCAAGGAGCACACAGGGTCCTTCCAGCCCACACGCCCGGAGTCGTGCGTCACAGGCAGCGGACCAAGAGCTGTGGAAGCCCCATCGGCTTTCGAAATCTGGCGAGGCCTCTGTGGAGGAGGCGCTGGTGGTGCTGGGCCTCTGAGGGACACAGCCACTGAACTCACCCGGGCAGCAGGGCGGGAAGGTGCCTTAGCCAGCAGACACCACAGACTTGGGGCTGAAACGTCAAGCATTTATTTCTCAGAGATGTGGAGGCTGGAAGCCCGAGATGTGGGCAGCATGGTCGGGCTCTGGGGGTGCTCCTGGTTACGGCCTCAGACAGCCCTCCCTTGGTGTGTGCTCACGGAGAGAGCTCCCCAGGCTCTTCCTCTTCATATAAGGGCCTGAATCCCATCCTGGGTGTGGGGAATTCAGCCTTCTGACCTCTTCTGTACCTAGTCACCTCCCAAAGGCCCACCTCCAAACACCAGCCGTTGGGGAGTTAGGGCTTCAGCATATGAATTTGGGGGAACGCAGGCATTCAGTCCACAGAAGAAGCTCTTCCCAAGCATCAGCCCAAGCCGTGGCAGAGGCAGCCTCCAGGACAGGGTGCTCCACTCCCCTGGCCCGGACACAGGACAGGCAGAGGCTGGCAGTGAAATCAGGACCTCGCCCTGCAGCAGTGGGGTGCCTTGGAGTGTGGTGGTGGAGAGGGGGATGCGATCTCCTCTCTGTGTCAGACAGGCAGGGACACAGGTTTTCCTTCCGTGTTTGTCTCAGTTCTCAAAGCAAAATATGAATGTATTTACCTGTTGATAACACAATTAGGTATGAATATCTTTACTGAGCTTGATAAAGGTTAAGTGATCCAAGAGGCATAAAACCCAGGCATGCCTCTGAAATTTGGTAGCTTCTGCTTTAAATTAAGCATTTTATTTTATAAAGGATGACAACGGCTCTTGAAGGAATTCCCTGTTGGCTGAGCTGCTGTCTTGAGTCATGCACAAGCAGGGGGCTCCTGCATGGTCTCGTGGCTTTTCTTTCCAGCTGATGATAATCCCCAGCTCTTGGTTTTCAGTTCAGATAACTTGCCACTGTTAAGCACACGATGCTGGGGACATCTTTCTGCATCAGTACCGCCAGGAAAACCTGAGTGACAAGTTCAGGGGGCTGGCTCTTTGCCAGACCCAGGAGGTTGCTGTAGCATAGTGTCTAAGGAAGATAAGTTGGGGAAAGAGTAAATAATTACAGCGAGAGCTCCGAAGAATTTGCAAACACAGACACTGGATGATGTTGTCCATGGAAGACAGGTGTGACCAAGGAGCTCCAGATGGACATTAGAGACAGGTAGTGAGGCTTGTGTAGACAAAACTGTCTAAAGGACATGGCAAATGTTTTTTTTTTCTTCTTTTCTTCCAGAATTGGAAGAATTGATTCTGTCATCGTGCCTTTTTCTCTATCTTCTTACTTGCTGCAAAGATCGCCCATGTTTTTTGTTTATTAGACTTTAATCAAGCTGGTAGGTCTGTAGGGAAGCCCTTGAGTTGAATGGCAGACGTGGTTCCTCAGAATTGGGCGTCCTTGTGACATCTGTCTGCGTGTGGGCTGCTGCAGCTCCTGTACTCTGGTGGGACAAAGATGTCAAAAGTCTGATTCTCTGGGAAGCAGAGAACATAACCTAGTTATATTTATGTGCCCCAGGGCCCTGGCGGATGCATGGAAGAACATGAATGAATGTGTTCTAGGTATTTATTGCTGCAGAACAGCCACCTCAGAGCTCGGGGCACAGGGCAGCCATTGTGCAACGTTCTCAGAGTCTTGGGTCCGGAACCGGGAAAGGGCGGAGGGCAGCTCTAGGCTTCTCCATGCTGCCCAGGGCCTTAATGGGGCAGCCGGGCAATGGGACTGGAATCCCTTTTGCATACTTGCCAGGGTGCCCCAGAGACCCGCTCCTCCAGCCCCTGCAACCGGGAGTGACGCAGGAACAGGCAACAAGGGTGTGGTATCTGTGGGGAAAATGTGAAACTTTGTAATAGTTGAGTGCAAGTTGGTTTCCCTCTCATTATCATCATGCAGCAGTTCTAAACAATATCAGTAATAAAACCGTCCTCCCTGAACACATCTGATGAGCTCTAATTTGCTTCAACCATTGCTGGTGAAAGCTCATAAACACAGGCATCAGCTTTGGACCTTGTTCAGTTCTGATGGAATCTCAACTTGGGGCCGATTCCTGACTTCGCCTCATGAGCAGTGTCACCTGCCAGCACCTGGCGGAGGCTGACGGACGGGGCTGCGGCCAATAGGGGGTCCCATGCCTTACTGTGTCTTTAGAGCAGTAGATGCCCTCCAGGGTCTGAGGTTATCGATCGTATCAGCCTATCGGTTCCCAGTGTTGACTTTTGTATGTGGTTGACACTCACACAAGTTTACTTTCCCCTGGATTACCCGCTCCTGACTTGGGCCGTTCTGCATCCTAGGCCATGTTCCCTGATCCTGACAGAACTCTGACTAACATACACTATGCTGTATTGCACGTGAGGACCTCTTAAAACTCAATATATCGGGATTGTGTTGTATTTCAAAACTGGATGTTTAAGTCTAAAAGATGATGCATTTACTGGGGCTCCTGCTGGCTCCTTCAGTGGAGTGCGCAACTCTTGATCTCAGAGTCGTGAGTTCGAGCCCCACATTGGGTGTGTCAGAGATTACTTGAAAATTTTTAAAAAATCAAAAAATTATGTGTTTGCTTAACCATGTTTGACATGTCAAATCCTTAGGAAGATTATTATTGCAAACATTCGACTTATTTACAAGGTATTTACAGGTGATCGGCTACTGTTTAGAGGCCCTTTCTTGTCATTAAATGAAAGAGGACCCGTGTCCCTGCAGCTTTGTGGGGCATCCTCCCTCTCATGGGCGGCCTGGGTGTCCCCACTCTTGGGCTCATTCCAGTGTTCCTACCCTAGGCTTCTAAAAGGTAAGAGGTTTTCTGTTCCCACAACACCACATTGCTTCACCTTGTTTAATGTGTTATTTATGAAGGAAAAGCACATTGAAGAGTGAAGAAACGCAGTGCTGTTTGTTCCGGGTCACACAGTGCTTTTAGCACATAAATAATGTATCCCTTTTGTGCTCGTCCTGCCAAGGACTTACCTTTCCAGGTGTGCTGCCTACGGCTGCAGACCTCTTGTCTGAAATGCATTCCATGAGGCCTCACCCACGCACTGCCAAAGCATTCGGTTCCAAAGCAAGTCTGCGGACTTAACCCATCGCCCCACTGCTCACCTCGGACCCCCGCAACATCAGAGCTCAACTCCGCGTGCAGGGTTCACTGCAGCTCCAAATCTCACTCACAGTCGAAGTTCCCCAGTTAAAGGTAAACATTCCCTGGGCTCCTGGGTGGCTCAGTCGTTAAGCATCTGCCTTTGGCTCAGGGCATGATCCCAGGGCCCTGGGATCGAGCCCCGCATTGGGCTCCCTGTTCCGCCGGAAGCCTGCTTCTTCCTCTCCCACTGCCCCTGCTTGTGTTCCCTCTCTCGCTGGCTGTCTCTCTCTGTCAAATAAATAAAATCTTTAAAATAAGAAAGTTTAACATTCCCTCTGGGATGCTGGGGACGATGTCGGCTGCATGCCTGACGGCTTCGATGGAGAGTAATGGAAACCGTGGTAAACAGACCTTAGGTCTGGAGCTGCTGGAAACGTCCGTGTCCCCATGAGGGCCAATTTTCTCTTCAGCCTCGACTTACACTCAACACAGATTGCAAGCCAAATGGGAATTGGACAGAGGCACGCATCAGAAAGTATCACAGACACCACTGCTCACAATCCCAGATGAGATTCAAGTGCCCCGTCGCCGAAAAAGCCTTTCTGGAAAGCATGAAAGTGGCACATCTTCCGTGTGGTTTCCAGAGCTCGCGGTGCTGCAACGGTTCTCCAATGATGATTGTCGGCCTTCAAGCCCAATTTGAACTGCAAGTGAGAAATATTAATTAAACAGTAAATGTGTCTTTGCAAGCGAGCAGCTCATGCTTTTAAGGATCACAGGTTCTAAGCAGTGTTTGGAAACCCCTTCTGAACTTAACACCAGTCAGGATAAACACATTACAACAGATTTTTATTTTCTCATTTTAGTTCAGGTAAAGACATTTTAGAATAAACTTAAACCTAGGACAGGTTTGTATTCTCATGGACTGTTAGTGGGAGGCTAGTAAAGGTCTTCCTTTAGGGATGGGAATGAAGCAACAATTTAAAAAACATTAATTTTGGTTTCTCATCTGTGTTTCAGAACAGGTTGGATTATTAGCTAAAAAGGACATCCTTTCGATAATTGAGACTATGAATTATAGATTGATTGTATACTAGTAGAGGTTGATTGAAATTCGAATACCAAAATGCCAGGTGTTTGGAGCTGTTCTTAATGACTGCATGCATTCAAAAGAATTTAATTTTCAGACCATTTTGAAAATGTAATATGTATCAAGATAAAAATAAATTTGTGTATGTGAACACTTCATGACCTTGCTTTAGAAAATTTAAATAAGCAACAAGTTGTTGGTGGACTGGTGAGGAAACTAGTCCTGCACTTTGCCTTCTAAGAAAGAAAAGTGACAAACTCAAGGCTAACCGTGTTTCCCTGCTGATGGTGACATTCTGGACCAACCCCTGGAGGAGAGAGCCCAGGGCCATCAGCAGGTGACTGGAGTCCCTGGGTCCTGGCCATAGTGGTATGCAGGGGGTGAGTCGAAAGCCTTACACCATGTAGCTTTGGGGAGCGACCCCACCATGGCCCAGGAAGAGGACCCTTTACTGGTGATGGAGATCCAAGCCGTTGGGTCTACTCTCCTTGGACTTGGTGGAGGATGCCGTAGGAACCCCCCAAGTAGCAGAAGCACAGCTCTGTTGCTGTTTGTTCTCACGCGTGGGAACGTAACCCCTCTGACTGTTAAACACCCAGCCCTCAGCCACAGAGGGTGCAGCCCCGGGCGAGGGGGCCTTTGCGACCCCATTCTCCAGGGAGCAGACCGACTGTTTGCGAGACCTGTAGACTGTGCTGCGGGGCCTTGGGGGAAAGTCTCTGACTCCACGCACCAGAGCTTCCTGCTTCCACATCCTGAGCTTGCCAAGACCACCTCAGCACAGGAGGCCCCGGGAGCGGCGGGACCACGCCCACGCAAGAGTTTCCGTGGCTCCGATGCCCTGCCCTACTGATTCACCTGGTAATGGGCCCAACAGCAAAATGAGGCTGCAGAGACGCAGGGACACAAAGCTTGAGCTGTGCATGCAATTCCTATACACGGCTGCTCTGTCGGTAGGTGATATGAAGTGTGAGGAGAGTCTGCAGTCAGCATACAAATAATCTGCCCAACAGGAAAGTGAGAGAGATGCAAAGGGAAAGAGTTTTCCCGATACTCTGGTACCGCGTTTTATTGATCATTTTTCTGAAAGAAAAAACAAAGGTAATTCCCTGTCTAGAGTCCCATCATTACTAGAAGCAACAATGTTTGTCTTCCCATTTATTTTCAAAATTTCATAGTCTGGAGTGGAAAAAGGACCCCAAACTCGATTCCACGTAATGTTTCCCAAAGTGGAATCATGCTCTTCTAGGCCCCCAGGATGGTCCATTTAAGTGTCCGGCTTCTGTCATGTACTTGACACACCCACATGATATATAAATAGTATTTCCATATACTTTACATGTACGCATACTTCCAAGTGTAATATATACACAGCTATGTGTGTGGATCTATTTCTGTAGATAGACCTATAGATAGATATACAAATATGCATGCTTTATTTTTAGTTTTTATTTTTTTAAGATTTTATATATTCCCCCCCCCCTCGGGTTTCTTTCTTTCCCTTTCTTTCTTTCTTTCTTTCCCTTTCTTTCTTTCTTTCTTTCTTTCTTTCTTTCTTTCTTTCTTTCTTTCTTTCTTTCTTTCTTCTTCTCTTTCTTTCTTTCTTTCTTTCTTTCTTTCTTTCTCTCTCTTTCTCTCTTTCTTTCTTCTTTCTTTCTTTCTTTTTCTTTAATTTAAATTCAGTTAATTAACATATAATGTAATATTGGTTTCAGAGGTAGAGGTCAGTGATTCATCAGTTGTATATAACACCCAGTGCTCATTACCTCCCATGCCCTCCTTAATGCTCATCACCTAGTTACCTCAGGTCCCACCCCCCTCCCCTCCAGCAACCCTCAGTTTGTTTCCTAGAGTTAAGAGTCTCTTGTGGTTTGTCTCCATCTCTGTTTTTGCCTTCATTAATTTTCCTTCCCTTCCCCTATCATCCACTGTCTTGTTTCTTAAGTTCCACATACAAGTGAAATCGTATGGTAATTGTCTTTCTCTGATTGACTTATTCTGCTTAGTATAATAGTCTTAGTTCCATCCACATTGTTGCAAGTCGTAAGATTTTTTTTTGATGGCTGAGTAATATTCCATCATATTCATGAACCACATCTTCTTTATCCAGTCATCTGCTGAAAGACATCTCGGCTCCTTCCATAGTTTGGCTATTGTGGACGTTCCTGCTATGAACATTGAGGTGCAGGTGCCCCTTCAGATCACTACATCTGTATCTTTGGGGTAAATACCCAGTAGCGTAATTTCTGGGTCATAGAGTAGCTCTATTTTTAACTTTTTGAGGAACCTCCACACTGTTTTCCAGAGTGGCTGCACCAGTTTGCATTCCCACCAACAGTGTATGAAGGTTCCCCCTTCTCCACATCCTGGCCAGCCCCTGTCATTTCCTGACTTCTTAATTTTAGCCATTCTGACTGGTGTGACATGATAACTCATTGTGATTTTGATTTGTGTTTCCCTGATGCCGAGTGATGTGGAGCATTTTTTTTTTCATGTGTCTGTTAGCCATTTGTATGTCTTCTTTGGAGAAATGTCTGTTCATGTCTTCTACCCATTTCTTGATTGGATTATTTGTTTATTTTAGAGAGAGAGAGAGAGCACGCACGAGCGGGAGGTGGAGGGAGAGGGAGAAGCCGACTCCATGCCGAGCATCAAGCCCAACGCGGGGCTCGATCCCACGACCCTGAGATCATGACCTGAGCTGAAATCAAGAGTCTGATGCTCAATGGACTGAGCCACCCAGGCGTCCCCACATGCTTTATTTTTTAATAGGCAATTTAGCCCAAATAGTAAAAAGTAAGGAAAAGAAAAGAAGAGGCTGCTGGTGAACAGTCTATCTGTCCACTCTGCTCCATCGACCCAGCAGACTTCTGTCGTTTCCCCGGGGTGTTTTACATACACGCAGGCAGCGCCCCGCGTTGATTTCGGCAAGCCGCTCCCTGTGTTACGCACCTTGCTTCCTTCTCATCCCAGGTCTTAGAGCTCTCCTCCTCGCGGCGCACACACTTCCCTGTTCATTTACACAGCTGGGCAGTGTTCCTGCATGTTCACTAATTACATGTGATTCTTTTACTCAGGCATTCTTGATGGATAATCTAATATTTTTAACGTTAAGAATACTTTTTACATGTAGAAGTTTTTCTTTTTTTAACTTTTATGTGATTACCTTTTTCAATATTCCTTTTTTGGCTTTTGGCTGTGAGTGGTAATTAGAAAGGATTGTTCTCTCATGTTTTCTTCTACTACTTTCATACTTAATCATGTATCTCTAATCCACTTGGATTTTGACCTTTTTTTCATTTCAGAAGACTACCCACGAGGCCAGCAGCCTGACTTCTTCATAAATTGTGGTGCCCCCTTTTGCGTGTGCTAACTTCCTGGACCTACTGGATGTTTCTGGGCTTCCCACAGGCTCTGCACACATCATCTGCGATGCCTTAGGATTTATGTTATGACCTGGTAGATCATTGCTCCCATGTGTCTTAGAATTTTCATAAATACTACTTTTTATTCCATATGCTTCTTGACAGTCTTGCTGTATTTTTTGAGAATTAACAAATTTTTTCTGTGCATTCAGGGAAACTTGCTGTCTTTCCCTCTTCCCATTGTCCCCAGTTATAAACTGTGTCCCCAGAGGGCACACCTCAGTCCTGGGAGCCCCGGGACACTGGTCCCCTGGGCTTTGCAGGTCTGTGAGCAGACCTGGATCCGAGGCTGGGAGGCACGCGGCTCACAGCATCAAGGACATCCTCCAGGAGCCCAAGGAGCGGCCTTGTGCAGGAGCGATGGCCACCCCACCGCCACTGCCCCAGCGGGGCTGTCTGCTTCGTCTCCAGGCTTCCCGGCGTTGCACAGCCCCTCCTGGTGTGAGGGCACGCGTATGTGCACATGCACACACACACACAGCAGACACTCCACATGCAATACATACATGACGTACACACCACGCACGCTGCCCACAAGTCTGCAGGAAATACATCATACACACTACACACGCGTGAAAATGAATTTTAAAATCCAAAGTATATCGTGCTCCTGTTTGCTGGGTTTGATGGCCTCTGATAGTTTCTCTTCTGTTCCAGTCTATTCCTTTCTATTTGTTCTTTTATATCAAAAATGCTGACCCCAGCCCTCTGGATGTCTGAGATGCTCTGTGCCACCAGCTGGCGGGCGCTGTGCCCACTCCGGGATCCCTCCCATCACAGCCACCCAACCCGGGTCCCCACCTATCCCATCCCCTGACCCCCTACTGACCTTAGGCTGTCTTGCTGGGTCAGCTGAATGCTGGCTTGATTTCTAGAGGCTGAGCAGGTCCTCACACACCAGCATGCAGGGGAGGCATAGATGAATTTTTTGTAAAAATGTCATCTTCTGAATCTGGGCCTTTGGAGGCTCGCTGCAAGTACGGGCTGACTCTTGACTCCCTGAGCTGGCGATGCCCCCTTCTCCCCAAATTCCACCAAAGTCACACGGTGCACCCGCCGTGCACACCCAGTGCTGGCGGGGTTTCTCCCCTGGCCGGACTGGAGCGACTGGGAACAGCAGTGAGCCCCCCAGGGAGGATCTCCAGGCCCCGAGTACACTCACAGGTCCCGGCCACAAGGGGCCACATGGGGGACTCAACCAGGCAAAGGCTTCCAGGGACAAATGACAGGAGGGCGGAGTCAGGGCCAGCCACGTGATCTGCAGAAGGTTTACCATTCTAGGACCACCCTCTCTGTTTATTTTTATCTGTTTTATGGGGCTGAGCCTTCCTATCCTTTCAGCAGGAGAAGAACGGGCCTTTCCAAGATGGTTTAAATTTCAGAGCCCGGAACGGTGGCTGCTTGTCAGTGTCTCTGGGAAGGGGAAGCCTCCTTTCCCTCGCCTGGTGTGATCCAGGGTGCGCGGTCCTCAAATGTTTACATTAACAAGGATACAGTAAGCCTTCACTTCAGAGGCAAATTAATAGTTGGGCACCAAGAGAGCCGGACTCTATCTGAATATTGATGATCTCCTTCCCCAGGTCTCCCCGGGCCGGGGTGTGAGGTGTTGATCAGTGCTTCTTACTGATAAGCAAAATATTTCCAGAGCGTGAAGAATTGCGCGGTGTGTGAAGAGGATAACCGTAATCTGCACCAGCAGGCCAGGTCCTCGGCGGCCGGCGCATTGACAAGCCGCCGACGGTGCTAAGCTCTCTATTAGAGTTGCCCGGTGAAAGGTCCCCTCATCTGAATGAGGCCTCTTCTGCATGTGAAAACCGTGGCTGGGAAGGAGCGCGCCTTTAATTAGGGTGGCATTTGGAGGCAGAGGCCTTAAATGTTCACTTTTGTGATGCTAAATTGCTGAGTGTTTTCAAACGCATTGTCACCTTCAGTAAACAGTTTTATTCTCACTTATTTCGTGCAAAGGGAATGAATGGCCTGCCGTGGACAGGATGAGGGTAGAGTGGAAAGGCTGTCTAGGTTACGGGAAATGTAAATCCTACTGTTTGATGAAATGTAGAAATATGTTTAAATGCAGGATTAGACTTCTAATATACGAAGCAGTCAGGAGATCAAAAGGCTCAAAAGTCGTGCTGAAAGGGGTGGGGGGGGGAAGGCTACTGAGGGGTGGATTTTAGAGCCAAGCGATTAAAGAGTGTTTTCAATGCAGGACATCTAATCTGACTTCAACATAAAAACAAAAACAGCCGAGGAGCAGAGCGGGTGGAGGTCCTCCTGCCGCCCCGGGCCTGGGCCCGGGCACCTGGGCTCTGGTTCCCGCTCCAGCAGTCACAGGGAAACGGGCATTTGGCCTGAGAGTCAATGGCACCCGGACACTGACCCGAAAGCCCCCAGGGGGCTTCCTGGGGACCAGCGGCTGATGAACACCCACAGGAATGTGGTTTCCTAAATCCCTGCTTTCTTCTTCCCGGTGTAAACAACACCAAGGACAAACCAGACTACACCGGCCACCGTCCCAGCGAGCTTCCGAAGGTCAGGTTTGGATTTGTGGAATGGGGCTCAGCAGCATAAAACGGGAGCCCGGATGTCCGCTCTAGGACACCTGGAAGACCTGTGTGGTCCCAGGAGGCCGCCTGGCAGGTCCATCTGTCTTGGAACCTGGACCTGCCCTTCAGTTTTTGGCTTTTAAAAAGATCCTCTTAACATTTCCTGCACGTTGGTGAGCGTGTCCATGTTTGAAAACGTTCGTATGTGCGGTAATTGGGGAACTAACAGATAAGATGATTCAAAGTAAGTCAGCAATCCAGCCAGGATTAAGAAATGTCTCATTTCTATTCCTCTATTAATCTGCCAGACTTCATATTTTATTTGTTCGCTCATAGACGGTTTCTGTCTCTGTTTCTCTCTATACTTAACATTTTATGCAAGCGAAAATTTTAACAATTGGACTTTTAATACCAAGGAGGCCCATTTATCACTGTTCAGAATCTTATTTTTATGACTATTTTCTATAAATATAATCTTACAAGTCACCCTTTACATAAATAAGTATAGCACCAATCATCTATCGTAGACAGTCCCACGTCTCCTGACTTTGTGCAGCTTTGCAAAATATCTGTTATATTATCTGTCTCTGCAACCACCCCCGGTTTAATTAATTTAAATGCTTATAAGTCTATAGTTCTTTCTCCATTTTACAGAGTTTTAAGTACGTTTTGAAAATGCAAACTAGAAACTTGTCAATTTAAGAAGATTGCGTCAGCCGCGAGAAGCGATTCTGTGCACAGGGCGAGAGCTTCAGAAGGCCACAGGATGCACATTCACCAGTGTGCTTCTCACGGCCACAGCCTCACGTGGATTCCACGAAGCCCTCGAGGGCGGAGGCACAGAGTTACCGGCACACACTTCTGAATCAAACAGGCTGTGTTTACATCATGGCCTATTTCCCAGTCCTACAATATTGGGAAATTTACTCTTCATCTGTGAAATGGGGACAGATGGTGGTGACCCCACGCACCTGCCCCTGCGACAGAGCACGTGACAGGTGTGGCGTGCATCAGGAACACGGCCACACTCAGTCCCTGTGAACCCTCAGGGTCATACTTTTCCCTGGCGAGTGTCCCTGACGGAGACTGGCAGAGAATACATTTCTAAAACCACGGATAATCCGAGATGCTTTTTAAAGCCTTCAGAAAAGGAATTTTTAAATATATTTTGAATAGTTTTGAGAGATGTAGATTCACTAAAACTTTTTTTTTTTTTTTTTTTTTTTTTAGTTATAGTCATTGAGTCGATCTGTAATGGGTCTAACGCTGAAGCCAACGATCTAGATCTGGGCCTGGGGGATCATGGTGGGGCTCCGTGAGTGCTGCCTGGGCGTGACGAGGTGGGAAGGGGCAGCAGGGGTCCCCTGGGACACTTCTGGGCTCCATCACTGTCACCTGGGCTCCGTCACCGTCACCTACAGCAGAAACCAGAGCACAGCGTCTGCTCGGCCTTCTCATGTCCCAGGCTGTGTCCTGGAGAGGCGGACTTGAACATGACCCCAAACCTGATGTGAAATACATGTTGCTGGAGGATTTGGTTTCGACTTTGCATAATTCCCTGGGTGATGCCGTTTTGTGGGTAAGCCAGAGACGCAGCCTGTGGAAAGCAACAAAGTGGAGGGGTTTGTAGGTGCCGTTCTCCTGTTTCCCCAGAAATTCCTGTTGGAATCCAAACTCACCTTTTACGTTTTGTGCCCTTTCTGGCAAAGTTATGGACCCATCCCCGGATGCTGGTTTGTGCCTGTCATTTCACAGGGGACGGACATGAGTAAGTACCGAGCACCTGCAGAAACTGAGTAACTAGCTCACTCCGGCCAGATCGCGGAGGACCTCGGATGCCCTCCTGAGAGACCGCCAAGCAACAAAAGACGCTTTTATTATAGAATCATCGATGTTTGTTTATAAAAATAAAAATCGACAACAGATTTATATTTTCCACATATGCTAGGTTCTAATTACATGTACCCAAATGTTTTGTTTTCTGAGTTACATGTTTCTTTTACTTTCTCCAAGAAATGCGGCCGTGCCCCCTGGTCTTCTCACATCTGTCTGTGTGGAGGTGGTTCTAGTCCATCTTTCCTTCTGGGCTCATACCCTCTCTTTACACTATGAACCGCCTCCCTGTTAGGATGGTGCTCGGACACCGGCTGTGCCGCGCAGTGCAGTGGACTTGCAGGCGAGTGCGGCGCCGTGCCGTGGACGTGGGCGCAAGCTCAGCATTGCGCTGTGGACGAGGTCCTGGATGTGTGCGCGACACCACGCCGTGGAGGTGCATGTGGAGGTGGACGTGAGCGCGACACCGCGCCGTGGCCATGGAGGTGGAGGTGTGCACGGCCCTGAGCCGTGGACGTGGACGTGGAGGTGAGCATCTTCCCTTGACAGAGACTGTGCGGCTCAAGCTTCAGTCCTCCTTCCCATCTCTCCCATCTTTGCTGAGCAGTCTGACCGCTTACAGGTCTTGTCTGTGTGTTGTCTTCGCTGGTGAAAGAGCACGAGGGAATGGGAAGCCTTTGGCCTCTGGGGGCCCTGGGGCTGTGTCACTAAGATTCCCTCAACAATCATAAAGTGAAACGAGCATGGGGCGGGTGGGGGGCCCAGTGCAGTCTGGTATCTGTGCTGCTGGACGTCATGGCGGTCCCTGTCCCCTGACCTGGCCAGCGGCTGGCCCTAACAGGTGCCACCTGCAGGTCTGGGGGACCCAGGCTTAGATGTGCGAAGAACACCCCAAAAGCCAGTGTGAGCATGAGGGTACCGAGCCGCTGACACCTGGCTGAGCACCGAGGCCACTAGCTCACTTGTACTGACTCCTACCCCTGCTTCCCGGTCGCTGCACCAAGGACACCTGCGCCCTTCCTGGGGTCCATCCCCCAGGATGAGGATGCACCTGGCTCAGCCACAGCCAGCCTCCACCTTGAGAGGGCGCCTCACCAGAGGGAGAAAAAAGAAAACTAATGCTAGAAAGACAGAAGAGCAAGAGGGAGCTTTTCTAACTGGAAATAGAAGACATGTGTCCTGCGGCCAGCGGCTGGCCCTGGCTCCCGTGGGGCAGAGGGTCTGGGGCGGTTTGCTGGCGCTTCTGCCGCACCCGGGGCACAGGACGGGGGGCTCACAGTGCCCGTTTCTCCCTTCCATCTACAACGGTTGAGTTTTAAACACGGACCAATAAATTAATTAACTAATAGGTATGTGAAACCTTGCTGAAAAAGTACAGAAACTCTATAAACAAGATGCTCAGATCGTCTGAAAAACTTTTTTTTTTTTTAAATCTTGAATTGTGTTTCATGGTTCTGGTAGGAGAAATTAAATTATACTACTTTTAATGTAACTTCAACCCAAACTCCAACAGTCTTTTTAACTTCACAAAATGATTCTCAAGTTCACCTACAGGAATATTTTTGAAAACAAGAGTAATGGGGGAAGATTTGCAGTGACGGACGAAAAAATGTAACATGAAGTTAAAATAATCGAAATAGCATCTATTAGCACCAGGACTGACAGATATGTCAATAGAACAGAAGGAAAAATATCAGAAATAGTATAAAGTGTTTAGGATGTGATAAACCTGAAATTACAAACGTGTAGGGAAAAGGATTATTAAAAACATTGTACTGGGGAGCCTGGATGGCTCAGTCTGTTAAGCATCCAACTCTTGGTTTCAGCTCAGGTCATGATCTCAGGGTCGCGAGAGTGAGACCCGTGTGAGGCTCTGCACTGAGCAGGGAGTCTGCTTGGGATTCTCTCCCTCTGCCCCTCCCCACCCCTCTCTAAAATATATAAATAATTTTTTTAAAAAAAGATTGCATTTAAAAGACTGGCTTACTGTTTGGAAAATGAATATTGATGAATGCTACACTATGGATTTTAAAATAAACATTTAAATTAAAATTTTAAATCTAAAAAGAGAAAACAGTGATATTCTGAAAGGAAATATACATGAATATTTATTTCATTTTGGGGTAAATATTTATTATTAAACATGACATCAAAAGCAGAAAGAATTGAGAAATTTAATTGATTTTATTATCTGAAAATTGTCAAAAGTCCATAGAAAAACAACACTATCATCAATGATAAAAGACAGGCAGTAAGCTTGGAAAGTACTAAGTATGGGAGACAAAAGTGCATACTTTAATCTATAAAGTGTTAATATAAATAAAGAGGCCACAGTGATTTTTTTTTGAAACATACTAGGCAAAGGATAGGAGAGTCATGTGCAGAAGAGAAAGAACGGGAGTGCCAGAAATCAGGAAACAACACTGCAGGCTCGCTGGTCATTCAATACATACTGTGGCCGCTGTAATCAGTTCCCACACTCGGCCTAAAACAACACAATCGTGCCATCCTGCGGTAGGGGGACCGGGTGTCTTGCTCTCTGGAGGGGCGGGAGGAGTGTCGTGGCCTCGGCCCACACCCTCCGCTCCTGGCCCAGCCGGCCCTCCTGACCTGCTGGCGCTCTGTCCGTGCTTTCTCCCTCAGCTTTTCAGCCTTGCCCATGTCTCCTCTGACTGCAACCTGGAAAGGCTCTTCCCTTTTAACGGTGACTCTGACCACGCTGGACCCAGCAGCGGACTCCGCAGAGTCTGGAAACTAGGATGTGGACACCCTGGGGGTGGGGGCATTGTTCTATCTACCACAAGCATATAAGAAATTTAGTATCACTTTATTTGATTTATATATATATATATAAAATTTGAATATACCTTTATTATATATAAATACATCTATATTTTAATGTGAATTATAATATACAATGTTATATAGCATGTTTGTATTATTATGTATTAATATTTATTATATAGAATAAAGAGATGTTTAATTAAGAAATTAATGCATTCTTTGACATCCGTTGAGATTGTATGATTTTTTCCATGAATTAAATTAATTGATTTTTCTAATGTTAAACGAACGTTTGATTCCTGGGATAAACAACTTGAAATGATGTATGATTTTTGTATTTCTTGTGTTCGGTTTAATAATGTTCCATGATTCTTGCATCTAGGTATGTAAGTGAGCTGTGCCTGTAGCTCTCCTCTGTATTATCTCCGTTGGGTTTTGTTTCAGGGTTATGCTATCCTCATAAAGGAATAAAAGAGGATTTCTTTGTCTTTTTCTTCTTTATTTTAATTTACTTTCTTTTCTTTTCTTCTCTTTTCTTTATTCTTAACTCTGAGTGTGTTTGTGTAACACTGAAATTATTTTCTTCTTGACTGTATCACAGAACTTGGTGTTCAAACCATCCATGCCTGAATTTTTCTTTAAAGACAATATTTATTTGCTAATTTCTGTTCTTTTATGGTTCTGAGACAAATCAGGTAGTTTATTTTTGTACCTTCTTGAAAGATTTTTAACATCATTCATTCATTTGTATATAGTTTATTATCTCTTCCAGTACATATCTTTCTGATTTCCAAACAAATTCTTTAACCACTCTATGTTTCAGTAAAATGGAGTTAATAGCAGCCCCTACTTCATACAATTATCATTAAAATTAAATACTTTAATATATGCACAAGCCTTAGAACACTGCTTGCACATGGAAAGCGCTATGAAGGGGACTGGTGTCAAAATTACTCACCCAGCTTTCCATATTTCCATAGCAGTTTCTTCTCTGAGCTAGGAGTTACTTACAAGTGTGTTTGGTTCTGGTCCAAGATGGCAATGAACTCGCCTCACCCAGGACACATGGAGTGTCCACTTATAGAGCACTTCCTGCTGAAGAACGGAGTGTTTTTCTCAGTTTTCCATGTGTATGCTTTCCATACCTGTTTATATATTCACTATTGATTTTTAACTTAACTTCACGATGGTCAGAAAATGGATCCCGAGTAATATGATCCCTTGAAATTTGTCAAGATTTGCACGATGGGCCAGTATATGGTCAAACCACCTTAATGTTGGGTTTTGAGTTACATGTTTGCTTGATATGACCTGTGAGCTTGGAAATAATTAGTATTATTATTCTTGGAGGGAGTATTTTAGGTCAGGCTTTTTAAATACTGTGTTCTAATATTCTAATTTTTGTTGATTTTTAAAACCTACTTATTTGATCAGTTTTAAGTTCTATGTTTAAAGCTTTTATGACTGTGGATTTCTCTTTATAATCAAAAGAATTTTTTAAATATTTATTTAAATTCCAGTTAGTTAACATACAGTATAGTATTGGCTTCAGGTGATAATGTAGTAATCCAACGCTTCCATACAACCCCCAGTGCTCCTCACGACAGGTGTGTTCCTGAATCCCCGTCACCTGTTTGCCCATCCCCACCCCTCCCCTCTGGTGACCAGCAGTGTGTTCTCTGTAGTTGAGTCTCTTTCCTGGTTTGTCTCTCTCTCTCTCTCTCTTTTCCCCTTTGTTCCTTTGTTTTGTTTCTTAAATTCCACATATGAATGAAATCATATGGTACTTGCCTTTCTCTGAGGGACTTATTTCCTTAATACTGTCTAGCTGCATCTACGTCATGGCAAATAGCATGATTTCATGCCTTTTACTGGCTGAGTAATATTCCTTTGTAGATATACACCATATCACCTGTAGCCATTCTTCTGTGATGGACACTTGGGTTGTTTTCATAGCTTGGCTATCATAGATAATGTCCCTATAAACAACGGGGTGCATGTATCCCTCTGAATTAGTATTTTTGTATTATTTGGGTAATGCAAATTATTTGGGTAGTGCAAATCAATTTTTGATTTACACGTCTTAACTCTTACTGAGTTTGTGCAAATTTACATTTGTCCTACCATTTTTCTGAAGTGACTCCTTTATCAATACACAGTGACCCCCTTCCTGTATATGTACCTTCTACTTTAATGTAACTGGAACAGTTCTTGGTTAATGTTTTCCTGCTGTATCTTTTTTCATCTTTCTGTGTTCTGTCTTTTCTTTCTTTTTCTTTTTTTAATTGTCTCTTAGCAAGGCTTATGGGCTTTGTTTTTCCTTAATCCAATTTGATAATATTAGAATTTTAATTAAAGCTCTTAGTCCATTTGTAGTAATTATATTTGATGATTTATTTAGATTTATTTCTATTATCCCATTTTTTTGGGATGTTTCTTCTGTGGTGGGGCCAACATCTTGGGCGCTACACAGAAGGCTGCAGACTGCTCCCACAGGCGACCAGGGAAACACTAAAGTCCCAGCCTTGAAGGGCTGACAGCCTGGCTGCCGTTCCAACCTACTGCCAGATGCCAGATGGCCTGCAGTGCGCCCACATGGGTCTTCCTCACTGCAGGCCCTCGAGCCTGAGCCCACACTTCCCTCCTGCAGACTCTTGCCTGTGCCCCCAGCCTCAACAGGGAGCCCAAGGGATAATCTGCAGACCCCCAGCCTCACCTGGTGAGCAAGAACCAGTGAAACCTGTCTCTGCCATCAGATGGCTTCACAAGCACCCTGTTTTCCCACTGCGTCTGGCCTGCTTCTTATCAGACAGATTCCACCTGGAACGTGCATTCCTCTCCTTCAGCTTCGGGGCCCTCAGGCAGGCAGTCCACCTCTCCCTCTTCTTCGTCTCCCTTCCTTCCTGCCCTTGGCCCCACACACCATAACACTGTGCTTACTCCATTTTGGAAAGGACTTTCCTAACTACAATTTTTCTCCCATGCTCACTTTTGTCTGCAGACAGTGGTGGTCAAAGCGGGACTTCTGCTTGGTCACTGCCTCCTCTTGGTCTGTTCTCTGCCCCTCCCTTCATTCTAGAATTTTCAGTATTCACTAGAGTGACTCCTGCAGGCTGTCCTCCAGGCTGTCCAAGGCCTGAGCAGAGTTCTGCCCTTACCCTACTTCGCTGGACCATTTGGCGCCAATACATTGGATGAGCACGTCTTCGGTGCCCGTTATGTGACAGACACTGACAAGGCAGTGGGTGCTTCACTGAAAAAAAATAGATGAAATTCACTCTTTTCATCACTTTTTTTTCCCTTCATTTCAGCGGAGGGAAAGGAGTCAATAGACAATGACCACAGTAGATAAGTGAATTATATGCAGCGTTGTAGAGGTGATAGAGGTCACAGGGATGGACAGTCAGGAGCAAGCTGGGTGGGGGCAGGAGTGGGGTGGGGGCAGTAGACAGGCTAGGTCTCACAAGGAAATGGCTCCTGCACGGAGGAAGGAGGTAAGGACGTGAGCCAGGTGGACACTGAGGGGATGATCGATCCAAGGTTTTTAGCAAGGCCACACCTGGCACATGGGCTCACACATGACGCCAGTGTGGTGGGAGCACCAGCTCTGCAGGGCCTCCTGGGCACTCCTCCCTTGCTTGCTTGCTTTTTTTTTTCTTTTTATGTTATGTTAGTGACCATGCAGTACATCATTAGTTCTTGATGTAGTGTTCCACGATTCATTGTTTGCGTGTAGCACCCAGTGCTCCATGCAATACGTGCCCTATGTAATACCCTTGATTTCTGCCTCTGCTTCCCCACTGCGTGTACTCTCTCCATGACCATCCAGTTCCATCCCTATGACCTTAGCCACTCTCTTCTTTAAAGTTAGAATTTAAAAACGTTAATGTCGTCCCAATCTATCTTTCACGTTCCAGGCTGAACAATCTCTCTGACGCGTAATTCTGATCATAGAACCTTCTCCCCACCTCCTCACCCTTCCCCTCCTGTACAGGTACATGCATGCACACACGTGCACACAACTTCAGTGTTGTCCCATAACTCTCTGGAACAAGGTTGGAGGGCCTTCCTCCTTGCCATGGGGCCATTGTGAGTTACTCGACTTCTGCATCCCTCAGCACCGGCATCCTTCCACCAGCCCCACGGAACCTCCGGTGCTTCCCCAGGCTCAACATGGTCTCCAGCTCCTGGACGTCAGCCCTTTTGAGTTTATCCTTCCCAGTTTCCCTCTCCCATAGACTCCCAAAGTACATCACATGGTGCCCCACGTGCCATGGCAGGTGGTCAGATGCCCCTTCTCAGTCCGTTTACTGGTAGCAAAGAGCCCACACACACTAAAGCATCGGTTAGATGGCTTGGTTCTCTCCCCTACCTACGTTAAATTCCTTGAGGACAGAGATGCACCATTGTATTGCTCGACCTTCCAACAATACCGGGTACCTACAGGTCCTGGCCCACAGCTATTCATGTCCTGTAATGCCTATGGAAAGCTGCCCCTTCCCATGACCTGGAAGGCCCTAACCTATCCTTCAACATCCAAGTCAAGTCTTCTCTTGCTATTTCCAAAATGCACTCAGTGGAAATACCTGCCTTTACTACCAACATCACTTTTTGCCCTAGGTGTTCTCTTGATCTTTCTCTTAATAGTCAGTGAAATCCTTTTATATCTCTGTCTTCATATCTCCAGTACTTAGAACTATGCCTGACGCATAAGAGGTGCTCAACAAACACTTACTGAATGAATGGATAAACCAACCAGTCAAAGTGTGTGGAAGCAGGAGCACGATACCGTACCTCCTCAACAGAGGAGAACTCCGGGGGCGTGTGCTCCACGGCACATCTTCTCAGCCATCCCCACCAAGATGTACACCTATTTCTCCACTCCTCGAATCTGGGTTTGGCTTTATGACAGATGAGGACCACAGGGATTAGCAAATATCACTCAGGCAGAGCCTTTGAACATGCTTGAGCGTTGGGTCTTCCCTCTTCTCACTGCCCTGGGAACTGGCACCCTGAGCCTGGGCTGGAAGGTCCCCTGGGGCAGAACCCAGGAGCCCAGCTGGCAGCCATGCAGGGGAGTCCATTCGAGATGTCCAGTCCCAGCTGCACTCACGCCAGGTGAGACAAGTGGGAAAATCACCCACTGGTGCCCAGTTCAAGTTGCCAACCCACAGAATTGTAAACTGGGGACTAGTGATTTTTATGTATTTATTTTTGTTATGTTCAATAAGCCAACATACAGTACATCATTAGTTTTTTGATGAGTGTTCAATGATTCATTAGTTGCATATAACACCCAGTGCTCATCACAACACATTCCCTCCTTAATACCCATCACCCAACTCCCCATTCTGCCAACCCCTCCCCTCTGAAACCCTCAGTTTGTTTCCCAGAGTCATAGTCTCTCATGGTTCATCTCCCTCTCTGATTTCCACCCCCTTCAGTTTTCTCTCCCTTCCCCTGTGGTCTTCCATTCTATTCCTTATGTTCCACGTATGAGTGAAGCCATATGATAATTCTCTTTCTCTGCTTAATTTATTTCACTTAGCATAATCTCTCCCAGTTCCATCCACATTGATGCAAATGGTGGGTATTCATCCTTTCTGATGTCTGACTAATATTCCATTGTATATATGGACCACATATTCTTCATCCATTTGTCTGTTGAAGGGCATCTCGGCTCCTTCCATCATTTGGCTATTGTGGACAATGCTGCTATGAACATTGGGGTGCATGTACTCCTTCTTTTCACTACATCTGTATCTTTGGGGTAAATACCTAGTAGTGCAATTGCTGGGTCATAGTGTATCTCTATTTTTAACTTTCTGAGGAAACTCCATACTGTTTTCCAAAGTGGCTGCACCATCTTGCATTCCCACCAACCGAGTAAGAGGGGTCCCCTTTCCACATCCTCAGCAACATTTGTTGTCTCCTGCCTTGTTAATTTTTGCCATCCTAACTGGTGTAAGGTGGTATCTCATTGTGGTTTTGATTTGTGTTTCCCTGATGGCTTATGATGTTGAACATTTTTTCATGTGTCTGTTAGCTATTTGAATGTCTTCTTTGGAGAAGCATCTGTTCATGTCTTCTGCCCATTTCTTGACTGGATTATTTGTTTTTTGGGTGTTGAGTTTGAGAAGGTCTTTAGAGATATTGGATTTTTTTAAGTTATTACGCTTTGAGGCCACTTGTTACAAGGTAAAAATCAACCGGTATTGATTGTAAATTATGAAGATACTCCTTGCATGATAGACTTATAAGTACAAATTTAATTTTGACAGCAATACAAAATTAGCACACACTGTTCTCAGCAAATTTGTGTTATCCTGTTGACACTTTAATTAGTATTGTTACTTTAATACTCACACCGTCTACAAGTTAATTCTGTCTACCTGAGATTGTGTAACTTCATTTTTTTAAAAGATTTTATTTATTTATTTGAGACAGAGAGACAGAGTGCACAAGCAGGGGGTGCAGCAGAAGGAGAGGCAGAAGCAGGGTCCCTGCTGGGCAGGGAGCCTGACACAGGGCTCAATCCCAGGTCCCCGGGATCATGACCTGAGTCAAAAGCAGACACTTAACCAACTGAACCACCCAGGCACCTCAACTGTGTAACTTTAAAAGAAATAGACTCATGGAAACAATTAACCAACTCCTCCAACGGACTGTGTAGGACAAGAGGTTTACACTAAATGATGATATTCATGTTTGCCCCCTTTATTTCTATTCAAATGAAGAAATTCAGTTTTTGGCAACTGCAGGTTTATTCGTGAAGGCCTTGGAGGGAAAGCACAGTGAACTGAGACCTGAGCCAAGCCCCTTGAGAAATGATGGCTATTTGGACACTCATGTCCTGTCTGACATATGGAGCAAAGGGCAGACAATGCTAGGAGTGACAATAAAGGCTGAGTAATATTCCATTGTGTATACATGGACCACATCTTCTTTATCCATTCATCTGTCGGTGGACATCTGGGCTCTTTCCATAGTTTGGCTATTGTGGACATTGCTGCTATGAACATTGGAATGCAGATGCCCCTTCGGATCACTATGTTTATATCCTTTGGGTGACTACCTAGTAGTGTAATTGCTGGGTCATGGGGTAGCTCTATTTTTAACTTTTTGAGGAACCTCCGTACTGTTTTCCAGAGTGGCTGCACGAGTTTGCATTCTTACCAACAGTGTAAGAGGGTTTCCCTTTCTGCACATCCTCACCAACATCTGTCATTTCCTGACTTGTTAATTTTAGCCATTTTGACCGATGTGAGGAATATTACTCAGCCATCAAAAGAATGAAATCTTACCATTTGCAATGACGTGGATGGAACTAGAGGGTATTATGCTGAGTGAAATAAGTCAATCAGAGAAAGACAATTATATGATTTCACTCATATGTGGAAATTAAGAAACAAAACAGAGAATCATAGGGGAAGGGAGGGAAAATAAAATAAGATGAAATCAGAGAGGGAGACAAACCGTGAAAGACCCTTAACTCTAGGAAACAAACTGAGGGTTGCTGGCAGGGAGGTGGGTGAGCCCTGGGGTAACTAGATGACGGGCGTTAAGGAGGGCACTTGATGTAATGAGTCCTGGGTGTTATATGCAACTGATGAATCACTGACCTCTACCTCTGAAACTAATAATACACTTTATGTTAATTAATTGAATTTAAATTTTAAAAAAGAAGTAACAATGAAAATGTTTACTACACGTGGAGCTTGGTGAGGCACGAAAGGAAGGCTGTTTGGCACAGACAGCAAGCTGAGACCTCAGTCTGAGAGTGGAGGCACATAAGCGTGTATGGGGGGAAGCAGGGCAGCGAGCAGACCCTGTTCTCCCTGTAGAAGGGATCGTGGCCCTGGTGGCATGTGGGTGGGATGGAGAAATTGTTCCTTAGAGTGGAAAAGGGCTCAACTCCTAGGCTGAGAATCATGTTTGACCACTTTTGTGTCAAAGGGAACTTACAGCCACGTACTTACTTAATGAGTGTAAAAAATCACTTCGACCTCTTTATTTTGGTCCTTGGCAAGTACAGAGGTGCTCTGTGTTCCCCATGTTTGAGATTATATCATGGATTGACACAAGCTTGACACAAGATGCCACTGGCAGAGCTGGGGTATTGAGACCAGACAGACCTGGGCTGGAATTAGCAGTTGTGTGACCTAAGTCCAGGCATATAGCTTCCCTGACCCATTGTTTTCTCACCTGCAAGTGGGGACAAGAATACCTACTTAATAGGATGACATGAGGCAACATGGAACACACTGATTCAATTCTTAGTACAGAGTAAATGCCATTGCAAAATGATAATGCATGTCTTTCCTAACAGCTCCTTATCCCATCTTCCACACAGGTCACCTAAAAAAGAAGTGATTCAAACTCCAAGACCATCAGCTGCAAGTTCATGAAGAGTCTTTCATTAATTTACTCTAGACTAGATTTGATGCATCTGGCAGGTTCCATCCTTTGGGAGTGGGGATGGAGGGATGGATGGTGTGTAAGGAGCCTACACACTGTGCTATGGGACTACGCTACTGCTCTTTGAGAATAACCTGCACTGCAGGTTGAAAGCAATTTTTTGTGTAAAAGAAAGGACAAATATATACATAGGTAGAATTTACAAATAAACTAAATTTTCAGTGAAAATAAGGCCAAAGGACAATGTACAATTGAGACACTGCCAAAAGTTTTGGGTTTTTTTCCCCCTAAAATCAAAATTTCACAGTAATTTCCCCTCTCAACCAAACCGGGAACCTGCAATATCTCACAATATAAAAACATATTTTTAACATACTTGGGAAACTAAATTCAAGGGACTAACATATATATATTTTTATATTTATATATTGCATATAATATAAATTTATATTTTAATATTATAAATATAAATTTATATATAAATACACATATTATATATATTATATTATATATATATTGCTCTCTCTCTCTCTCTCTCTCTATATATATATATATAGCAATCCTCCAACCTTCTAGACCTTATCACAGAAGTTGCAACTGCCTCATTCTTCTGGATTCATGGACAAACAGTGATCAGAAACATTATTTCCCCTCCTCATAGAACTATATCCGGAGGCTTTCTTTTTTTTCACCCAAAACCATATGAAAACCGAAAGCCACCCCAACATGCTGACTGGGGATGCCAGAGCAATGATGAGGACCAGAGTGTCAGAACAGACTAGAGACAAGTGTTTGGTGTGAAATCAAACAGGTTAGTGTGGCTCTGTGTTAGCAGGCCAAAGTGTTTTCTCCTTGTGTCACCACAGGGCCTAGTTCAGGGTTCGGAATATTTAAGAATCTCAATAAAACGTTTTCTTGGTATCTAGGTCATGGAGATGCGAACTATGAATTTGTTATCTTACAGGAACATGGGAGTCCCAGGCCCTTGTGGTAACTAGAATTCCAGCAGCTAATATTGACTGTCACCCAGTATTGATGGGAAGCTCTGATTAAACGAAAATGTGTTACCAGGATGAGAGGTTAATTTTCTACAACCTCTTTGGAAAACTGGAGTATCAAAGTTGAATTTAAAACCTAGCCATTTCCCTCCTAGTCATACAAACTATAAAAATGTGTACAAAGAGAAAATCTGGAAAACAACATGAGAAAAACAATTCGTCACATACAAGGGAACAATAGTATGATTAATGGCTGATTTCCCATCAGAGGCAAAGGAGACCAGAAAGCAGAAGGATTATATGTGCAAAGTGCTTAAAGAAAAATAAATTTTAAAAATATCAAAGAGGAATTAATTATTCAGTAAAGGTATCCATCAAAAATGAAGACAAATATACTCAGATAAACAAAGACTAGATGTTGCTATCAGATTTTTATTACAGGAAATGCTAAAGCAAATTCTGGACTTATTCTCTTCTTTAAAAGACATAGGTTATATAAAAAATTATTACAGCACTGTATTATTGGGTTTATTATATAAATTCACATGCATATAGTTATATATAATATGCTGATATATAGAGAGTGATATATTTATATATAGTGATATATATTTAGTATGTGACATATAGATTTATACTATTATTATGTATGTTGTCATATATATCATATGACATTAATAGCACAAAGGAAAGGAAAATAAATGGAGCTATATTAAGGAAAAGATTCTAAAGTTTACCATAATTAAATTAGTGTTAGTCTTAAGTAGATGTGATAAGTTAATATTATAATCTATATAGCAAACAAAATAATAAATTTTCAAAATAGTTTCACTAAATTCTGCTCCTGATACTAATATATAGTATATGTTAACTAAATTGAATTTTAAAAAATTAAAAAACTGTAAATCTATAGAATTAAAATAGAACACTAAAACATTTATTTTTCACAAAAGAGTAAAGAAAGAACAAAGAAGCCAGAAAAAAAAAATGAGGCACATAGAAGTGAAATAGCAAAATGACTGACATAAATCCAACATTAACCATGAATATACTAAATCCAGATTGCCGCAGTGGGTAAAAACTAAATCCAGCTATATACTTTCTATGAGAGATATTCTTTAGATTCAAAGACACAAATAGGTTTGAAAGTAAAATGGTGGAATAAACACATCATGCAACAGTAACCATAAGACATCTGGAATAGCTGTAGTAATATCAAAAAAATATTACCATAAAGAGAGACATTTCATAATGAAAGCGTCAATTAATCAAAACAGTCTCAGTAACTGAGAAGTCAGTTACATGAACGAAAATGAAAACGGGAGTTAGAAGACTTGAACAACACAACTAGCCAACTTGACCTCACTGACCTCTCTAGAACACTTCAGCAATAGAAGAATACACATTTTTTTAAAATACACATGACACATTCTCCAGGGTAGACCATATGCTGGGCCATAAAACAAGCCTCAATACATTTTAAAGGATTTTGATCATACAAAATATGTTACCTGACCACAGCACGATTAGAGTTCAGCGATGGAGAGAAATTTGAGAAACCACTAAATATGTGGAAATTAAGCAATGTACTTTTAAATAACTTATGGGTTAAAGAAGAAATAAAATAGAAATTAGGAAATATTTTGAAATAAATAAAAACAGAACAACATTGAAACTGATGAAATGCACCTGAAGTAGTATTTAGAGGGAAATCTAGAGAGCTAAGTATCTACATTAGAGGAGCAATGTCTGAAATCAATCACCTAAACTTCTTTATGAAGCTTTAACAAATAGAGAAAATTAAATCCAAATCAAATAGAAGGAAGGAAAACAAAAATGTAAATTATAAAAATCAGAGTAAAAGACAATAAAAAAACAGAAAGGAGAAAATCTATGAATCTAAAAGATGGTTCTTTGAAAAGACTGACAAAACTCTTAATTTTCATGTGGGAAACCTATAAAATAAAAAGAGAATGTACAAATTAAGATTAAAGAAGGGTCATCCCTGGTGACTGCACAGAAATTAAAAAGATTATAAAGGAATAATATGGTAACTTTATGTCAAGATATTAGACAATGTAGATAAATACGCAAATTCCTAGAAATACAGATACAAAAACTGACTAAAGAAGAAATAGAAAATCTGAGTAGACTATAATTACTGAAGAAATTAAATCAGTAATTAAAAGCCTTTCCAGAAAGAAAATTCCAGGTCAGATGGCTTCATAGATTAATTCCACACACACACACACACACACACACACACATATATATGAAATAAGAGATGCCATGTTCACATGTTGTAATATCAAACAAGAAGGTGTCAATTCTCTCCAGACTGATCTGAAAATTCAGTACAGTCCCTTTCAAAATCCCAGTAGGTCATTTTTATGTAAAAATTTATAATTTCATAATAAAATTTATGTGGAAACTCAATGACTGACTAAAAAAATAGACAATAAAGAAAAATGTGGAGGATTTAGACTGACTAAAATGCTATAGCAATCAAGGCAACGTGGCATTGGACTAAGGATAGGATATAGAGATGAGCGTAATAGAAACGTTGAAATGAATCCTTTTATTATGGTTAATAGATTTTCAACACAGAAGCCAAGATAACTCAATGAGTAGAGTATAAGCTTGTCAATAAATAGTCCTGGGACAATTGGATATCAATATGCAAAAGTGAGCAAGCAAACAACCACATCAACAATAAAGGAAAACAAATGAACTTAAAAACTTAAGTCTTACCTATGTATATAAAATTAAGTCAAAAGTGGATCTTAGGCCTAAATGTAGGAGTTAAAACTATAAAATGCTTAGAAGACAACATAAGAAGTAATCCTTGTGAACTTCATTTAGGGAAAGAGTTTTTATTATGTCAGTAAAACCTAATACATACGAGAAAAAAGTGGATAAGTTGGACTTCAATAAAGTTAAAAAAAACACTTTTTGATTTCAAATGATGACATTAAGTAACTGAAAAGACAAGCCACAGACAGGAAATATTGTGGAAATAATATATCCAATAAAGGACTTTTATTCAGAATATATAAGAAATTTTCGAAACTCAATAATGAGAAAATTTCTCAATAAAAAAAAGACAAAGGATGTGAAAATGAAATTTATATTAAAAAAATTAACAAAAAAGTAATAAACATATGAAATGATGTTCACCATCATGAGTCATTAGGAAAATCCAAATTAAAACCACAATAAGAAACCTCTACTGTCTCACTGAAATGGACACAAAGAAACTAACAGTATCAAATATTGCAAAAGGTGGGGAAACCAGAATCTTCAGGCATTTCCTTTGGAAAAGCAAAATGTACAATTACTTTTTAAAAGCTTGCAAGTTTTTTAAAAGTTAATGCAAACTTAAATTATAATCCATCAATACCAGCTTCCTGATTCAGACGCACAGCCCATTAATTTTTAGTTCTTCTTTTCTTACATGTGCACTTCAGGCCCCAAATTTTTAAATACAGCTTTAGCTGCATTCTTCGTGTTTATGTTTACTTATTGAAATTTAGTTAAAAATATTTCTAAGTTCCATTTTGATGTACTTATTTTTTTGACTCATGGTATATTCAGAAACGTGTTGTTTGACTTCTAAACATTTCAAGACTTTATGTTTATCTTCTTAAATTAATCTATAGCTTAATTTCATCATGGACAGTGTCCATGCTCTTGATGATTTCAGTTCTATGAAATGGTGAAACATTTTGTGTGTATTAGAAAAGAATGTTTATCCTGTTGTCCTTGGGTTTAGTACATGCAGTCAACCAATTCTGTAAGTCATCTAAACATTCTAACCTCTAAATCTATACTGATTTTTCAATTTTCTAGTTCTGCTAGTGTATACCTAAGAATATAACCTCACCTTTTCTGAATGGCAAACTACACAAAGAAACAACAAATCGACAATCACAATTGGGTATTTCACATGACTGTCTTAGTAACTACTAGAACAAGTTAGGTAATAGGTCATACTGTTGAAATAACCATTTATCATTACAAAGTATCTTGATTTCTGGTTGTACCTCTAGCCTTACAACTATTTTACATGATGTTAGAATATATATACCAGCTTTCTTTGGCTTAGATGTTGCATGGTTTGTATTTTTCCAACCTTTTGTTTTCAGATATATGTGCTTTTATATTTAGGATGTGTCTTCTGTAACAGCATATAGTTAGCTTCTTTTAAATCTAGTCTGATCATTTTTTTAATTGTAATATTGTAGCTTGTGAGGCCCTGAGCAGAGGATTCAGATAACCTGTGCTGAGAATCTGAGTATAGAAGCTGTGGGATAATAAATGCATGCTGTTTTAGGTGCAAAGTTTGTAGTGATTCATTATGCAGCAATAGAAAACCAACGTTACCACCAATTGGCCGATGTTGAGAGGAATGAAGATACAGGGAATTTAGGACCCACTTCAATGCATTCCTCTTCTTTCCAAGATATTGGTCTCTTTGGTCCTGACTTAAGTTGGGTGTTTACCTATACTTTTAAACATTTTCTTTTCTTTTCTTTAGCTTTGTTTTCTTTTTCCTTCCTTCCTTCCTTCCTTCCTTCCTTCCTTCCTTCCTTCCTTCCTCTTTTCTTTACTTTATTCTTTTATTCCTTTTTCTTACTTATTAAAAAAATATATATATATGTTGCCTTTATACTGAAATTTGAGGGGTAAACTAATATAAGTTACTTTTTATTAGACAAGTGGGTCAGAAAGTTAAGAGAACAACTATCAGGTTAATTAAATAAACTTCACAATGTTGCTAGATATAAGATTAATATACAAAATTTCATTTTTATTTTATAAATATATTAAATTAGGGGCGCCTGGGTAGTGCATTCGTTAAGCGTCTGCCTTCAGCTCAGGTTGTGATCCCGGCATTCCAGGATCGAGTCCCGCATCGGGCTCCTCCGCTGGGAGTCTGCTTCTTCCTCTCCCACTCCCCTGCTGTGTTCCCTCTCTCGCTGGCTGTCTCTCTGTCACATAAATAAATAAAATCTTTAAAAAAAAAGAAATATATTAAATTATATTCATATATATATATCAGCAAAATACTTTTAAAATTATTAAATACATAAGATTATATCTAACAAAATATATGCACTAAAACTTACAGAACATTAATGAAAACCTACATAAGCAATGAGTGTGTCATGTTTGTGATTAGAAAATTCACTATTATAAAATTCTCATATAAACTCAAAGGGCTTAAAATAAAGACACAAATCTCAAAGAATGACAAGGAGGGAAGAATAATTTGACCAGATATCAAGACTCATTTCAAAGTGACAATAATTAAGGCCATAGGTATTATCAAAACATGGATAAGAGAAACAGAACAGAGACCCAAATGAGGACTGAGCACTTGATTTATGACACAGGAGAAGCTGAAGAGCACTGATGGACAAGAGTGGTCTTTTCATAAATGGTGTCAGAATAAGACATCGGAATTTAACCCATACTTCACAACATAAACGAAATCTATTTCAGATGAATTGTTGAGCTAAAAATAAGAGGCAAAACAATTAAATTTCTAAAAGAAACTATAAGAGAATGTCTTCAAGACCCCAAGGTAAAAAAAGATTTCTTAAGTAGGATGCAAAATACACAAAGCAAAAAAGGGGGAAAAAACTGATCAATTTGCTTTATTAAAATTAAGAATTTCTGTCTACTAGAATCACTCTTAAGGACCTGAAAAAGAAGCTACAGAGTAGGAAGAGATGTTTCTAACATATATGATGGACAAACACATCCAAAATATAGAAAGAACTCTTATAAATTGATTTTTTAAATTAGGCAACTCAATAGGAGAAAGAAAATGACAAGAGACTGTGAACAGGCCATTCACAACAAAGATATCCAAATGCTCGAAAAATTAAAAAAAAGAAAAAGAAAAGTTACGCAGTCTCACGGATCATCAGGAAACAGAAATTAAACCATAATGAAATACGATTGCATAGGTAACATCTAAAGGAAAAAGTCACCAGATGATACTGACTGTTGAGAAGATGTGAAGCCTTCTTTGCTGTGGGGTGTAAATGGATACAGCTGTTTTGTGTATTTGTACAACGGCAGAGTACAAACAGTCATATTGAAACAGCTGTAGCTGGACAAAACAAAATGATTGACTCTCCCTAACATAAGCAGAACAAAAGAAGCTAGAGCCATCCCATTCATACAAGGTTTGGAGAAGTTTCAAACATAAATGTCAGTACCAGAAATGAAGATGGTGTGCATGTCTGTGGGGCAAGGTGGACATCACAATTTGGAGGAGAATGAATGGGCTCCTGGAGTCTGGAAATATTCTATTTCCTAACCTAGAGGGTCATGGGGCTGCATCCTTAGGTTTCGTGCATGTTAGTGTGTGTGTATTCAACTAAGTCAACAAAAAAGGTTTAAAGAAATCGCTGTTTATTTAACTAAACAGAGCCCAATTTTTTGCTGAGGGTTACTGTGTAATGCTCAAATGTGCAAATTCAGGGAGATAGAAATAAAAACAAGAACAGATAAATGGACAGAGTCTCCTCACCATTAGAATTGGTTTCTTCTTGAAAACCAGTGGACCATCCCTCTGCAGCGGCCAGGGTCCTGCCACTGCTTGGGGCAGTGTGGCAAATGCATATAGGCCTGGCCATGACCTTGGGGAAAGTTTTTTTGTTTTATGGGAATAGTCAATGCCTAGTTAAAGCTGACCTTAGTTCCAAAGCCCGATGACACTGTCATTATTCACTGTCTGTGGGCAGGAACTGCCTGTCCCCAGTGTGCACCGCCCCTTCCTGCAGGCCAACTTCTTGCCCTCCCATCTCACCCTGTACCCAACATTGAGCAAAGCACTTCACGGGCATTGTTCATTTAATCTGAGCAGAAGCTCTCCACAGGAAGCACCTACCAGGACACACACGTAAATCGGTGGTGGTGGTGGTGGTGGTTCTGCGGCTGTGGGGGTGGTGGGAGGGCCAGCCAAGAGAGGGAGGGTGAGGAACCACACCGAAAGCAAATCCTTACACCATCTTGTCCCCTAAAATACATGTGGATTTGCAGCACAGGCCTGCTCTGAGGGTGAGGAGCCTGGTTTCTTCCCAGGTCTGACAGACGCTCAGTGAGCGGGACTGGGGTCTCTCCTGTTAGAAACAACAGACTTCTCCATCACAGAAGCTTTATTAAATCAGATAGTTAAGTAATAAATTAACACCAGATGTCAAACCCTACATACAACAGGGTAGTTACCTCTAGGAGGTTCAATGATTAAAAAAGAGAGAGTGTAAGCCCAGGGGTTTTCTTTGAAGGAGAGAAGTGAATGGCATAAAGGCCCTTCGACTTTCAACTCAACAGCAAAAAAAGAGGCATATGCATCGAAGACCTCAAGCATTTTCCAAAGGATGAGAAAGGAACAGAGAGCTCAATGATCTTTATATGCAGGGCATAATTCCTTACACTCAGGACACAATCATCTTTACACCTGTCTTGAAATTGGCAGGTGTGCAAAACAGGAGATTTTTAAAAATTTGAAATTATTAAATGATTTCATCCCTCACACTGACCACTATCTCTATGTATTTAAAACATTTTCATCTTAAAGGCTATAGACAGCATTGCCAAGATGACAGATGTCTAGGAGTGGAATGCTGGGGAAAGTCCTGGTAAGGTCATTGTCCAAGGTCACCACTAGGCTTACACCCTGTGGGGTCTCAGGTGTGGAGGTCTCAGGCCCAGGCAGAGTCCTGGAGTGGGGGCTGTCAGCCCTGGACTCCAGGGCGGCTGTGTGGACAAGCTGTGATGAATCAGGGGCGCCAACAGTTTCCTTCCATCATTGCTGTGAAGCTCTGAAGTTGTGTTAGCACCTGGGGATGTATTTTTAAGCGAATGCCCCTCCTGGTGACTCGGGGTGATCCATTACAGCAGCTCGCTGTGACATCTCCAAGGAGCACACAGCATCCTCCATCCAAATCACAGTCACCTTTTGTCTTTGGATACATGTTTTAATTTCAACAGACCTACAGACGTAGACATTTAAAATATTTATCAATTTAGACCATGCCAAGTAATCTGTTATTTATGAAGAAACTGCCCACTTACCTTGTGTCTGTTAAGCTATTTGATATAAAAGGTAGGTCATCTTATTTCCATTTCTGCAAATAATAACTCTGAGGAAGAGCAGAGCTACGTGGTCAGGAAGTGAATGCCCATCCTGGTGACTTGGGGTGATTCATTACGGCGGCTCGCTGTGACATCTCCAAGGAGCACACCACCTCCTCCATCCAAATCGCTTTCAAATCAATCACCGTCATCGGGCTGCTCGCTGTGGTGGATGGCTGCAGGACAGATGTTTTGGTGTCTGGGATGAAATGTTAGGTGTTGCAGGAACTTTGCCTAAGAAGGCTTTCTGTGCAAGCCTGACAAATTGTGTCAAGAGCAGGAAACTGAATGTTCTTTGTTGAAATGCTACGTTTTGATCAATTAATGCCCGATTTTTGACGCCAGAGACAATGCTAACCAAACATTTCTGATAGCATCTCTTTTCAAGGCCTCATTTACCCCAACACGTTTCTGCAATATTGCCGACGTGTGTGCATATCTACCCCCCAGAAGTCAGCTGGACGTCTGCGAAAGTGAATCCAACACTGGGAAGCTAGTGTGGTGCAGATGACTTCAGAAAGTTCGATACTTGCCAACACAGAACACCCGCATGTGTCTCGTGTTTGGAATAACGTTCGGCGGGGGCGCCACTTCCTTTCCTTAGCGGCACCCGTCAGGCTCTGTGAAGGCGGCCTGTTTTCCCGTCTGTGGCGGTTGGTACGTGCAGGACGTGCATTATTAACACACACTTTGGGTTTTCGGATCTTTTTACACACACATTATATTATCAATTACTTTTAATATTTCTGCATAATGTTGTATTTCCTTTAATGATTTAACCTGGATGGCATTTGCTCCTAGATGGCAGAGCTCTACAGTGATCCATTTAACTATAAAGTATCGCTTTGTAAACTACGTTTTTGTTACTTGTTTATAATTGAAAATAACGACACAAAACCTTCGTGCATCGCACAGGGAGAACATGTGATATTGTAGCCAAGTCCTTGAGACCACTAGACAAAACCAGACTGTGGAGCCCTGCCTTTGAAATATGATTTAAAACAGAATTTATAATGTCGCAGAATTACATAAAACTGTGTGAAATTGTGCAGATAATCATTTAAATCTCCCTACATGAAAAGATAATTGCTCCAGAAATTAACTGTACCTGGGGTTCATTCATTTGGTCATGGCTAGTTTCTTGCGTAGCGAAGATTTGATATGAGAGCTAATTAAGATCAGGTCAGAGTTGCTGAAGGTCAGACATTAATGTGTGGGATCATTGAAATGATAATTATAAACAGATTAGGAAGCCACGGTCTCTCATGAGGGGTTATTGGATAATTGCTACGAGGGGAACGGCTTACTGTAATAATGCATTATCGACTACTTACAGCATTTTAAGGGCGAGAGTGTATTACTTCCTCAAGGACTAAAGAATAATGTTGTCGGAACTCAGAGCTCAGTAAATAAAGTAGAAGAATGTTGGCGACGTCCCTCGTTCTCCTGGGAGTGTGTTTATTTCGGGGGGAAGCCTGATACTGCCTTGTTTTGCCCCGAGTGTGAAGATGGCAAGGAAGGACGATAATACGGACATCCCCTACCATCAGACAAGGCGAGCGGTGGAACGTGGAAGGCTGTTCTTTCCTCTTTGGTTCATTTATTCAGGCCTTCCCGAATATTGGAAATCTATAGCAGTGCACGGTGGCGTGGAGCGTGGTTAGGCCCATTTTCATGGACTGCATTTGGCTCAGGCGTTACCTTCTGTGAACATTTCGACAGTTAAACGAGGTGCAAGTTCAGGGGGGCAATGGACACCGGGCCGTACAGAACTTGGGGCTTCCGTGGGTCAAAGGTCCCTAAACTCAAACCCCATGCCAGGCGTTCACCTGCAACGCCTTTGCCTCAGGTCACTTCACGTTAAACTTTCCAGAGACATAAGCTGCTAAGTACGGAGAAATATTCAGGCTGATTTCCACAGGCTCTCAGATCGGAGTGTGCTTGAGTCTGGAAACCTCTTCTCTCCGCGCACTTTTGATAAAACGGCTATAATTCCTCTCAAGCCTTCGTCTCCTGTGAGCACGCGGCACACGGTTTGACAAGCGCCAGTCCTGCTGTGGGTCCGGAAAGCCGGTGGGGAAGGTGCAGTGTGTGTGCTGATTTTGATGCTGCTTTGTTGATGTCCTGAGTCCTGGGATGTCCCGCCGTGGGGCGGGACACTTGTGTTACCGCGGAGGCCGCGGTGTGCACCATGTCACTTGAACGTGGGAAGTAGCTGGTGGGCGACCTGGGTCAGGCCCGCACAGCGGTGACGAGGCCCCAGGAAGGTCGGCGGCCTCGGTGGGAGCTGCGCCCTGGGAGCGCGTCCGGCTGCACAGCCCAGAGTGTGTGCGTGCTCGGCCCAGGCCCGGACCTCCTGGAGCCCCTGGAAAGGTTTGGCTTCAGCCGGGTCTGCAGTGTCACAGACCAAAGCACGGGACGCAGCTCTTCCCCGCCTCCCCACGAAACGGCCAGAATCGAACGGGACAGGAACTCAGGCCCCCGCACTGTCCCTGAGGGGAGGGCTGCACCTGCGAGTGGACAACGAGAGTGAGGGTGGAGGCTGAGAAGGGAGACGTCCACGGCTCCAGCTCGGCCTCCGCATCACCCACGAAGCCTGGTCCCGCGAAGAGACACTGATAAGCACTTCTGGGCCGGCCCACAGTGTGTCTGGTCCTGGGCGCTTAATGTGTGGCTCCTGGTCACATGCTCACTGATTCCTCCTCACGGAACCACCTCCACGGACGCTTTTCAGCAGAGTCTGACTCTCTCGGATTTCGGACGCAGGCGTGCTGGGAGTTTCCAGCAACCGTGGAGAGTCCCCGCCGCACGGGTGGGCGGCCACTTAGCCCTTCTTGAGCAATACCTGGGTTGGCAACAGAGCCGTCCCTGGATGGGCAGGCGGCGTCACCTGCCACTCGCATCCTCCTGGGGCTCCGCGGCAGGCACAGTCAGCCCTGCACGTCGAGGCAGAATTCCGTCTCTAGAGACGGTCCCGCACACGTGGTTCTAACATACCGGGGTGCTCTCCCAGCAGAAGACACTCATGTCTCTAGGACAGAAGCTTAATCAGAAACACATATCGCTTGAAGCTTTGGTGTTACTGGGAGTCCCAAGAAAGGCAGCTGAGAGGACCCTCAAATGCTGGTTTCTCTGAGGGCAGGCCCGCACACGGCACACTTGTCGCTGCTCCTGGCAGGGACGCTGTTCCCTCGGCAGAGTGCACGGAAGATGAGCATGTGATGTCTTCATGTGGTATTTGACGTCTGCTCTCGGAAGAGCAGGGCAGAATCTTACGCCTGCTCAGTGGTCCAGGGCGAGAGCAGGGCCGGCCCTCGGGGGGCTCAGGACTCACTTCTTCTGCTGAAGCGCATGAGTCCTGGGGCTCTGAGACAGAGGCTCTTGAGTCCGAGAGAAGCCGCTGTGGTGTGTCCGTTTTGGACAGTCCCCCAGGGGAGAGGGGACTGTGTTCCATGACTGAGAGATGGCAGAATTTAGCGCCAACCTTCCCACCTGCCAAGAGGGAGGAAGCGGAACGGGGAGGCCTCTTGGGAACGATACTTGCAGGGCCACGCGGAGAAAGAAAACGGTCCTGTTTGAAGTGGAGGAGGAAGGCTAAGGAATGGGAGCCGATGATTTCCTGTGACCTGGACCTCTCCAGAGCTCCTGGCTCCCAGCCCCCAGTGCATGGAGGTGACACGCTGTCCCAGCAGGAGGGCAGGGACGCTGAACGCACCTTGTCGTGGGCACAGGCCATGGAGAGGCGGACGAAGGCCTCTCTTCTGACACTGAACGGCCGAAGGAGAGTCGCAGGGTCTGCGTGGAGAACACAGACCATGAGGCAAAGCGAGAACAGCAGAGGACATGAGCTAATCGCCAGCAGTCCTGGGCCTGGGTCCAGTTCAGACCCTCAGAGCCGTCTGCTGAAGGGGACAGTGAGGCAGGCCACATGCCGCTGTGGCCGCACTCCAAGGAAAGCTCTCGTGGTAGGAATTCCTGAATGGCCAAGAAGATTTCCGATTCCTTTTTTAAATGTTTATATTGGATCTCATGTCTTTCTTGCTAGAATCTCATTCACCCAAAACTCAAATGGTTTATTGTGTTACAGATGCACATTGGAATTTGGCAAAACATGGCCAAATATAAAGGAGTGTCTGTCATCCTCCTTAAGTTCACGTAAATCTGATCATCCTACCGGTGACTTCCGATAATCACGTTGCTCCAAAGAGACAGTGCGGCTCCGGAAACGAGCTGAGTCCCTGTATGCGTGAGACATTTGGTAACTGACTTCGGATGTAATCGTGTTTGTGGTTGCCCAGCCAGATGCCAGGCCCTTCTTAACTCGTGACACATTGGTCTGGTTCCTTGAAACCCAGAGTAAAACCAAACCGAGCCTTTTATCGAGGCATGAGCTCTGGCACTCCTCGGATATTCCGGGACACACAGAATCTATGCCCAAGTACGTCTGGGAGGCACAACAGGCCACATTTCTGTCTTAGAGACTCAGAGCACAGACCAGTCTCCAGAGGCTGAAAATTTCTGTAGTAAATAAGTATAAGCCACTGTGTATGGTGCCCATTTCTCGAACTTCTTTAACGAGAGAACGCGCTCTAACGTGAGAGAGTACCACCATTCCACAAAGTGGTGTGTTTCCAGAATGCACCCTGGTAATAGCGCTTATTTTCAGATGCACCGAATGGGAAGAACTGGGTTCATGTCCGTTCCTCATAAGTGGGGCTCATGGCTGAGTGCAGGGATTCTTACAGGCAATGGTCTCTATAATTTTGTAATTCTTCACTCCAAGTTTTCACAGCGGGAGATCGATCACTGTCTTCTGCCAAGGAGCTTCATGAAAGAGTTATTTCTGGTAGTTCTTAGGAATCTACTTTCAGTTTTTGTTTGGAGACGTTTAAACCATGTGACTATAAGCTTCCTGTATCTTTCTACAAGAATCAACTATTAAATATGGTATGAAAAGGCTGAACACAGCCAGGGCTGCATTGGAACGGAGCTTCGATGTGGGCAGGCAGCCGGCTCCGTGGAGGTCAGTCCATTCTGTTGTAGACTGAGAAGCTCCAGGGTCCAGGAGGAGCGTGGTCTAAACCCTGAGGCTCACAACAGATGCAGAAGGACATTCACAGGTGGTGTTATTTGAAAATCAAGGACGGTTTGGATTCAGATCAGAAATGTTCTGCATTTCCAAAGCAGTCCTACCAGACAGAATCAAAATGTTTCATTATGATTTTAAAAATAAAAGTCATAGGTGGTGGCATGCCAGAGACGTCCAAAATTCATTCTGTGCACTGAAGAGCTTACAACTGTCAACCCTAAACAGAAATCTAAGAAATCCACCAATAGGAGTCCAAAAATTTCGTCATGTTGACTTTTCAGAATAAATAAACCCTGTCAAATCCCTTTCTCTCTTCCTTTTTTTGGACGTAGCTGCAGGGTTTTGTAACACAGAGCTGCTTCTGAGTAGTGCGCACTGCACAGTCCGCTAGACACTGTTTGGTATCACCTCCTGGGGCAAAAGACTCGGGTTCGGTGCTCCAGCCCCAGTCCGACGGGGGCCCTTCACCCCGCCCCCACAGAGGTGCCCCGCGTCAGGATGACCCCTCAGTCTCTTCACCCACATTTCATCTACCGAAGGTGAACAGGAGACCTGGAGTTTTCTCCGTTACGTTTACTCGCTACGTACATTTGTGCAGAAACCTCTTTCTGAGCCTTGTTTGCTCATCTCAACTGTCAGGGCAGGACTGGGGGAAACAAGCGATTTCCTGAAGCTTCCATCCGACTCAGTGAACAACATATGACTGAATACATTTGATGAAATAAATTAGACCAAAAATGTAAATATTTGATAACTGGCTCTTGAAGGGTTATTTATCCCTCAAAGAAGAACACACATATTGGAAGGTTTAGCTTTTCCAGAGGAGCGTGCCAGGCCGCTCCAAGACCCGAGGAACTGCTCTCTGCTTCTGCTGAGCTCCTCCCTGTCTCCCTTAGTCAACAGTAACAGAGAAGGAAGAAAATGTGCATCTTCAACAACTGGAAATTCTGGTTTTCTGCTCCTTCTCACAGGTGTGGAGGAAACACGAAGGATGCTTTCCTACTGCAGATTTCAGTCCATAGTTTCTAACCTCTTCATGCTCAACAGATCCATCTGGGGGCAGAATCTTCTGAAAGCTACACATCATCGCTCGGAGGGTCCCTCTTCACTCTCCATGGCTGTCCATCTGCAAACCGCATCTACTTCTGCTGAGTGGTCATCAGAATCAAAGCCATCTCATTTCTTCACAAGAGCTTATTAGCAAACACATTCTATGCAGACAGCTCTCAAGACTCTTTTTTATTAGTTTAATTTTACTTTAAAAAATAAAGGGTCTCTGGAATCAGTTCCCTTTGTGTCTAAGACGTCCCAGAAGAGCAACAGCTCGGTCTTGACAGTGTCCGTGGAGAAAACAGACTCGGCGTGTGAACGGGCCCACGGGCCCCATCCTTCTCTGGAGGTCTGAGCGTGGCCAGGGAGGCCGTGGCTCACACAGGTCTTCAGAAGGTCGGATTGGGGGTTGGCGGAATCCGAGCCACACGCACCAGGCTGCCACCTTCCCTGGAGGGATCCTTTTGCCTGATGCTTTGGAACTCAGGAAAGGAAAGACCCAAAGTGCTTGAAAATTTCCCAGTAGGCAAAATTGCTGCGCGTAACAGCCAACCTACGCGTGCCAGTGCTTTCTGACTTAGCGGAGAGCGCTGCGATGCCACGTCCTGCCTCGGAGGTGTGCACTCTAGATGTGCTTGCAAAGCTGTTATTCTCCTGTTGGCTGAAAGCCCAAAGCATCTGTGTGTGTTAAGGCGTCTGTACTGTGCACCTGTGTTGAAAGTTCCTCGTCTATTTAAATGCGATCGGAGGTTGATTGAAGCGAGACCTTGAGAGGAAGTTTACTAAAATAAATGGGTTCTTTATCTTGTGAAAATATTACCTTTTTGTTTGATTTATTTATTGTTTTTGTTTTGATTTTGTTTTAGGAACTTGGTATTTGGTGATCTTTTCAGTCTTTGAATCATTCTACTGTGGTCAAAACTTCGGTACAAGCCCAGACTAGTGCAAGCAACCACACTGGTTTTAAAGACTAATAAAATAATGACGTTTCTTGTTTAAGTTATGAATGATTCTGTAAATTTCCATATGGCATTATTACAGTGTAAACACAGGTCATCAAAGAGATTCACACCTGGGCCAGCAAGAGAACCCTGGTGGCCCACTGTGAGGTGTTCTGGCAGGCCCATCCAGGGTCTACATGAAAGGACAGAGTGCCCGGGGGGGGGGTGTGTGGGCCCAGGGACGGATGGACAATATATAATTCAGGGCCCAGTGCATAGTAGGTGTTCAATAAATACTTGCTTGAATAATTGGGGGAACTCACCAGGCATTTAGTTATTTCAGTGCATGTGAAACACTAAGATGTCTTTGCTAAGTCCATTTGACAAAAACATACAAGGAAACCCATTGTGTTCTTCAATGTCCAGGGAGGATTTTCTTTTTACAGAGTGTTTGGTCAGTGATCAATCTGACTGAAATGTGTTGGCCCTGTTCCCTCTCCTTGGATGCTCTTCTGTGACCCTTCCAGTTGTCCACCCACAGTTCCCCTCTTCCTTCCTGGCTCCCTGCTTTCTCTGTCCCCTGCCCCCACTCTGCTTTCATATGCCTGTCTGAATCCCCATCCACCATGGCCCAGGCAGTGTCCACGGTCGGCCAGAGGCATGACTGCGAATCAATGTGGGTGAACGGTAACTCCCTGTCAGACACTGGAACAGCTGGGAGCCATGTCTGCCCCCACCCGTCAACTGAGACGTGAAACCGCATCCAGCCCAGGCCCCACCCAGGGTGGAAATGTGCCTGCCCTCTCTGCTGAGAGGCTCTGGGGACTCCCCCACCCGCCTGTGTCCATCAGATGTGCTGATGGGCATGAATGGGGTGGAGGGGGGAGTCCCTTGCCTGCTTGCACCTGTCAGCAGAGCTGATGGGCAGGGAAAGGTGGGGGAGGCCCCCTCCCATGCTGTCAACCAGCTGACAGACAAGTGTAAGTGGGCAAGGCCCCTGGCCTCTCCTAGCCAGATGGGGGAGTTGCTTGATTGGGGAGTGGATGGGGGTTCCGCTTGCCTGGCAGACTGAGGGGCTGTAAGCGTTGGAGTCAGAAGGGTCTACATAGACTAGGCTGAAAGGCAGGGCTGGTGCGCGTGTATGCGCGAACCTTCTTTTTAATGTGAAAATGTGGCCCCACATGCATGCCGTGGTACACTCCCTGAGCCACAGCATTTGTCTTAGAGTGGTTGGGGCAATGGCAACCTTTCATCCACGGAGTACGCTACAGAGGGGACTTGCCCGTAAATATGCTTTCAGAAATGAGGGAAAGATGCAAGGACCATATTTGTTAAGTTTGAGCTTCAAATTTGTAAGAAAAATACTTGAATATATTTTCCGTATTTATAACCCAAACTAATAAGCTTGTCTCTTATCTCTTGGTAGGAAAAGAATGTGGATTCTAAATCCTTCACCTCATGGTTTCAATTTTTTTTCTTTCTAGGTTAGAATCCCTTCACCCCAGTGACATTTAATGCAAAGATCTGGATGCAGATCTCAGGCATGAAAATTTGTTTTTGGTGAGAAATGTTATGTACTGCTCACTTAATTGGCATTTTTACCACGTTGATATGTTGAAACTTCCATGCAACTCAAGTTTTAGCCACAGTTTCATGGAAGTTGAGGCCTTTCCGGAAGTGAGTCCCGTGGAGAAGGCCGGCAATGGAGCCACACCCCTTGGAAAGGAAGTTGCGTAGAGGGTTTTGTGAAGGGTATCTGGCCGGCCCCACAGAACCTGTAAAAACATGGAAAATGTTTCAGTGATTCATGAGGTAAACAGAATGCTTTGTTTCATAGAAATTCAAAAAAAATCTGCAATTTGGAGGAAGGAATTTGGGATTTACTCCAATCCCATTTTGTTCCCATGTAATAAACAATGAAACGCCTAGTTTTGCATAGCTGGAGAGTTAGGTGTCAGCAAATCAAGAACAGGCTGTCAACAAAGTCTTACTCAAGGCAGAACTCTGTGTTATTCTGAAGATTAATTTGGGGGAAGGGTGCTTTAAGAAAAAAAGTTGTATCACTTAAAAAATTTCCTGATTATGGTCTCTTGAAATAGTTCAGTAAAAACAATCAACAATCAATGGGATCATATAATCTCAGAAATTTGTGGGGGAACATCTTACAGATAGTCAACCATGTGAAGCCAAAGTCAACCCATTATTCAAGAGTATGTAACTTCTCTCACCAAAGAGTGACACTGGGAAGAGTGGACACAAGCCATTGAACCTGAGGGATAGTAAATGCATCCCCTACACCTTGAAGTACAGCTGTTATTCCTACATTCCTAAGCCCTAATTTCATCATGTTGACTCACTAATGAATAACGTATCAAACCAGGCTTTCAACAGATAGAGAATTTGTTGTTTTGCAGCTGCTTCTTTTTTTATTTTGAGGCATACAGACACAGTGCTTTTCCTGACTCATCAGTAGAGATTCTGTTGTTTGGGCAAGTGTGCTGGGGTGGCATGGAGCATCGTTTGGGTTCTTCATTATCAACTTGGGCATTAATGGTCGGGTTAAAAAAAAAAAGTCTCAACCAGACCAGGGAAGAGAGGCTTTTATTTCTGTTTTGTTTCCTTTTATGCCTGGGAAACTTGAACGTGTGAGCCATACTAACGTGACAGGTACACGCTGAAAGACAGCACTTGTCTTTTCATTTGGAGCCATGAGTTTATCCTTACTTCTTAGGTTGGTCTTTGCTTCAAGCATAGAATCCAAAAAAAGAGAAGTGAGAATCATTCTGTGAGTTCCTGGACTGGTTTCCTTTTATGCTCTACACTGGTCATTTTATACGTGGAGTAGCACATCTGGTTTGAGAAGCCACATTTAGAAAGGAAGCCCGAAGAGAAGAATATCCAGAGGGGGATCTCGTAAATGGCAAAGGTCTTTGACAACATGGTATGAGGAATAGCTGAAGATACTAGGGAAATTTAAACCGGGCAGGAGAACGCTTAGCTGGGGCCTTAAAGGATTTGTGAAATACATGTGAAAGAGACATTACAGGATAGTTTTGGTCATGTTGGACACCTGAGCTAGGATCCACCAAAGAGTCAAGTTATAGTGCACTAGGCATGGGGCAAATTAAACAATGGTATGCTCAGTAGAGCCTTGAGCCCACAGTATTCATAAGTGGCTGGGAGACATATCTCAGGAATGTTGGAGAGAGGATTCCTTCTTTTGAGTGGGAGTTTGAAGTGAAAGAGTCTAAATGTTTCCTCCAAGGGTGTATGATTCAATCACAAAACTATTTAGAATACTTGGGTCAGGATAGAGCCAGGATTTCCCTCTTCATTATAGATCATTTGAGCTTTTTCAGACTTAACACTATGAAGGTTTGTTTTTAAGCGTAACAGAACAGATTTATCAAGTTTTCTCATATTAAGCCACAAGTTGATTGCATATTCAGTTTGGGTGGTCATATGTCACCTTGCAGACAACCAGCTAATATGAAAGAAAAATGGAATGAGCCTTAAAATGGTAAATTTGGACTGCCTGATAAATAAATACACCCTAAAGATTCAATAATTCAGCACTTTGAGTTATTTATCTCTCTCAAAAGATTTCTGAAATCATTCTTTACTGTTTCGCCTGATTAATTCTTTCATCTCTACGATGAAGATCACTTTACCCATGGCCACTGCACAGACTGAGTTATTAAACAAACGGCAAGGTGATAAACAGGTTGATGTTAATCAGTTAAAACTGTAAAGAGCCTGGGTGAGCAGGCTGGGAGGATAGCTTTAATACTAATCATGATTTTGAGAGCTACAGCTGCTATATGTCTGTATATTCATAAAGCATAAGAGGGTAATTTGTAAGCAAACTGGTCATCGGCACAATGCTATCTGCGTGGCAAGGAGCAGGTCCGAATCACTTGTGTGAAGTACCTACTTGAATTTCTTTAGGGCAATTGGTTGCCAGTCTTTTTATTGGGAGATGAAAACAGTAGCGATGGCTGGAGTTTTACTGCGGCACCCAAGTGAAAATCTGGGAATCACATAGACTTCCAAAAAAATCACTGAGTTGAGAAAGTCATCTTCCACTCCAGAGAAACAGTTTGTGCATATTTGCAAGGACTGAATTAAATATTAATGGCTTATTATTATCATTATCATTATTTACATGTTATAGGAAACCTGGACATAAGTTATTGCGTGTTTTTGTTCTTCACATTCCTTAGATGTTCTGAACCAGGACCCAAAACATCATCATGGCTGGTTGGTGAGAGGTGACAAGTTTGGGTTCAAGCAAGGGATTAATCTGCAGAAGCAAAGATCTGAGTCATAAACCAGCCTCCTTGAAGCTGTCTTTCCTCATAAATGGACACGATGAGCTGATGACACATTTCTAGGTAGAAGATCTTTCCTTTGGTAAAAAGATCAGAATGATACGTGGTTAATATTTAAATATCTGAGCAAGCGGTTAATGCATGATGCTGCTGTCACTGTGTAGACTGGAGTGACAGGGGGTAGGGGGTCTCCAGAGCAGGGCAGCAGTGGAGGGCTGACAGTGCCCACACTGGATTACAAGGAGAAGTTTGTGCCCCCACCACCTCCCCCGAAAGATAAAGCAACACAAGTAGGAGAATAAGGATAAGAAGTCAGATTTCTTGGGGCGCCTGGGTGGCATAGTCGTTAAGCGTCTGCCTTTGGCTCAGGGCATGATCCCAGCGTTATGGGATCGAGCCCCACATCAGGCTCCTCCGCTATGAGCCTGCTTCTTCCTCTCCTCAGGTTTCTCATTTATCTCCCCTCCCTACTTTCACTGTATCCTGTGTTGGCTCTACAAGTTGAACATGATGGTGGTAGAAAGGACACTTAGCTTTATTTATAACAGCACCTCCTAAATTACAGCAGATTGTTTTTCTGGAAAAAAAAAAGGAGGAGTACCCGGACATTTCCATTATTAACTGCTCCTGGGCAATTTGGGAATGAAACAAGCCCAGTAAGTTTCCTGGGGTTTTCAGGAGCCTTGGGTGCACCAACGTTGTGCTCCAAGATGGACAGCACGTACGGCTTCCTGAACTTATTTGCCCATAAAATCCTTTTTCATGGAATACCTATTAATATCTCAGAACACAGTATGGAAAACTCTGGTTTACTCTATTAATTTGCGTACTAACCCCTTTCTCCATGGATAAGGCAGCAGCAAACACGGTCCTTGGTCAAGTCTGAATTTGTAACAAATTCTAAATTGGCGAAGACAAATTGGTGACATTTTACCCTTGTGACATTTCTTTTTTAGGATGTGCACTAAGCAGCAGCTACCATGACACCCCAAGTGTGCACACAGTTTGCCTGTTCTGTGAAATGTCTCAAGAAAAAAGTCTTTAATGAGCCAGTAACTTTAGACACTACTTCAAAATCTATTTGTTCTACCTGACACCAAACACATGTCATGGAGATTACCCCGGATAATAATAATAATAATAATAATAATAATAATAATAATAATAATAATTCTGAAAAGCATTACAGAAATAAATGAAAAAACAAGAACAAAACCGAAACCCAACAAAAATCTGCATACGTGTCTTTACCTAGCATTCCGCAGACATAATTGACATTAAATTGTGTTTTGCAATGGACAGAATAACCTCCCCACAAACTAGTCTTCTGATACATTCTTGCTGGCATGCAGATGTCAGTCGAAAACGTCTTCGAGAAGGCACAGTTGTCTTAGCTTCCTGCCCTTGCAATGCTTAGGAGAGCTTTAAGCAGGAACAAGGGAGGGTGCTAATGCATAACACGCCTGAAACCCTTAATGAAAGTAAAACAAAGCTGGAGATAGGATTTAACTACCTTTGTTTTAAACTGAGCTGCTATGAAGCTCTGCTCTGTAACCCTTTGTTTTATGCCCCTGCCAGGTTGGGGGGTGGGGGGTGGGAGGTCATGGCTCAGACACACCCGGTTCTAATTGAGCTCATTAACACTCTGTTTAACACTCACCCTCCTCTGTATGTAAGAAGACACTTACATACAGATATGTGTATAGATATTTCTAGGGTGTAGCTGTTCTATTTTACAACATAAATAAATCTGATCTCAGCCTATTGCAGCAAATTGACACTGTCAGATAAGTAACAGCACTACCATGGCTATATTCTGAGTTTATTCACATATTTAGGCTTTTGGAATTATTAGTAAAATAGTAAAAAATTATTTGTAGTTTCACAGCATGTGAAGATTTCCTAAAAATAATCTCATAAATCATTTAACTGGATGGCAATGCACAATGACTCCTTGCTTTAGTATATTGTCTAGGGTTTATAGAGAACACACGAGTCTTCCTTCAACCTGAGATCTTTCTTTATTTAGATCCTTGCCCTGCAAGGTCCATAGCTTTGTTTTTTCCTCTCTTAGAGTCAAACTTCTATCACCTTTTACAAGATGTGATAATTCCAAATATCAATATATTCTCTCCATGGTGTGATTAAGTTTAACAGATAATGACAATATGATATATCCATCTGGCAGCTAGAATTCTTTTATGATATCAAAATTATTGTTGATATTATTACCATCATCATTATTAATATTAAAACAAGTAGTATTTGCAATAATTCGATAATTCCAACTGTATTAATGTAGATATTTTTCATACTGATCACCTAATTAAAATTAGAAATAAACAGTTTTTTTCTTATTTTATTGAAATCTAAAGTGATATAAAGTAATTTATAATCCCCATTGATTTAATTGTGTTTCCAGGGGAAAAAAATACATATATAATTACCAAGAAAATAAGTCTCACAAAAAAGAACATCAAACCGAGTTCCCACCATGTATTAGGCATTTTCCAGCTGTTATTTCGAACACATACAGGGTCTGGAGTTTTTTACATATGAGGAAACTGAGGCTTAGAGTATGAAACAGCTAGTAAGGATGAAGCCAGGATTGCAGACTCTCCCATTCCTTCCTAAGTACTATTGGGCTCCTTCCCTGGGAGTCTCTCAGGTGACAGAGTGTTATACACGTGCAAGAGCCGCCGTGGCCAACATACGGCTAATATTCCAGACTGTAACTTAATTTCATTCAATTTTGTTCAGTTACATAGAAAGCACTCAGTTATTCCCATTTAGTGTGTGTATGAGGTTGCACAGGGAATGTTCTATGTCATCGCAAGGCTGTCTGCTTTCCTTGGTGAATACATGTTTGATCAGTTTTGCTAAGAAATCATTAGGTAAGACATCCGAGTGCTTAGACCAATGTTACAAACTCTTGCGACCACAGTAATCCAGCCTCCACTTACCAATCGTCAGAGTACCCCAGCCAGTCTAGAAACACGATTTCAGCACCAAGTGGGACAGCAGTGTTGTCAACATGTGCAGTGTCTCCCTAAGTGTGTTTCTTCTGCTCTAACTGAAACACACTTGTGTTTTCAGAGACTGGCCTGTTTATCCCGTTAGGTCTCCTCCCTGAGGGTTTCTAAAGATGACAAAGAAGAGGACTATATCCTTTGTCCCCGAGCCCCCAGCCCTGCAAACCTGATGGGCTTTTCATCTCCCCAATGATTTTTCTTATTGAGTCTTATTTATTAATAGGAAAAACTAAATATACTTATTACTACTAGTGAAAAAAAAGCACAGATTGGTAATTTTTAAAAGGTAAATATCTTTCCTCATCTTCTACCCAGGAGTTTGTTTTGGAGCTTAGCCTGTTAATCATTGTAATAGCTGTCCTTTCCTTGGTATGGTGTATAAATTCAACAGCACACACTGAGAGAGTTTTCTGGTTACCATTCAACAATCATAGAAAAAAGATCATTACACTATGATTCAGTTTTCTCAATACCGCATCATGGATATTTCTGCCAATCAATAGCTATACAACTCATTCTTATTAATCACTGTATAACACTTCAATATAGGGATAGATACAATTTATTTACTCACTAGTGAATATTCATGGATATCCCTATTGATCTTGTTTTTTTTGATACCATACACAGAACAATGTTTAGATACTCTTACATATTACTCATTTTTACATTTCTGTATTTTATGTTCCCAAAAGAAAGACTGCTATCACAAAGACCATGCACTTCTTGATTTAATAAATGACTCTCCAATAGACTGCAAGAATTTAAATTCCTAGCAATAATTTGTGAAAATGAGTATTTCCAAGCACTCTCACTCAAACTGACAATTATTGCACTTTTGAAATTTTGCTGAATTGGTGAGGTTAAATAAAGTTTCTTACTGTTGCCTTAATTCACATTAATCTAACAGTGGGGTTCAGCATCTTTTCTTATGTATATTGGTCATATGGACTGCCTTTTCTGTAAATTGACTCACCATTAAATCTTGTTTGCCTTTTTCTGATCAATCTGAGGAATCTGATGATAGCCATCCTTTGACATTTGCGTATGTTGCAAGTATATTCCTACTACATTGTTTGTCTTTGACTGTATTACCTTTCACCATTTAAAAAATTGTGATCAGATAGGTCTGTCTTTCGTTTCTGGATCTTTGTTTTTTAATAACACAAATATCTCCCAAAGTGTTCTCAAATGTTCTATGTAGTTTTAAAGTTTTTTTTTAAAGATTTTCTTTAATATATGGTATAAGTGGGGATTGAGTTTTGTTTTCCTCGAAATGAATAGTTATGCTTACACGGTTTATTAAGTACCCTTGTATCACGGTCCTGAATTGAAATGTCACTTTTGTCATACATTGTTTCTGTATGCACTTTCCGTACACACGTCCTAGTATGTTCTCTCATGCCAATGTCATATTCCTTTTCATGAGAATGACCTTATGTAAATTTGAAAATAGGTTAAGGCAAGTATCTGCTCATTACTCTGGTATTTAAAATTCTACTGGGATGCCTAGGTGGCTCTGTTGGTTAAGCAGCTGCCTTCAGCTGAGGTCATGATCCCAGGGTCCTGAGATTGAGCCCCGCATCGGGCTCCCTGCTTGGCGGAAAGTCTGCTTCTCCCTCTCCCTCTGTCCCTCCCCCTGCTCATCCTCTCTCTCTGTGTGTCTCAAAAATAAATAAATAATCCTAAAAAATAACAAAATAAGATAAAATTATACCATCCATTCTAAAATATTCACTTTCCTATATTGTTTCAGTCAGATTAGGCTAGGCAAATAGGAAACAAATAATTCTGAAGTTTTAATGCTTAACTCAACACAGGTGTGTCTCATTCAAATCCCAGGTGGGAATGGGTTAATGAAGTTCTTCTCCACTTGATGACCTCAATTGGATCCAAGTCCTCCAACTTGTGGAATCGCCATTTCAAAATGAACCTTCTGAATTTGTCTTCACAAAAGAAAAGTTAATAGAAAAACACACTCACTCTTAAATACTCCATTGGCCAGACTGTTCATGTGGTTTCAAATAAGAATAGAGCAGATCGTGATATGCTGATAAGCATGTGGAATTTTGGTGAGCAGGATTGTCTCTGCCTCATACCTGGGCCTTTTGAGCCATTTTACTCAGTTCAAAATAAACTTTTATTCTGATTAAAATTGCATCACATGTGCAGTTATTTGGGAAAAATTAAATTTGTTTTATTTATTTATTTTTTATTTATTTTATTTTTTTAGTTTTGGTTGTGGTTTTTGCTTTTTTTTTCTTATAATAATATTTTTATTATATTATGTTAGTCGCCATACAGTACATCCTTGGTTTTTGATGTAAAGTTCCATGATTCATTAGTTGCGTATAACACCCAGTGCACCATGCAATATGTGCCCTCCTTACTACCCACCACCAGCCTATCCCATTCCCCTACTCCCTCCCCTCTGAAGCCCTCAGTTTGTTTCTCAGAGTCCATAGTTTTAGATTTTAAGATTTCCTACTCAGGAAAATGACACTTGTCAGGAAATGTCTACCTGACCTGTTTTATGTTCTTCAATAAAATTATGGTACACATCTTTTAACTTTCTTATTCATCTTTTTCCTAAGTATTTTATAGTTATTGTTCATTTAGAAAAATGAAATAATTTGTTTCCATTTTTATTTCTAACTAATCATTGAAAATATAGAGAACTGTGGCTTTGTATATTTAGCTTATATCTAGCCACCTTAGCAAATTTTATGATACATTCTAGTAGTTTTTATTAGTTTCTTTTTCTTTTCTTCTGGAAAGACAACATCATATCTTTATATGATAATATATTATATATATGAATATATGAATATATATGAATATATATTATATATATACGAATATATATGGATATATATGAATATATATGGATATATATGAATATATATATATACGGATATATATATGATAATATATTTCCTGTTCTCCACTATAATAAGCCAGTTATTTAACATTTCTTCTTGTACCAACTAGACTCTCAAAAACAATATTGTGCAATTGTTGAATTCCTTTTCTTTTAGCGATAGCCCCCAGACAACCGCAGTAGAAAACACCATGCTCATCTTTATCTTGCAATCTCCTTCAAAGCCCATATGTGATCCATCATTAAGCTTTGAGGCCTATCTCTTCCTCTATACTCTGACAGCCTCAGGTCATACTTCCACCATGTTAACAAGATTATTAGAATAATTTTCTCTAATAAATTATTAGACTAAACTTAGTCTGCCTCTAGAGTTGCATTTCCATACCAAACTCTAATAGTGATGCTCCTTTTGTTAAAACATCCGATTGCCTATAGTCTTAAGAGCAGGATTCTTAGCATTTACTCTCCACTCATTTCCTTTCACAAGCAGGTACTTATCTAATTTGGGGTCATTATATCTAATTTTTTGGTCATTACCCACTCTGAGCTCTGTCAGTATGTCAGTGTGAGCATACTTTCTCCTCAGCATAGAAGCTCCTGACTTTTCCTATAAATATGGTTCATTTTAGCCGTATGGATCAGTCCTTCCTTGCCATTACAATGACTTCTCTCTTGCAGGGATTATGACTTCTTAACTGAAGTTACTTTCAGAAACCAGTACAAACCCTTCTCCTCAGATTGTTAATGTTCATCTCCTTTCTTATTGTTAGAATGATTCAGAATGCACAGGATGGCAGTGCATCTGACCAACCACTGGACAGAACTTCTATGACGTACTAAGTTACTTGATGCAACAGAGTAATGTTTCTACAGGTATGAAGAGCTTGAAGTAGCTGCTCAATTCAAAAGGGTCAGAAAATGGCCTATTACAACATAAAGGACTGTGAACTTGGAGAAAACGTAGTAAATTGATCTTTTCAAACTACTTGTTGTTGCTATTATTATTTATTATTATCATTATTATTATTATTATTATTTCTTAAGGAGATAGAAGTGAAAAAAACAAAATAAAACAAAACCCTCACAGGCCTAACATTGTTAAGACTGGATATACAAACATGCACAGGCTTCGCTTCCACCATTTAAGCATATTCACCCAGAAGCAGTGGAAAATATAACCAGGATGAAATTTCATGAATTCAAATTTCTGAGTCTTTCTCACTCACATACTGCGGAAAGCTGTTTGCCTGCCCCAGAATACTGAGGCAAAATTCTTTTCCTTTTCAGCACTTTCATTACTGGGAAGAGGAAGAAAACTCAGTCTCAAGCCAGTTTCCAAGGCCGTTACCATCCATTCTGTGCTGTGTACCTCATCTAACATCCCTGGGCTGTGCTTCTCCCAGTCACCTCATGCTCTGCTTTCTCTGTAATTTTCAAGTAAATATTTAGACATTGCCATGATTCTGTGTTTTAACAGGGTTATGAAATCTTGGCTACAGATCCAAGTTTTTCATACGTGAAGCCTCTGTGAGGATTCAAATTCAGGGCTGTTTCTCAGGAATGTACTCAACGGGACCATGAGATTAAAGATACTACAAACAGACCTTACCCTTATTCTTATCTTGAGAAGGAACTACCAAAAATAGGTCTAGTAATTCTCTCCTAGAGTAAAGAAAACAGTGGTAGAGCTTGTCAGTTATCACTTAGTCTTTGTTACTAGAACTTCAAGGTTACAAGAAAACCACTGATCCCTGGAGAGCTGTGCTGTTTATTCCTCGGTAACTTTGTGTTTGGATCCTGTAGTAGCAGCTGGCTTAAAACCAGTTTGCAAGACAGTCCCCTGCCTGACTTTCCTCCCCTTCCTTTCCTTTTCTGTTTTCTTTCTTGATGTTGTTATGTGCAGTTCCCACAAAAGCACAAAACGATGGGCAGCCTTACAAACACGACCAAGAATGGAGAGCATCATTGTGGAGAGAGCAGGGGAGCCAGGCCCGTGTTCCCCAGGGCAGCACCAGGCTCTGCACGGATGCTGAGCATCGAATCTTCTCCAACAAGGCGTGATCGCCTGCCTACGTTCTGGGATGTCCATCTCGCCAGAAAACCCACTAGCATAAATAAGATATTCGCATTTTACTCATCAGGCTTCAGATTCCTCGCATCTTCCCTTGAAGGGGAAGTCAACCCCAGTGGGAGGCTCTGACTTGGCACATATTCCATCCCTTTCTCTCAGACTTCAGTCAAAGTAGTTAATGTTTCTGATCAATCTCCATAACTCTTCACTGCTGGCTTGATGAACAAGCAGAGACACAACGTGCCTCTACTGATCTTTCCTTTATCTAAAGTGATGCTTTTTTCATTGTGGATTTTTTTTTTTATTGCACTGTGATACGATTTATCTTGCTTACACTCTTTGGTCCCTTCTTAAATTTTGTATCCAAGATTAGTGCCTTACTCACCTCGTGCTCATCCCAGTCCTCAGACTAACAAATAAACCTAGGAAACATTAAAACTGCCAACTGAATTGCCTGATTGGTTTGAACATGTTTAAGAGCAGTTAATTTTTACTTCTCATGCTTTGTTTTTATCTGCAAAAAATTAAAAAAAACCTTTATTTCATGTGAGAGGAAGGAAAAAGGGCTGAAGAGCTACCCCAGATTATCCCATTCCCAGGCCAAAGCATCAAAGTAGATTTTAAAATACACAATAAACTTCCTGAACAAGTATTTTGTCAGATGTGGGTTGAAAACAACTACAAAATTGATTTTGTTTTTTAGGGATCTCATCGAATCTGTGGTCACTCACTGATGAGAAGGTACTTGGAAACCGGCTTCAGTGGTTCATGCTGTGGAGCTCTGCTTTTGTTCTGGAAAACAAGCTATCAGAAGAGCATACCGTGAAATGGTAAAGAACACAGGACAAATGCACTTCATTTGTGCAGGGAATATTTTTATGAAAATGTAGAGGGCTTAAATTATATTCTAAAAACCCTATGATAAAGAGCATTTTAAAGTTGTTTAATAAAGAAAATGGTTTAATTGTCTTTTGTCTACTAAGAAATATTAAAGTATAGATTTTTTTGTACTGGGCAAGATTTTAGAAAGCGTCTAATGCCGATCAATCCATAACTTCATAGGTGAGGAAACTGGGCTAAAAAGAAAGGGACAATTTTTACTTATTGAACTTTAAATCTCATTAAGCGATTCCAATTTATTCATGGAGAGCGTGAATGTCCAGTGTTTTGTGGCTTAAACAGTGAAATGCTTTTTCAGTTAGTTGAATGCTGGGAGCCCCTGAATATTTTTCTTCTAATAGTAAATTTTCCCCTTAGGAACCATGATGCTGGTCCTTCTCCATTAATGCGTGCCTCCCCCATGGATGGGAGTGCCCCCGACGTATTTTCCTCCATCGCGCAAGGTCATACTCTCCCCGAGTAATAAAGGCTTCATAACATTATGGAAACAAATGAGGGATCCCGTTATGTTTGTTCGTTTGTTTGTTTAGCCCCACTGAAGTATTAGATAATCTACTGCAGTAATACATTTATAGATGACAAACGGAGTGAATCCAGCCCGTTATCAGTCATTTAAATTTGGTCTTTGCTTTAGCAATGTAATCAAAGAGACAGAAATGAATGAACTAGAAATAGGAAGAAGATTTCATAAGACCAGCCACCCTGAAACCCCATGTTTCTATCACTTACTCTCTTCTTTTCCTAATGTTCTCGTGAGTTGTTTGTTGATAAGTGTCTTTCAAAATTCATACTTTCTACGTTTCGGCACTTTCTCCCCCCAGTGTAAAAGTGGGTTTGTGTGAACGTGCGTGTGTAACATATTTAATGCCTATTTTGAAAAGACATCTATTAATATAAAATACTTTTGTTCTACACTGTCTGAATAAACATCCTAGCTCCATCACACAGAATAGTGTATGGCTGCATAGCTCTAAGCCCCATGAAGGTAGAATTTATGTCTTTTTCTGAAGACCTTAGTACAGTTGTTGGCACAGGGTAACCACTCAAGAAACATTTAATAATAAATGCATGAATATAGAGATGAATAAATGAATATTACTAAAATTTCTTATCTCTGTCCTTTCAAGGGAAAGCTTCAGTTATTTATAAAATTAACAATTTCTGTAGCTCAATGACATATTGTCATTTTATGTACTGTCTTTCACGGACTTTAAAAGGCAGACAATTTTAATTTGCATTTAGATAGATCCATGTCAGTAAAGAACAATAAAAATATAATTAATGTGAGAATTGTTATTGAAACAATGGATTCAATCACACATTTTTCCATACACTGAACTTTGTTATTTCTCTAAGGTTTATATTTGTAAAACTATCTAAATATCACAGATTTGAATAATTCCTCTTTTACTGATTTGTCTTTTAGAAAATTCAGGAAGAATGTTTCAATGATGTTGGACAGAGAGTACAAGTTGGAAGGAAATTAATGCGAAGTATTCTTTCCAACGTCATTGGTCCAAGCTGCCTGGATTCCAGTCTTGAACCCGAGCTCCGCGCCAGCCAAACTAGCGGCCTGACTGGTCCTGAGCTATGCAAACACGCGACTTCCTGCCAACTCTGCACACTTCACTCAGAATTAAGGGGGTACCAACCTACTTGGTCATCAAGATAATTAATATTTCAGTGCAATATTTTTAAAAAACAAAAATCATCACCAGCAAATTCCATGATAAAAAAAACAGCACAGCTTTAATAAAGACAGGATCAGCAGGAGAGTGTTGAGGTCTCCGATTGTCCATCTAGGCAGCAATGAGGATTGTGCAAACTGATTGGAAACGCTAGAAAATTTGACTAAAGAGTCAGACCTCCTGCTGGGTTAGAATTCCTCTCCGGTTCTGAGTCTCCCCACCCCCACCAGGCTATGCTCCCTCTTCTGATCAAAATTTTCCCATTCAGTACCTCTCATCTTTCTTATTTAAAACAATGCATATAATATTTGTAAGCTTAGTATAACAAATTTTAAAAATATCATCTGTGGGAAAGGCTGTGTAAAGTATTTTAATACTTCGGCTTAAAAATGTGGTCTTTATAATATGAGATAAAAATATTAATTTTGTTCTACAGAATAACTCATCATAACACAACCCATTATTATGTGACTTTCGGTTAGCCAGGAGTCTAATTAAGCAACTCAAGCAAAACAGCTGCCTCTTATAAAGCACACAGCAAGCCCAGCTAGCCTATCGGTCGTTTCTAATCCCGAGCACAAGCATTGAAGGAACTACCAGTGCAGTGGCATATGCATTGTTTCCAGCAGATAATGAACCCCCGTGGCTGCCCCTACACGGTCCTGGAAGACAGTCTTTTCTCAGCACTGGTGAAAAGATGAAGTAAGTTAAACTAGAGGACGTGTGTTGTGTGTGTAGCCTGGTGGCCAAGGCCAAGAAGGATGCCCGAGGAAGGAGAAGTTGTGTCTTTGTTGCTAAGATTCCGTGCACTTATGTAGTTTAGACACTTGGCTTCTTACAAACACGTCAGACAAAATAAAGCCTCGTTAAAATGCTCATGTGTTTGGCCAGCACATTTCCAGCCTCTTCTGGAACATTCCGCAGTCTCTGCAGAACTTTGGCAGCTCTGCTGCGGACTGCAGGGGGGGCCCTGGCTCCCTGGCCTTCAGGGGCAGTTCCAGGAGGCCTCTGTGTGACTCAGGGCTGCCGTCTGCACGGGCTGTTCTGGAAGAGGTCCATACTCTGAGGCCACAGTGACCCAGCAGGCTTTGCCCGGCCGCCCGGGGACCCTGCTCTTGACGTAAAAAGTTGGGGGCCTAGCCTCCTAAGCCGTTCCCTCCAGCTATTTCAGGTCCGTACTAAGAGCATTAAGCAAATTACAGCCCTGGGGGAAGTGCAGAGAGAAAGAAGGAGCTTCAGCCCTCCCTACGACTTAGGTTAAAAAGAAAATGAAAACAGAAAAAAGACTTGGTCCAACCAACCATGTCTACAGAAACCTTTTTTTTCTTTTTTCCAAGTCCCCAAGCCTGGTAATTGAACTTGCAAATGAATGTGGTGCTGGGCATCAAAGAGCCCCCCAGCCCGTCTGTCCAGCAGGCCTCTGTGCACACAGTGCTGTCCGATCGTGCGGTCGTCACAAACAGACTGGCAGCTATGGGTGCCCCACGTGCCCCAAGCCCGTCAGACCCCGGGGTCTGACCTGGTAACTCAGCATAGCAGTGGCGTGCTGGGGAGGGTCTCTGTTGTCTCTCTTCTGGGGGTGGGCAGTAGAGGCCCAGTGGTGGTGGGAAGCTTGCAGCCTGGCCCCACACCCCGGGGCCTCAACTGCCCCCAGCACAGAAAGCCCAAGAGGGCCTGGCCCCGGGCTCATTCCTGGCTGGGCTCTTTTGCTGCCCTGCGGCTGAGCACCCCCAACTCTGGACTGGGTCCACTACCTGGCCCTGAGCTGCCACGTCTATTCTAATGTCTTAAGGAGTATCCTTCTGAAACAATCCGTGTGTCCGCTCTCCTCCCCGGTAGCCCACCTGTTCACAGGGGTCTGCTAAAGAGTTGTGCAATTCAGCAGGTATCTCGCATAATCGTGTGAGCTCTGCTGGGCCCCCCAGAGCTTCCCCACAAAGGAGTCTGCAGCTGACGGCCTGGCCCTGGGTAGGAGCAGCTGGCCGGGTCAGGTCCCTGCGGCCAGGGGAACACATGACCACACACCAGGGTTTCCTCTCTCAGCCTAGAGCCCGAAGTTCAACATCCAGTTGTCCCAGAGCCGAGCTCCTGCTGGAGGCCCTAGGAGAGGGTCCTTCCTCCCTTTTCCAGCTGCTGGTGGGTGCTGGGGTTCCTGACTTGTGCTCACATGGCTTGGTTCTGTGCCTCTGCCTTCATGTGGCTCTCTTCCATGTCTCTACGTCCCCATGTTCTCACATGACCTGCTTACAGGGTCACTAACCACTGGATTTAGGCCTCACCTACTCCAGTATGACTCAACTGACCGGATCTGCAAACACCCCATTTCCAAATAGGATCCCATTCGGATGTTCCACTTGGGCACAAATTTTGGGGGAACACTCTCCCTGGAGATGAGAATGAAAGGTGCAACACACTTTTAACCAGACTGTGGCAATCAAGCAAATGAATTGTATTTTTACTAGAAAATGTGAGACAATACCATTTATTGGAATTGGACACGGTATGGAGTTTTAAATACTTACCTAGTTCTGTTTTTTTTTCTCTTTACTGATTAATTAATAAATTATTTCACAAGTTCATGTTTCCATAATCAAATTAAAGTATTTTGATGTCCAAATATTCACTATATATATAGCACTCTTAAACTTTAAAAAAAAAGAGAGTATTCACTTGAGGTAAACCGATTAGGAGAGGTGGTGGGAACAGGATTTAAGGAACCTTACTTTTCCAGCCCATATGCCTTCATCAAAGATGTGTTTATTCTCGTTAGAGCCTGGAAAACCCAAATAAAGTTCCATTACTTTGAGAAAACAAAGTGGGTTTTCTGCACACACCCATTCTCCCTCTTTGAAGCAAATCAGCAGGAGATCAGGTAGAGAAAGAGCGTGAATCCCACCTGCTTCTGTTGTCCAGACCCCTCCCTCAAGCTCCCTGAGCTTCTGGGTCCTATCAGAGGATTTGCTGAATTGTTTTATTTCAATGATGAGAATTCCCCCACTCGATCCACTCTTGCTTGCGCAAAGACCCAGGAAGAGTGGAGGGACCTGGTCCACAGGGAAGACAAGTAGAGCGGGTGTTGGCCAGTAGACCTGTGACCAGGACACACCTGAGCCAGTGGCTGGAGCTGAGGAATAAGTCAGCTCAATCCATTTCCCAATCCTTGGCAATTTGGGGACCCCCAATAAAAAATAATCCACAGATGTCTGGACACCTTAATAAAACATGTGAACGCGAACACATACTGGGGAGGGGGTGAGCCTGGGGGTGCCTGGGGAAGGGCCCACGCTGGTAAAGGGCTTATTCAATTCTCAGAACGTGTGTCTCAGCTCTGGCCTTACATCGTGAACCTTGTTACTCCTCAGTAGACCGTCTTGACTCAGGCATGCCACTGCGTTGGCCTCCCTCCCAATGCCCAGACCGCTGTCCTGACACTTCGAGTGACCACGGGATTGTGCAGTTCAGCAGGTCCCGCTGCCCTGTCCAGACAGCCTCTGGCCCCCAAGGTCTGGGAATGGAAGACCCCAGTTGAGGGTCCTCAAAGTGACACATGAGGCTTTGCCTCGTTACCAACCAAAGTAAAAAGAGTTGACAAGTGGGAGAAATTCTCTCCAGAGTAATAAAAAGCCAGAGGACAGTGAGCAAATCTTGAACCAAAATGTGTGGAAGGACAGCTGGAGCCATGGGACATGGGATCAAGTTGGAAACACTGGGAGGGAGACGATGAGAAGGGCCAAGAGCCTGGCCCAGGAGTAGGAACAGGGTCAGGCGGTCGGGGGACCAGGCCCCAGAGCTGTTGTAATAGAGGTCAGGGGCAGTGAGGCAGGCAGGGCTTGGGCTGTCCTCACTGGCCACATCTGAGTGAGGACATGCCGAGGAGGCTTATGGAGCCCCACGGCGCCCCAGGAGCACCCAGACTTTATGCATGTCCTCAGGCATGGGACTCCATCCTCTGAGGGAAGCAGTGTACGTGGCATCACGTTGTGCACAAGACGGGGACGCACCCAATGCCTTCATCTCCCGCAGGGCCTCTTAGAAGTCTGCTATATGCTAACTGATGTCCTTACTCCCAGTCTGTAGCCTATCGTTCACTTGCAAGAATGAGCATTCTGTTCACTGGATACTACTGGATAATTCTTTTGAATAATTTTACATTTTCCTGACTTAAGACTCAAAGGTATCCCTCTTACCGGGCAACAAATAAACAAGTTCATCTCATCCATGACCCACCTGCCTCCTCATCTTACTCTCTCCCTCCTGCACCCCTCCCTTCTCCCTGCTTCCTTCCTTCCCTCCTGTCTGCCCACCTCCCGAAATCCCCTCTCCCTCCTTTCCTTCCATTTTGCCTCTCCTTCTTAACAGATATTTATCGAGTACCCATTTGGGACTGGGCTCTATTCTAATAACTATGAATTGGTGTCATTCGGCCACATCCACACTCTTTTATGTCCTCCATGAAGTGAGTTCCATTGCCTTGACCAAATGCCCCTAAACCTTGGTCACCTGTAAGTTGGCAGCTAAGCTGTGCATTCCAATGGGGTATGGCTGTAAAGTTAAATTTAAATGAACCTGTCATGTACTGTTGTTTCTAATGCCTGTTCCACACAGCCCCTGTTCTAGTGCATGTGATCGTAGGGGCATAGGGTCCTGAAACCACTGAGCAGGCCCTGGGCTTCCCTTTCCCACATGCCACTGACCCTTAGTGAGATCCTCAGCCTTACTTGTCAGTTTGACTGGGTCACGGGGCCACGGGTCGCTCAGACATTTGGTTAAACATTCTTCTGCGTGTGTCTGTGAGGGTTTCTAGATGAGGTGAACATTTAAATCAGTAGATCGCGTAAGTATGGATTGCCCTCCCCTGGGGTGGGCGGGCCTCATTCCAGTTGCTGGAGACCTGAAAAGGGCACCATGCTGAGGGAGGGAGAACGCTCTCTGCGTGTGACTATCTTCCAGCTGGGGTATCAGTCTCCTCCTGCCTTCAGACTCGGGCTCGGGCTGGAACTCACACCATGGGCTCTCGTGCTTCTCAGCCTTTCATGGTTGGGCTGGAGCGAGGCTGCTGGCTCTCCGGGGCCTCCAGCCTTCCCGCTGAAGATCCTGGGACACAATCATGAGCCAATTTATTGTAATAAACCGCTTTCTATAAGGAAAGTAGATAGAATCTATGTCTCCTTGTTTCGCTGGAGAACGCCGAGCACAGTGGCGCCCTTTGTAATCTTGGCGCAATGGACCCTTTCCTTGTTTTATTTCTTCATATTTTAAGTCATTTTGTAAAAAATGCACATTGATAAGAATTTTCAATCACAGGAAAAGATTTCTTTAAGATATACTTTCATATCTCACCCTGGATGTTGGTAACTTCGTCCTTGATATGTCCCAGATCTGTGCCAGCGTTGGGAAGGCACATGGCACTGGAGGTTATTCTACTAGTTAGGGTTCCAACGGCTATTTTCCCAACACAAAAGAACCTTTTTTTCTCAATATATATAACAAAAAATGAAAATGCTGTGTGTATTGAATGGTGAATAGACAAATTCTATTTTTTATTTCCACATTCCATTTACAAGTTTACAAAGAGTGGTTTTTATTTTTTTCAATATAAAAAATTGCCTTGATGGCATATTCTACTGTGATGCTAATTGCTGGTAGAATTGTTGAATGTCAGTATTGAAGCCTGATCTTTCGCTGCCGTCTTGTCAACACGAACATGTCACCGAGCATGTATTTTGTATGTTTAATGTCGGATGCTGCGGCTACTAAGCCTTCCGTTGCGTGTGCGTATTGTTTCTAAAAACCACACACTAAGAGTGACGAATTATGAGGATACTCTAGCATTTGCTAATTTTGCTGCAGTGTTTTGTCATGTATATGTAGGGAGTCACAGGGATTGTAAGTTCTATCTGAGTCAAATTTAAAAACCGCATGTTTTATGATGAAGGGTCTTTCATGGCCAAAGCACTGATATTATTTATGTGCTGTAAAGAGAATTATAAGAGTTTTATTTTCTGTTTTATTTTTTATTTATTAAAGAAAAGGGAAGAAGGGAAAGTTACTTAATACTTGTTTCCGTTTTAAAAAAAAGAATTTCCACGTAGCAGACACATTTCGATTCCATGTTTTCCAAGCTTCAAGGTCCGTACGAGTGAAATGGGTAAAGTCCTCTGAATACACTATCTGCTTATAAACCTTGTACGAATCTGGAATAAAACTTCCCTGCAAACGCTGACTTCAGCTTGTCAGTTCACACACACTTTAGGTAGTGCTTTGATTGTTTTGAAATTGTCGACAGCTCGTCATTTTCATAGAGTGAGACAGCCCTCTTTCCTCCCTAATGGCAAGTAATTTATATTTTCTGCTTTATGATCATTAATTGATAGAATAAATCCGATGTTTGTTTGTTTGTTTTTCATTTCGACATCCTCTATTTCCTTCCCATCGTTTTGTATGCATGCCTACTTTTGCCTACTTAAGAACGATGTTAAATGAATTTAGGACAAACATCCCAGCACCACCGTGACAGTTGGAAAGACTCTGTCGTGTGTCCATTTTGCAGAACAGGAAGCTGCAGATCCCCGTGGATCTTGGGATGGGGATTCTCTGCTGAACGGCCGACTTGGGGAGAGTGGTCCCTTTCCTCCTCATGTAGGGACACACACTCGTGACCGATTCTCAGCTCGGGAAATGCACGTAGGACAACTGAACAAGCTCTGACGTCTCAGAAAGCTGCTGTCTGTGCTGTAGACTCACTCTGGTCTGTCTCACGGTTGTGAAACGGGCTCCTGCTTCATTGCTTTTCTGTTTACCACTTGGGGCAGGATGGGAAAAACTCTCAAGTGTCCTGAGTCATTTTTACATCCCCTGGAAAAGTGGTCCAATACTTTGGAGGACACAAAAAGCCCAAAAGATGAGGAGGTAAATTAAAAGCAGTTTATTTCGTTGTTTCTCATCCTTCCAGGTGATCCCATCATTCTTGCATTCCAACCGTTTCAGGCTTTCTAAGGAACACTGGAGATGGTGAGTAAGACGAAGTCATTCCTGGAATGCTCAAATAGTGAGGTGCTTCCAGGTACAGGAGAAGGGTCACTAAGGTCCCGACTTTTATCTCAGACTCGATGAAAGGGACCCAAGGCCCAGACGGTAGCTGGGAGGTAGAGGAATCTCACTCTGTTAAAAATAATAGTAAATAATATGATTACACAACAATGATTACTGTTTTTAATTAAGTGCATTTTTCCTTTGTCCTTTGGGAAATCTCTAATAACTAACAAAAGTCATGGACATGGAACTGCCCACGAAAACCTGAAAATGCAACGTGTGCCCGCTGACCCTGGTGGGACCCTGCGGGCTCCGAGCTCACAGCTCACAGACTGCTTTACTGAGACATACGGTGCTGGTTCCCGCGTGAATTTTAACACATGGAACTCTGGCAATCGCTTAAAACAAAAAGACGGCTACCCATGGCCCATGGCATGAGACGCTTACCAACAGGCCCTGTGCCGTAAAATAGAAAATCACCGTCACCACTGAAAACGCACAGGCCACACGTGGCAGTTCCTCGGTGCTGCATCCGGGCACTGAGTCCTCCGTGGCCAGTGTTCCTGAGACTTGGCCCTGCTGGTGCTGGACCTCCAGATCTACCCATCCACCCCTGCGGGCAGGGCAGTCACACCCTTGCAGGGAGCTGGAAATGGAGACCGAAACGTCTAACGCTCTGGGACATATTTGTGTCTGCTTTCCATGTATCTTAAACTGAAATAGACTCTTGGCTTCAATCCCCTCTGTTACTTAGTTGCCTTATCACTGAATCAAATGTGAGCTCTCTGACAAAAACTGAAATCTGAGACAAAAACCAACCACAGCAACCAGGAGCCCTGCATTCAATTCCTACCTCAGTGCGGAAAGAAAGACAAAGACGTTTTGCTGACGACACTCATGGCCCCGGTGTCCAGCGAGCCCAGCAGGGATGTGCAGGCAAGCGGCTGCCCGGGCTGCCCAAGAAGGGGAGAGCAGATCTGCAGCCCGCAGCCTTGCAGGCCTGGCACCGCCCCGTCAGACCGCAGGTGCACACGTCTGCTCTCGTGTGACAAAGGTGTCACAGCCAGTGTACACGTAAGTGGTTTGGGGCAAGAAAATTGAGAGTTCGACCTAGATGTGCCAAAGAAATATTGTGGCTGCGTCTCCCGTTTGCAACCATATAGCTTTGAATTCGGCCTTGCGTTGTGGGAGCGATGCCTCTGGGACAGCCACTCCAAGACATAGTGAATTTTGCGTGAATTGCTTTTATGAAACAAGGAGTGAAGACAAAAAAGAGAAAGAGAGAGAGAGCACGCTAACACGTTGCTTTTTAAAATGAGTTTAAATGAGCTTCTTTCAAAGATTCGTGTTAACCCACATAACATCAGGCATTAAGACCATCCTGCCAAACGTACCAGGGTTGGAAATTAGTCTTCCTGGAACAGAGGACTTCAGTATCAGTGCATCAGATTTTCTGGCAGTGCAGTGCTACTGAAAGGTAAGGATCATTATTCTTTAGGGCAAGATGCAGAGAAAAATGAGACGGGATCCATGAGCATCCGTGGCTGGGTTTCAAATACACTTGTACTAATCGTCCTTGAAGCTGCAGTCCTGTGCATTAGACATTACCCCAAACATCTCTGGGTAAGATTCGCACTAGAAGAAATATTGGCTTTATGGAGAATAAAGGTGCGCTAACATTTTGGGCAATTAAAAGATAAAACATGTATGGCTTACTGAAATGGAAAGGAAGATGTTTTTTAAAGAGTATTGGACATAGAAGCCAGTCCCTTCAAAACACAGGAGAAGCATGCGAGGCTGCTCACTAAAAGACCATTGCAGGATGTAGGGTTGTTGCTTTGGAGAGCAACCCCCCCCCCCCCCGTTAACCACAAGCTACCCACAACAATGGGCAGCTTGGGTCTGATTCAGCGAACAAACATTTAATTTCAAAGTGATCGGCAATGCGCACATTTGGTTTACATGGAACTTATCTCTTCTGATAAGCATAGAACCCGTCATGTTACATTTGCGTTCAAATAACATCGTCCTTTATACGTGCCTTCAATTAATATTTCTTCATTGTAAACATCAGCTGAACAGTGGGGACGTTGAACTTCTATAAAAACAAAAGGAATAGCCATTTACTTCTCTGGGCTTTTGTTGTCTCCTTTTGTGTGTGTGTGTGTGTGTGTGTGAGCCAGACATTGACCAAAAATGGATAAAACAGACCCACATAATTAAGTAACTTATCATTTTGTATAATAAAAATAATAAACAGGTTTATTTAGCTGTACTAATCTTTCATTTCTTCCTAAATTTGATGTTTGCATTTAATCTCAATAAAATAATATATGAAAAGTTTGAGAATATTCAGAAGAGTAGTGTGTTCAATTTATAGAACAAACTTTGTTGATTTTATGTCTTTCTCCCCCCCATTCTCTGTGTGCATACCTATACCCATGTCATCTCTATACCTATACCTACATCATTTATATGTATATGTATAGTTACAGGTGTACCTGTAGGGGTGTGTGTGTGTGTGTGTGTGTTTATATGCAGGGATAGATAGACAGGTAGATAGACAGACAGATAGGCAGATTGGTAGAAAAATAGGTAGGTAGGTAGATAGATAGTTAGGGTGGTGGATAGGTAGACAGACAGGTAGCTAGATAGGTAGACAGACAGACAGGTAGATAGGCAGACAGATAGATAAACCTACACCTACACCATATCTATATTACTATTCCTCTGAGTACTTGTTAAAAATTTTCAGCAGCTACTCAGAATTACTCAGTTACCGGAGCTCCCGTGTTCTGCTCACAGCCGTCAAAAACATCCAAATAGACTTTGTGTGCCTTTTCCAAGGTTTCAGGAGAGTTGAACTGGGTTCATAATGGAAGCCACTGTTTGCTCAGATAAAGCAAATCACTCTGGGGCTTCCCAATGCCTGGACAGGGCACGGTGCAGACGTCCAAAGATAAAAGAAAACGTGGAGCTGTTGGCCGAGTATCTCAAGCATGATGCTATGCAAATAAGGTACCAGTTTCCTAGCGGGTCTGAAGCGAGCCGCGGACGCGGAACTGCAGCGCGGTTCATGATCACATGCCCCGGGAGCCTCGTCCCTCCCCAGCTTCGCGTGGTTGCCGGACAACGGGCTGTGGTTCTGTAGTACTTGCTGGTTTTCCAGGCACCGCTGTTGAACTTTTACCAATCACACATGCACTCAAAAAGCTCCTTCATTAAATCAACAAAGCCTCCCTGGAGGGCATGGCTTCATTTTATTTACACAGGCTGTCCCCGGGCAGTTCACTGTGGTTTCCTCCCTTCCAAGGTTTAAAGAGTCAGGTTTTGAACGGATTGATCCCGAGTGAGCCAGAAGAAGCGAGCGAGTATTATGTCCAGGTCTGTATGAGTCATTGTCACAGAGGCTACAGTAAAAGGCTCCCCTTCATAAAGTTCATGAGAGTGTGACTCAGGGTAAGGTGGCTCCTGCTTAGCTATTCCTGAGGTTGTCTGGAGAAAAAGGAATTCTGTGTCAGGATAATAGCATCAGCTCCTGCCCGACCTTTCAGCCTGCTGGCCCGTCTGCCCTACGTAGTGTTAGCCTTCCAGCAAAACCATAATCACCCAAAGGAGAAAAGCGGTATATATAGAAATTAAATAGCTGCATATCAATTTACAACAGAATAATTTACATATAAGGAAACACAATAAACATACCGACATCCCCTGAGAAGAAAAATATCTATAGGCTTACCCTATGGACTTCAGACTTTCTGGCTCCATAATTGTGAGAGTCAATTTCTAAAAATTAACTTGTTGTTTAATAAAATAATATATAATATTAGATCTATCTATATAGAGAGAATATATAGAGATATCTAATAGAGACATAAATATAGATACAAATGCTCCATTGGTCCTATTTCTCTAGAGAACCTTGACCGATGGTCATCCAAGGCCAAGACTCTGTCCCTGGCAGGAAAGAGGGGTCCCAGGTGAGAAGCAGAAGTTCCTCACTGTTCTCAGGCAGGTTCTTGCCAGTTGCAGTGGGAAATACCACTGAGAACCCTATGGACTTCACAGTGGTCGTCGGGACTCGACCAGACACCGGGAGAAAAGTAAAGGGCAAAGATTGCCCATCCTTTGTGTCACCATGGGCGTTGACCACATATTTTGTATCAGACAGAGGCCTGTGAGGACATAGAAAGTGTAAACAAAGTACCGAGTGTTCATCCATCCTCGCGGCCAAAGAGGATGCCCGCAGAGAGCCCGGGAGCCTCCCGACACCCCCCCCCCTTGAGTTGGGATGTGTTAGAGATGCCTTCACATAGGATGAACTTAGACCAAAGGACAGTTTCTCCTTCCACATGTCCTCGATCTGGTGTGCTTGCCTGGGCTCGTCCAACTCAGCCCTCCTGCAAAGGTGAATCTCGCCATGAGCACCAGGGTTGACCTCCATATGCACCTGGACCGCCCAAGCCAAACATGTCTGCCATCTCAAGCCTGAGCTGGTTTTACCTCGCACGACTGAGAGGAACTGCAGAGATGTGGGCGAGCCGCTTATTAAGATTAAAAAGTCCGAGTGACTATCATTTCTGTGGCTGGTGTAACGAATTAGCCTGGTCTGGGTGGCTTGAAACAACAAGAGTTGATGCACTCGCAGTTCTGGAGCCTCAAAGTTTGAAACGATGGTGTCTGCAGGGCCATGCTCCCTCTGGAGGCTCCAGAGAAGAATTGGTCTTGCCTCCAGCTTCTGATAGCTGCTGCCATCCTTGGCGCTGCTTGGCTTGTGGACGCATCACCGCCATCTCTGCGCCCGTCAGCACATAGCTGTCTTTCCCCTGTGTGTCTGTCTTTTCTCTTCCTGTAAGGACAACAGTCATTGGATGAGGGCCACCTAATGCACTACGACCTCATCGTAACAGGTTGTATCAGCAAAAGCTCTATTTCTAAACAATGTCACATCCTAGGTTCCAGGTGGACATGAATTTGGAGGAGGGGGCGCTGTTCACGTGCAATTTCTGTAGTCACTACAGGGGACAGGTGAACCCAGAGGAAACATGAGCACTGGGGTTCCTGCTCAAGCAGAGTCCTCAGTAAGGGCGGGATGTGCGGCCGGTCGCCCTGCTGCACCAGGAGTGAGGGGTTCCCAGGTCATGGATTTCAGTGCTAACCCTGCAACCCCGCAAATCCAGTCACCTGCAGGGCCCATCTTAAGCACAATGGCCACAGGTGAAGGGTCCATCCAGCCCGGTTCTGTTGTCCTTTTTGGGAGAACCGTGTGCCTCTCGGGTCTGCTCCACTTCCTGGGTCGCGGCTCAAAACAGTTTTCTCAAAACAGTAGTGATGAGATAGTAGAAAAGACAATGACATGGTGAGGTTCACCCCCATGGTTCACCCCCAACACACCTACCGACAGAGAGTCAGTGGCTTCCACACTGACCCCTGGGTCTAAAGGTCAGAAGTCTCCTCTGCCCAATCTCAGGAACAGACCCCTTCCCCAGTGCTGGTCTTTCACGATCCTAAGACTGTCAAAATAGTTGGCCAATTGTATATTTTGTGCCTACTTTTCTGCACATAACTGCATTTTCTAAATTTAGACCAGCCTTCTGAGATTTAAAGACAGCTTTGACATTTTTATCTAACTTTTGTCTTATTTCTACTAAGTTGTGTAAAATATTACAGTGAAACACTGAGTGTCGCAGTTGAAGGGTTGGGTTGAATTGGCAGTTCCAGAAATGGGTTTGTCCTTTTGGGGAAAGTCTAATTATAGAGGATTAAATGCTCTGCTACTTTCTAAAAATACTAAGCAAGAATTCAGAAGGCAGATTCCGGAATATTGTGACAATAGCTGACAGCAAAGTCGAGTTCCCCCTGTTTTCTTCAAGGTGTGTTCTCATTACAGCGGGGACTCGCGGTGAACCAGGGTGCAGACGCCCCGAACAATAATAGATATAACTCAGCAGACCCTAATGAAAACAGAATATTCTATGGAGTTAAAAATCAATAGATTTTAGCCAGTCTTATGCTAATGAACTACTCAGATTTCTTTATCAGTCTCTTGGGGGTTTGAGAAAATTATAACAGCAAACCCCCACCCAAAGTTGGGGTCAGCACTTTTCCTGGCGGGTTCTTTTTAATGCCCCCTTTCAAACATATGCAACGGTTGGATAAAGCTTGAATGCTCAGTTATGCAGTATTGATTTAAAGACATATTTGTTCTTGTCTGTTCAGAAAGAATACCGAATCCAAACTGCAGGATTCTCATAATTGGATTCAGCATGTTTTGTATTAACTAATTAGGAGTTTTGCCTTTTTGTGCCTGCTCCTTTTTGTCCGCTCAGCTATTTTAATCCTCTTTACTCCGTGAAGCTAGAATGTAAGATTCATTATTTTCTTTTTAAATATTTGACGATGCACTTTCAGCCAGATTGGGGTGACTGGGGATACATTAAAAGAAATACTGATCTAATTCCTCCTACCCTTTTGAATGTTCTTTCTGCAAACTTTCCAACAATGTTCCTGTCCCCTCCGCTGCCTCCAACACACACACAGACACACACACGCATGCACACACACATGCAGCTCCTTCTGACCTCGGGACACACATTTGTGTGTCTAAAGGCTCTGATCAGATCTTGAACAGATAATCTTGTATTCCATTAATACGATGCCCTGGTTTGCAAAAGAGATGGTGGTTGGCGCTTGGTGCAACTTGCCTGCTACACAGTCTCAAATTGAACCCAGTTACTGAATGGCTGTATTTAACTTAGCATTCCAGGGGCATTTGATCTGAGTGAAGCAAATTTTCTGGAACTGAGAAATCTTGAGTCTGACTCTGCATTGCCTTTGTCCTGGCTGAGTTCCCCGAGCCCTGAGCTTCTATTGAAATCCATGGGAGCCCCGAGCCTGGGCCAGCTCTGCAGAGACGGGCAGGGAGGGGCCAGGCAGGGCTTCGTGGGGGTCGTGGAAGAGGAGAAGGACCTCTGCAAGCACGTCATGCAAGCCAGCACAGGGGAGCCGAGTTGGGGAAGCCACGTGGATGCAGCTGGGAGGGACTGAGTAAGGAGGGCGGTGGAGTCAGCAAGCTCTTCCCAGCTACTGAATTTTACTCACATGTAGGAAAATAAGTCTTAAAATATGGAAATTATGAAAGCGTTACTCCATGTAGATTATATTCCTAAATCCTTTCTTATAATTTCAACATAATGTATTCATTTTAATTGAAATCTGATAAAATGGTTTGATACCATGAATATTGAGGTGCCCCATCAGCAAAGAGCCAAGATGTGGCTTCTTGGAGACCCAGTTTCCCTCTAGCACCAGGATACGGCATCTCCCTTGGTGGGCTGTGAGTCTGTTGCAAGCATGGCTGTGTTTTTATTTTGGAAGTTCAAAATTATACACCTTTTAAAATCAGACAACTTCCATCACCGCACCTCTGCAGATAACCGAGAACGTGGGTCTGTGGCCATGTCTGTGGTCCCTGGAGGCCGGGAGCAGGTTAGGGGTAGGTCCTTCGGCCCAGTCACCCAGTGTGTGTGTGTGGGGGGGGGGCACATCGGCCAAAAGGAAGGAGACTGAGGGCTGCCTTCAAAGGAGCGGCACGGAGGTGTAGGTGCCTGTGTCGTGGCCAAAGCATCAAACCCACCAGTTTTCTCCTCCGTTCATCCAGACTTGTCTTCCAAGCACTTAGGACCAGACTAGAGCCTCAGCAGCTCAACTGGTTGTGAGACACGACGACGTCCTTTGTCATCAGAGGAAGAGCCCCCAAATCAGAAGCCCAGCATGTCTGGGAGCCCCATCAGCTTCCGTGCTGCCTCGTCTTTCCGGGACTTTGGAATAATAGAAGCGCTAGGCATTTCTCTCACGCTTCCCAAAATCCATGACCCAAAAACGTGAACACGCTGAGTGGTGTTTTGTTTGTTAAATGCAATAAACTTTCTTAGGTGTGAAGCCCATCCAGTCTGCTGACTGTGCTTGTCCCTGGGCTTGGCTTCCTGGGGTCCATAGATTTTTGCTCTGGGCACAAGGTCAGAAATCGGTTAGCTCCCATCGGGTGTGTCAGCTCCGCTTCCTCCTGGGAGGTGCTGCTTGCTTCTGGCCGGGACTTCTGCTGCTGCTCCGACCCGAAGACAGGGCCCTTCCCAGCCCGCCCGCTCGGAGCCCCGCTTGCCTGGGACCCGCGGGGTCCCTGTCGTGAGTGCATCTGTTCTGCTTCACTCCGAGCAGAACAACCCACGACCTTCCGCAATGTCCCTGAAGCTCTGGCTTGCTTGAAATCCCAGTGGTCAGAGGAACCGTGCCGGCCTGGATGCTGGCGACCGGAGCGGTGGGAAACCTGGTGGCAAGGATGGCTTCGTCAGCGTGCACACGAGAACATCCGTGGGCACCCGTGCCCCAGCGCCACGCCAGGTCTGGGCACGTGTGTGACCGCGGGTTGTACGAACCGGCACGCATGCCTGCAATATTCCTCAGTTGTGATGTCCTGCGAAGGGGGTGCAGAGAATCGTGCTGGCTGGCTTCCCTTCCCCCTGGACACCCGCACCGGGGCCAGAGCAGCGGTGAAACGATGCTGTGCAGGCCCCAGGAGAGAACACGCTCTGGACAAATCACTCCAGCTCTTTGTTCCTCCTTGTCCTGAGTCCCTAAATGGGGATCAGAGTAACATCCTTTGACCAGAATTGCTGCGAAGCGTCCACACAGTAATGCATAGAGAGCGCTCCGTACCGTATCTCGCACAGTGCACATGCCCAGGAAATTTCAGCTACTACTGTTACTTCGCCAGAAGCAGCCCTGCTTACCTCTGTTTTACTGGGGACTTTCTGGAATGGGAAGTGGGACAGGTGCCCTATTAGCCTCTTATAGCTGCTTTTAATGATGTTTCTTCCTGTCATCTGGATCTTCCCTACGTAGCCTTCCACTGCCCTGAGCACATAATAACATGAAGTGTATATAAAATACTCAGCCTCATTATTCAGCCTTAAAAGAAAAGGAAATCCCGTCCTTTGAAACAGGATGGATGAACATAGGGGACATTGTGCTAAGTGAAATAAGGCAGACAGACCAAGACAAACACTGCATGATCTTACTTATGTGTGGGATCTAGAGAAGTTGAACTCAGAAGCACAGAGTAGAGGGGGGGACCTGAGGAGGGGTTGGTCAAGGGTACAATCTTCTTGGCGTGAGGTGAATAAGTGATTGGGATTGAATGTGCAGCATGGCAGCTGTACTTAATAAACCTGTTGTATTCTTGAAATTTGCTACGAGAGAGAATCCTAAGTATTCTCACCACACGCACCCCCACACACACAACCCCCCCCCCCCGTAACAAAGATGATGGATGTGTTCACTCAATTATGGTAATTATCTCATTATATGTGTGCATGCACATATATACAGATATATATACAATCACATTGTACACCTTAAATATATAAAATTTAAAAAAAATAAAAACAAATCTCATTCCTTATCGAACTCCAATGTCTTAACCTATTTAACAAAATCACAGCCGGGAGGTATGAAAGGAGGAAGAAACCAGAGGGTTTAGGCTGTGATGCATGGGACTCCTACAGGCGGCAACGGTCGTTTGCAATCTTGGGGCCCCGTGGTCAAGCACACCCGGCCTCGCCTGCAGAGCGGGATTGCCCAGGCTGGACCTGGAAAGGTTGCCTATCTCCTGTTGTTTAGCTTCCCCTTTGGGCGATAAATGGCACAAGGCAGATCCAGCGTCTTTTTATGTACTTAACATGGAACTGAAAACATGAGAGAATCAAAACAAAAACAATTACAGGGACAAGGTCAGGCTCCCTGCGTAGCTCGTCTGTCTGTCAAGGAGAAAGGCCTTTGCAGAGCCTCCCTGATGGTCATGCTGCTGCCCCTCAGACCCCTTCCTTCCCCCCATCCTTGGAGGTCCTAAGTACCCTCCCTGCATCTGGTGGCCCCGCTAGGGGTCAGATGGTAAGAGCTCGGTGCCTTTGCATTCCTCTGCCGCCTTCCTTCTCCTTCCCCACCAACATTCAGAAGCCAGCTCTGTGAGCATCGTCCGTTTCTGTCCCCGCCTTTGAGGACCCCCGTCTAGTGAAGGATACAGGCAGAGAAATGTGTTCTCAGGACGCCACAGACTCCAGGTAACAATACAGACATAGGACACAAGTGAGGAGGACAGATAACCGGGGTGGAAATTTCCTCAAGTTGTTATAGTGGAGGGGCTTTGACCTGACTGTAAAGAATGAACAATAGTTTGACAGGTAGAGAGCAGGGGAAGGTGTGCGAGATGCCAAGGGATGAGCCAGAATGATGTATTTATAGGCACTGGTTCATGTGATGAAGTGTGTGCCTCTGATACGTATGGGAAAGGTGAGCTGTCTCAAGCTTGCAGGGAATACAGAGAAAAATACAATAAGTGTCCACTTTCTTACCAACTATATGTAACATCCTGTGACATCTCTCCAGGGAAAAGAAGGCTGATGATACGTGTGGGCTAGGATGTGCAGAAATGAAAATCTCCATGCATCTCTGCTGAGAGTATACACGCATAAGACCACTCAAGACAACTTGGCCGAGCCTCATGGAGGTCAGGGGCTCACCCAGCAATGTCACTGCAGCTGGTCCATCTCAGACATACTAGTGCAAGGGTCCACCAGGTCATGAAATAAGCTCATAGGACTGTGTAAGGGCCGATCCAGGTAAGTTAAATGTGTATGGTGCCAGGCAGGTCGGGGAGGTCACAGGACTTGACTCGCTGCCTTGTCTGGGATAGCTGGCAGTTTTCAGGTAGGGGGTGACTTGGTCACATTTTGTTTTAGGAAGAGGTACCTGTCAGGTTGTGCTAAGTTCAGGTGTGGTGACAAACATCCCCCAAATCTCAGAGCAGGACAGGATGGTGGGGAGTGTTGGAACATGCGAGTTCTTCGAGTCAAGTGTTAGAACTCTCTTTTTAATCACTCCCAAATTCTGTGTAGCTTTTCCGTCTTCTTTGATATTGATCCCCCACTCCCCTCACTACACATCCTATAGTCCCCAGAGGCAGAAGCCTTCCCTGGGAATGAACAGAATCCCGGGATCTGAGATTGTGAGAGGTACAGGAAAGAGGATGATAAGGATGTTGGGGTCAGGGGTTACTTAAACCTTCCTAATCCTCACAAGTAAGATCCAGATTCTACTCAAGGTCTGGATAAATATATCCATTTATTTTTTAACTATAGCTGAAGGAGTAATTTTACTGTGCCTTAAACCCAACAAATACTTAATGATGTCTTCTTAAAGTGAGTACTGCCTGGGGAGAATCTTTCACGTTTCATACTGATGTGTTTACAGTGTAAATGATGCTGGTGGGACAGTCTCAGTGCAGGTGTTGGAAGTGTGCACTCTGACACCAGGAAGTGACTATAACATACGTATCTGGAAGACAGGGCAATTTTAACGTTGATCCGAGGAGATCTTGCTTTTGTGGGAAAAAAAAAAGAATTAATGTCAACAGACACTGAATTAACATCAGACAGTGAAACAAGAGTATTAATGTAAAACCAAACTAATCTCTCAAAGGCTCAAGAAAGCACATCTATTTTTAAAAAGATACTATTTATTTATTTGAGAGAGAGAGAGATTGAGAGAACCAGTGGGAGCGGGGCAGAGAAAGAAACAGGCTCCCCTGCTGAGCAGGGAGCCCGGTGTGGGACTCCATCCCAGGACCCTGGGATCATGACCTGAGCCAAAGGCAGGTCCATTCTTCACCCCCATGGGTGTCATCAGCTTCACCCAATGTGTTTATCCACAGGTTTTCATTTCAACACGGAAGAGAGGATGTATGCTGGCTATCTTGGGTGCGCGGGGAAGCACCAGGCCTGGCAGGAGATGAAGCTAATCGTGCTGATTGGCTCAGGTAAAGTCTTGAACAGGTGTGTCTGCTGAAGTAGAGCCAAGGTATTTATGCAAATTATTAAGAGGTGTGAGATGCTTATCACTTCTAACCCACCAAATGAATCATTTAAATAAACTCTTCAGCACATTGAAGAAAGAAATGGCTCAAATGACAGCCAAGATTGAATGAACTCAACAGATTTTCTCAAAGTCAATCAATCAGGAGGAGAAAAATGCATTTACTCTGATAGAGCATCAGGAACGGGTTTATGATGGCGGCTGCTTCCTGCTCAGTGCCTTTTGTGTGACGTTTGCTTAGAGGGCTTGATGCACAAAGAAATCATTTCACACATTTCATCAAAAGTGATTATTTAATAACATCCAATACAATTAATGAATTTAAAGGGGCCATCGTGTAAATGTATTAGCGTATGTGATTTTAAGTTGAAATTCACTTAATATTTATGTGCATATATAAACATGAAGCCTCACTATTTTATAATAAAGCTTTTTTATAATGTGCATTGTCATGAAATCTGAATTAGAGAACATTTGGTGAAAATTTTTGTTGCTTAGTTCATAAAGGAAAGTGTTTCTTGGGGACTTTGTTTTAATAAATATGTAAGAATGGTTAAGAATGTACGAATTAAGGTGAATGAATTAATATTTCTAAATTAAGGTACTCTAAATTATTTATTTTACTAAGTGCTTCATAAACTCCCTCTGATCTTATGTGCTTTAATAATTTGTTGAGTAAATTCCTCCTTTTGTTGTTGAAGATGGAAAACCCACCTCCAGACTGAACTGTTCTTTGGTGGGCTCTCAGGAAGAGGAGAGGCTCGGGGGCCAGACTGCCTGGTGGGCACATCTCTGGTGAGCTCCATGATGGCCAGCCCTAGTCTGGTGGTCAGCTTCTGGTGGCACAAGGACACTTCCTGGTTCACATGGGCTTTAGGTCCCAGGACTGCAAGGCATGGTTGCTGTGGGAATTCCCCTTTGTCTATCTACCACAAAGTCAGATCACTTTCCACCTCGAGGTTCCACTTAAGTTCATAAGGGGAATGGATGACTATTCAACTCAGGGAAGACCTTCAATTCAGTTATGTATTTCCTTCCTGCCCTCTTCGTCTGGGTGAAGGATCACAGTCCTAAGGCCTCCAAGCATCATCGCATCATGGAAGCACCTGGTGGTCACCAGTCCTGAATCCTGGCTCCCTTGCAAGGCATGTTCCTGTGTCCCCCAAGCCTGCCTTCTGCTTTAGAGATAGGGACAACTCTGAACATCTCACCTCCAACTGGCCACCACTCAGTGCTCAGTGTCCCACCTGGGGCTTCCATCCTCCCCCTCTACCCTCTCAATAGGGGGATGTTCAGGGACCCCCACACCCTTCTTGTTCAGGACCTTCTAGTCTAGGGAGGACCAAATTGGCTCATCATCGTTTCCCCTGTGTCTGCTGTCTAGGGCAGGAGGGCGAGCCCAACCCAACTCAATTATTGAGGATTTAGGCTGAAATCCAACAATGTAGAGAGCTTTATCTCTCACAGCTATTATCTCTGGCATGAATCTCAAAAGCTTACATTGGAACTCAAAAGCCACAACTTCATTATCCCTTCCCTCAACTGTAAGCTTGAAATGCCTCACCCTCCATGATTATTTTTAATGGGGAAAAGGGCCAAGAGGTAAAATAAATTAGAAGGTGTGGACCATCTTAATTCATATACTTTATCTCTCACTTAATTTAACAACTTTGGCTTATTTCTGAAAATTCTGCCCTTAAGAGAAGAAGCAATAGATTAAAAAAAAAAGTTTTCATAATTTCAGTGAAATAAATGATGATATGTCCCAGCTTAACCAAAAGACTCAAAACAACTTTCACAAAGAGGAGAGCAAGCTTACATAAATAGTAAGGAGCAATTTCAAAGTCGGTGCATACAGTTTGGACATAAAATAGAATAAGTGTATACATTATTTCCTCTTCCTGCCCAACATTCTTCACCGATTTAAAAATCTTTGTAGGCTTATGGTTATATTGCATTCAAACTGCAGTAAAAGCAAAGCGATAGTGCAAAAAACCACTTTTAGGGACGTAAAGGCTCAACACAAGACCAGCACTCAGATACCAGTGGAAATAGGGAGGTGAGCCATGAACCCAAGAGTCTTCCAGGAGGGTCATCTTCATCCCTTGCACCAATAAGCAGAGCAGTAGTCCCCAACATGAGATGGGAGATATCCCAGCACATCTCCATTATGTAGCCACAGCTGGGGAACATGGTGCTCCCCAGAATACTTGCTTCTTCTCTGGAAACTCAATGCCCTTGCATCATCTTCCACAGTGAGAAATTACCCAGCACCAGGATTCACCAGCTTTGGATTTCCTGGGCAAGAACATCCATGCCCACCCCATGAAGACAAGCATTTTCTTCCTGAACAAGACAGGCTTTGATTATCTGGGTGGGGTTCTTTTGTTGCAGTTAGTCCCTAAAACACAGCACGCTTTTGCAGTGAGAGTGCCCTTGTTTCAGGAGAGCTTTCCACAGTTGCGAAAGGTATTCTGATTTTTCTTGGGATGTCAAACAAATTGGTAAGAATTTCTGTCTGAAAACATGATGTAAGATGTTACTTTTCATAGCACACCTATTTTCTGTGTTTTCTGTTGAAGATGTCACTGCACAAGAGTCATTATCCAGAGCCCCTGTTGTATACCAGGAAGTGTATATTCAGACACGGGGTTGCACTGGCAAAGCTGTCTCTGTCTATAGCGCATTTCTTCTTGCTCTAAAACATGCCCTTGCCATTCTACTTAAATAAAGCAAAGACCTAGTCTGACGGTCTTACCTACTTATACCATGGTATTACGGTACAAAAATTATATTGAGATGCAAGTGAGGATACTTCAAACAAATTACTTGAAGTCATTGCTGTTGCCTGAGTGTAGAAACCAGTATTTCATAAGTTGATCTTCAGACCATATCTTCATGGTCAGGAGATGTCTTCCGAAGGACCACTGCTGTACACGCATCTGCTCACATAGGGAGTGTGTGGCAGCATTAGCCATACCATGTGCTCACAGGCAGGCTCTCTTAGTACATACATGGTCTTCTTGTCCAGGCCAGATTGGACACCTTGGAAGACACACTGTGCTTTATGCTGAGATGAATACATCACGTGGCTACTTAGTCTTAAAAGTAGTCTTAACTGCACATATCTGAGCAATTGAAGTGTCCATAGATACAGGACAAACTCAGTTTGGTAACTCTAGCTGGAAAAGCCTTGACTCCAGGTTGAATTTCGACCGTTCACACCTGATTTCCAAGAAGGGTCCTCCAGGCTCTCCATTGATGCCATGAGGCAGCTCAGCCCAATTTGAATAGCTGTGAATAGTTGATTTTAGCTCAATATAAAGGAAACTGTCCCACATGAGGGACATGAAGCAGACATCTGAGCAGTTGAAGGCAGTCAGCCTCAGCCTTCTTAGATTCCCTTCTCCAGGCTAAACACCCAGGTGCAGCCCCGGTTGTCATGTGGGTGGGATGCAGCACCAGAACCCTGGCCCATGCCCTCTAAAGAGGCTCTGGATTGCTGGGCCCTCTCCTGAAGCACCTGCCCAATGCTTGGGGTTCGGCCACAGCTCAGCTACCGTCAGCCTCCTTGTCCGGCTGCGGAAGTTCGTCTTGTTCTCGAATGCAAACCTCCCAGAAACGGAGGCAGCAAGCCATGCTGTGAGCAAGCCTCACATTAGAAACTCCTTTACTCACGTCCTGTGAGTCATAGTCTCTCTTCACATGTGAAGAGTCTAACACACAGCGGACAGCAAGCGACTTGCCGTGGAGACAGCGTCTCAGGCAAGGACGGAGCACTGCAGCCCCTTGACGGCGCTCCACCTACATGGCAGCAATTAGGGGGATAAATCCACTTGTGGCAGACCTAGCTAATCTAGGAATAAAGACCTGCCAACACAATGAAGAACTTGGGCATTTCCAAGAAATTGGATTAACTCATCATAATACAGAGCTTGGCATTTATGCAGTGACTGTTCCAAAAACTTGAAAACGAGCCACAGAGACACACGTGGTGTCACTCAGCACAGAGCATCCTGGAGGGGGAGGAGGAGGAGCTGGTATTGTCACCTCCTTGTGTACATGGGGTGGCGTTAGACAACTTCGCGAGGAGCCCACACATTGAATAAATCAAAATTGACTGGATCCTGTGAGCAAAATACATACCCTTTAATGTGCATGGAATATCTGATCATGTCATTGCAAATAAACTATTTTTTTAAAGATTTATTTATTTATTTGAGAGAGAGAGAGAGAGCAAGCAGAGGGAGGGGCAGAGAGAGAGAGGAAAAGAGAGAGAAGCAGACTCCCTGATGTGTGGGGATCCTGACACGGGGCTGATCCCGGGACCCTGAGATCATGACCTGAGCCGAAACCAAGAATTGGACGGCTTACCCAGCTGACACCCAGGTGCCCCACAAACTATTTTAAATCATAAATGCATTTAAAAAATCAATGTCATATTGTACTGGAAACATGGTTGGTACTGGTACTCAGCTGGGTTTCCAGCGGTGGACCTTGTTGAGGATGGAATGCAGCTAGGTCCTATGTGGTGGTCAGGCTTAAGCATCCTAATCCCAGGGACCTACAATGAGATCTGAAAAGAGATGATAGGCTCATAAATGCTGCTGGTGAAAAGTTCTGGAGGCTTGGAGTAAGCTGGGCTGTTGAGATCTGTTCTAGGAACAGGAGACGTAGGGAAAGGGAAGACTTGATGAAATACTTGCTGGTGACTCATCGAATTGGAAATTTGGATGACACAAGGGGATTGTCCTGGATTTTTCAGGGGCCCAGTGTAGGCCCTAAAGCTGCCATAACAAAGCACAACCATCTGGGTGGCTTTAACGACAGAACTGCATCTTCTCGCAGCTCTGGAGGCTGCGAGTCAGAGATCAAGGGGTCCACGGGCTGGATCCTCTGAGGCTCGAGGGAGCCCCTCTTGCAGGCTTCTATCCAGCTTCTGGCGGCCGCTGGCCATCCTTGGCGTTCTTCGGCTTGTAGAGGCCCTGCCCCGATCTCTGCCTTCACGTCCACATGGCATTCTGCTTGTGTGTGTATGTCCCTCTGTCCCAACGCCCTCTTTTGGTAAGGACTCTGGTCATATTGAATCGGAGACCACCCTATGACCTCATCTTAACTCGATCATCTGCAAAAGCCCTATTTTCACAGAAGGTCCCATCCACAGGTACTGGGTTCAACAACTTTTGCTGAAGATGAGACACAATTCAACCCATTGCAAGCCCCAAAAGGAGAGAACGTTCTCTGGCTGGTGTCACAGAGCTGTGGTGGAGGAGAAGCGAGAGGGCAGAAGCCTGACATGGGCCTGACGCACTGTTTGGCCTAAAGGCAGAGGACATGGACGAGAAATGCCAGTGAGGGGCAGGTGCTGAGGGTGACTCTCCCTGACAACTAGGAGCAACCAGGACTTCAGCTCTAGAAGCATGAGAACTGGTCACTGCCAATGCCCAGAGGGCAGGGGAATGGACTCTTCAGGGCCAGCATTGCCCGCACCCACGTCCCAGCCTGCACAACCTCAAGCAGAGAAACCGCCGAGCCCACGTGGCTCTCTGACCTGCAGACTTGTGGGGAGAGGCAGTGTGTGTTGCTTTAAGGTACGAAGTTTGTGGTAACTTGTTACTAATATAAATGGCATATAAAGGTTATGTATACACCTGGCTCGACAAATGTTGGCCGGTTTATAGAATCTGTCTAAAATACACATGTATTCATACCTGCACAAATTCCCTGGATCTTTTTCAGGATAAAGGCTGCTACGTGGACCCACACACTCACGTGCACTCGGACACACATACCCACCCACTCACTCACCCCAAATCTAGATTTATATCCTGCTATATGTATTTAACGACCTGGTCTATTGTAACACGTCTTGTCTACCTTTAGAAGACATTGCATAAATCAATTACAAATGTCACTGAGATGATTCTTTGTTGATGAGAGGCCCTAAGTGCATCTCAACTATTATTTTATTAAACATGATCCACATAAAAAGCTGATCTCTGCTCTACGAATGCCATTCCTTTTTGGAGGAGGGCCCGTTGGCCTGAGAGTTCTGTTGGCATGCTTGTGGGATGACATCCATCATTTCCCAGCTGAGAAGCATAGCAGCCGAGGGCCAACGTCCCTGGAGCCAGCTGCAGGCGGCGTGCAAGCTGCAAGGAGGGGAGCTCCCGGAGAGTCGAGAATGGAGCCTTGCCCCCAGTCAGGGAAGGGCTTGGGGTTTGTAAGGGATGATGAACACACAACATGCTAACTCTTATTTCTGGGGTCAGAAGACACAATAATTATGATGAGAACTAAGAAATCTATCCCATTTGCAGAAGTGAAGCCAGAATTCTTTATTTATGGACACGAAGTCCTGATGATGGCGTTTCAGCCCCTCCCGCACTCCCCAGACTCAGCCACAAACCCTCCCCAGTGCAACGAATTAAAAGGTCCACTAGACTTAGGGTCACAATGAGCCACACCCAGTCAGCCTTATTGCTAATGATGTGGACAACTACATTTATTGAGCACCTACTGTGTACCAGGAATTAAGCTCAGAGTTTGTTTCACGTTATTTGATTTAACCCTCTGAGAACATGCTCTTCCCTCCAGGAGCTGCACCATTTCCTTTTTCTGTGCGAATACTGGGACCAGACATAAATCACTCAGCTGTTTAGTCTACAAAATACTTGCTCCTGGAAGATAAGACCATTAACCAATTAAAATAGCTTACTTATCAAGGCTTATCAAGACATTTGCTCTTCAAGATCCTCCCCTTGTTGAACGATCAACCCCAGACTATCACGTTGCTGACTTCCAGGTCTTTCGTGTCTTGAGGGAGGGTGACGGCAAACAGCTCACCTCACTGAGAGGTGATGCCATGGCCCCACTTCACAGAGCTGGAAACTGAGGCAAAGAGAAGACGGTTGCTCGCAGAGGCAGAGGCTCCATTCTCCCCGAACTTGTACCTCGGTTTCTGTAACTGGGTTCTTGTTAGTCTGAGACCCTCTCCAATGTGCGGGTCTCAGTGTGGATTCTCATGTCAGGCTCTCTGTTGCACACCTCACCGGTTGTCTCCAGGACTTGGGTCTACCTCTGAAGTACGGTGAGACTGGTCCAGGACCGCGTCCTCTGTGCCTGCAGCCTGCCTGCAAAGCGATCGCCCTGACTCCTCACCACGTTTGCTGGGACTGACCCCTTTGCCTTGACCCTGCTGTGGGGCGTCTCTGCACCCAGCTGACAGCCCTTCCCAGTCTGACCCCTCCCGCTCCAGACCAAGCCTTGGTCTTGACGTTCTTAATCTCTAGTGCATCCATGTTTAAAACACTTGAAAAAATTTACTCCCTGGGTTTCTGAATCAGATTACCCCAAGCCATCAATGACAAGAAAGTTCAAATTTTTTAATACCTTTAAACTAAATATTTCAGGATAATTTCTGTCCTGTGGTTATTTTGACCAGTGATTCATTTTTGTGTTGCTGCTAAATGACTCACCACAAACTCAGCAGCTTTAAATAATATGCTGATTATCCCTCAGTTTCTGGGGATCGGGAGTCAGGGCATGACTTAGCGGGGTCTTCTGCTCAGGGTCCCCCACTAATGCATCACCCAAGATGGGTTCCCATCAGAGGATCGACGGGGGAAGATCTGCTCCCAAACTCCCTAACCTGTTGGTATAATTCATTTCCTTGAAGCTATAGGATTGTCCTGTGTTTTCTTGAAATGCATTTGTCCCCTGGGCATCTAGTCAGCACAGGGCCAACAATGTTAATTATATTTTCTTTCTTTCTTTTTTTTTTTTTTTGGATTTATTTATTTTATTTGAGAGCGAGAGAGAGAGCACAAGCAGGTGGGGCAGAGGGAGAGAGAGGGAGAATCTCCAGTGGACTCTGGGCTGAGCACGGAGTGTGACATGGGGCTCAATCCCACAATCAAGCTGAGATCAGGACCTGAGCTGAACCAAGAGTCGGACATTTAACTGACTGAGCCACCCAGGCCCCCCTGTAACAATATTTTCTATATTCTTGATACTCTGGGGCCTTCCAGGCCTAGGCAGGGACTGCCTCTGCCAAGGCTGATACCTGGAGATAATAATTTGTCCAGTAGCACACCTTTCATGTGCAAACCAACCAATCCGAGCCTGTAGCCCCAGCCACATCCTTACCTGACTCTCGTACCACAGGCTAGTGTTTCCCTGTCCTAACTCAACCAGGGGCAGGTACCTGGCAAAGGAAAACACCAGCACCAAGCACACCAAAATTATTCACACTAGCCTAAGCTGCTCATCTCTTGGTTGGGAGACCCAAGAAGGCTCTGGCCTGAACCTGTCTCCATGCCTGAGCTTTCTGCAGCCCCGTGTGGTATAACATGGCCGGCCCTCTTCCCACTGAGAATCTAAGTAGTGAAAGTTTTCTTTTAATGGCATCAGCCCCTCCACATCATCAGTTGGCCATACCTCCATAAATTAAACCTCAAGCATAATTTAGAGCAAGGATTGGCAGCAGCTTGCTTCTTCTAAGACAGTAACAGGGAGGCAACGGCTCCAGAGAGAGGCTGCTAGCGTGCTGGAGTCTCACACAGAGCGGTGCTGCCGACAGCGACACCCCTCACTGTATTCTGCTGGTTAGAAGTGAGTCACAGGTCCTGCCCACACTCACGGGGCGGGGCATCCCCACCCGGACCCGGCTCACGGGACAACCTTAATGTTCGCCTGCCCGTATTCAAGTGTTTTTAGAAAGACCATGTGAACTGAGTTAAAGGGAAGTCATAGATGATGTAGACATTTTACTGGCCAGCAGTGTCACTTCTTAATGACCGTGGCTCAGTAAATATGAGCTCTGCTGTATTGTGTATTCCTAATTTGCTAGAAATTCACATAAGCTGCATGAGTGCGTGCATGGTAATGTGCCCGACTGGGTGACATGCCCGGCTCAGTGGGCGTTCACTCTGATTTAGCAGATTAAGTGTCTGATTCAGCAGAAAATTCATGTTGTGTCAACAGGTTATGATGTATATGGCTCAACTGGTGATCTATTTCTTTTTAGTTGGTGTTTGTTTTTCCTATGAATGATTTATCTGTTCTAGAATGAACTGTGTCAACTACTGCACATGGTATATTAATTTCAGTGTGTTATGCAAACATTTCCTTGGTAATATACCTTATTCCATCTTTATTTGCTCTCACTGGCAACATCATATCCTTTCTTTATTTGAATTAAATAGCTTTTTCTAAGTAGGCTATTGTCCTTGGGGATGGGGAATGCATAGCACATGGAAAGGAAGCTTTCATTAAAAAAACAACAACAATTTTTTATTAACTCTTGCATGAGAGTGCTTAACACATTAAACATTTTGCTCCAAATATTCCAAAATATGCTGTCATTTAATTACATAAAGCTGGAATGCATCTTTTTCTGTGGTTATAATAAAAGATACCATTATTAGAACAGAAATAGAGTTTTAAAGTATTTAAAAATAACCTCATAACGTAGCATGTGGCTTAATGAAGTCTGGGGAGGGTCAATAAGATTATTCACATTAAATAGAGGCAAATGGGGTTTCCCAGATGAGGTGGCAGCCATGGAGAAAGATGGCAGGTGGGCCTGTCTGAGCCCTGGTTCTCTTCCATTGGAGGGAAACTCTCTGCTTGTTTCCCAGTGCTAGCATGTGTTTTCCTGACCCTTACCCCAAAGTCCACAGTCATACTGGGGCTCAATGCAAAACCATCACTGTGCACCAGGCTAGTCCCTTATCTGGAGCCATCACTGTGCACCAGGCTAGTGTCTGGCCTGGTTGCATTTATGAAACATTAAAGGAGTTTTAAACTGTTTAAAAATACTCTTGACTGTAGACACTTCACTTTACCACTGATAGGCTGACATATATAATGTAACGTAATGTAATGTAATGTACATAACAATAGAATGGTGCCGGACCCAGATCATCGCTCCATACAAGACAATACCTGATCCAGACCATCACTGCATACTAGGGTAATGCCTGGTGTGGAACTGTAACCATGCTAGGCTAGTGTGTGCGCGTGTGTGCGTGTGAGTGTAATTTTGTCATATGATATGTACACAGTGAAATGTTCAACTTTAAATGCATCATTTAGTCGGTTTTTGTAAATGTATTTCAAGACACAGAACCTATCCATCACCCCAGGAAGTCCTTCCCTGCCCCTTCCTGGTCACTGTCCTTTCCCCTGGAAACAATCACTAACTTCTACCACCATATGTTAATTTTGCTTATTCTAGAGAATTTCATGTAGGTGGAGTCACGGAGTACTGACCTTTCTAAGTTCAGTTTCTTTCCTTGGACTGGTGGTTTGATGTTCCTCTGTGCTGTTGCATGGATCAGTATTGTGTTCCTTCTGACTCTGAACTATCTTCTGTTGTACGCACATGCCACAGGTGATGTGACCATCCTCCAGGAAGTGTTCATCCTGACTTTGATTGTTATAGATAACATAGCCATGGACACTCTTGCACAAGACTTTTTGTAGGTATAATTTCATTCAACCGAGATTAGTCCTTGGAAGTAGAACTGCTGGAGGGGGGCCTGGGCGGCTCAACCGGTTGAGTGTCAGACACTTGGTTTTGGCTTAGGTCATGATTTCAGTGTCGTGAGTTCGAGCCCCACATTAGGCTCCCTGCTCAGGGAGTCTGCTTAAGATTCTCTCTCTCTCCCTTTCCCTCTGCGCCTCCCCCCACCCCACGCTCACGTGTGCTTTCTCTCTAAAATAAATAAACAAACAAACAAATAAATAAATAAATTTTAAAAACAAAACAAAACAAAAAAGAAATAGCACTGCTGGATCATAGGACAGATACATGATTAAAATTTAAGAAACTACCACAAAGTTTCTAAAAGACGTTTTAACATCTCATAGTCCGAACACCAATAAATAAGAGTTCTGCTTGTTCCATACATTCTTCAACATTTGGTGTTTGAAAGTTTTTAAATTTTAGCCTTTCTAGTGTATGTATAGTTGTATCTCATGATGGTTTCAGTTTGCATTTCCTTGAGGGTGATGTTAAGCCCTTTTTCATTTGCTATATTTATGTGTTCTTTTCGACCCTCCTGTTCCGGGCGTCTGTGTATTTCTATTGGGTTGTTGGTCTTCTCTTTCTATTGAGCTGCAGGAGTTCCTTATATAACTGGATACAGGTCTTTTCTGATTCTATTATTTCCTTTTTAAAAAAAGATTTAATGAATTTATTTGAGAGAGGGAGTGAGCACAAGCCGAGGGAGAGGGAGAAGCAGACTCCCCACTGAGTGGAAGCCCTATGAGGGGCTCAATACCAGGACCCTGAGATCATAACCTCAGCCAAAGGCAGACGCTTAACCAACTGAGCCATCTTTATTGTAGAAGCTTTGCATTTTGGCAAATATTTTTCTACAGGTTTTCACATGATTATATAACATTTTTCTCCTTTAGACTGTTAATGTGGTAGATTAAATTGATTAATTTTGGTATAATAAACCAATCTTGCATCTTGAAGATGAACCCAGTTTGACCAAGATATATTGTTCTTTGCATATATTGCTGAATTCAGTTTTGGGTATTTTTTTTTTTTTTTGATAATTTATGTGTCTGTGTTTAAGAGAAACATCGGAACTTAATTTTCTGGTTTTGTTATCAGGATACTAGTGGCCTTGTAAAATGAGTTAGAAAGTATCCCCTCCTCCTCTATGTTCTGAAAGAGTTTGTTTAGGAGTGGAGTGATTTCTCCCTTAAATGTTTGATGGAATCAGAACCAACAAAGCTTTCTGGGCCTGAAGTTTTCTCCACGGCAAGTTTTCAATTATGAATGTGATTTATTGAATGAGTATAAAGCTATTTAGATTTCCAATTGCTTCTTGAGTGTTTTTTTTAAATCAATTTCATTTAAATTGTTTATTGCATAAACCTGTTGTTATATACCCCTCATGATCATTTTATCTGTACAATTTCCATGAAGTCACCTCTCTCATTTCTGTTGTTAGTAATTTGTGTTTTCTCTCTTTTTTCCTTTGGCCAGTCTTGCTAGAAGCTTGTTAGTGTTATTTATATTTCTGAAGAAATAACTTCTGGCTTTGTTGAGTTTCTCCATTGTGTTACTGCTTGTCTGTTTCTTTATTTTTATTTCATTGATTTCCACTTTTATTTGTAATATTACCTCTCTTTCTTTTCTTTTTTAAGATTTTATTTATTTATTTGACAGAGAGAGAGAGAGACAGAGAGAGAGGGAACACAGGCAGAGGGAGTGGGAGAGGGAGAAGCAGACTTCCCGCTGAGCAGGGAGCCGGGTGCGGGGCTGGATCCCAGGACCCTGGGATCACGCCCTGAGCCAAAGGCAGACGCTTAATGACTGAGACACCCAGGTGCCCCTACCTCTCTTTCTATTTAAGGTTTAAGGTGTTCTTTTTTCCTTTTCCTTACCTATCTAAGATGGAAGTAGAAGACATTGATCCCACAGCTTCTTCCATTCAAATACAGGCTATCAATGTTCCTGTCATGACTGACTTAGCTGCATTCCCCCAAATTTGAATATGTTAATATTTCATTATTAATCAATCAAAGTATTTTCAATTCCTCTTGTAATTTCTTCTTTGATTCAAGGGTCGTTTAAGCTTTTCTTTTTTCAATTTAATTTTCAAATACTCAGGCATTTTCTAGAAATCTTATTGGTATTGATTTCTATGCCAGTGCCACTCTTGTCAAAAAACATATTTTGTATCATCTCTACTTCACGTAGACTCTATCCAGCCAAATGCTTCATGTGGCTTGAGAAGAAAGTGTAGTCTCAGTGAGTAGAAGAATGGGTGCAGTGTTCTGTAAATGATAGATCACATTGGTTGATACTTTACCTGTTTAAAACTTACAGGAAGTTTTGGGACATGAGCCCTTTCATATTCTTTTATTGAGTGTCACACAAACAGCTATAGACAAGTTTCATAAAAGAGAAGACATCCTAGTACAATGAAGACATCACGAATGAAAGGAAGTATGTAGTGAAAGATGAATCATGGTGGGAGAGATTGAGTCATGGAGTGACATCCTGTCCTTCGGAGAGAGAGGCCCTCTCTGTGCGACACAGGTGACCTTGTCTTCCTCCTCAGCCTAATCTAGAGGTTAGTGATCCTTTATCTTAAAGGGCCAAATAGTAAGTGTTTTAGTCTTTGTGGACCAAGAGGAAAAATCGAGTCTATTATGCAGGTGCTAACATGACATATAAAAATGTAAAAGCCATTCTTAAATTGCAGGCTGTAACAAGTCAGGCAACTGGCTGGGGTTGGCTCACAGGCCATAGTTTGCACACTCCGGTCTCATGTCCTGAGTGTTCTCCACTGAGCACCGCGTACAGTGGCTTGGCATTTGGCACTGAAATGAGGTCCTTGGTCAACCTTGGGGGGGGGGGGTGTCTCTGGATGAAACACACTTGAACAAATAGTTGTACTGCTGGAATTCACAGACGCCTCAGCGTGCAACGTGCATTGAGAACTTCCGTACACGTCCTATAAAAGGAGATCCTTCCTGGAGAGGTTTCACAATAGAATGGTTTTGTTTTGCTGTCTCCTGAGGGTCTGGAGTCCCTTCGAACACTCCAGCAAACACTGGTCCAAACTATTTTTCAAAAGCCAGCTCTCCTTTTCACTCCTGGTATTTTTTTTTTTAAAAGATTTTATTTATTTATTTGACAGAGATAGAGACAGCCAGCGAGAGAGGGAACACAAGCAGGGGGAGTGGGAGAGGAAGAAGCAGGCTCATAGCAGAGGAGCCTGATGTGGGGCTCGATCCCACAACACCGGGATCACGCCCTGAGCCAAAGGCAGACGCTTAACCGCTGTGCCACCCAGACGCCCCCACTCCTGGTATTTTTAAAATGGAAATTGCTCTGACCCATTGTGTTTCACAAATGTTAGAAATTCTTTCCTTTCTAATAATGAAGGATAGAGGCAAAGGTGCCGGAGGGGATGCTGAATTCACATTGCCTTTTTGTCTGGGCAGATTCGGAACACTGGGCGGAGCTAATTCATTTGTGACGGGTCTGTCTCCTCACACCAGAATGTAGACTTCTTGAGGGCAGCACTTTGTATCTGCTCCCATCACGGTGGTGCCCTTGAAACCCCGAACAGTTTCTAACAGAGAGAATGTGCTCAATGAACATGTGCTCAGTGAACAAATGAGGTGTTGCAACCTTCAAGAAACTCCAGTAGAACATAGCATCAAGTTCTTGGTGGACTAGGTATCCCTGGTATTCCCACAAACTAGGGGGCTTCAAACAACATAAATGGATTCTTTCTCAATTCTGGAGTTTGGATGTCGGGAATCCAGGTGCATGCAGGTGTGCTCTCCCTCTGGAGGCTGGGGGAGGACCCATTCCTGCTTCCTCCAGCTTCTGCTGGCTACAGGTGTTCCTGGGCTTGTCGCCGTGTTCTTCTCTGCTCCATCTTCATAGGGGCTTCCTCCTGGTTGTGTCTGTCTTGTCTGCCTTTCTCTTATCAAAACACTTGAGACCAGATTGAGAGCCCAACCAGATAATCCAGGACAAGCTCCTCATCTCAAAATCCTTACCTTAATCACACCTTTAGCCATAGGAGGTGATACTCACAGGTTTGGGGATTCAGATGTGGGATCTCTGGGATCCCCATCATTCAGCCCACTACACTTGGCTCTATGGAAAGGTTGGAACCTTAATTTCCATCTTGGCTTCCAATAGGAACTGACGTTGATGTAGAGACAGTCAGCTCTAAGAAAATCTTTCTTCATGCGGCTTGTCACATAGCCATGTGTAACAAAGAAGTCTGGCTTTTCGAAATTACCAGTCGGTGATGAAAGACCAGCACGCTTCCATGTTATCAGCTCCAAATTTGTTTTACATTCTTTTAGATGGAGTATCTTATACAGCAAAATGTAAGTTATTACTGAATACATTAGTAACAGAAATAAACAAAGCTGCTTCTGAATCATTTAAGTTGGTGATGAAAAACACAGAGAAAATGATAAATCCTTGCAAAGTGGGTTCTATAAAGGTAATGCCAGCGGTCTCAAATGTTTCTATCGGTTCTCATTGTCTGTATATCATTTGGGGTTTTAAGTTTTGGAGCAGGTTTTAAGGTAAACAGAGACTGAATTCCAAATGGCTTCTGTACTCATCGTGACCCTGACTTTATTAGTAATCAGATCTAATGACATCATCTTTTGACAGTCATGATCTTTAACCTGGTTTGATCTAAACCAGACTCCTCAGGAATGATATCATTAAGGTAAATCCCTGAAAAAAGACCCAGCCACTTCAGTATAAACCGTTGAGAGGGATTGAGTTACTGAGAATGACTTCACCCACCACTCTGTTCTTCCTTGGGCAATACAGAGTATATCGAAACTGCAGAGGAGGGCAGTGGATTAGGCATGTTGTTTTTAGTAATAACATTCAAAATCATACCAGAATTCTAATTATGCATATGGGCAGGCTTATTTAAATATGGTTTAAATCCCTTTCTGTTAGACAGATTTTAACTCCGAGAGTCTGTACTTCTCTCCATGTTTGAAAAGAATAGCTGGCATTTATGCAACGGTAATTTTAAATAAACCTCGTGTCTGGAGTACAGGATAAGGCAGACACGTCTATGTGAATATGCCACCTAGCTGTAGGAATAAGTTGTGAAAATAATCTTCAAATAACATTTGCATGATCTAAGAGCTGTGCCTGCAAATAAAGCGTGTCTGTGGGTCCGTGTCTTTCCGTCTCCAGCAACGCTGCCCCAAATTCTGGCTGTGACACCTGTCTCCTGCTCTGTGACGGCCTCCTTCCTAGTCTCCTGGCCTCTACAGGCACCCTCGTAAAAGCATTTCTCTGTGGAGCCACAAAGTACTGACCTTGATGTGTCTAGGCAGAAATAAAACTGTATCCACAGCCAACCATGCCAGCCAGTCTTACGATTTTCATCCATGTTTCTTTGATGAAATAATCACAATGCTTACCATCAGTGTCGATAACTACCTTAATAAACTATTTCCAGAAAGAACTAACATTATTTTCTTGATCTGACCCAGTTCATACATGTGATTCAACAAAAAAATATCAGTGAACTCCTCAGAGGCAACACACAATAGATCTCAAGTCACTAGAAAAAATACTTAATACTCAGGATAAATGTGGGCTCAGTCATATGATAAAGATAAGTTTGAACCCAAGGTAGATTTTCATGTCTGTCTTTGTGAAGCTACTGAGCGAATTAACATGCCAACTGGACAAAACCCTAAACCATTTGGCTTAGGCAGAAATGAGCTGACGAGCTCACGGTAGGCCTGGCTTCCAGCCCACGTGGTTATTCTCCCAGCAGCGCTGTCAAGATGTGGGGCTCAGCTTTCCTACCTCAGTGCGTGCTGTGTCTCCCTTACCTCAGCTCCAGGGTTTTGGAAGATGGCACAAAATCACCGACCCTGGTTCAAAGTCTGAGAAGCAGTGGGAGCCCCCACCCCAGGAACCTGGGTGAATTTTCCTTCCACCCACACGTTCTGATTGGTTCCTGGTCCATTTCTAAGCCATCAGTCGGTTGGTGCATCTGGGAGCTACCCTGTGGTTGTTCTCTGCAGGGACCCTGCTGGGCAGTGGACCATCCCCAGGGACCAGGATTCAAGCAGGCTGGATCCCAAGGGCATGGGGGTTGCTGTCCACTGTAATGAGCAGCTGTATCAGGCGTGCCACTGAGGAAAGCCTCGCTTGTCCCTGAACTGGAGAGAGGCAGTAAGCAGTCATTCACTGGCTGCAGGGTAGAGGATTGGGGTCCACGGCCATGTCTACCAGTTCCTGGGAAGGGGCGGTGGTGGCAAAGCACCCAGCTTCTCCTGACTCAGTTTCCTCCTCTGTGAAATAGGAGTCATGACAAGGATGCTTCCTCTAGGAGATATTGTGCAGCTCGGGGGCGCTCACATCCATGACTCACACCCATACCCCTAAATTCATCACTGCTGTAGCCCTCCCTTTGATGACTGAAGCAGAGCCAGGGGCCGGAGGGAGGTGTGAGGAGGAGGGGGTGAGGTTTTGTGTGCGGCCGTCTGGCTGTGGCTCCTGGACCCCAAGCTTGCTTGAGTCACTATGAACCCACCCCCTCCCCCGATTAAAACCAGGAGTTCCCAACACTTTAAAACAGTGTAATGGGAGGTAACTTAATAACGTGTGATTTATGGGCCATCAGAAGGAGTATCAACATCTCCATCCTGGAAACAAATCAAAGTTCAGACATGGGTGCAAACACTAATTACTTTTAACAAGTGCAAGAGAAAGGTGAGGGAGGTCAGGGCGGTGTTTGGCCCCTCCAGACAGCCCGCTCGATAAGCAGGAGCACAACCCCAGGGAGGAGAGGCGGCCTGAGCACCGGAGGCCAGCAGCCACGGCGCCCTTTGAAGTCCCCTGCGCGAGAAGTAAGGACATCCATCTTTAAAGTGTGCTGTGCCTGAGGGCTGCTTTGGGTTAGGGAAGGAATGTGCACTTGTTTGAAACCTGACCCCAGGGCCCCTAAAAAGTTGGGCTTAGGCGGGGCCAGGAGTGACCTTGTGAATTTAGACAGCTGCTGGGCCACCGCTAGGAGCAAATGACCAGGGGTGCGGTGATTTTCCACACTCGAGAAAGCAAAGGGCACGTCTTTAAGCCCAGCTCAGTGAGCTCCCACCTGAGCGGCGGGTGTGAGAGCCTGAGCCTCTGGAGGGCCCCGCTGATCGGGCGAGGGGAGCGCCAGCCCTACACCTGAGCCCCCGCCCGCATGCGCTGGCCACCCCCTCCCAGGACAGCCTCCGCTGGCCGATGCCCGTGCGCCAGGGTAACACAGAGCGCTGAGTTCCAGGTATTGCACCGGACAGCTGGGGCCTTCCCTTCCAAAAACGATGCCTGGCCTCCCCGTGCCCTCGAAGAAGCCGCGCTGGTGCGGTGAACCCACCGCTGAGTTTGCTCGTGACTCAGTGGCCTTCCTCACACTAGTGCCAGGCGCACCCACGCCTTCCTAAGCGAGCAGCCTCCAAGGGCTTGTGAGTAAAATGGTTCCTTATTTAGGGTTAGAGAGCGAGGAACAAGGGAGATTCTACGGAGATACTTTGAAGATGGAACAGTGTAGACGTGGAAGAAGTCAGGCTTCCCAAGGGAGCCCCCAGTGAAGTGAATGCACACAGGGAATCTGGATTTATCTCGGAGGGCTGAACACCTGCAGCTGTGGAGCCAGGTCAGAGCTCCCGGTGCCGGGGGAGCCGCGGTCCCTCCGGAGGGTCCTCACTGACCTCCCTTATTCGGCCGTCCCACCCTGCACCCTGATGGCCGAGGGCTGTGCTCACAGACTGAGGCATGCAAGTTCCCAGCTCCCCGCTGCAGGTCACGTCCGCACCACCAGAGCCTCAGTGTCTGCTCCCTGCATTCTTCAGTTTGAGTCATATGACAGTAAGAAGCCCCTAAATACTGCATAAAGTGGGGGGTGTAGCAAATCACTATGGAAACAGATCCTTGCCAACTTGTACCCAATGTCTTACCGGGGGATTCTGTGGTCTCTTAGCCTGGGGCTCCTGGGTGAGCAGGCCGGGGCTGGGACGACAGCCATGCCAGGGTTGAGATAATCTTTACTGGGGCCTTCCATTCACTATTTCCACTCCCAGATAGCTTGGGGGGTAGATAGGGACGGGGCTGGGGCAGGCGATGTTTCCTTTGGGATGTTGAGCCCACATCTCCGTGTGGGACCCCAGTGCCACCCAGGAGACACCCGTGGGGGGAGAGAGTGAGGGGCCCTTGCTCCGCCTGGGCATTTTGCCACCTCAGAGGCACGCACGCCCTGACTTCCGTCACTGGAACCCACTGGCACCTGCTCCAAAGCTCCAAGCAGGGGGCCAATGGAGTGTGCCCCACTGCGTCTGACTGCCCCCCCTCCCCCCGAAGCAGAGTGTCTGTTCTTTCTTTGCAAACTTGGGATTCATGGTGTGTGGATGGCCAGTCTGTCTGTTCTCCTGTGGGTGGATATTTGGTTCAGTTCTTCTCCCAGAGATTTTGTCATTGTGTTTGCTGTCAGATCTACCTCTGTCATTTCAGATACACAGGCGACGTGGTGACAGAGACCTCTTGGGGACACTGAAAAATACAAGTGGCATGCTTGGTCCACAGGCGAGTCAAAGAGAATGACCCAAACGCCCCACGTCGTGTTGCGTTGCTGGAGGACGTCAGGGCCTGTGGCCCGAGTCGCCAGCTCTCTGCTGATCGATGCCAGCGGAGCCACCAGCCCTACGTGGAGATGGTGCGGAATGATGGGCGCTGTGATCCTCGGTGCAGACGCAAGCACCGTCCAGAGCTGGGAGCTCTGAGCGCGTTCCTGACTACCTCGTCATCTGGGTCTTCCTTCAATCAGTCCATGTTTTCAGGTCTTCCACGAGAAATGGAAATCTGGGGTAAAACTCGCTTCATCGAATCAAACTCCTCCTTGGCCCAGGGCTTCCCGCGTGCAGGCACAGTGGGCATCATGGGTTTCTGGGACGGACGTGTAGCATGCCCCGTGTCCCAGGTCATCTGAGGGGAAAGCTCCATTCACAGAGCACCTGGTGTCTGTGGGACCAGCATCGGGGAACAAAGTTTGGGAGGTGTGGGCCAGATGCGCCTGCTGGGATCACCGTGTGAAGGACTCGCTCTGGTTGTTCTTGAGAAGAGCCATTTTCTCAACTACAAAGTATAGTTTTAATCATGAAAGCTGATCTTCCTTTCCTTGGTCTCTTAGCTGATTCTGCAGGAAATGCATTTAACCTTCTTGAGGAAAACTCTATTAAGTGCCAGTTTGTTCTGGAGGACGTGACAGAGACACGTGATACCCCCAACTGTGGGGGTCTGCAAGACAGGCGCAGTCCCTCTGTGTCCCCACCCCAAGTCACTCAGGCCCTCCCTGTGGCACAGTACTCCTGCTGGGGGTGGGGGGCGCTGGATAGGCCAGCAGGGTCACCAATCCTAAGGACTTCAAGTGAAAATTTCCAGAGGTTGTTTGATAGAGCCTTCAAATCCAGCCTGAGCTGTCCCTTGTCCCTACTGGACAAATGGCTGGAAAAGCCACTTAAATGTCGACAGACTGGTGTCTCTGTCCACATACACCAGGCAGACCTCCCATGTCACATTAACCCTCAGCCCATCCGGGACCCAGCGAGGGGAGGCAACTCCAGCCTTTCATGCTGGACAGTGTGTGTGCGTGACGGTCGCGTGTGCTGGGTTCTGCTGGTAGACCCAGTGTGCACGCTCCGAACCCGGGCCTGGTTAGCAGGGTCCCACTGCCCACCCTGCCCCACATACCTGCCCTCCTTGGAAGACATGTCCAGTCCAGATTTGGGAGGTGGTGAGCGATGTGCATCCCCATCTCCAGCCCCGCCGGGCACCTCCCGTGGGGCCTCTTCTCTGAAGTGTGAGGCAGGGCTCCCTTCACAGGGCTCCAAGTGGAGATAAGCACCAGCCCTGGAAAAAGGTCCCTGAAGTGGCAGTCAGCGAATAACTGACATCAGACATGAGTCCTTATCTGCTGGGACTGGTGTAAGGCAGGGAATTGGAAAACAGATTCTCCCAAATGTCACCCACACCTGTTCCCCCGCACAGCATTAGCCCCCTGAGAGCGGGGGGTGACATGGCCCCTGGGCCAGGCTTGGCACCATCGAGTGGGTGTCCTGAGCATGACACAAGCCTTTCGGTTGGGGACAACTCCACATGTGTAATTTTGGGGGAAAGGAAAAAGATTTCGTATTTCTCCGGCAGGCACATGCCCACGTTTCTCTCTCCAGAAGAAGGAAAACGCTGTGACACAGAACCTTGTCTTACCAGAGTCCCTGGTGTCCGATGCCCAAGTGGCCTCTAAGCTGCGTCCTCGGCCAGCCCGGCCACCACCTGTTGGGTCCTGTCACTTGCTAATGAGCAGGGTTTCCTTCCCTTCACTGCAGTGAGACTCTCGGCCCCCTGGGCACCCTTTCTGTTGGGTCCTACTGAGCGGCTGGAGGAGGGGACAGGGTGGACACCCCGGGTCACAGCCTGGGGGCGAGTGCCTTGTTCCCGGGGAGAGCTTCAATCCTAGACGAGGCACAGGTTCGCTGTGGTTCCAGGCAGACCCAGACCGATGGCCTGAGTCCACATCCCGGCCCTGTCCCTCACCGGGACACATTCTGAGCCCCTCTGTGCCTCAGCCTCTTCACCTGTCACATGAGACACGATGGTGCCCGTCACGTCCGATGGCTGCAGCGATGGTTAATGGCGACACTCCTCCGAGCCGGACGCAGACAGAGCTGTGCAGACAGGAGAGGAGGAAGAGAGAGGGCGCTGGGGAGAGGTGAACACGGAATGGGACAGACGCAGGGACCGAGACGCATCTGGGGAGCTGGGGGTCTTGCTGGGAAGGAGACATTCATGCCGTGTGGTCAGGACCACTCAGGAAAAGACCTCAGGGCTCTGGATTCTGGTCCACACTCTGAGTTTTATTTTCTGGTGGGAGTTTATGGAATTCATCACCTCCCGTTTTCTCAGTTACTTGCGACGAATAAGAGCTGCCAGACTGAGATAAGGAACTGATAAAATGGATGAGAAATAAAAAGGACTTCAAAATGGCATATAGGCTTTTGCTTCGAATGCCATAAATCTATAAGCATAAATCAAAACTTTAAACAAAAACATAAAGTCATCGCGGGGGTAGGCCCCGGCGCTCCCAGCGGGGGTGAGGGGTCTTCCTTCTTCTGGAGAAGTCCTGTCTCCCAGGCACCGGAGGGGACACCGACTTGGTCACGTCCTCCAGCTTCTGTGCCCCTGACAGCTCCTTACAGGGAGGTGACATGTTTAGCAATGGCCCCGTCCCCAGAGCCATGCGGGCACAGGACCACATAGGCGTGGGCATGGGGGGCGGAGATTCCCTTGCCTTCGGAGGACCTCCCTGGCAGGTGGTCTGCTCCCTCCCACACTTAGTACCCGAGGGTGCAGGCAGACATTTCTCTGGGGACACTGGGGCTCAGGGCAGCGGAGGGCGACAGGAGCGAGGGCTGTGACTGTCAGGGGGCTTGGGGGAACTGGGCTCTCCCTGTGCAAAGTGTGGGTGAGGGTCTCGGGCCTGGAAGTCTGGGAGCCCAGAAGCATCTATGGTGAGTCCGCTGCTGGATGACAGTCACCCACCGATGCTGCAGGGACTTGTAAGTTGTGCAGCACCCACGAGGAGGCCGGACGCTGGCTGGGTGGGGCTGGGGAGGGAACTGTATGGTCTCTTCTTTTTGGAGGGACAGAGCTGTAGAGGAGAAGCTGGAAAGGAATCCAAGTCCGGAACTCCAAGGAAGGATGCCGCCAGGCCCCTGAGAAGTTGTCTTCTGAGACAGGACCAGCCGCTGGAGGGAACACAGCCCTGCGCACTGTGCAGAAGAGGGCGGGTGGTTCCCGACAAAGCTAAACACGGTCCTGCCCCACGAGCCGGCCGTCGTACCCCTCGGTGTGGACCCGAGTTAGCTGACGGGGGTGATGGGTGAATATGCTGTGGACCACCCAGACAATGGAATCCTCTTCAGCACGAAAAAGAAACGAGCTTTCCAGCCATGGAAAGACGTAGGGTAAACTGAATGCACATTAGAAGTCAAAGAAGCCAGTCTGAAGTCTGTGTCCCCTATGGTCCCAACTCTGATGACACGTGTCAGCTTGGCTGAAACACCAGTCACCGGACGTATGGCTGGATATGTCCACAAGGGTGTTTCTGGATGAGTTTAACATTTGAATCCATGAACTAAAGAAAGCAAATTGGCCTCCCCAGTGCAGAGGGGCCCCATCTAATCAGTTGAAGGCCTGAATGGAACAGAAAGAGCCAGTAAGAGGGAGCTCCTCCCACCTGACCACCTTGACCTGGGGCACTGGTGTTTTTCAGGTCCTTGGACCCAAACTGAAACATCTCCTGCACCCGGGGCTTGGGCCTGCTGTCATCTGGACACAACTATACCATTGGCACTCCTGGGTTTCCTGCAGCTAATGGCAGGACTTAGGACTTGACAGTCCCCATAATGACATGAGCCAGTTCTTACAATAAACCTCTTGCTACATGTATATATCCTGTTGGTCCTGCCTCTCTGGAGAGTCCTGACTCACGCAGCCACTGTATGACATTCTGAGAGGCACAGCTCCAGGGACAGTAGGAGTGCGGTGGTCATAGAGCTGGGGGTGGGGGGAGGGTGCATAGCACATCACAGCAGACCAGTGGGGCAGCCATCACATGCACAACCCCAAGAGGGACCTGATGAAGGCTGCGGGCTCTGGGTGACAGTGATAAATCTCTGTAGCTTCCTTGATTTTAACAAAGACTTTACTACAGACGCGGTATTGATAATGCAAGAATGTACATTTGCAGGGGTGGGGTGTGTGGAAATCCGTACCTTCCACTCAATTTTACCGCAAACCTAAAACTGCTCTGAATATCGGTTTTTTGGTGGGTTTTTGGGTTTTTGTTTGTTTGTTTGTTTGTTTTGTCTTGTTTTGTTTTGTTTTTAATGCTGCCGCCTCCAGCATTGTCATCACGGACAGTCCGGTGGAGCCTGTCCCATGGCGCCCGTGAGGAAGGGAACAGCCCAGCCACTGTTTCAAGGCTAATTCCTCTGATGTTTTTCACATAAAGGTGGAGACAATGCAATGTCTTAACATTTCTTACAAGAAAGTGGAATGCCTCGGACCTCCCCCTAGATCTTTGAAATTTGGAGAAAGTCTGGAATTCATTTTTCCGTTTATCTAGATTCAGTGAGTCATGTCATCTGGGAAGCACAGTTCTCTTTCTGTTTGTCACCTTCCTGTTTCCTCATGTCTGCGAGCGGTCAGAGAGAGTGCAGCTAGGATTTCAGAAACGTGTCTGAATGATTTCATCAGGATGGACTTGGCATATTTTCTTTCTAGGAAGTTGGGGCCTCAAAGTTTGCATTTGCATTCGCCTTGGCCTCCGAAATTCCCAGGCTGTCCGCCGTCCCCTGTCCAGTTGCAGGAGCGTGCTTGTGCCCTGGGGTGTGACTGGGGAACCTCACGCCCTTCCGCTGGGCACACGTGGCAGCCCGACGCCGTGAGCAGGTGGTGCTCACAGATGTGTTTCGCTCTAACTTACATGCAAACAGCGGAGCTCAGGCTGAATCCGACCACGTATTGCATGTGTGTTTCCTGGCCCCCCGCTTTGGTGCAAACGGTGCCAGGAAAAACATTGATTTTTAGCTTCTCATGGTCAGGGTGAAATAACTATGCACCTCTATTAATTAGTGGTTCTTCTAAACTGGGCTGAGGAGATGCCTGGACGCTGAGGCCGGACAGAAGCGAGGGGGGTCTTTGCGTTCTCCACCGCACACTCACCCGACAGGTACCGCTGAGCTCTTCCCTCATTGACAGCACTCTGGTTCAATCAGTACACTGTGTATTGAAATGAATGTTCTCATTGCCATTTTCAGATTACTTCTGCACAGTAAATGTTAACAACAGACCATGCAGCGTCGCTTCTACCCCTACGAGGCTGTGGTGGCAGGGCACCTAGGTTGGAGCAGGGTCCGTGGGGTCGTTGTAACTGGAGCTGACCCCACGACTTCTCACCACGTGCCCAGGCCCCAGCGCTGGCCTTGTGGGGTGCCTTCCGGCTTCTTGGGGGTGGCCCTGAATTTGTCCAATTGCAGAGTCAGGGGCTGGTTGCATTTCTTCAAGGGCTGAAATGTTTCTTGCACCCTATTAAGTACTTCCGTGGTTTGACTGGTGGGTCACGTCAGACCCTCTGGTACTTTGCACGTTGGAAGAAAAAAACCTACTTCCTAGTTCCACTGTTCACCCAGGCCTCTGAGGCCGCTCACCCTGTCTTATCTTAAGAGGAAGGGGGGGCTTCAGAGCCTCCTCCTAAGGCCACAGCCCTGCCCTCTGACCTTTAAGCCAGGAGGACAACTGTATGTCCCTGTGGTCCCTTGTGACGAACCAGTGCACATTTGCTAAAGGGTCAGAACAACTTCTGGGGAGTATGCCCGAGCATTCAGCATCAAGAATGAGGGATGACATGGGCGCTGCCCACAGCAGCGTGGGTGTGCTCGCGGGGACCCGCAGCGTGGGGCTGCTGTCACCTTGGACGCCAGGGGACAAGGCTCTGCGAGGCTATGGCTGGGCCAGGCTCACAGCTCAAGGAGAGGCACTGGATGGAGGACCCACGCCCTGGCCACAGTGGGGACGTTAGGGGGGGAAGGGAGGGGCTGACGTCACATTTAACAGGTAAATATGGCCTTCCTTAAGGTTGGGGCTCCAAACCAACCCCTCTGGCTCAGTAACCCTGAATCACTTTACAAAGTCAGAGTTCGTTCTGTGTGTAGGTCAGACTCTCCAAAGTGCAGCTTGCAGGGCTGGTGACAGCACTCACCGGTGTGAAATCCACAACTTTGTTTTGGAATAAACCTGCCCAGCCACATTCCACAGCTCAGGATTCTTCCTGCAACCAGAAATGCCAGATTCCAGAGTCGGCCTCTGTAGATCTTCACAAAAGTTCTGGATCATTTCAGCCTTTGCACTTTTGACATCAAATCTTAATTCAAAATGACCATTGAAAGTGCTTATGATATTATTTGGGATTCCCCATAGATCCCAGGGGGAGTAAGAAACCCTCACTGGGCTGGGTTCCCGCCCCCCTTGCGGCCCCCCAGGCACGGTGCACACCCCTTAGGCACGTCCCTGTCCTCACGCGATGCTGCCGCTGACCACAGCACACGTTTGTCTCAATGGTTCACTCTGCAGCCTGAGGTCCTGGCTCAGCCCCATCCACGGGAGAGGATGGGCTCCGCCCTCCACTGCCCTGCACCCTTACTGCGGAGACAGCCTGGGTGTATGGAGGTGTGGTCTGGCCAAGCGCATGGGGTGCTGGTGAGACAGGATTGAATCTCTGGTTCGCTGGTTTCTCCTCGAGCAGGTTTGTGTTGGAGAAGAGTCTGCGGCCGTCCTTGGCATCCGAGGCTGTTGTGTGCCCTGCAAAAATGTTTTTGGCAGCTTATTGTTTTGCTAACAAAGAGTCCTGTAATAAAACAAAGCTTTAGGAAATAATGAAAGCTTTAGTAGAGTTCAAACAGTTTTATAACTAAGCTCAAGCTGTTTGTAACAGCAGCAGCGGGGAAACTTGTCGGACAGCTTTGATACCGTTTCCTGACATGGGGAAATCTGTCCATAGGATGTGTTTTGAAACGTGGAGGAAAAAATGATGGAGCGGCGTGTGCAACTGAGGGGGGCCGTTTTATGACTGTTCCATTACCCACCCTTTCATCCGCACTGAGCTTCCACAGTTCTGAGTTTATCGCTCATATACGGCCAAGCTCCTGTTCCTCCGTGGGGAACCCCGACATTTAAAAATAGGAAATGGGGTGCCACTAGGCCGGACCCGGGTTCTAGCTCAAGGGCTACGCAAACACTGGTAGGCCTGGGAGCGAGGGACTTTAGAACAGTAGGATTTCAAATACGGTGAAGAGTTAGCAGGCCGGCTGCGTTCTGCAGAGAGCCGCGTCGCGGGTCGGACCGGCTCCCGTGGCCGCGGCTGGAATGCCTCACAGTACAGAGAACCATCGGACGGTCGGAGGTGTCGGATGCCTGCATTTTGACTTGTTAATTTAAAAACGAGAAAGCACCCACAGCATCCTGTGTGTAGCCCGACAAGCTGGGGAGAGCTCATCCACAGCTGGAGTTCTTGCTTTCTGACCTGACGTTGGCTGCGGTTTCCACTTACTGTGCCTCAGCTGGGATACACGGCTGTCGTGGTCCTGAGCGGCTCTTGCACTCGCGTGTCCCCAGGGGCACTCTGACTTGAGGAATGTCGTGCTGGGTTGGCTCCTAGAAGCTGGAGGGGGCACATTCCAAGAGATTTGCCGATTCCCAGGATGCTGGGTCACCTCTCGGGACCTTGGAGGACAATACAGCTTTCAGGAGCTGGGGAGTTAGGTCAAACTTCAATTGCGTCTTTTCGGTTATATTCCAGCAATGTCAGTTGTTCAACACACTCGTACTGGGCAACGCCCACATGTTGGCCATTTGTCATAAAGTTGGGCCCACAGGACCAGGCAGATAAGACAGGAGTCATTCAATGCAAGGTGCCCAGTGCTGTGGGCATGAAGGAAGGGCCACCTCACTGTGCTCGGAGAAGCTTAGTAATATTTGAGGCCACAGCTGGAGCACAGAGAGACCGATGGGGAACATTCTAGGCCAAGAGAAGGCTGTATGTTCATCTGAAGTGGGTAACTCCCTGAAAACTAATCAGAAATAACATCATCAATTATATTTCTGTCCAGAAAAAGTCCAGGGAGTAGGTGCTGTGCACCTGACCCACAGTTCTTGACCTGGGGAGCAGGGGCTAGAAGATGTGCTCTGGAGGGACGGTGGCCTTGAGCGTTGGGGGTCTCTGGGAGGGGAGCTGGTGGCTCGGAGTTCGGAGAGTGAGCACAGAGAACATAAGACTATGTTCCGAGGAGTGTCAAGATGGAGAGTTACAGCCAAGACCAGCAGCTTGGTCAGACGCGTAGGAGAGGGTCCTGGGAGAATTGTGACGCCCAAGGCCCCAGAAATTAGCCCAATGGGAAAACAAGGCCAATAAAGACAGCAAAATAATGGTGAAATGACTCAGTGTATGTCTAAAAATATAATGGTTTCTGCTTCCTAGTGTGTTTATTAGGATTCTTTAGCATTAGTTTAGTACTTTCACGTTCATAAAATGCTTTCATGTAAATTGCCTCATTTAAATAGTTAAATATTTCAACAACCCTATGAGATGCATTGAGAAAGCATGTTTTCCAGGTTTTAGCAATGAGCAAACTGAGTCACAGGGAGTTGAATGAGAGAAAGGGACTTCACTTTGACATTCTGGCTACAAGAGCAGTAGTGTTCCCGTTTCTGAGCTCTGAGGGGGGTGGGCAAGAGAGGGCAGAGAGGGGTCCCAGCCTGGGCACACTCAAGGCCAGGGGCAGGAGAGCCAACACACACAGCGACACGTGTGCCCCGAGAGTCCGTACAAGGAGTTGTGCAAGCAGAGGGCAGGAAGTCCAACCACATGCCAACAAGTGGGAAATACTGCTGCAAAAGCCCGTGTGTAAGTGGATTTAACAGAGGAAAACGCATGAACACCTGCCAGCAACAGCCAGCGGGAGAGGCGTTCTAACAGGGGGAAGTCGGACGATGTGGTTGTGGGCTGGCCACGTCCTTGGGAGGGCAGAGACAGGTGCCCACAGTCAGTGGTTGGCACAATCCATGGTCGGTTAGACTGATGGCTCCCCAGGGCCTGCCTCAGGGTACTGCTTAGACTTCTCCCCTGGTCCCCTGTCCATCTGTCCATCTGTCTGTCCATCCATCATTCTATTATCTATCTATCTATCTATCTATCTATCTATCTATCTATCCATCCATCCATCAACATCTATCATGTATCTATCTATTCGACCACCTATCAACTATGTACCATTTATCTATCATCTATCTATCTATCTATCTATCTATCTATCTATCTATCTATCTATCTATTATCTATCTATCTATCATCTATCTATCATCTATCATCTATCTATCTATCTATCTATCTATCTATCTATCTATCTATCTATCATCTATCTATCTATCATCTATCATCTATCTATCTATCTATCTATCTATCTATCTATCTATCTATCATCTATCTATCTATCTATCTATCTATCTATCTATCTATCGTCTATCTATCTATCTATCTATCGTCTATCTATCATCTATCTATCTATCATCTATCTATCTATCATCTATCTATCTATCATCTATCTATCTATCTATCTATCTATCTATCTATCTATCATCTATCTATCATCTATCTATCTATCTATCTATCATCTATCTATCGTCTATCTATCATCTATCTATCTATCTATCTATCTATCGTCTATCTATCATCTATCTATCTATCTATCTATCATCTATCTATCTATCTATCTATCTATCTATCTATCTATCATCTATCTATCTATCTATCTATCTATCATCTATCTATCTATCTATCTATCATCTATCTATCTATCATCTATCTATCTATCTATCATCTATCTATCATCTATCTATCTATCTATCTATCTATCTATCTATCTATCTATCATCTATCTATCTATCTATCATCTATCTATCTATCTATCTATCTATCTATCTATCTATCTATCATCTATCTATCATCTATCATCTATCTATCTATCTATCTATCTATCATCTATCTATCATCTATCTATCATCTATCTATCTATCTATCTATCTATCTATCTATCTATCTATCATCTATCTATCATCTATCTATCTATCATCTATCTATCTATCTATTATCTATCTATCTATCTATCTATCTATCTATCTATCTATCATCTATCTATCTATCATCTATCTATCTATCTATCTATCTATCATCTATCTATCTATCTATCTATCTATCGTCTATCTATCATCTATCTATCTATCTATCTATCTATCTATCTATCATCTATCTATCTATCTATCATCTATCTATCTATCTATCTATCTATCTATCTATCTATCATCTATCTATCATCTATCTATCTATCATCTATCTATCTATCTATCTATCTATCTATCTATCTATCTATCATCTATCTATCTATCATCTATCTATCTATCTATCTATCTATCATCTATCTATCTATCTATCTATCTATCTATCATCTATCTATCTATCTATCATCTATCTATCTATCTATCATCTATCTATCTATCTATCATCTATCTATCTATCATCTATCTATCTATCATCTATCTATCTATCTATCTATCTATCTATCTATCTATCTATCATCTATCTATCTATCTATCATCTATCTATCTATCTATCATCTATCTATCTATCTATCTATCTATCTATCATCTATCTATCTATCTATCTATCATCTATCTATCATCTATCTATCTATCATCTATCTATCTATCTATCTATCATCTATCTATCTATCTATCATCTATCTATCTATCTATCTATCTATCTATCTATCTATCTATCTATCATCTATCTATCATCTATCTATTTATCTATCATCTATCTATCTATCTATCATCTATCTATCTATCTATCTATCTATCTATCTATCTATCTATCATCTATGTATTCATCTCAATCCCTTTTCTATCTATGTCACCTACCTACTTCAATTTTTAAAACTTAAACTTATGGGCTGTGTGGAACAACAGGACTATCAAGCATCATCAAGAGTATAAAATGGTTCAACCATTTTGGAATATTCTTTTTTTTTCAAAATTAAACCCATATCGTGTAATGACCCAAAAAATTCCACTCCAAGGCATTTAACATGGAGACATGAAAACATTAGTGTGCACAGTAACGTGCATAAGACTGTTTGTGGAAGCCTTATCATGGTGCCGAGTGAGAAGGTAAGACCACCAGGGCACGTCACGGGGGAAGGTTGGATGCTGGTAGTTTGTGCATACAAGGGACAGTGAGTGACAGCAGCCACAGAGTGTGGAGACATCCAAAGCCTTGCCCGGAGGAACAGAAGCAGGTGTCCTGCAGTGTGGATGGTGGGCTCACGCTGGCAGAGAGCCGGAGGTGGGGCAGGAGAGGTGCTGGCAGGAGGGATGTGAAGGGAGTCCCTGGGCTGTGGTGATGGGGCAGCAACACCGTCCACACTGCTCCAGCAGGACACCTGGGACTTGGTTCATTAGCAGGTACACTACACCTCGGTGCACGAGAAAGAAGCTGGACAGGAGGATGGCTCTGACTTGTTCTCTCCACGGAGTCTCCCCAGGGGCTGTGTCATTTCACACAGACGAATTTAAGTGTTCAGGATTAAGCCAGACTCCCCTGCTTCCCACTTTCCCTTTTCAGACCCCCTGCCTCTAGGCGCCAAGGTCCCCTCTTGCTGGCCTTTCTTTCTGGGGGCTTTTCCACTGGGCTCCAGCTTTGTCCTGCACTTGCTCGAAGGATGGCTTCCACACCAGCAGTGGGTTCCAGCTGTGAGCTCCCCAGAAACCGCCAGCCCCGAGACAGGTAGGAAGCAGGGACAGACTGGGCAGATAAGGTTTTCAGCAACCCATGATTATTCTTTCTGCATTTTATGCAAAAGTCCAGTTTCTCCTTTTTTTTATGTTTTTTCAGTATCAGAAAGGTAGACCAGGGGCACCTGGGTGGCACAGCGGTGAAGCGTCTGCCTTCGGCTCAGGGCGTGATCCCGGCGTTATGGGATCGAGCCCCACATCAGGCTCCTCCGCTAGGAGCCTGCTTCTTCCTCTCCCACTTCCCCTGCTTGTGTTCCCTCTCTCACTGGCTGTCTCTATCCTGTCAAATAAATAAATAAAATCTTTAAAAAAAAAAAAAAAAAGAAAGGTAGCCCAAAGCAGCATTTGCAGGAATGAGGTGACATCAGTATTATGGTTTTCCTCTAGACTTTGATTTTGTTTTTTTCCAACCGATAGAGTTCAATATGCTTTTGCTCCTGACTAGGCAGGAGTTTCGGGCCCGTTGTTGGGCAGGATGCGTGAGGGAAGAGCGAGGGGCATGGGTGGCCTGACCTTGCACTCGTGGCCCTGCCACAGGAAGCAGAGCCCCGGCTCCGCGCGGCCACAGCTGCAGAAGCCCGGCGAGGGAGGAGTCTGCCAGTGCGGGGGAGACCCCGGGCTCTGACCGTGCTGGCGTGTCGATCTTGGACGTGCCAGCGTCCAGAACCTGAGCAATCAACGTCTGCTGCCTGAGCCCCGTCTGTGATGTTCCGAACGGCAGCCCGAGCTGATGAGTCCCGTGGGTTTAAATGATGGTGCGGCTGGAGCATCAGAATCAGGGAGGCTCACACAGCATTTGCAACCAGGATTCTGGGGATCAGAATAGTCCTGGGGTGTGTGTGCGAGTGCGTGAGTCATGTGCGTGAGGGATGTGCACACCTCCTTGTGTCTATAAGTGCCACCGATCTGCCTTTTCCAATTAAGGAATCACCACATCACGATCTCTTTTATCTCCTTGCCTTATGAATGTGGCAAATGCTACCTGTTTTGAATGATGAGGCCGAACCTTTGACCACGTTTCAGTTCATCGGGGCACTCGCTGCTGCTTCTTGAAGGGCCCCGCCAGGGAGCAGCCCCTAAGCACCTCGACCTGCCTAGCTGGGTCCCAGCCAGACACTCAGAAGTGCTGCCTGGACGTCTGAGTAAGGCTGGGGGCGGAGGAGGGACAATGTAGCTCTTGTGTGCATGTGGTCTCACACTTGGAGAGTTTCTGGCCTCTTAGAGACTGGGATAAGAAATCAAAATGAGCCTGTCACACTGTAAAAACAGCCTGAAATAACACAGCGAGGAAGAGTATGGGAGATACAGCCATCCCTGCCCAAGGAGACATCTGCAAGCCATAAATCCGTACGCAACACACAGGAGATGTGCGTTTAACACGTGATGCGATGTTTTATTGAAAGGTCAGATGATACAAGGAAAGTTTAAAAAGACACCTCAGGTTCAGCAGTCCCTTTGCCCTCTGTTAGCTACCAAATCAAAGATATTTGACCTCAATGATCATGTTAATCACAGATGCACGCTGGAAAGGAATCCCGGCGTTCAAAGAGATCCTATCTTATAAGGTGAGCCAGGTCAAGTATGCTGTTCAAGGTAAGGGGCCCGTCAAAGGCCGTGTTGACTGATTGACAATAAATGGGCCGGGGCCACAGAGTCTTGGGGCAGCAAAGGACACAGCGGGCCTTGCAGGTGGAGGGGTAGGTGAGGTGTCGAAGACCGAAGCATCACAGAGTGTGTGTGTGTGTGTGTGTGTGTGAGCGTGCGAGTGTGCGTGTGCACTGGGGACAGCGGTGGTACACACTCACGGCTCTTCAGGACCATCCACAAGGACGGCAGCAGACGGCTCTGGGAGTAGAGAGGCAGTGGATGACGGACCCGTCTTGCAGGTCACCCCTTTTTGGAGCACCTGGGGTATAATGAACGCCTGGTGTGTGGCGGGTTCCCTGGGTTGAGCCATGTCCTGAGTATGGAGGGGAGAGGGACGTGGAGCTTCTGGGAATGGTGGAGATGCTGGGCCTGGCCCGCGCAGAGGCTTGGACAATGGGGATCCTTACCAGACCCTTCCCTCCTCCTCAGGGGCTGTTTTAGGAGGAGGGCAGGTGGTGACACTATCTGCAGCTTCTTCTATGGAAGAGAGTCCGTGGAGGGTGGAGACAAAGACTGCAGTGTAGACGCCAGAATAGGAAATGGGATTTTCCCCTGGGTGAAAGATTTGGGATCAGGTTCCTTTCACCTTTTCTTGTCTGTTCTTATCCCTCTCTCTTTTTTCTGGTCCGTGTTATCTGAATTTTCTGCAACAACCAGTACTGCTTTTCTAATAAATGCATTAATTTCTTACAATTTTGGGAAGGGTATTTTCTACACTCCGATGAGTTCTTCATAATTAAAGAATAAAACTTGGACAGATTTTGAAAGTTTTATTCACGAGGGGCCGAACGAACCAGGAAGGATGGCCTATCGGTAACGACGGTGGGACCTCGGGAGTTCTCAGGACAGACTTCAGGGCCACTAGTGGTCTCTGCTCCGGAACCTGGAGGCAGCCTCTTCCCATCCATCCTGCCACATTCATGGCGGCAGCATCTAAATGCCTCCATACAGTGGGGAGCTCGGAGTGACCAAGAACCAGGCAGGTCATAGAGCAGATCAGGGGCAAAAGAAAGAGAACCAGGCTTTGTTTGTGCCTGACCAAAATCTGGTGGAGGATTATAAAAGGAAAGAGAGAGAGTGGAAAAGAATGGATCACGCTGCATCCTAAGGAGAGTTGCGTCTTCTCTGGACGACCCGTGGCTGACAGATCTGTCTCAGCATCTTGTAAAATGCTGAGGCATCAAGAAACACCCAATCACATCTGTAGGAATATTGCACGCTGGAAATGACTAAAATGTGTCTGGTAATGTTAATTAAAGATGGAGCCAGTTGGAAGAAGTCACTCACTGAAGCAAAAGTGTGTGTTCCCACGCGAGGTAATTTCCCCGTAACGCTCTTTATTTCGTATTTGCTGATAGGAAGAGACTCCTGATAAATACTTATGGGCACTTCAGGCTTGAGCAGGGTTAATCTCTTTAGTTCAGGTGAGTTCATTTTAGCCGTGATTCACTTCATTGGCTATCTGTAATGATTATTAACAAGCTTAAAGACCTCTGGGAGATTGTGGATAAAACTGCAGTGCCAGGGAAGCAGGCTATCATTATGCTAATAGGGTTGGAATAATAATTACCAGGCACGCACAGTTTCCGCAGGAATCCTTGGGACTGGAGTGGGTCACCGGGTTAGACAATCTCTCCCCTCGGTGGAGACGGCCCTCCCCGCGCACACACGCGCGTCTGCACTTATATGGAGGGATGTGAAATATGTATTTACGTGCATTGCCTGTCATTGCGCTTAAACGAATTCACGGTGAGATGAAGGATGATGTCAAGACGTAACATTTATGTTTTTCATGCATCAGTGACACGTTTTAATAGCCTTAAGTGTGGATTCTGTTAAAATATTTTAAACCTTTTTTTTCAGATCTATCACTTGTATTCCAGTTGCTTATTTTGTTGAAGTGCTTTAATGCATTCTTACAAAAGTGGAAATTGAATGCACTACCACCTTTGTTTTGCTCGTAGGCGAGGCTTGCGCGTGCTTCCATTTCTCTCCACTCGCACAAACATCTCCGTGCCTTCCTCTGAGACACCCTAGTGCTGGGCCCACCTCCATCACAAAGCTGTGTCCCCGACGGCCTTTGCCTCTGGGCTCGTGAGGGCAGACATTGTCTCTCGGTCATCGTGGTGCCTTTGTGTCCCGGTGTAGCGCGTTACACAGATGTTCACTGTGAAAGCGTGTTTTAAGTGCATGGATACGTGGTGGTGGATGTTGGGTGAGTTAATGTTCACGTTTCCCACACCGGATCCGTGATCCTTCTCAGGACATGCCGATCCCTGTGCCATCCTCAGAGTGGGCAAGGAGTGCGGCCCCCGTGGGGAGGACTCTGGCTACTTGCACATGTCATCTCAGTTAACTTGGTCTCTGTCCCCAGCGTGGTGAGGCCTCCCGGGACCTGCTGGGAGGCAGAGGCGGGCACCCAACGCCAGGCTTTCGTGAGCAGCAGCACAGATGGGACAGCTTTTGGGAAGCAGTCTCCCACCTCACAGATGCAGCTGGATGGTCCTCACTTCAGGACGGAAGGAGGAGGCAGGTGCCTCCAGCCCCAAGGGGCTCCTTGCGTGGACAAGCAGTTTGCTCAACTGAGCTGGGGATGCAAGGGCTGTCCTCACCTGGAAGGGGGTCGTGACCCCGATGCTGGGGCGGCAGCCCTGGAAGCAGCCTCCCTCAGGCAGGGGCTGTACCAGCAAGGTGCCCGGGCTATCCAGATGCTCCGGTCTTCAAGCCCACTTACTTTAGGTTACAGTTAAAAAACAAGTGAACAAACACTGTCGTCTTCGGTGATGCCCCCTCTGATGTTCACCCACCTAGGTTGTTGGTAGGTCTGAGAGGGGCAGCTGGGGAGCGCCTGCACCCCTGGACTCTGGATTCTCTGCAGGGGGTGCTGTTCAGAGAAGCAGAGGTGCCGTCGGCAGAGGGTCCACGCCCAGGGCCAGGTGAGATGCCCTCAGGCCAGGCCCGTGCCAACCCGAGGCCGGGGCTACCTCAGGAGAGTGACCATGAGCGATGCCCTGGCCTCCTCCTGAGCCGTCCTTTGGCTCCCTGTGCACCCCTCCCTCTCTTCGACAGAGTCCGCAAAGGATGCTCGAGGCGCTTCTTATCAGCTACTCCCTGTAGACGGAAGGCAGGAGGGACAAGCCCGGGAGCCACGGCTCAGGTGCTCGGGTGTGGGTGCTTGGTGCTGAAGCACTTCGCCTGTACGAGGTCAGCAAGGATGGCAGTGACCTGGGGGGGAGCTCCTGCAGTGCTGGGACGCACCGTCACCAAGAGGACGACGCTGTGCCAGGGCCAGGGTGGGTCCTCCGGCAGCAGCGGTGGGATGAGGCAAGGAGACGGGGGGAGGGGAGAGTCTGGGGCACAGCCTGCGGTGCCTTTGCCTACCTGGTAAGGGGACAGCGTCCAAAGACAGCCAGCTGCAGGTGAGCACTGTGTGGCTAAGCCAGTTCTGTGGCTATTGTGGTAGCCATTTGTGGTGTCATTCATGGAGCACGACTCTGGTCCTAACACCTGGGAAGAGGTGAGAGAAAAAGGGACTGCCTCCGGAGGCCCGACTTTACACTTGATTAATTAACACTTTCAAATCTCGGTTTTGATGATATTAGCAATCAGTTTCATGGCTGCCCCCAGAAACGCCCAGGGAAGGTAACAAATCCAGATTATTGGCCAGCTGGGTTTTTTTGTTGTTGTTGTTGTTCATTCCTAATGCAAGATTTTATTGTATTGTATTTTATCTTATCTTATTTTATTTTATTTTATGATTTTATTTATTTATTTGAGAGAGTGAGCAGGAGAGAGAACACAGCAGGGAGAGCAGCAGAGGCAGAGGGAGAAGCAGACTCCCCGCTGAGCAGGCAGCCCAATGCGGACTCGATCCCAGGACCCTGGGATCATGACCCGAGCCAAAGGCAGGCGCTTCACCGGCTGAGTCACCCAGGTGCCCCCAATGCAATATTTTAATACGTAACCAGCTCCCTTGATGGGTAAGTCATGTACGTCAACCTATTAAGGACGATTGTGGCCGACGTTTTACCTGCGATCTTCACTTGGGCTGCTACTTAAAAAGGCAGTTTGTTCCACATTCCCAAATCTGAGGGTTTAAAAAACAAAAACAAAAACAAAACACCTGGAAGGATAGTGAAATGGAATTAACGTCTTGCCTAATTTTGATTAAAATCCTCTAAATTAGCATTCTCGGTGAATTATTCTTACTTCTCTTATGATACCAAACAGAGAGAATTACTGATTTCTGACTCAGGAGTTGAAAGCCATTGATGAGTCGACAGTAGGAATGAGGTGGCCTCCGGGTGGTGGACAATGGACTGTCCCCGGAAACGGCCGGCCTGAGTATCTGCCCAGCACCTGTGCGTCTACACCAGCGGACCCGGCTCTATTTTTAGCGCATTCTAAAATGCAGAATTTTCACGAAGTCCAAAGCACGAGCATTGATCCTATCAGGAGCATTTCGCAGAATTGGGGAATGTGCACGTCAGCACTGTGCACCATGCCAGAAAAATGCACACAACTGGCAAATTGCTGGTGCCCCTCCCAGTGCAGCGGGGACGTGTAAACAGGAATTTGTCAGTATAGCAGATGCGTCGGATGCCAGTGCTGTGGACCCACCGTTTGTCCTCCCAGAACAAATCTTAAATTTACTGCTTGTTAAAGTTGAGATAAATTCTTTGCGAGGGACTTTTCAATACAAACTTGGAAGTTTTACCTAAAAGCTTTCATTGAAAAATTCATATGTTGGATTAAAAGGTCATGAAGTTTCTCTTTGAGTAAGTTTACATGTGACCAGTTAGGGCACGTGGAAATATGGACTGTTTCAACTTGCCTACACTGTACGAGTGCATCCATAGGGAACTTCATCCTGGTCACTACACATAAGTAATCCCAGTGTGGGGTGGAAAGTTTAAAAACTTTTTTTCAAATGTGTTTTCCTTATCCTCGGGGACATCTCAGAGACTCCAGGTAGACTCGGTGGGAAGAGGGAGAGAAGCAAGGTTTGTGTATGGGGCCGGGATGGCCACACTGAAAAAATGTGGGAAGAAGATTTTTGAAACGTGTTTCTCTCCTTTCTCCATATCTGAGTAATAAACAGATCAATCGGTGAATATTTTCCATAAATTTGTTCCTTATGTGTTTTATTACTCCCTGGTAGAAGCGAGTCCTTTTGAGTGAGTGACAAGAGTCTTAAATTGCGCGTCTGCCTACCTGACATCTAGAAGGCCTGCCCCTTCCTTTAAAAACTCCCCCCCCCACATCACAGCTATGATAAATTTCTCCTCTAATATAGAGTTGCAGGGAAAAGTTGAACAAGATGAAGACGGTTTTAAGTGGATATTTGTTATATTTGAACGGTGCTGTTTCCCCATCTGGCAACCATCTTTCGTGAAGATCAAAAGGCTTTCAACACGGGCCTGTTCATCCTCGTGGTTCGTTCCTGTGAGATGGGCTTGCTCGTGGGCTGGGCAGGGCTGCCACAATCCCCATCTCAGCCCAGTCCGACATTGGGTCCCACCGACCCTGGTGGCCCCGCTGTACGTGTCACCCTACAGAGTTTCCCACGTCAGAACACGTGCTGGCTGTGGGTGAGCCTTTCCCTGAGAGTTTCCCCTGGTGTACTTGTCCAGGGCTGAGCGAGGAGACTAGAAATTCAGGCCACGAAGACCTACAGTTACACCGTGTTCCGGAGACAGATGGCCTGGCCTCACACTGGCGGGCTTCCGCCACGGCCCAGCTCCCCAAGGCCTGGCCTCTGTCCACCGCCCCTCCCTGAGGTCTGAAACGGAAGGATGACAAGTCCATGATCGGTGCTAAGCTACTGGAGCTTGGTTTGATACTAAACATTTTGACAACGTTACAAGCAAAAACGCGTGTTAATAGCACTGGTTATGATGAACAGTCTCCACTTCTAGAAAGTGTTGTATTGGTTTTTAGGTGCTTTCCCACCTGCTACATTGTCTTATCTAAAGCATATGTCCATCAGATCGGTAAAGCATAAGCACATGCAAACACACGCAAACACACGCATGCGCATGCATGCAGGCTGGTTTTGGAAGCTTGGTGGACTCAAGTTGTGTCCTCATTGCCCATCGCTGGGATCGGGAGGAGGGGGCAGGTGCTCGGGGACGGAGCTCAGGAAGAGCGGGCCTTGTCCAGAGGCCTCGGGGCCTCCGGAAGCATAAAGGCAGAGGCACCTGCCCGCTGTCTCCGTGGCCCCACAGACGACAGGACCAAGCGGTCAGCATTGCAGCAGGAGCACCCACAACCACTGTGCCAGGAGCCCCAGGTACCGCACGCATCATCCACGTGAGGAGACAGACGGGCCCTCCTCCTGTGACATCTGGGAAATGGGCCTACAGGGAGCCGTGACCTGCACACATGCAGGGAGGGGTCCACGCTGTAAGTGCCCCCTCGGCTAGTTGCAAGTTTGCACCGTGTCCATCCCCCTCCATTGGCAGACCGTCCAAAAGGGAACATTCCGTGACTGTTGACTCATGATATTCTTTTATTGACACGTAGGGACCCACTGCTCATATTTTGAAAAGAGAAAGATTCCTTGTCAATTCACTAAGTTTAAAAAATACATGTAAAATTAAATCATATCCTCAGTCTGGCCGTGTTTAAGAGTGCATGCTTTCATCTGCTGTGGGAATCCTCAGCGCGCCTGGGAACACGCTCGATCCGGACGCTCGGTGGTGAGCAGGCTTGCGGGCACGGGCCCCGCGATCACTGTGTTTGTCCGTGATTGCACGCACGATGCCTGTCCAAGAGGCCTCGTCCGCCGAGCAACTCTGTGAAGTGCAGCTGGGAACCTCGGCAGTCCTTGGTGCCGGGATAAAAGCCCCAAAATTATAATATCACGTTCAATTATTCCAGGGCCTTTCTCACCAGATGGTGTTCATGTGTCAGACTCAGAAAACTTGCTTTGTTCTGGCTTTGCGGGTGGATTCTGGGTTTGCAGGAGAGTGGGGGAGGCCTGGGCCTTGCCACGGGGCGGCTAACACCCTGCACGGGGTGCTGGGGTGCTGGGGTGCCGCGGCGCCGCGGCACGCTCCGGCCTGGCCCTCTGAGTGACCGCAGCGAGCCCGGGGCCCTCGCTCCAGGCAGGGGTCAAGCTGGGTGCTGGTGTCTCGGAGACGCCCACCGTCGTCCCCAGGACTGGGATTTGCCTGCGGGGCTGTGCGTTCGTTCCTCAGCCCCTTTCAGGCACCCGCCTGGCTTTTCCCTCCAGCCTCAAATGTTTTCCTGAATGCAGCTGCTAGGGGCCCCCGGACCTTCCCCCCACCCAGAGTCCATTCATGAGCTTCTGACACAGCGGTCCTGCAGAGGGGCTGCTCTGTTTACAGAGATAAACTATCAGAACCGTCAAAGCCTTTCTCCCAAGGGCACCAGCAGTAGGAGACCGGCCATGTGGAGACTCCTGTGACCGCTCTGACTCCGGACCCCAGGACTCGGGGTCAGGACAAGTACGGGGCCAGCCCGAGGCGGCTCCAGATCACAAACAGGGTTTCCGGGCAGCGATGTGGGGCCTCCAGTCCCTCAGGCCCAGGTGCGAGCACGGTGCTCAGGCCCCTCGCCCTCGTCTGTTGGGCGGGACTCACGGGGTGCACAGGGCGCCCCAAGTCCCAACATACGCCTCTGCCCCTGGACGTGAGAACAAGACACCCCAGCTCTTGACTTCTAGTCTCGCCTCCCTCCAGCATACTAGACCCTTGTCCAGCAGCCAGACAATTGTAATGTTATTAATAACAATGACAATGAAATAGAAGCTTGTCTTGATAAAAAAGGGAAGGGGAGAAATGGTGGGAATGAGGAGAAAACTGTCCTCCACGTACTTTACATAAAAGTTGGGGGAAGTTGACGGCACTGGGTGGCAGAGAAACACGGAAGCAAACTAGCAGCGAACCGCATCTCCGACGGTTTCTGGAACATGTAGGCCGCTCATGGGATTGGAAGAGGAAGCCGTAGGACAGCAGGTGTGGTGACTGAAAGCCAGGGTTTTAGGCGCTCTCGGTGAGGGTGGAGAGCTGCGGGGCGGGGGGGTCCACGCAGCTCCTGCAATACCGTTCTTAGTGTCTGCGCCTTGGGGTCTCTACCACGGGCCAGGAGAGAGCCGGCCCCGCCTGCCCCAGTGGACTCAGAGCCTCGGGGCTGCTGACTCAGGGGCCCCGCCTCTTCCCCGGAGCCCCCTCCCCAGAGCCCGGAGAGGGGGGATGCCCACAGGCCCCAGGGAGACCCCGTCCGCTCCCCCACCAGCTGTGGCGCCTGCAGGAGCAGGGTCCCCGAATATTCCTCTACATCCAGCCCCCAAAACCACCCCCTCACCGCTGGGTGCTATCTCCACGTCTTTATGCCGACATTTAAAGCTTCCCATCCTCTTGAAGTAGTTATGGAATACGTCATTTTTGGTGAATTACAAATGTTAATGTCGTAAAATAAAACTGTCACATCACCATTTTCAGTGATTGAATGCCCATCAGCGCTGACTTCAGGACGCCGTGCAATCTTGAGACTTCTCTGTGACGCTGAGCAGACACTCATCTTCATGTCTTCTGTGCACACGGTCTCAGACTTAAACACGTCCCTGTCCAGACACGCACCCTCTTCTATTAACACGCAAATCGTCTCCTCTTGAACACTTGGCAAAGCTTGCTTCCCTTCCCTTTCTTTAACTGTTTTCATTATATTTACAACCCTAATTTTATCTACGACTGTATTACCATTAAGTCTCTTCCTTGCAATGAAATTTTCTATAAAATTGAAATTGGATTTTTTTATAGAAGTTTTGGGTTATCTTTCTTTTTGTATTAAGTTATCATTAGAAATATTTGTTAAAACTGAGCAAAACAGTAAGAATGTAATTGTATATTTCGAAGTTGTTAAGCACAAAAATAATCATTGGGAATGAATCTTTAAAGAATATGGATGTACACTGATAACATTACTTATTTCCAAAGTTAAATATGGTTCAGATCCATTCATTTTGTTGTGGTCATTGAAGACACATGCAGATAGATGGGAATAGAAGAAATCTGGGTACAAAAATAGCCCTCAGTTCTCTAAAACCCCGAGTTATAGATCAAAGATCACAGTGATCTATCGTCAGAGATTATTCTTGATGGTCACCTGAAAACACGATTAATTCCTCCTTTAGATTCGATGAGTACAAAGCTGTGGATTCCACCAGGCTTGTGGGAGGCTTTTTGCCCATTCTCCTTCCCAACCCTGACCTCTTGCTTGGGAATCTTGAGGAGGAAGCAAGGGTAAGCTTCAGATGGCAGGCGGGCACCTCCTTGTGAGAAGCAGGGAACGGGCGGTGAGGAAGGGAGAAAAAGGCACGCGGCGGGCAGGTCTGAGCCAGACCGATTCCAAGAAAAGTGCACTAGACACTGACCCTGTCTTCACACTCATCCGAGCTGCGTTCCCCTAGAATCTATCGTTCTTGGGCGGGGGGGGGGGGGGGGGGGGGGGCTTTCACTCCAGGTGACCAGGAATGACTTCAAGGCATTTAGCCTTTCCATATTAATTTTGGCAGGAGGGAAAGTGAGCTCCCGAAGAAGGTCCAGCCACGTCAGCATGCTGGGACAGAAGCTCTCAGCACTGCACACGCTTCTGGACGCGGTGGAGAAGTCAAGCGACCACAGGCACACCAGCCACCGACGTGTGACCACAGTGGTGCTCCGTAGGAAGCCTCCTCATCCGTGTGCCGTGAAGGCAGCAGTGCCAGGGGGCTCCCCTGAGGACCCCAGCTCCTCTTCCATAGGCACGAAGGAAATCCAGGTGAAAAAGCCGTTTACCCAAACGTTTCCAGCAGGTTCATAAACACGTGTGCCGTGGCCGTTGGGCCTAAGGACAGGTCTGCCTCAAGATCTCTCCTCCCCGCTTACATGCATTGCAGACGTAACAGGGATGTTAAACGCTCGTGGAGCTTTCCAACGGGAAGATACGCTCAGTGAGGTCTTCCACCGTCCATTTCCTTCAGACTTTCAGAAGCGGGTGCACGTTTCCATAGATGATTACCAGTAGCTAATGACACGGAATCCGGAATATTCTCCAGAAAAGAAAGCAACTGTAGCGTCTGAAAATATCTCAGCGAGCTGAAATGTCTCCTGTTTCTGTCAGAGAAGCAGCCTCCCCTCCAGGAGCGCAGTGGTCATGCCGTCACCAGCAGCAAGAGGAGGAAGTAGGGAAGCCGCCACGAGCTGGTTGAGTGATGCTGACTGAACGCTGGACAAGACACTTCAAAGCTGGCTCTTTAAACTTACTCATTTTGGGGAAATTTAAGAAAAGTTGCAAAGAAAGCTCAGGGAGTTCCCATATACCCTTTCCCAGCTTCCCCTGCTGGTAACGTGTTAAATCACTAGGATACATTTGCAGAAAGTCAGAAATCACTGCCTCGGACACCCTGTTAGCTAAGGGCAGACTTCGTGCGGATGTCAGACGTTTTCCGCTGAGGTCCTTTCTCGGATCTAGAACACCTGTTGCCTTCAGCCGCTGAGGCTCCGGAGGCTCTGCTAACCCAGGACAGAGCCTCAGACTTTGCTTCTCACGACTTCGGCAGTTTGAGGAATATTGGTCAGGTACTTTGTAGAATGTCTCTGAACTGACTTTGACTGAGGCTTTGCCACAATTCGCCTGCAGTGGCAGGTTCGAGGGGACAGATCATGGAGGCGAGACGCGTGCACAGCCCAGGCCCGGGCCTCCCTGACGTCCACGAGACCCAGCAGGTAGGTCAGCCTCGCTTCCCTGGCTCAGGCGGCGTCTCCAGGTGTCTCCACCGTAGAGATGCCTTCCTGGACTCGCTGTCTGGAGGAGAGAGGAGACTCACAAAGCCCTGTGCGCTCTCGAGGGAGAGCATTGTGGGAGGGAAGGTATTTACAGACATTATTTGGAATTTCTCTATAAAGACTCGCCCCCCCCCTTTTCTCTAAGTATGAAATATTTTTCTAGCTGAGAAAGTCTCTATATCTCTTGGTCCATAAAGTCAATGAAACCTCCTCTACTTAGAAAACGTCAGAAAAGCGTCACTCTGCCACGTGCTGAACACACTTTTTTTCACATGGGGGGCGCGTGCACACACTTCCTTCTCCGCGTCCTCCGCCGAGGGCACAGACACACGCGGCATTCAAACACCGTCTTTCTGATAGAAAAGACACATCGGCATCGCTTGGAGTGAACGTGACTGATTATAGTATTTTCAGTATTTGTTTGTTTGTATTTTCTCTCTCTTTTTTAAGCTCAGGAGAGTCTTTTCTGTCCAGCAATGCTTGCTCTAGCTTGCTATCCTGGCCCTGAAATGCGGCCGCTGCCCTCACTTCCAGTTTGCTCCTGACCAGAGCTGAGTTCTGTTGCTGGAGTGTCAGCCTCAGATGAAAGGAAGGTTATTGGGATTTTACTTCTCAGCTCAAGGGTTTTCCTAAACGTTCACATTTTGTTTGGAGGTTGACACAGCCGCACAGCCTCCCGGCCAAGCGGGGCATCTTACAGAGTTCTCTGGGAGGTGTGAATGAAGCAGAAGTGTTAAAAACGTGGATCCTGGTACGGGTGATATTTTAAACAATTACAGATGGTGTGGGGCTGGCGGTAACTGACAGCAGTATCAGCCCTGGAAAGGCCCTTGACAGGCTTCCTCGTACAATGATTAATTACCACGAGCTGTCTCTGGGCATCCAATTTCCTCCGCCCGGCTCGTAGCTCGAGTCAGGTCTGCAGCTCTTATTACACACGGCCACACAGGAAATGTCTTTTCATTGCCCTGCCCACGGACCACTCCCGGCCCGGAGCGTGGCTCAAGCAGGCCTCCCTCTGACAGGTTGGATCTGGACAGGACTAGGCATGGGGAACCCCGAGGGGCTGTGAACAACGGGGGCGCCCCTCTTCTGGTTACTTAAGTTCAGAGTGACTTAGCAATCCAGCCGCCAGTGGCCGTCAAACAGATGGGCCTACCTCTGAGACGAGGAGCAGCCCACAACAGCGCTGGCTTTGAGAACACGGGGTCACCTCTCCTCTCGCGGCTTCCACGTGGCCATGCGGCACTGGAGTGGAGCCGGGAATCACACGGCGGCACGCGGACTCCTACCACGAGGCTGCGGAGATGCTGCTTTCCCTCCTACACCAATTGGCATTTTCTCCCCTTTGCCACAAGAGCTCGGCACCTCTCCAGGCTGTTCCCGCGTGCAGCATGGCGTCAGGGGCCCCAGCGGGTTCTCCACGAGTCGCGGTTGGATGTCAAGTGCAAGCGGGCGATCAGAGGTGCCAGCAGGCTTGTGCAAATTAATGTGATGCTCTTTATAACTCCGTGAACGTATGACAAATGTGGCTTCCCAGGCAAGTGGCTTTACTACCATTATTGTTTACAGTGTTACAAAGTATCCCGATCCCCCATACCAGTGGGGTAGTTGTGTTCCCAAGAGGACTGTGCTGCTGTCAGCAAGCGGGCCAGACCAGACACCACCTGAGTGATGGGGAAGCTGGGAACGGCAGCGGGGCTGGGTGGGAGTGATGGAAACACAGCCCTTGCAAGGGCACAGCCGGCTCGCAGAACGTGGGGAATGGGAACGGCCAACAAACCCACTTTGCTGCCAGCGCTGAACACGGATGACCACCAAGCCAGTGGAAGCAAAGTGGGAGAGAGACAAAGCTCGTCTCTGGACCTGGAGTAGAGCCTGGGATACCACGTGTTGGGGTCTCTCTCCTCCCTCCCTCCTTCGGTACCAGGCAGATTCCTGGGTTCCGCGCCCTCCCTCCTCTCCTCTTGTTCAAGGTGCACCTGCCGCGTTCCCCACATTGTCCTGCCACACTGCACTGGCTTCTTTCGTGCAACAGAGTGCAAGAGAAATACCAGACTCTGGATGGTCAGACTCCCAGGGACACCCGCTCCGGTGCACTGTCCGGCCTGGCAGTAGAAAGCGCTAGCTCTGCCTGGGGTCCTGGGCCGAGCTGTGCACATTCTATTCTAACCACCACATCTGTGAAACAGAGCACCTCGCGCAGGTGCTCTGATGGTGGGATCTGGCCAGCTGCCAACCTGGAGAGTATCGGGGAGCTTTCTCACCCGGGGGCAAGCACAGAAGACGAGCAAGGAGGCCGATTTGGGTGGCTCTGCGCTGACCGGCCGAGCGCAGCAGCCTGTCTCCATCTGGCCTCTCCCGGTGCTGCTGACACCTGCCAAAGTGAAGGAAGACTCAGTCCCAGAACCACTGATCCAGGGCCATCTCTGGAGGATGGTCAGTAGGACAGCTGACGAGGTATCCAGGACACGAGGCTCAGCGCCCGGACTGATGGGGAAGCCGTGCAATCCTATCAGATCGGTGCCCTCACCAATCAATAAGGGTGATCAATCAGAGAAATGTGGGCATCCAAACAGCCAAAACTGTGAGAATAAAGATACTCAACTTCACTTACCAGGAAAATACAAGTCACAATCTCATAGATTTACAAATATGCAAAACCCTGAGCCATGTGGATGTTGGGGAACTGTAGGAAAAGTATGGGGTCGGGGGGTCGGGGTCTGGGCTGTCATGTGGTCGGTTCCCCCAGGGAAGGTGAGAGGGCCCGAGGGCATGGAGGCCCTGCCAGAGCCAGCCCGGGACAGCCAGGGGCTCCTGTGCCTGCTCCGTCTCCGAGCAAGGACTTGGGCTCATCCACAGAGTTTGAATCGTAATGAAAGGTGACACGTCCACACAGGCCGCGGTGAGATCCAGCGGACACAGCCCCCTCAGTCTAGACTGCGTGAGACACTGGGGAGTCTACACTTTTATTATTTTGAGGAAACACACTCCGTCGTGAAGAAAGTCTTTTTTTGATCAAATTCTAACGTCAAAATCTCCATGGCTCTTTGGTTTTGAACAGCGAGAGTCCTGTTTCCTTTCCCTGACAATTAGCATGCAGACTTTCACATCAGGGTCCCAAGCGTCCCCAGGCAGCGGCCGGACGCCACCGCGGGCGGAAACGTAAGGCTGTGGGCCTGTCGGAGCCCTGGGCCCGGCCCTGCACACGACCGCGCGGCCGCGACTCCTCCTGGGCACCTCTCGTCTCAGAGACACGCCTCTGTCCCCGACACTCTCTCCGTGGGATGAAGGTCATGTCAGGCCCGCTGGGCCACCCCGTCAGGAAGCTGACATGAACGCCGGCCCCCGGGCCTCTGGCAAGAGGCATTCCACAGCACTGAAAAGAAAACAGGCATTTTCTTGGCCTGCCTCCTGCTACCACACCGTGCAGGATGACCGGATTTGACCGAATCTTGTGATTTTCATCTGGTTTTTGCAGCTTAGTTTTATTGTCCTTAAGTGAGGTGGGGAAAGGAAACTCGCGTTAATGGGTTGCAGATTGCAGACCCTGGTCCCATTCATCGCCCCCGCGTGAAGGAGGAGACAGCACGGGTGCTACCGTGTGTGCGTGAGGGAACTACAGACTCCGGGCCCTTACCTGCACCCCCACATGTGAGACATGACCATCCTGAGACAGCTTGGAAACCTGGGCCGTGAGCTCTTTCGACCACACGTGTCCCTTCTGTTCCGGAGGCTCCATGGTGTTGGGACAACTGCCTTGCTGACCAAATGCTCTCAACAAGTTTTTCTAGAACTAAAGATAACTCATACTTGCATGAGCTGGAAATGCTCGGCTGACTCAGGGCAGTCAGCAGAGCTGGGGAGAAATGAACGTGTAGGCCACCTCACACCCCCAGAGCAACACCCTCAATATGCAGCAAACGTTCTAACAGGAAAACGGACAAAGCACATATGCAGACAGTCTATGAGAAGAAAATAAACTCCAGTGAAACATCTAAAGGAAATCTTATCCACTAGCAACAACATTTAATTTTTTTGTACATTCAAAGAGTGATCCGGGGCGCCTGGGTGGCTCAGTCGTTAAGTATCTGCCTTTGGTTCAGGGCGTGATCCCGGCAGTCTGGGATCAAGCCCCACATCAGGCTCCTCCGCTGGAAGCCTGCTTCTTCCTCTCCCACTCCCCCTGCTTGTGTTCCCTCTTTTGCTGGCTGTCTGTCTCTGTCAAATAAATAAATAAAATCTTTAAAAAAAAATAAAGAGTGATCACATTTTCCGCCTATTGGTTTAGCCAAGATTCAAGAAACGATCTGACCTGTTCTGGTAAAGCGCATGCTCACCCTTGGGAAGGACATGCACTGGTACCAGCTCTCTGGGGAGAAATTGGCAACATTGTCCCAAAGCCTTAAAACGTGCATCCCCACCAATGACTCCATTTCTAGGAATTTACCCCCCAAAATCACTGGACAAATGTGCAAAGGTTCTTACTTTAGGAGAGTGAACTGAGCAATGTGTGTAATAGCAACAAGTTAGAAATAACTTGGACATCCAGAAGTAGGTGTTTGGGTAAATAAAGTGTGCTGTTGCATTCTAGCGGAATGAGATGTCTTCAAAAATAAAGACAAAGATCTTTATTTATAGACATGGAGGTATGTTCATAATTTATTGCTATATCAAAAGCTACGGAGTAGTACAATCTCATTTTAATAAAACGTGGAAGGATAGGCAGAAGCAAAACAAACAGTCGGAAGGCAGTGTGGTGTATTTAGGGCTTCCCGTAGATTATCCGTGGGGTATTTCCTCTTTTATATGTTTCTGTGTTTGCTGGCATTTTTCATGTATAATGGATATCATGTACTTTCATAATTAGGAAAAATAATTACAATTTTACAAAACATGGTCTGCCTCTCCGTTGCTTATGAGCAGTTGACAATGACCAGGAACTCTATCTCCTGGTTACCACAGCTCCTTTCTACTTTTCTAGAGAGCTGTTTGCAGTAATGCTCTGGTATCTGTTCCTTTCATTCTGAAGCATTTTGAAGCACCCGGGCTCTTTGCATTCCCATAACCTTATGCAACATCTAGCTTTGAGCAGCTAGTTATGGATACAAACCCCTTTTTCTCTGGCTTTCTTCATTGTTTGCAGTTTTTCTTAAAAAGCCACAAAATGTTTCTATAACTATCTGAAATTCTTGTTTTCCCTTTTGAAAATTTTCTTTATAAATGTTTTCAATCACTAGTCTCTTTAAGCTTTATAAAGTTGGCATGTATAAAATGTTACCTGACTGACACATTAGCCTCCCTTATCCTTGTGAATATGTTTTTCTAAGAAACACACAGGGGACAATGTCTAAGGGTTACTGACTTTAACAAATAACAGTTTGCATTTGGCCAGTGTTTCAGCTGATGTCCTTCCTGTACTTCAGGGTGCAGGCTGGGACCCCATGCTGCTTTCAGTGCTCACACCTGCTACGGGTTGAACTGTGTCCCTTCAAATTTGACGTGCTGAAACCCTAACTCCCAGCCCTCGGAATGTGACCTTGTTTGGAGATGAAGTCTTTACGAAGGTCATCCTGTTGGGGTGAGGCCATCAGGAGAAACCTGGGCCCATAGGATGAGGTGTATCAGAATAGGGACGGAGAGCAGATGAAGAGACCCCAGGGATAAGTGTGCAGGGAGGGAAGACCACGCGGGGTCACAGCGGGAAGGCGGCCGTCTGCGTGCCCCGAGACAGACCCCAAGACACCCAGCCTGCCCGCATCTGGATCCGGGACTTCTGGGAGAAAACAAATGTGTATTGTCCAAGTCCCCGGCTTGCAGGACTTTGTCCCGGCGGCCCAAGCAGAAAATACATCTGCCTTTCACGTTCTTGATGTATCTAAAGCGCCCCAGTTAATTATTTGTAGAATAATTTGGGTCTGTCTCCTATTTCCCCAGGGTTAGAAGGATGTCGTGAAATTTTGGCGAGAGGCCCCTAGAAATGAGATCGTGTCCTCTACAGGATGTCACGGCAACAGCCTCGTGGTCCTGCCACCTCACCGCTGACGTGTCTGCCGGGCCTCTCGGCTTCCGGGCTTCCGCAGGTAGTGGGGCTCCCCTGTACCATCAGGTTTGACACCTGTGCGACGGTCCTGGCAGCTGCTCAGGGCAGCGGAAGCCAGGCACGAGGTGAGCAGGACTCCGAACTCTCTCTATGACTTCTCTGTTTGTCTAGTAGTAGTTCAAAACAGCAAATGAAAAGCAAAACAAAACAGTAGAACTCTATTTATCAGAGAGCTCATGGACGTTTTCTGAAAAAAAAAAATAGATGATTCTCTCAAAAAAGCTTGTCAAAACAGACATCTCCAAATCCAGGCACTAAGATGGATGGAGGGACAGCGAGAGAGGGTATTCTCAAACAGAGGCAGGGCCGGCAAGCCAGCCGTTGAGGACCATGACGCTGATGGAAGGGCCCAACAGGCTTGGGAAGATTGGTCTTCGTTCCTCTGGGCTTAGGGAACTGAGTCTGAACAGCCACAAACTGGGTGAAGACGCCATCGCATTAAAGACTCGGCGACAGTGAGGCCGTGCGGTATTGCGTCAGGCGCAGGCGTTGAGCATGGCCCCGTGTGCGAGACCCGTGTGCGAGACCTCCAAGTAAATCCAGCGCCTGGCGTGGAGTCAGTTCCCTTCTGCTGTTTAAACATCTCAAACAGAAGGCAAAACAAAGCCAGATTCAAAACAAAATGAAGAAAAGCAGCAGCCGCCAGATTCCTGAGCCGTGGCTTCAGGGCTCCTGAGCACTCGTGGGGTCCCTCGAAGACAGACGGAGTGGCGCTGCCTGGGTCGCCGGTCCTGGCGGTCCTGCGTCATTCGTCACTGTTATCACTTGAGCACTGCCTTCAGTAGTGGGGGCGGGGCAGTCGGAGACACTGCGTGTGCCAGGATGCTGGGACCCGGTCCTGTTAGAGCGTCGGAGCGGGACCGTAGTAAGGCACACAACTTCCCTCCAGGAGCCATGCGATAGGGCAGAAGAGAACCCAGCATGGAACTGGGCTCCCTTCTGAGTGCAGCGAGGACAGTGGGATTTAGAGATGAGGACATGGTGGGGGCAGCTGATGGAAGATGCCCCCCGCAGACATCAGGTGGAGGGTGTCTCGCTAAGCAGACTGGGCAGGATTTCCGCTAGCCGGAGCTCTGTGGGCGTGGAGCCCGGGCCCCAGGAGCCTGAAGTTTGAGGCAAGAGAAAGAGGTCTCCATCAGGGCTGAGACACAGAGTGGGAACAAAAAGGGTTTTCACCTCCCAAAATCTCACATCTCTCAGGGCTCTGGCTTTGACGGAGGCTGGGAGGGGCTGATAGTGCCCAAAGGACCCATGACTCTGGGATGGCCTTGCAGATGACAGGTTCCAACCCTGACAAAGGTGACTCTTTGGTCTCCATCCCACTCGCCCCCTGGATTTAGCATTTGGGAAGATTGCCCTTGGGAGTCAGAGACCCTGAGGCTCCAAGAAGAGGTCCAGTTCCGACTGCATCTGTGCCTGGAGGCTGAGCTTTCAACAGTAGTGAACGCATTATCCCTGCGATGGCAATCAGCCAATTTAAAGTTTTGTTTAACTACTTTGTTATTCAATTATTTTCTTTGCTTTTCTAATGAAGGATAAGAGAAGTTCATATCTCCCCAACAATCTTGGCCATAGAAAGGCATTAAATATATATGGGGAGCTGGGGTCAGAAGAAAAGGACAAAGACAGCAGTGGTCCATGGCCAGCCAGTGCCGGGCGCACTGTTGACTCAGGAGAAGGAGGGAAAGCAGCAGGCCTTCTTCTCTCCGAGCTCCCCACATCGTCATCTTTTACTTAGAGATTTTTATATTTAATTATTTATGATACTACCCATGACTTAGCCACTGCCAAAGTTGTTCTCATAATTTAGGGACCATGAGAAGAATATGCATAAGGCTGATGTCAGAGGCCTCACCCATCTGGGGGCAGAGTGCAAAGTACTTTCCAAGAGGCTTCCTTTAGCTCCGTCCAGAACACCTTTGACATCGCCCCTTTGAGTACACCACTTTTCCCGATCCCCAAATACCCCAAATCTCAACTGGACAATAGCTACACTTTGGCTAGAGTTAAGAATAGGACTGATCTTATCTTTCTCATTTATAATAACCAGAAAGATAAAAAAATTATCAAAAAGCAATTAAAAATGTGTCATAGTATCAGTTCTGGAAGGGAGAAAAAACACAACATATGCAGGTTATAAAAGGTATTATTTGATTTGAAGTTTTCCTGACAAAACTCAACCCACAGGGTTTCTGGCTATCAGCTACCCACCCGGGGAAATTTGATTTCCTGGAGATTATGCAGAAAGTGAGACCGGGTTCTAAATATGTACTCAAAAAATGACATCATATGTTGTCTTAAATTTTCAGCCCTCTTTCAAATCACATTTTAAAATATTACAATGCAATACTAATTAATTTGCACAAATTCCAGGCCTAGGAACGATAGACAAATAGACAATATGGTTGGTCTTTAGAATTATTGGCAGCATTTTGAAAGCAACGGAACAGGAGAAGTGCAGTGAGATCAGGACCTTCTAAATCCCCACAATGACATCGTGACAGCTAAGGCTTTTCAGCACTACCTCTCTAGCAGGCCCTTCGCTAGGTGATGCTTATATACTAGATCTTCCTTCAAATCTTTACGAGGGCACTGAAACGTATTGCTTCCGTCTGCAGAGAGCATCCTTTCAAAAGCAGGTAAAGTGGGACTTCCCCCTCCGTCCTCGTGGTTTCCCCAAGGCTGTGAGCCTCCTACTCCTTCTCCCCAGCCTGGACTTTCTCATCCTGGAGGGAGGGAAGAGGCAACCAATGGATGGATCTGGGAGGGGCCCAACCTCACTCTGCCAAGCGCTCTCCTTCCTCCTCCGTTCTGAGCTGCAGAGCAACTGGATGCTCTGTCTCTTTGCCACTTGCTCTGGAGTCTGACCACACACGAGGTGCATGGTGAGTTTGTCTATTTTTAGGAAGAAGTCTTGGTAAACCCCTTTGGTTGCTGATCCAATGCCCCTTGCCTAATCACCTTCATCAGAAATAGAAGTAATATTTTGCTTGCATTTCCTTTCTTATTTCTTAACTGCTTTTGAGAATGGGAGAGAAAATACGGGTGTCTATGCATTGACCTGTTGGAACTCCAACCGACGGCTGTCCTACATGAGAGGGGACTGTTGGGGTGGGAGCAGCCCACAGAGGACAGTACCCTCGGCTCCCAGAAAGGCCAGAGGATTGAGGGTGCAGAGCTGATGTCCTCTATCCCTGGTTCCCTGATTATATCCCTCAGGAAGCCTCCAGGAATCTGATTCAATTATCACAACTGACTTTAGTTATTCCTGAATGTTTTGTTCTTTTCCATAAATTCCAAAGTCTGCATGAGTTTAGGGTAACCTGTTAGATTGTCTTCCTTCAGTCGGACCACTCCCAAATCAGACCAGCAGATACATTTGTGGAGACCTCAGACAAAGAGTGCCCCAGCTCTCCCCATAATCTATCCCAGGGTTTCTCCCCGAGTCCACAGAATAGGAAAACTCCCTGGCCTTGTACTCTCCCCAGTGCATCCGTGTATCTGTCTCCAGACCCCATCCTCCAACCTTCTTTTTGTCACAGCACTGCCGTAAGCATTAAGAAACCTAACGCTATGTCTTGGTCACCAACCAATTCAATGCCTAACCAGGTTTGCCATTCCAAGGAAAAACCTGTATTCCAGGACTATCGTGTCCCATCCAGCCCCCATCAAACTAGCTTCTGGTGTGTCCCATTCTGATCAATGTGCTTATACGTCCCCCATCAATTGTTAAACTTTAGCCTATGACCGAGGAGCCTCGGTGAGCACACTCTTTGCCCCTTGCCCTAATCTCCATAATCATGCACGCGTCTGAAGTGATTGCATGTTCACCCATCCTTCTTAAAGTAGGCCCTCAGCAATCTTGACGTTGTCTCCATGCACAAAATCTAAAAGATTACGTTATTCTAAGAAAGCAATTCTGTTTTTTCCCCCAAATTGAGGAGCTTCAATGTTACTTCCATATCGTAGTGCAGCAAGTGAACATATGTGTCCCCCCTGTTTCCAGGCCAGGCTGCTCCTCTGCGTGCAGCCCCCAGAACACAGCTGGGTCTGTGTTATGGAAGGAGGCCTTGAACCCCTGCTCATGCCCCTGTCTCCAATCCCCAAAGAGTTCTGCTCCCTGCCCCCTGCAACTTGCATTTCTGTGCCCTGTTTGATTTGTGGGTTTGTGTGGGGCACACGCGTTGCATAAAGACACGATTGTTAAGCCTGGGCCAATGGGGGGTTATCTTGTATATGAAATCCTTTATTTGGCTGGTATCACTGTAAGATCTAGATTTCCTTCTACAGCTATCCCCTCAAGCCCACATCATGTTCTTTCCCAGCTTTAACACCCTGTTGGAGATTCAACTACCTTCCAGTTTCCAATCTGTGTTCAGCTTGCTTGCCAAGGAGAGGCATCTGGTAGACCACGCACCTCCTGGGGTTGTAACCGAACACCATCACAGTCACTGAACATCTGAATTACAGCATACATAAAATGTACATAGTACAGTTTCCTGTGAAAACGTAGTCCTTCTCAGCCGATCCTACTTAGTAAAGGATTTTCAAAATCATCTGTAATGAAAATCTTCCAAGGAACATTTGTCTTTTCCTGTTTCCCGTCATCCATGGAACAAATTTCTTTCTCTTTGCGTGGAATTCCCCCGTGTGTGTAGTGTTAAGGGACACAACACCCCATGACTTCCATAATGGGAGCCAACAGGGATGTCTTTCTTTCCCTGCTTCCTGGAAGCCAGAGGTTTTTCCTGTGACCTTCCCACCCAAGAGCTTGCATTTTTAAGGAAGACCTCAAAATCTGCTTGGCACTTTGGGGCTTCTCCACTGGGATTAAGGGAAGACCAGCCTCCAGGTTTCGTGTCTAAAACTCCTGCTCCTCACTTCCTCTGCCCTGCTCATGTTTCTCTCTGGTCTGCCACTGACTCTGAGCCACCCATGTCCTTCTGCATTCCTTCCTTGCCTAAGCTGGGAGAGTTGACCACAAACCCAGGGTGAGAGTCACATGACACGTTGCAGTAAATGGAATCCCAATCTGGCTCTATTTCCCTATCATTCTATACTTCACCTTATAGCATGGGATTACCCAGTGTGGGAAAGCCCATTAGTTAAAATAGACCATACCTCTGCATATCTTACTGCAAATATTATATAAGACCAAAATGATAGACTTTATAGGACTATGTCACATTTCTCATGTTTATTATTGTTTATGAAGGTCTATGTTAACAAACGAAAAATTCTATTGGAAATTTTTACATTACTTTTCATAAATGTCTACTTGAATGTTGCTTCTTGTATCTTAATCTAGGATGGAAATTTTCATTTTTAAACAAAGGCATCCTGTTGAACAACATTGTCATCATTTTCCAATGACAGTTTATTTAGATCGCACGTTTTCTCCTTCGGCGGCTTCAGATCACCAAATTCACTATATATACCTCAGATGTTTCTACTTGGAAACTTGAGAGTTTTTTCCTTGTATTTTGTATGAATGTTGTGCTAACGTTTGTCTTAAAATTGTTTTAAAGCTTTCCTAATTCAAAATGATACTGGACACAGGTTAATATTAGTTGGGGAGTTGTTAACCCCCTGCTATTTATCTAGCTTATCCAATGAGACGCTGATGCTAGATGCCCACTGCCTCGGGCCTTACAACTTCCTTTCTCTTTTCGGGTCAGGACCAGTAGCCACTTGTCTGTAGGAGACGGGGCGTTTCAAGTCCTGGGCTCTGAGCCCACAGTTGGAGACAGGATGACTGCTGCATTCCGGAGTCCGACCCCCCGGCCCGCTGCCAAGCATTCAGACACCATGACAGGAGCTCAATTTCAAGCAATCTGCCCACAGGAACTTGGAATAGGTTTCCTGGTTGTGTGTTTCTTCATGGAGGGCCCCTGCGGGAGCCTGCTGCAAAAGATCCCATCAAACTAATAGGTGCTAGGATTTTTAGTTTGAAGACTCCCTGGTTGTGAGGAAAATATGCGTGATTAACCTCAAGCACTCGCGCTGTTGAGCAAATGTTCAGAGAGGCTGAGAGGCAGCCTGACGATGGCAAAAAGCAGCCAAGGATCAGGGAAATACAAATCAAAACCACAATGAGATGCCACCTCACACTGGTCAGAGTGGCTAAAATGAACAACTCAGGAAACAACAGATGTTTGTGAGGATGTGGAAAGGGGAACCCCTTATACTGTTGGTGGGAATGCAAGCTGGTGCAGCCACTCTGGAAAACAGTGTGGAGGTTCCTCAAAAAGTTGAAAATAGAGCTACCTTATGACCCAGCAATTTCACTACTATTTATCCCAAAGGATACAAACATAGTGATCCGAAGAGGCACCTGCACCCCGATGTTTACAGCAGCAATGTCCACAATAACCAAACAATGGAAAGAGCCCAGACGTCCATCAACAGCTGAATGGATAAAGAAGATGTGGTGTAATTATATACAATGTAATATTACTCAGCCATCAAAAGAATGAAATCTTGCCATTTACAACAAGGTGGATGGAACTAAAGGGTATTATGCTAAGCAAAATAAGTCAATCAGAGAAAGACAAATACCATATGATTTCACTCATGTGAAATTTAAGAAACAAAACATAAACATAAGGGAAGGGAAGGAAAAATAAAAGAAGATAAAAACAGAGAGGAGGAAAACCATAAGAGACTCTTAACTCTAGGAAACAAACTGAGGGTTGCTGGAGGGGAGGTGAGTGGGGGGATGGGATGATTGGGTGACGGGCATTAAGGAGGGCACGTGATGGAATGAGCACTGGGTGTTGTATACAGGTGATGAATCACTAAATTCTACCCCTACAACCAATACTACTGTATGTTAACTAAATTGAATTTAAATTAAGAAAGTAGAAAGAAAGCAGCCAAGGGTCCTTCTAGTCCAAGATTTCATTTCATGATCACATGGTGCATTTCAAGCAGGCTGTCTGATTTTTAAGTCTCAAAGAAATGAACATGATCAAAGGGCATATGCTTTTAACTTTCTACCAATTTATATGGAAAATTAATTGCTAAATTTACTTGGAAGCCAAATCTTTGGCAAGTGGGTGAATGTGGGAGACATTTTCCTAGTATGTCTACCCTTGAGTCCCAGGTCAGAGGTTATCACTGACTCTCACCTCTGTCCCACCAGGATAATGCCCCCAAAACAGGTCTACCAGAATCTCAAAGAGAGGAAACCCTCCTGCAGAGGCTGACAATAACTCCATGTTCACCCTCCCAATGGGAATCACTGAATTATAATTACTCCCCCCTTCTTTATATTGGGTTATCACATCAAACCTTGGAATGTCTATCTGAGGTCCCAAATATACCCATGATCAAATAATTCTGAAAGGCTTGAAATGAAATGGGGCATGAAATTTCTAATACAGTTGTTTATCATTGATTACCAGTGACTTTCAGGAAAAACTGTATTCTAGGCTTCTGAAAGGAAAAGTTTCACTCTAACCAATGTGTTGCTAGCCAGACAATACAGATGTACGTGCTCAGTGTTCCAGCCAATATGAGGCCCTCTGCCCATCAGTGATGCCAACCAACTGTTCACGGGAAGACCACGACCCTAGTGCGGGCAGTTCAGGTAACCGCAAATCTCTGACTCTCAAATTGCACACCCAAGTCACCGACTGCATCTCAAAGGGGGATGCATCCACGTTGTGCTGTTATTCTCTGCCTTTAACTATGTGTAAGTTCATGAATTCCACCTCCACTAAATTCCGCACCTGCTATACTCTGGCTCCCCACTCACTCCTGTGCCTGTTAGGCACTTTAGAGCTCTTTCCCTCCCATCTTAATTGACAGGGAAAAGAGCAGTGGAGCGGTCTAGGAGTAGGATCTCCTGTGTGGGTGGGTGCCCTTCCTTACAAGTGTTGTAAGGGTTGGATGAGAAAATACATCTAGTGAGCTTAGACTGGACCCCATCTCAGCAGAAAGACATGGAGAGAGACAAAGAAATGGACACCCAACAGACAGGGGATGCTGAGCAGCAGAGGAATAATAACGGTCCAACAAGGCAGGGAGCTAACCCAGATTCTGTGGGTCATGGCTTCTCAGAGCTGGAGGACTTGGAAACCATCTAGCCCAAACTTCTTTTTAGTCCAGTTGAGGAAGGAGCTTTCCACAAGATGAGGGAACTCTGCAGAGCCGCCTAAGACCTGCGGAAAGTTGGCTTGGAGCTGGGGCCCTCTTAACACTTCCCGTCTCAAGCACTCAGCTCCATGGTGACCTGGGTCATGTACTGTCTGGAGCAAGGGAAGAACAGAGTCTAGACACAGTGCACTGTGTCCCGGGCAGGGGGGCATCGTAAATCCTGAGCACAACTTCTGCTGACAGTGCACTGCCCGCAGTGCTCAGACACATCACGTCCCTCTCTCCAGCAGCCCTCCCCCATCCCCGCATTCTCAGAATTATGTAGAGAAAACACATAAAGGTGCACGGTGATTTACCTGAGCATTTTGTGTGACTGTGTTTAAGGAGCGATCATGCTTGGTGTCTCTGCTGCTCTGAGCTCCTGCCATCACCAAGGGCCCCTTTCCCAGTAACCAGCTCCCACACAGCCTCTCCCTGACCTTCCCCAAATTGGCAGTTACAGACGATATCCATCTAGATTTAGTGCACATGGAATCAGAAAGGTGGTGATGGTTATGACCAAGGGGCTGTCATTGCTCACGTGAGTCCTGCGGTTAGAAGAGAACGCTGTACACATTTCTCTGAATCATTTGGAGTAGTCCTGTGTGCACCAAGATTCCTGAATTCTGATGAGTTTGATGGGGTTCAGAATCTGCTGGCCCAAAATATGGTGCCTTCACATATTGAAAGTTTTGAGCAGAAGGATTCTGAGAACACGGAAGTGCAGGAAGGACCATCTACCCTTTCCCTGCCCTTCTGCCTTGAAGTAGGGGGCATGGCCCTTGTGGGAAGTGCCTTCCATTCCGGGAGGAAGAGAAGTCCTTCCCTCCAGGATGGAGGGACCCTGAGAGAGGAATCTGATCACACAGACCTTGCTAAATTTCCCCCAATTTGTTTCTCTTAGTTCATACCCTCCTTGTCCCATCACATTTTCCTATGGCTGTCCTTCTTCATCAAACTTAGTATGAAAAAGTGCAGATTTGACTGTGTCTCAGGTCTTCCTGTTCTTATGAAGGCTCTCATGTCATGTGAAATAATTTATATTAGATAAATCTGTATGCTTCTCTTTTGTTCATCTGCCTTTGTTGGTTTAATTTTCAGACCCAGCCAGGGACCCTAAGAGATCAAGGGAAACTTCTTCCTCCCCTTCAGGGTCAATAACAGCAATTTGTCTTGACTTGGGGCAACCATGTTCTCAGTCTGCTGGAATTTCTTAAAAATAAAGAAATATATATTCATAAAAGTCTTGTTAATTAACATTTTATCACCAACAATCTAAGTAATAAGTAAGACAAAATTCAGAGTTACAGAAATCTGTCCACTGCAGCCTGTGTTCCAAACTTCTCCTTGGCGAGGCTGTCCCATGGCCGGTCTTCCTCTGTGGGAGGGCTGGTGGGAGCCCTGGGAGTGAGTGCAGGGGACAGGCTGAGGAGTCCAACGGAAACATAAGGGGGCAGTAGGGGCTGTGCGAAAGAGCAGAGAACCGCCCCATAGAAACCGCATGCTGGTTACCCCCTGCAGTTCTTGCTGCTCAGAGAGAGGGTCCCTTGGCAACACTGGCTCTTTCCAAGGAAGCCTGGAATCCATATTTTTGATTTTAAAACTTCTCATTAAAAAAAAAAGTATATATAGTAGCCACTCAATTTTTGAAACACTATGCAGACTCCCAGCTGCCAATCTGAGACTTCTGCTTTATTTTAGCCTGAAATGACCTAAAATGGCCGTTCTTTTGAAGATTTTGAGTCCCTGTGAAGAAAATCCTGATAAACTAATAAATTGCTAAAGGGGAATCCGTCCCCATGTTTGAAAGGAGCTGTGGCCTCCTTGTTTTGTGATGAATGACAAGCCTGCGCCTCAGTCACTGTCCGGTGACTGTCCCTGATGAGGCTCCATTGCCGGGACCCCACGGCCCTCCAGCTTCTTTCATCAAAGTTGGAGCTACACTTGACTGCAAACCAGTCCTGCCAACAGGGCTGGAGAGAAGGTCTGTGCTTCAGGACAAGGGGAATGAAAGGGACTTTAGCAATAAAGGTCTAGGAAGAAACAAAGTTGTGCCTATTTTATGAAGACATCAAGGCTTTCGGATAGCGATGTGCTGAGAGGGCTGTTCTCCAGGGGCTCCTTCCTTGATGAAAACCTGTCCTGGGGCTTCTGTGCCCCTACTTCTTAGAGGTCACCTGCCCTTGGGTGCCTGCCTCCCTCTCCACCCTCCTTAAGGCCCCTCAAACAGCATGAGGACTGTCCCCAGCAAAAGCTGTTGCGGAGATATCCAGCCCAGGTGGGGTGGGGGCCTTTCCATGCAGACACATCATGCAACTTCAGTTACCCAGCACCGTCAGCCTCTGCTTAAACAGCCACGGAGAGGCTCGGAACATTCCAGAACAGGAGGTGGAGAAGGGCACAGGAAGTCCGCATGGCTGCCTTGTGCTGACAGGCTGTGAGCTCGGGGGACAGGCTGCAGAGGAGAACTGGTGATGATGGGGGGCCTTGGAGAGGAGCCGGGTGGGGAAGGCTGGGTTGAGCAGCATGCCGGCAGAGTCCGGGGAGGGACATTGTCCTGGTGGTCACGTGGGAGAGCACAATGAGGACCCCCTGTGCAGAAACATGCGCCAATCAGGGGACCTGAGGCTGCACAGAGAGGGTCTGAGCCCCCGTTGGAGGGGGTTGTCTGGACACTTGCTCACGCAACCTTCCGTAGTCAGTCAGGGATGCATTTCTCAGTGTCTCCCTGGCCACAGGTCACCGTAGGTTTGAGGACACAGCCACGGAAGTATGTGGCTGCCACAGGAAAGGATTGTAAATGCATAATTAATTTCAGCTTCTTCCTAAAACGTGTTACAACTCTTGCAATAGGTCTCCAAGGATAAAGGGTATCAAGATCGTTTGAGTTTCCATGCCTGTGGTTTTCTTAGCCCAGACACCCCAGAATACAGGGCTGGGGCTAAAGGTTAAACCTCAGGCAAACAGCTTGGGGAGTGTGGACACCGGGCTGTACCCGGAAAGGGGAGCGAGTGCAGAGGCCCAGAGGGAGGGACGTTCTCTGAGTTGGCCCCAGCCTCACAAGGAAAAGCCCATTGCCCCATCCTGAGGAGCATCTCGGGGCAGGTGGGGTGAAACCATTATGCAGAGAGTAGTCTGTGCTGAGGGCAAGGGAGAGGAATCGCGCTGCTGGGATCCCCGACACCAGCTCTCACTGGCCAGCACTGCATGGCCTTCCTCCCTCGGGACCGCTGGGCCAGAAAAGAGCCAGGCCCTGTCTCCGCTGCTTTACAGGGCAGTGGAGGATCTATCCCTATCTGTCTCATACCCACATGTATCACTATCATCTATCTGCTTGCTGTCGAGCCCCGTCTACCCTCCTATCATCTGTTTACCTCTCTCTTCATCTGCCTACCATCCACGTACTCGTGTTTTACAGATAAGAAGCTTGCTGCTTGGGAGGGCGAGCAAACTGCTGAGACCCTCCTCCGGGGCAGGACAGAGCCCGGCTTGCAGCCGCTGAGTCTGTTTGCTACACCCGCTGCAGCCTCAGGGAAGACGGGCCTGGCCTGAGCTTGTCAGGCGATAGGTAATTCAAGTGAAACAGATTGACTCCGTTGGCCGCATGGGCCTCAGTGTGTCTTTTCAGGCTCCAGGCTGGGCACACTTGGGGAAACGAGAACTTGCAGACTTGGCTACCCATGTAAAGAACGGGGGCCTCTTTCTCTGGCAGGGGTTTGGCAGGTGTTGATTTTTATCACATGCCATTAACGTATGGCTCTGCACCTCTGGGCCCCTGTTATGAATCATCCCTGCCCACGTCTCCTGCACCTGGAAAGATGGTTTACTACGTAGAATGAAATAATAATTCAGCTGTGTATTGACAACCCAAGCAATATATACTTACTCCTTGTGAAGGGATATGAATACTGCTCAGCATGATTTAAATAATAGGTATCTCAACAGACGTGCAAATCTAAGTGGACTGAACCCATGTCTCTGTGAGTGACAAGCACGTAATCCAAGCGGTGTGGCTTCCATTGACCATAGAACGACTGATTCAGTGCTTTCGAATGGCAGATCAATGACAGCCATCGATGAAGTCAGCCGAGCAGGGACCGCCCCCGCCACCAGAACTGGTGCCCACGCAGCTCGGCTTCAACTAACCAGAGTGACCGCTCTGTCTCGGCTCTGGGAAGCCTTCCTTATGAATGTACCGTTAGTCCTATAGCCCTGTCTGGCCTGCGGGTTTAGTGATAATTCAGAAATCAGAAATGAATCCATCGGATTTGAAATTCTGGACCATTTAGGGAAAGCATATAGTACACAAGGAGAGTTTGGAGATAGATTTGTCAGCACGTGTGAGGTGGAGCAATGGAGACCTTCAGGGTTTATTGTTTCTAGCATTTTCTGTTTCACCTTTTGAAATAACGTCCAGGAACCATGCAGTCAACTTTCCACAAAATGGAATTCTCTGACTTAAAGACCGGCTGGCGAGGCCTTCACTCTGAGAAAGCAGATCAGATCGCAGGAGAATTTGATGCTGGCACTGCTGCTGGTTGGCCAGTGATAGTGTTGTCGGGTGGACGTTTCTCCAGCAAATGTCCTCTAAGCTTGCAGACCTCCACAGGCCGCGCGGGCAGGACAGGCGCGTGGGGCGCTACAGAAGGGGGACTGCGAGCCTGACCCACTGTCGCACACACAGTTCTATCCACACGACGACTATTTTCAAATTCAACATATGACAAAGGGGATAGCATGGCACAGACTGGAAAAAATAGGGATTAAATTATTTTTTTAAAAAAGCTTTAATGTATATACATATAACATTGCAAAACGAATCAATATGATAATTTGTGTACTTGTTTCCTTTTCTTTTGTGTTTGTCCCCATTACCCACTCATTTCCTTCCTCACCTTCATCCCAAATCAGCCAAGGCTCACTCTCACGGGCTGGTGCTGTGTCCCCCTGACGTTCAGCCTCTCTGCTCGCACACACACGTATGCGCACACACGCACTCAGGACCCTTTGTTTTACAGACACAAGTTCACATATCACAGACACTTGTCTCCATTGCACTTTCATATTTCAGCATCTCTGGTGCATGTCGTCACCTGACATAATTCAAATTCAGTTCTTAGAAGCAACCACTAATGCTCCGAGGCAAGGACACCGGTCACAGCCGAGCGTTCCTCGCTGGGGGCGGGCATGCACTTTGTCTCTGAAGCTGGACACTCCAGGCAACTCTGTAGCAAGCACTTGTGTACTTACATCTTTACATATGTGCTTTCTCTGTTTCTCCCGCGACTGCAGGGCCGGGTGCTGGATTGGAGCACGTGTTTCTAAAGCTAGCGGTGTGGCGGAGAGCTTCCCAAAGGCAGTGAAAACCGACATCCCTGGCCTCCTGTCCTGCCAGCACTGGGTGTTTCCTGGTTGATTTTCTCTGTTTTGTCACGCAAATAATTGTAGAGTGATGCTTAACTGTTGCTTTAATTCAGGGAGTGTGAGCACCTTTGCACAGGCGTGCAGGCCACGTGGATTCCTTCTTTGTGAATCAGATTTTATTTTCTTTGCCAGTTTTGTTATTGGTCATTCCCTTTTTATTTCTAAGAGTGTGTTTTTCACCCTTTAAAACCGTGGATAATACTCTTTCTGTCTCCTGTTTGTAGACACTTCCCCCTACTCTGTAGGCTAACATTTGTGGCCATTGTTAGGCTGTTCCATATTCTAGCTCTTTCCCTTTGGGCACATATGCTCAGATAGTATCTCCCTCCCACTTGAAGTTGGCCGTGTCTTTGTGACTTTGGCCAATAAACTTTGAGGGACCTGAGAAATTTTCCTTAAGCCTGAAGGCTTGAAGAATGCGGATGTTATTTGCCATATTCTCTTCCCTTTTCCAGAGAAATCACAAACATTCTAGATGGTGACGCACATGGCATCTGCAGGCCCCGAGTGGCGATCACATGCAGGAGAGGCCCACCCGCCCGTCTACCAACCATAACCTGAGACAGACATGAAACCTGAGCTACTTATATATTTGTTGTTTTCAAGCACAGAGATTTGGGTGCTGTCAACTTAGTGCATTATCCTAGTTTAGCCTGATGGTTAACTCAAGAGAGAAGGAAAGACAGAGAAAGAAAGAAGGGGAAGGAAGGAAGGAAGGAAGGAAGGAAGGAAGGAAGGAAGGAAGGAAGGAAGGAAAAGGGAAGAGGGGGAGAAAGAAAGAAAGAAAGAAAGAAAGAAAGAAAGAAAGAAAGAAAGAAAGAAAGAAAGAAAGAAGAAAAAGGGAGGCAGGGAGGAGGAAACGAAGGAAGAAAGAATGCAGATATTGAACTAGACGTCTCATTGCCTTGGAGACTGATTATCATGTAATGCCCATGCAATTATCCATGCCAGGAGAAAGATGATCATATTTTCGTGGTAAAATGTTTGGAAAACTGTTATCTATGAGAAAGTATAAAATAATAACAATTGTGTAGCTCCAGGAGAACCAGACCAAAAAATGGAAATATTTTCATGTATACTGGTGCTATTATCAGTATTTGGGAATTATTTAAAAAAGAGATGACCTCTGAGAATGGGCCCATTTGCAAGCAGGAGTAAAAGGAAATTGAGTTAGTAGAGATTAGAACACAGATTAACAAATAGAGAAGAGAAAAACAATAGATAAAGTCATCAAAAGTAAGAGTTGGTTCTTTGAAAGGTCAACAAAGTTGGCAAACCTTTAATTATATTCACTAAGAAAAGAAAGAAGGTTCAAATAACTAAAAACAGGAATTGAAGAGGGGACATTTCAACTGATTTTATAGAAACAAAAAGGATTGTGAGAGATTACTATGAACAATTGTACCCAAACAAATTAGCCTAGATGAAATGAGTCAAATTCTAGAAATGCCCAACCTACAAAAACTGAATCATGAAGATGTAGAAAATCTGAACAGACTAATAATTAACAAGGTGATTGAATTATGTAAACGTCTCAATAAAGAAAAGCCCAGGACCAGCTGGTTTCACTGGTGAATTCACCATTTAAAGAAGAACTAAGACCAATTCTCTACAAACTTTTCCAAAAAACTTGAAGAAGAGGGAACACTTCCAAGTACATTCTGTGAGGCCAACGTTACACTCATGGCAAAGCCAGACACAGACACATCAGGGAAAGAAAACTACAGACCAGTATCTCTGATGCACACTGATGCAAAACTCCCCAATAAAAAACTAGAAAACGGAATTCAACAACATATTAAAGAGATTCCATACCATAGAGATAAAATGAAGAAAGTCCTAGAGACATCAAGGTCAAGTGGAGCTTAGCTTTGAGGCAAGGATGAAATCAAGAATATGGTCATGATGCACATTCTGGAAAGTTCTGAATGCATTAAAGGACTTCAGAATCATGGAATGGCTGAGGGTGTGTGGCAGCCGGTAAATCTAACTGGAAGAACTTAGCAAGAATAGAGATTAAAGGCGTGGCTCTTTCACCAAGCCCAGCAGGTATTAGGCACCCAAAATCTCCTTAGGGATGAAGCAGAGAAAGAGCATGAGAGCACTGTGTCTAGACAGGAATGCTGAGTGTGGCTCTTCGCACACAGAACTGACTGGAATTTGAACTAGCTAGATGGGGCACCAACCAAGTGTGTCAGACACTTCAATTGTGAGAAGAGCCACGAGTCTGGGCTGAGATTTATAAGAACTCTTAGACCTCCGACTGTCTACGGGCAACAAGTGGGATGAGAAGACACTCAGCTTCCAAGAAAGTAAAGTCCCTAATACCGTCAAGGATGATAATGGAGAGGAAAACATCTTCCTAAGAATGGAGCCAAGGATCACCGGAAAAAAAAAAAGTGTACAGGAAACTACTACTAAGGAACAGAATCAGGAGGTTATGGAGGAAAATCCTGCATTTCCAGGATAGAAAGCTCTCAAAATACCTCTTTTCACAATTCCTTATGTCCATTATTGATTATGTATCTGCCATTCTTCCCCTTTCACCATGGAGGGGCTTATTGTCACTCTCCTCTCCCCATAATATCCTTGTGTGCTGTGTGTGTGCATGTGGGGAGTGGGGACTGATGAGGGCTGTGGGGAGTCACCATCACTTTCTCTTTGCTGCCATTTATCCACAGGGGTCCTCGATGTGTAGCGTGATGTCATGACTAGATTTGAGGATGAGAATATTTTGTGTACGAGGAAAAATAAATTAAATATTTGGTGATCAGAGGGGCAGAGTATGTGGTCTGTATTGCTATTTGCCAATATTTTTCTTTCTTCTGTTGAGCTCATGGTACTTTGTACATTCTTTTTTTTTTTTTTTAAGATTTTATTTCTTTATTTGACAGAGAGAGACAGCCAGTGAGAGAGGGAACAAAGCAGGGGGAGTGGGAGAGGAAGAAGCAGGCTCCCAGCGGAGGAGCCTGATGTGGGGCTCGATCCCAGGACTCTGGGATCATGCCCTGAGCCAAAGGCAGATGCTTAATGACTGAGCCACCCAGGCGCCCCCGTAGTTTGTACATTCTTATCCTAAATCAGGCATAGGCATGGTTCGTTTGGCCAAAGAAATTTGAGCAGAAGTCATCTATGTCACTCTGACATCATCTTTAAGAAGCCTTCAAGGACCAATAAACGGTTTGCTGTGTTTGCTTCCCTTGCTTAATGACCAGTGCTGTCCTTGGTAGGGAATACCTCCAGCAACCTCAAATGAACCTGTACTGAAAGTGAGAAATAAACTTTTGTTACTTAAAACCACTGAGAATTTTTTTTTAAGATTTTATTTATTTATTTGACAGAGAGAGAGCACAAGCAGGGGGAGCAGCAGGCTGGTGGAGAGGCAGACGCCCCACCGACCCAGGAGCCTGAGGCAAGACTCTATCCGAGGACGCTGGGATCATGACCTGAGTTGAAGGCAGACGCTTAACTGACTGAGCCCCCCAGGTACCCCTAAAGGCACTGAGATTTGGATGTTGTTTGCCACTGCCGTGTGGTCTAGCTCAACCTGGTTGAAACCACTGTTGAATTTGTTTAAGGTGACTTTTGCTATACATATGCTTTTCATTACTTTCTCATAGTTAAGTATGCCCACCTTTTCATTTATAACTTCTGGGCCTCCAATCTCGTCTGGAAAGATCTCTCGCATGCCAAATTAGACATGTTTATAGCCCTCATCCTTAGATCTAACCCAGATTTTAATTAATTAATCCAGTGCTACACCTGGACTTCTCCATGCCTGCATCCTACTGTTCCCCCACTACCCTGTTCAGAAAATCACTAGGATTGGTCTTTTTTAGTGGAAGACAGAGTTGATTAGGTGTAATAAGCTTTTCACTTAGTAAAAGGGTCTAAAAGAATATGTCTAAGAAAAATACAGGGTCCCCAATGACTCCACGATGGCCCAGCTCATGTCCGGTCTGCCTACTCCAAGTGCTAGATGTCCATAATTGTGTTTTCTTATCTTCATCTCCTAAAATTCACCGTTTATTGTTCGCTTCTCAGAAAGGGCTTTCTAGCCACACAGCTTCATTAAGAAAGGTCATTCTTAGCAGGAAAGAAGCACTTTAGGAAATGTTTGTTACGCTACCTTGCTGTCAGGGGTATTGATAGGACATCAGGGTGCTTATCACTTCTGTGCCTGCCTCTCTCCCCAAGTCTGTCCAAAGGGTCAAGTGTATATTTAAAAATATATGTCACAATTATACAGCAGATCTTTCAAAGCTATAAAATAATCATAGTCTAGAGGTTAGCCTTTCCTATTCACCTTGTTATAAATGGCAGTGAGAGTGCGATCTCAGAGTCACTGGAGGAGGGGAAACCTGATGTATGCTGGAAGAGTGAAAAGCAGTAGTCCATCCCGTGTTCATAAGTAAAAAACAACATTCCGTTCATAGAACTTGTGAGGATAAAAATGTGCTGAAGTGTGTTCTGATGGGACCAAAGTGGCTCATACTGTGGGACCTGTCACTGTTCTTATTTACACCCCAGTTTATAAAGGAGACTCTTCAACAGGATAAGAAACTAGGCTTGTCTGGATTCTGTTTGGCAAGAAGGAAGCTACGTGAAGGGGGTTTCTTAGTGGTTTTTAGAAATAGCATTTGATAACAAAGGGAATTTTGCATTTAATTCTTACAAATATGCCTTCTTTAATTCGTCCTCTCTCCCCAGAAGCGAGGGTGTGCAGTGGCGTTTCCACTGAGAAGGTGACACTTTGGGGTGAAGTCGAATTATTCAGTTTATAGGGCTGTTTGCAAATGTTGTGAAAACCTGTTCTCTTTGCTTCGCAGATAAGATGCAAAGCAACCCGCTTCAGGCCTCCAGAATTTGCAGACATCGTTGAGGGAAGAAGGAACTTCCAAAAGACAGGAATAGTCAAGATTTGCTTTGTGCCTTTGGTCTCTGATGAGTTGTCTACGGCCTTGCAGGTCAATGAGGTCTGGAAGTGAAATTTCAGAACCAGAGTCTGTGAGAAAAGCCAAGTGGGGTCAGACCCTCCACCCCATCCAAGCTCCTCTTCCCACGGGCAGGACTTCCGTGGGGCCAGAGGTGACCACCGACTTCCCAAATCAAACAACACAAGCGAGCCTTTCAAGGCTGGTTTTGTGGAAATCTAACCTCAACGTCCCTTGGTGTTCTGACTCTAAGCGACGGATTGCTCTGTGGACGTCTTTAGCTGAGCGGTATTTCTGGAGCAAGTGGGGTCAGCTTTCACAATCGTCTTTGACAGGTTAGGTGGCAGGAGAGATTACCCACTTTCGCGTTGGGTTTTGCCAGAAGTGAAGCTACGGCTGAGGGCTCAGGAGTCTGTCCTATTTTAGGAAACTCATGGCTTCCTCTGGTTATCAGTGCTCACGACATCACACTCGGGTTATCTGGGAGAAGCCAGCTGGGGGCAGAGTGTGAAGTGAGGAAGTGCTGTCCCCAGATGTAGACAGCCCCGCGGGGCAGCAGCTAGTCACTTCCCGGGGTGGGTTTCCCGTCAGAGCAGGAAGAGGTAATTATGATAGCCTCGAGTGGGCAGGGACACAGTTTCCATCTGGTAAGAGCTGCCCAGGACGTGCGAATCCTTTGAAAGGCTATGAATTTCACAACACCTTCAAGGACACGCTTGCCACTGGGAGAGCCAATGTTGAGGGTTGACATCTTTGGAAGACTTTGGATTCTTAAAAATTGGATAAGTCTGTTGAAATAAAATACTCTGTTTCCAAAAATACTGTGGAAGAGAACTTTTGCCCCAATTTGTAAAATCGTAGTTTATTGCTAAAACAGCCCAAGGGCACAAGTACAAATGAAATGACATTAATTAAAATACAGAAAAACAGCAGAAGGGATCGTTTTATAATGTAAGTTCAAAAGAACAGGAAAAAAAGTGGAAATAGGTGTCTTTCTAGCACTGGGGAGAACAAGTTTGGAAAGGTTGGGCTGTCATGCCCCCCGGCTCATTAGAATGAAGCCAGCACAACACATGGGCCGTGGCCTCCCCTGAAAGCTATCCTGCCTCACTTTGTCAAAATGTCATTTAGGAGTTGAAAGCAGGTTTCGCTCACTGATCTCAAATGTCATAAGGAAGCAGACGGAACAGGTTTCCCTCTTGTCTCTGTGGCACCCACGTCAGAGTGGCTCCTGTCCTGTCGGTCAGCTCCAGAAGCCGCATCAGACGACAACGTTGGCCACGTGGACACGATTCCAGTGTCTTTCCACCCCAGGTGTGCAGGACAGCAAGGAGTCCCCAGGACCATGCTCTGTCCCGTGGCCTCTGGTTCCGCATCAGTGCGAGGTTCCAGGTGATCTCCTGATTGAGGGGAGTATCAGTGAGTGCCGGGCAGTGACGATGCCCTTGAGAGGAGCACCCCGATGGCCTTTGCATGGGGGGAGGGGGGGGAGGGTGGCCTCATGGGGAGGCCGGCAGAGGGGAAGAAGAAGGCTAAGCAAAACCTGTCCATGGAGGAAATCCCTCCATGGCAGAGCTATTGGAGAGGACAGCAGACCACAGACAGAGACGCAGAGCACTGTGTGGTAGGATGGTGACCCCCTGGGGTCATGAGACATGGACAGAGCAGGGTTCTGGCGGCCCCCAACCCACCCTGCAGCCCTGCCCAGCTCCTGTGGGGGAGGACACCCTGGTCTGTGCTTCTATCAGAAATGCCTGGTGCTCCAGTGCTGGTGAACAGCATCAAGAGGGGCATGCGGTCTGCTTAGAAGGCATTTCTGGGGCTGTTTCGGGCTCCTGTTTCCCTGCATGGGTCTCCAGGGAGAGAGCAGAGAAGGGGAACCCCTCCCGCCTCGTGCTTGGCTCAGAGACACCAACACCTTCACTCCTGCATTCTTCTCCTGCTCCCACTGTGGCCCTAGTCGGCATCCAAAGACAGGAGTCTTTCCCGCCAGGATTGACTCTAAGCATGGTCTCACCCACCGCCCCGGGTGAGGGGGCTCGGGGGGCAGAGAGAGAAGTCACATAGAGAAACAGTCTTCTGTTGACAAGCTCCTTATTCCTCCCCCTGAAATCACTCTTCTCTGCAGCCACATCCCAGTGTATCTGAGACCCCCATGGTGGGTCCCCTCTGAGGGCTGTGGAAGCCAGCTGTGTGTGTGTGTGTGTGTGTGAGAGAGAGAGAGAGAGAGAGAGAGAGAGAGAGGTAGCAGGCACACATGCATGGAGGGAGGTGGTAAGTAGGAAAGCAAAAGTTAGAACTAGCTGCCAGGACGGAGATTCAGTACAATGCTCAGGACTCAGTTTGAGGACTTTCATAACAAATCAAGAAGAAAATGAGAGAGCAGTAAAGGAAAGATGACGTCTATCTGGAGACACTGTCAGCGAAGTCTAACTGCAAGTTATGCACACAGATATAGGGTATTGCAATCACTGCTTTTGTTTGTGTTTGTTTCATCTCTTGACAATTCCCACTTGTTACGCTCATACAAAAGAAACGGGCCACCCCAAACTGAGGGAGCTGCTCACCCTCTCGAGTAACCAGGGGGTCCAGGGCTGGGCTGCATGGGCACAGCCGGCGTGTCTCCCCCTTGAGAGGTCGCTGTTGAAAGCTGACCAGTGGGAGGGTGACCCCTGCCCGGAGAAAGGCTTCCTCCAAGGCTGGGCCCAGCCTCCTCCCCGGAGACCCCTCCCCAGCGGGGCACTACGCCTGCCTTCAGCCTCAGGTATGAGCACGTCCATCACGTCACGGGACCGACCACCAGTGTGCATCTCACTTGTGAACTCACGTGGAGTTGGGGACACTGAGGAGAACAGATGTCTCAGAGCAGAGAGGGGAGCCCCGCACAGAACCCCGGGGCCAGCTCTCCTCGGTCCAGCTCCACGGTTGGTGGGGACTTGTCTTCCCCACGCTCCTCCCCGTCCCCGTCCCCATCCCCGTCCCTGTCTCTGTTTTACTTACTGTTCCAGATTGCGTCCGTATCTGTGACCCTACTCGCCATACCCACACCCATGGCCCTGCGTCCGTCTCCAGACCCGCACCTGCTCCACACGCGGACCTCCGTCTACAGCCGTCACTGTCATTTGGGGAAAAGAGCAGAGTAAACACAGCCTGCTCCTCCCACATCCGGGTTAGCATTGACTGGTTCCGTGGTTCGCATAATGGAATAATATTGCCTTATACTTTCAACCTTTGTTTTTTTTTTTTTTTCATTTGAGTTTATACCATACAAGGATTTTCCAACATCATGAAATATCACTGCTTGCAAAGCCTTGTTCACATAACTCTACCAAAACACGCGAAAGCACTCTGCCATGGTGGGACATCGCAGACGGGCCGTGAGACGGAGCACTGTACGAACACCTTTGTGCAAGAAGGCTTTCTGGACTTAGAGTCCGGGGTTCCAGCCTACGCTTGACGTATTCAGTCGAGACGCACAAATGGCCTAAGCCTCTAGGACAAATTTCTCCCAGGAGGTTCTCCCGTGTGCGTGCCGCCGGCCTCTGCTGCCGGGCGCTGTGTCTATCCTGGACGTGCTCCATTATTTCACTCGAATTTGATGCCCCTGGGGAAGTCACAGAAGTCATAAAGATTTTCACAGAAACTGTTGACTTCAGGTGTGTCCAATAGCCTACGAACAACAGAAAATCCCTATAACAATGTCCTTCAGTACAGGTTTCTCTTTAGGCTCAACTGGGAACTACCCTATTCCTCCCAAGTGATTGATACTTTAATAACAATGCTGCTGTCGCATTGAATTAACCTTGGGTGACCTAGCTCTAAATGGATCATTCTGCATTTTCGGCTGTTTTTCTTCTGTTCAATCCTTAAAATAGCTCATTCAAATTTTGAGGGCTGTTGATTGCATAAAATCGGCAAAGCCCAGGTACGAAGAGCCTCTGGTTAAAGACACAGTATTAAACTGGTTGCCGCAATGGGCGATGCTGAGCTCCACGTCAGAGGTGGGACAGGTCCCTCCAGAGCCCACCGGGCTGATTGCTGGCACGCAGGCCTCCAAGGCTTAGCCCTGGGCAGGAGGTAGGAGGGACTCCCCCACGGGCAGTCCACAGACAGTTTACCAGAACTTTCCAGAGACAGGAAAACTGCCCCACGGCCCCTGCCCAGGAGACCAGGTGCCAGATCTTGTAACAAATTCTCGTGGAGAAGCCCAGTATGGAGGAAGGCAGTGGAAGGCCATGAAGACAGGTTTCCATCATTCCGCTCTCTGGGCCTAACTAATGCAGGAACCTGGGGAAGCCACAGGTGGACCACCCGAGAGCCAGGCCCTCACTCTTGAGTGTGGTGCCGCGACAACCCAGCAACCTACCCGGTGCCTGTGGCCCGCAAGCCCAGAGTGCCCCGGTGCGTGGCAGGACGGCCTCCCGGCTGCCTGCGGGCCGGCAGCACCCAAGGACAGGGCACCATCCCCAGTGCCCACTCCCTGCTGGCCCTTCTGTCCTCCCACGGATGAGGTCAGCTTATCCGCCGCTCCGCAGGCCCCATCCTGCTGCCACACAGTCTCCAGCACGTCTGTGAGCCTTTCTCTTTTCCTTGGGAAGCAGGGACCTGGGGCATCTCAAATGCCCTCCCTCCAGTGCTGGAGTAAGGCACTCACTGGAGAAGCAGTCGGCGGCCGGGCTCCCGCGGGCCTGGCGGTCCCCCAAGAGCAAACTGCTGGTCCCAGGGCTTCTCTGTTTCCCGTACACGCGTGTGCTCCGTGCCTGACCTTTAGCCTTGAGTGAGACTACTTCCTCTCCATTTAGGAGCATGTGGGGAGACGGCCAATTACAGGGAGCGTTTGGGATTGATAAAATGCGACGGAGTGAACAAAATGAGAAATAAGGTCCATGTGGGCCACGAGGCCAGTGGCCGTGGAAGGAGGAGCCCAGAGCCCTGCACAGCCTGTGCCTTTAGACCCAGCTGCTCACAGCTGTTACCCCCCAGTGAGATGTGACTCCTGCCTGGAGGGGGTGAGTCCCTACGCCCCCACCCAGCGTGATGGGAGAGAGTGGCCTCACGTTGGGTGCCGCGTCTCTGGGGGGCCCTTCCTCTGCCCCATGCAGGAGGTCAGTCCCGCTGGGACCTCCTTCTTTTTCCATGGCGAAGCCCCGAGAAGGGTGGACCGCCCCTGGGGCTGGGGGGACGCAGGGGACCTGCACGGGAACTTGGTGCCTCTGGCCCTCTGCTCTCACCTGCCCTCCCTGCCCCTCCCACCTGCCCTCCCTGCATCACTGAGAACTCCATGCTCTCTTGTAACGGAGCTCCAATAGGGTTTGTTTTGCATAACTGTATCTTTTTTAAAATTTTGGACTAATACTCAAGCATTTTCATGAGGGGAATGCATAAAAATCAGGCACCGTGTTTCTGAAACCTTGGAAGACAAAGACACACTTAGCAGCTGATGTAAGGGAACATTTGCCAGAAACCCGAGAGCTGAATATTGTGTTTAGTTAGGGGACCCTGGTTTGATTTTACTCGTAACGCTTCTTATGAGAGCAGAAACCATACAAACCGGGCTTCCATCTCAGCATGCTGATTTTTGTTGTTTTGTAGGTGAGCTGAATGCAAGTTGGCCATGCTGCACGCCCGCGGACTCCTGGCTTCCTTCCCTCCCAGCTCCCAGAGGCCAGCGGGTCCTCCCGCTCCCGGCTCACGGTCTCCCTGGTGCCTGCTCTGGGGCTCTACACCATGGCCTCCTGGATTCCGCTGCAGCCCCTGCTTCCCCCTCTCCCCGAGCCCAGGCCGAGCCCCCTCCTTGGGATCCCGATTCCCCTGCCGCACCTGCCCGGCTCCTGGAACAGGCAGCTTGCATAGCCATGGGCTGCGGTGCCCCTGCAGCGGGGGGCCAGGCCTCACCTGCAAGAAACACGATAAACCTCAGAGGAACAGCTAACGTGTGCTTGTCAAAGGAGACCTTTATCATTGACCATCTTAACTTATTTTCTCTGGAATCACTCAGTTTAATACTTGCGGTATTTATGTGGGGATCCTCCAAATATATTCACCTATCCTGATGTGACTTGCCTGGAATTTCTTTCAAATTAAGTATTTATGAAGCATAAAGACCATATATTACACGTTGTCAAGGTCTTTATTCCTGCTACACTCACAGGTGATAGGCTCCAGGGCTGTTTTATTTTCAGACGAAACCAAGTCAGATTTGCTGGACTAGGTGCCAGTTGCATTGGCCTCGTGGAAAAGGTACATCCTGTTTTGACAAGTCTACCGTGATAGCACATTAAGAGGTGTGTGTTCAAATATTCATTTCTATACATTCAGAATAAACATATTCCATAAAATAAAAAACATACTTAAGAAGGTGTGGAAGGAAAATGCAGGTTAATTACCACGTACATGGTTAGTAGGCAATTCTCATTCATCTTCAGATTATGTTAACAATGAATCAAAGTCACTGTAAGGCACGGTCACCAGTCTTATAGTAAATCTAATAAAAATTATTAAACACACAAAGTCAAAATATATACTTCTCGTCTCGAGCAGTCTGATCGACGAGCGCGCACGCCGAGCTCCATGGGGCACTGCGGACTGGTGCTCGCGGTGCCGGGCTCCCTGGCATCTGGTCGAGGGCAGCAGTTCCTGCGTCGGATCTGAGTGTGAAGGGTGGAAATCCTCCCAGACGGAGCCCGACTAGTACCGTTTCTCTCACAATTCGCGCTGTCATTATCGAGCCGCACCTCCAGGCTCACGTTTGGGGACGGCTCCACAGTCACCTGCCTGCTTGCAGGATCTGGAACTGGGTGTCTGACCAGGACGGGTCCTGCTTTGCGTTGCCCCCGCCCCCCAGCATGAGCACAAAGGTGCAGCTGTGGAAGTTGTCTCCGTGGGTAGTCGGCGGTGAAACGGGGTAAGGACCCCACCGCTGTCCACCCAAAGGCAGGAAGGAAAGATAGACGGAAAGTTGAGCTTTGAAATTGGGAACTTGGGTGATTGCCCAGCGCTGAAAGCTAACTTCACTTTCTTAAGGTCCATTTGGTGATGTTGAGTGATGTGCAGGGGAGGGCACATCTGTCTGTCTCTGACTCTTCCCCCAACCCCACCGTCTCTCCTACAATAGATAGAGATGAGGGGGTGACCTGCCTATACCCACAGACAGCCTGGGCCCTCTCTCTGGGGCTTTGAGGGGTGCAGAGTGGTTCAGTACCTGCTCTGGACCTACTTCGCTTACGTCAAATCACGGTTTCAGAATTCTGCAGGAAACTGATAAAATATTATGAAATGCATAATACCTTATTTTATATCATATAAAGTGAATTTGTAAGTTTTGTTTTGTTTTTGCTTTTTTAAGTCAAATAGGCTCTTCTCCTTTTTACTATCTGTGATTTTTCTGCATGCCACTCCCTGGGCACTGGCATGTGAGGAGAGCCCAGGCCTTCTGCAGGGGGAGGGGCGAAGGCTGCACTCGGCCACCGGCATCCCTGTCCTCCCTGTTGTCCCTGTCGATGTGGAATGGGCCCTGGGTTGTAGTCACACGGCTCCTACGTTGCTGCTGCTGGTCCCACAGACTGTCCTCTGTGGGAAAGGTCTACCAGGGACAGTGTGGCTGGGCCTCCTGCCCTCCAGCCAGGGTACTGGGGGACAGGGATGCCTGCCGCCAGCAGGTGACAGTTCATTTGCAAAGCAAGGAGACAACCCATTGCTACTTCCTAACAGAGCTCCAGTCCCTGACGTGCTTCAAACCCCGCTCTCTCTGCTCACCACGCATGCCTGAGAAGTCGCATACGGGAAAGGGATCCACTGTCTTTATGACCTCTGGACTTCATATTTAGGGGGTAAAGGTCATAAATTCTGTTGCCCAAGCGCAGGCACTGAAGGCGCAGCTGGGCACGCACTGGGCCCCCGCCCTCGGCAGGCACGGGAGGGGCTCACAGCCCTGGGAGAGGACTGTGCGGATGGAGAGGGCCAGTCTCCGGGAGCGTGGAAGGCTTCCCAGGGGATGCTGGCTCTCTAGAAAAGAACCTTCCAGAATCCTAGGCCCCTGGTAGCTCACTGAGCTGAGCCAGGTCACCTGGCAGCTCGTTAACACGGCTGCTGTGGAAACATGACGTGCTTCTCAAAGGGGGGCCGGGGGGTTACTGTTTAAGGGAGGCCTAATAACAGCTGACTTTTCCTTAATGCCACACATTTTTTTAAAGATTTATTTACTTGAGAGAGAGATTACAGGGGGAGAGGGAGAAGCAGACTTGCCACTGAGGGGAGAGCCGGACTCAGGACTCAATCCCAGGACCCTCAGATCATGACCTGAGCCAAAGGCAGATGCCTAACCCACTGAGCCCCGCAGGTGCCCTAACACAACAAATTTGTAAAGCCTGGATCCTGTTGGGCAGGTAGCTGAGAATGACTAGTCAGGAGGTGCTGCATGGTAGGGGTAATGACCGAACGGAGTGAGCGGATACCCTGGAGCTCCTGGGGGCCGCTCCTTCAGAGGGGGTAGGGGAAGCCCAGGCCCCGGCCCCAACCCCAGCCAGTCGGCCCATGAGGGGCCCCAGTCTGAAAGGGCCAGGCCTCTGGGAGGTGTCTGGACCAGGGGAGAGAAAGAGCAGCCGTGGCCTGGTGACAGGCAGTCTGACTCATCATTTTGCCCAGCTCCCTTTGCACTGTGCTTTGAAGGGGAGTTTTCACCAACTTTTATAAAAGTTTAAACTGGGGACAGAACAAACTCAAGCCAGTGTGGACAGAAGGGAGCCTGAACTGCTAGAGAAGCAAGTTTCCACCAGGCGGGCCCCAGCGTCCCACACCCCCCTGCTGTCCAGGCCCTTCCACAATGCCAGTAAACACGCGTTTACGGGACGGGTGGGTGGCCTGGCCATTGCTGGCTCCCCCCAAGGCTGGAAGACTGCTTCTGCAAATTCACCTGCTATCACACTAGGAATATTGACTCCATACTAAGCTAATGCCCCCCAGATATTCCCCAGTTGTTTTCACAGCTACAACCGAGAGGCTTCCCCGGCGTTAATGCATGAAAGTGCTTGTTCTATTCTGAGTATCCTTACTGAGATTATTGCATTCATCACTGTGGCTGTCGACAGCTTCTTTAAGGTTCCCAGGAGGATTCTGAGCCCAGGCTGTCAGGAAGCAGAGATGCTGGCCTTCCCTCTCTTCCCTGCAAGTCCTTCCTTCTGACCCTGAGCTTCCTGCACAGGGCCGGCGGCCTGCTCCCGCCTCATCGCTAAGAGGCCTGAGCGGTCCACTCCTCACCTTCCTGCAGGGCCAGCAAGTCCTCGCCAGGAGATGGGCCCCGCGGTCGTAGGGACAATCAGGGGCTCCCTTGATGCCCCAGCCCCCCCAAGCCCTGGCAATCCTACACGTAAGCCCGTTGTCAGACGGACAAGGAGGTGAGGAAGAGAAACCCAGCCCTGCACAGCTCCACTGAGGGGATATTTCTGGCTGGAGGCAGGACTAGGGGTCCCTGAGCGTTGCCACCCACGCTGTCCTGTGACCTTAACTGACCGGTCAGGCTGAAGGTCACCACATAGAAGGCTTCTGCCATGTGAATATGCTTGCTTCTCTCAAAATTATCGTCCCAAAAATATGCTTTTGAAATGACACTTATGTTCTGTTTGGGGAAAGGCAGGTTTTGGCTTGCTTCCTGGACAAGGCCCTGCTATCAGCTCTTTGAGGAAAGAGTGTCATTTTGGGGAGAGGGGCCACCGCAGCCGTCCACCCTGAGGTGGGCTCTGGCCCAATCCCCTCCCTGGGGCAGGGCCCTGAGTTGTTCCCAGGGGAGACCTTGGGGGCTCACTGAGCAGGCCTAGGGTGCTGGCCGGAGGGAGAATGTTCTGGAAAGTGCCCTAATGTTAGACCCTGAGGGATATGCGACAATGCTGAAGCCGCTTCTGAAGGAGCAAACAATTTTGCAGAGCTGTGCCTGGCCCTGACCTAAGGCCGTGCCCAGCCCGGCAGACATCACTGCCCCTGCCGCATACCTTCCACTCAGAGCTGACCAGCCTCCTGCTAGCACAGGGCCCCGCAAGTCGCCGGGGGGCTGTCAGGGCTGCCTGGCCGGCTCCACTCACAGGTCACCCCCCTCCTGCTTGGCCTGCTGGGGGAGAAGGTCTGGGGTCTCAGCCTGGACCCCAGACCCCACCTGGACGAGTCAGTGAGGGGGCCATGAGCAGGCACGCAGGCTGCAGGGCCCTTTGGCAGGAACCTGGCTCCCTAGCTCAGCCCGCAGTCCAGGCTCAGACCCACCTGTGCCTGTCTCTGTGCCCGGCAGCGTCCAAGGGCCGCCCCTGTGGCACCCGGCCACCCTGCCCAAGCCCACGGTCTCCCACGCATGGTCCACGGCCTGTGCCCAGCCTGGTGGAGGATGGGCCAGAACCACCTGGCTCTAGGGAAGTGGGGTCTCCGGTGCGGGCAGGTGGAGGGGCTGCACACCTGGCCAATGCCCGCCCTCTGGCACCAGCCCCCTCCAGTGCCACCCCCCCCCCAGAAACCCATTCCCACTCTCCCACTGGGGATACTTCTGCGTCTGGAAACTCCTGGGTGTTGCGGGGGCAATGGTGCTCTGTCCCCTCCTCTCCCACTCTGCCGCCCCCATTTCCATGTGGAAGAGTAAGGGGCAAGCTCAGAGAAGGATCCGGAAGTGTCTGGGACCATGGGAAGCCGTGTCTGGGCACCAGGCCTAGTGAAGACAGAGGAGGGGTGGTGGGAGAGATGCCCCGAGGAGTGCAGTGGCCACACCACACATTGCACTTGCAGGGACAGGAGGGAGAGGGGCACGGGGCCAAGTTCCAGGGAGGCGGGGTGGGGGGGGCAGGCAGCGATGGAAAGGGGTTTGGAGAAGTACCTGTCCTGCTGCTTCTGTGTTAGCAGATGCTCCAGGAGGGCATGCACTGAGCGTCCGCGCTCCTGGAGCATCACGTCCACACTGGACGCTGTGAGACCACGCATGGGGCACAACCCAGCAGCCCCACTCCCGCACCGGGGCGGGAGGGGCCCCAACACTGACCAGCCACTGAGTCGCTGCTCGGCCCAAAGGAGAGTAATTCCATGAGACACTTAAAATGTCAGAAAGGAAGAAAGCAGAGAGACCAGTGGAGAGTAGAGGCCCACGGGCCCCTCGTGGTTGGCGGATTGTTCCTGACACGAGCCAGCAGTGAGCAGCAGTGTGGCCCAGGGTCTCAGCCCAGGCCGGCAGCCTGGTGCGGCGGCCCAGGTGCTATTTTCACGTGTGCATGTGTGTTGTGGCCAATGCGTGTGCCTCTGGGATGAGCCAAAGGCAGATGGCAAAGGCGATTGATGCAGAATCCGGCAGGAAGCATGCGGTGCCCCTCCCGGATCGCGCGGGCGGCGGCGCTGGCGGGCCCACCCTGCCCCTGGACATAATGATCAGTGACGGGGATTTGCCTGGAAACCCTGGCTGAGGGGCGAGGAGCACAGGAGCCCTGCAGTCCCACAGCGGCCGCACGCCACGGTCGGCTGTGCAGTAAGCAGACAGGAGTCCCGGCGACAGCCAGCCGCGCTCCCCGATGAAAACCCTCTCCCTCCACTTCTGCAAAGGTAATGAGGAAGTAATGAGGCTTGACCAGAATGTTCTCAGCCCTGATCCCCTCCTCCCAGCAGGTTCCCAGAGGACATGCAGTGGGCTGCTGGGCTTCTATAAAAGCTGGCTGATGGCTAGCTGGAGGAGGTGAGCTGCTTGGCCGGGCTTCGAGGTGGCCCGAGTGAGAAGTTCAGATAAACCCACCCCTCCACCCCCCAACCCCAGCTGTCGGGGCCCGAATAAGACAATTTGACGATGTGCAGGCCCCGTCAAGCTGCTCACTGTTTGTTTTGTCACTTGATGGATACGGAGCCCTGACCTTTCCGGGCTACCTCGTCTCCACGTCCCCCTCCTACCCGGGACCCGTGGCCGCCCCCCCCCCTTTGCAGGTTTGCCACATTCTACTGTGCAAATAGTCAAAACCAAAAAAGGTAGGCAGAGCGCTGTTTGAGATCATTAGCTTAATTTGAGCTGAAAGGTCTTTGTTGTAAGTTGGAGAGGGGAGGGACCTAGGGGCCTTTGCAAAGTGTTTCGCTGGCAAGCTTGTTGAGATATGATTGCCTTTGTTGTGATAATCTGAAATTAATTTGCACTTGAACCCATCTTTCTTCTGGGCTCCCTTTAAACACTGTTGTAATTACGCGCCCTGCATGGAATTGAGCTCCGGCACCACAATGACAAAGCTGGGGCTGGAATTCCCCAGGTGCGGGAGGCTTTCTTCACTTAACTCACAAGGTAATAAAACAAAATGCTCCCTCGCACATGCTTAAGAGCCAGGTATTAGCCGGAGGGGAACAGCGATAATCAGTGTACAGCTACACATTTCACTATCTGCTTTCTCAGGGGGTCAGTCTCTCTCTTTTAAAGTCATGTTAAACTTCTGCTGTTATTAGTTGATTTGTACCTGGAACGTTATAAAAAAGTGAAAATGGGATGTTTTGTTCTATCTCAGCCGCTCCTCATCTAAGCGGCTTTGTCTCCAACATCCATTTTCTCAGGGTTTTTTTGGACACTGTTAAAGGCTCCCTCCTCATCTGCACAATTGATCTGAGTGGAACACCTTCCCTGTTCCTAGTGTGAGCTCTAATATCCTTATCAGCGTTCTCTTAGTTTTAACCCAGATTAGTGTTTTTGGTGAGGAATCTCATTAACTCCGGCAAGCCCAGCTCCTTCTGTGATTGCCTTTGGAATTGTAATGGACTAAGGCCAGCGGGGCCTTTCCCCGAGGCACACATTCTTCACATCAGCCCTGAGCTCAGAATAACTACGCTCTCCTCCTAGCAAAGGGTCCTTCTGGAGGTTCCCACCGCGACTCTGGCTGCATGGGGGACCGGAACCTGGGGGAGGGGGTCTGCCTGCCCCCTCCGCACCCCTGCCCCACTCCTCCCTCTGTCCCCCTGACTCTTCCCCCTGCCCCCTCCTGCCCTCCTCTCTGCCCCCTCTTCTTCCCCACCCCTACTCCACCCTCTGACCCCGCTTCCCCACTCCCACTCTTCCCCCTGCCCCCACCCTTTTCCCTGCCCCCTCCTGTTTGCCCCACTCCCCTCCTGCAGATGCTTGGTGGGGGGCTCTGAAAAACAGCCTTTAAACAGTCATCTTTTCCTAGCTCTCCGAAGAAAATGCAGCTTCATTGTCCCAGGAAGCAAAGAGCCTTTGCCCCACCAGAGCAGGAGGAAGGCAGACGAGGAGGTCCCTGAAAAAAGTTCATTAGCTCCAAATTATCCTTCAGGTGTTTCATGAAGGTTTCACACAGGATAGCTAGCTTATTTTAGGAATAAGACCTTCAATGGTCAAAATTCATGGTTATTGGAAAAATAAGATGTCATCCCAAATGTTAGTTCATTTCTGCAGCACGTGGGGGAACATGTCAACAGAGGATTTAAAGGACTGCTCTCAGGTGTTAGAGATGTTATTTTGAAAAAATACAGGTGAATAATTGGAAACAATATAATTTTTAACAAAAAGATAGATATCTGTATGGTGGCTGGTCCTCCGTCCGTCACCGTTTTGTGTGATCTCTGGACTGTTTCAGGGCCATGCAGGGCATTCCGCTGCTGAGACTGGTGGTGGCAGGAACAGGGCTGGTTCAGGTCCTGCTTCCCAAAGTCCTCTAAAATAGAGGCATGCTGTTCCTCAGTGGCTCTTACCACATGATGTGAGGAAAAGCTCTGAGGCACGAGGCACGGCTTCCGCCTATCTACTTGCCTCCTCGGAAGGCCTTCCGTGTGTGGAGTCCATGCAGCAGGTTTGCAGAGAAGAGGCCTGGGGCGTCCCCGCCCACACCGGGAGCTTGTGCGGACTTCGGTCGAGCCTGTGATCCCACCAGAGAGATGTGTTCCCCCAGCAGCCCCTGGAGGAGGTCACTTAGCTTGCTCAGTGTCACATGGAGGAGCTGTGGGTGCACCCATCATCACGCAGCGGGCCCCTGTGTACCCCCGTCCACTGAGGTGGGTGTGCACCTGCTATCCGGTAGAAGAGGAAAAGATGCTTGAGACACACAAGAGATGAGGGCATCCTCATATCCCCCATCAGAGGAATGGATGCCTCACGTCATCCGCAAGGGGTAGGGGTTCACATGTCACCAGGTAGAAGTGTAGGTACCTGGTGTCGCCTCCCCAGAACCGTCGAGAACACGTGCATTCACCTGAGCACCCCGCGGCTCTCTGCTGCCCTGCACCCACCTTTGCCACAGCCTCTGAACCTGCCCGCAGAGCAGCCCAGGAAGGACACCGAAGACACACATCTCAGAGTGGCGATCCCTGGTGGTATGGCCAGTGTGTGTGTGTGTGTGTGTGTGTGTGTGTGTGCATGTGCGTGCATGTGTGTGCATGTGTGCACATATGTGTGTGTGAGCGTGAGTGCATGCGTGCGTGCACATGTGCGCGCCTGCTTCCCGCGCCTCTCTCCTCCCTCCTTATCTCTGCATGCTCAGTCATGCTGTGCACATCACAGCCCTACACTGACAGGCTGCCCCCGCGAAACAACCTTCCTCAAACAAAGCAGGCAGCCCTGTTTCTCTTATGATAACATCTCCTGATCTCATTATTGATTATCTGCTTTCTTGGGTCTTGTTTCCTGAAAGTTTGATATGGGGCAACAGAGGTGACAAAAGATTGGCACTGGGCTCTGGGAATTAAGTGGCCGGTCACTAGATCAGCACTCATGGCGGAGGCTGGAGAGTTTGGCAAAAGCATTAGATGCTGTCTTAACTTAATCTCTCCCTTCTCTATCTTGAATCTGTCCTGAACCCTCCCAGGCAATTTACCAGCATTGTCATTGATTATTATCACCTAAATGTGCCCCGTGAAGAGCTGCTTTTTGAATGATGAATCAGCAGCTCATTGAAACAATTGTGCGGGTCACCTTAATGTGAAAATAGCTAATGTGAAAATACCGTAAACACCCTAACTATCTGCATCAATCTTTGGCCAGCACTGTTGTGGTCCTGAAAGCTCAGCCCAATTCTTAGTGCCCATTGTCTGTTAAAGCCAGGCACACCCCGCCCCTGAGCTCACTGCACGGAGCACCTGTGCACAACTCACAACCCTGCACAGGGGCCAAGGCACCTGGAGGTGCTGCCCAGAAAGGTGTCTCGTCCACGGCCTCTCCTGAGCCGGGAGAGGCTGTGATGCCTGCATTCAGCGGCATGTCTGACCGTCGCAGGCTTGGTTTTTGCATTTAAGACCTGCTTACTTTCAGGGTGGAGTTCTTGAGACCGAGGTCTCCAGGCTGCAAAACTCTGATGACAAGTTCAAACTACACCCTCTTTTCTCCATCTGCCGACATCCCACCCACTCCCCGTCTCTGAGCCAACGCTGGATCTCCTTCCATGAAATCAGCCGGGGCCCAGGGGAGTTAACAGCTCAGGCAGGATGCCATTGGCGTCCCTGGGCCTTCTGTGCAGCAAAGAATCTTCAGCATTTAGCTTTGAAAGTTCCTAGATTAACCAGAATTGCTTTGGGTGGCCTTCAGCATTGCAGATGCCCCTGTAGGTTAACTGCAAGGTGGTAGAATGCCGGATCTTGCAGAAAGCAGCACCCGGACCCTCTTCAGGATTCCTGCCATCCGGACCCTCTTGTTACTGCAGTTACACTGGAGGTGAAAGCTCCCATGGCTGAGAGGAATCTGGGAGTCTGGGTGGGGCTTTGACGTTGGGTTGAGTTTCTCACAGGTGCTAATGGTGGATGATGTTCTTGGAGGTTTGTCATGCTGGACAAGGCCCTGCCATTCACTTCCCTCTCTATGCTGCTGTAGGAATCCTAGGGACAAGACATTGAGTGAAGTAGGTGTCTTTGAAATCAGGTACAACTGATGTACAAGAATCTTCAGGGCTTTGATCCATAGAGCAGGTGCAAAGGAATAGCTCCTGTCCCTGTTCACCTTTCCACTGTTGATACAGGTGCTCCCAGATGTAACTGCCTGTCCTCCCCATGGCCAGAGGCATGCGGGCAATGCCTCGCCATTCCGGGAGTGCTGCAGAGAGAGCAGGAAGCTGATTTTGTAGTCCTGCTGTTTATTTTCACTCTGCAGAAAATACCGTCCTCGTTCTGGCCTCTGGACAGACACTCATTTCTTTCCCTTCCAATAGAAATAAAGAAGGGGTCTGTCCTTCGGAGACTGGCCTTGATCCCCGGTGCCAATCATCATTACGATTAATTTATAGAATTTGTTCCCCATGGAGTCCCTGGCTGAAGTACACAACTGCATCCCAAAGGGTCCATTCAGGCCCCAAACTTAAAAGTCGGCCTCAACTCCCAACCTGCCCCACTGTCCGCTCACCCCATCCCAGCCACTCAGCGAGTGCTGTTGGACCCACTTCAAATGGTCTCCAGAACCCAAGTCATGCCATGAGCTCTGCTGGCACCCTTCCCTCCGCTCCACCCCCAGCGCCCCACAGCTGCTCCCATCCCCATGACTGATCCGCACCAAAGCCAACATGGGATCCTCTGAAAATACCCATCACATTGAACCTCTCCCCTGCTCCTGCAAGTCCTCTGCAGCTCCCCAAGAGTACTGCATCTAAGTCCCCGTGTGGCTGGTAGAGTCTTGGGATCAAGTCCCACATCAGGCTCCTTGCTCTGCAGGAAGCCTGCTTCTCCCTCTGCCTGCAGCTCCCCCCCCCACCCCCTGCCGCTTGTGCTTGAGCTCCCTCTTTCTCTCTCTTTCGGACAAATAAAGAGATAAAGTCTTTAAAAAAAGATGCAGAGCACAATACCTGACACAGCAGGTATTCAACAGATGGACATACATAATGGTATTTGTATCCTTAACATTGTTATAATTATAACTCTTGGTATTAACCCTTGACTCCCTGTGTCTTAGGGGCGTTTCTTCATCTGAGCTGAGGCTGTCCATCCCTGTTATTTAGCACACAGCATCCAAGATGACTCCCCTCTCCCCTCCCCAAGCCCCTCACACACACACATCTTGACTCCACTTCTTAGGTTAGTAGCGTCTTGAGGGACAGCACTCCCTGAAAGCACAGTGTCTACAATAAACAAGACAAAGCTTTTCCTACTGCAGTTTTTGAATTAAAGCTATAAAGAAATGAATATTGGCAGTGATAATCGGATGACCAAGGCAACAAAATATGTTCTGCAACAGACTGAGTTAAGGATCAGAATAAAGAGCTAACTACGAAAAGAGAAGATCAGAATTAGTGTTTGTGTTGCTTGTAAAAAAATTCTGGGTCAGCCCTAGAGGCTGAGGTTTCTGATGAGACCCAGGGATCCTTAGACTAAGGCCCGTGGGCTGAATGAGACCGCCCACCTGTTTTTGTAAATAAAGTTTTATTGGAACACAGCCATGCTCACCAGATGTTCTCACGCTGCAGTGGCAGAGCCGAGTTCTGGCTCCAAGGACCACGTGTGGGCCCCAAAAATGAAAAGATTGGCTATCTGGCCCTTCACAGGAAAAGTCTGCCAAACTGCTTTAGGCCCATACGCAGACACCCTAAAACAATCCCAGACTCTTTGGACACAGCACAAAGGAGAGGACAGACTCAGTGCTGAGCAACCCTGTGAGAAGCCCAGCCCAAGGATCCTTGTGTTCACCATCAATGATTTGCCTAAAACAACCATCTAAGACAGGTCCCCCTTTGGGGCAAACTTTCTTCACCTATTGAATGTGGGGTCTGCTCCTAACTAATCAGGCCTGCCACCCGCTCTCCAAGACTGAAGCTTCAACTACTTTTTAATGAAACTGTGAGAAGCCCAATTTTGAGATAAAGGTGGGGATTATGTTAAAACATAGATCCAATTTTTGTCCCAAACTGAGTCCCACTCAGTTACAATCCCATAGTCTATGGCCAAAGGTTTGCCTTTTACCATAGCTTACACTCATCGTGTTTGGGAAGCGTCTTGTGTGGATCCCTCAACTGAATATACATACATTTTAAAACTAATCCTGATTTTCAAAATAGGGACAGTGTTTGTCAAAACAAATAAGAAATTTTCCCTTCCTACGGGTCCCGACTTTGATTTCTTTAAGCAGTTTTGCTCTGACTTTTGTCCTAAGAAACAGCCATCAATACCCAATTCACGCAACGGAGTGAAGAGCTCTGCACGGTATGTTCACGCGCCCCTCGGAGAGTGAGCTCAGCCATGGTTTGTGTGGAAGGACCAGATAGAAAGGGGACACAAGGAAAGAAGTCCATCCACACCCAGTCATTCTGGGAAGCGTCTGCCCCGGGAGCATGCGTGTTGCATGGCCCGAATTGAAGTTCAGGAGTGTGTTAAAATGAAAAGATATCGTGGTGATGAAATGAAAATGAAAGATGATGTCGGGACTCTGGGAGTGTACTGAGATTCTGTCACTAAAAGCTGGGAGGATGGGTGTGCACAGGCCCCACGACTGGCCAGCCTGGCCACCAGCTCACCCTACAGTGGGGACTTGGGGTGGAGGCATTAGAGCAAACCGAGGATGTGACTGTCCACCGATACACCACATTGACCTGAGACACATAGGATAATTTCCTGTTCCATAGGATAGCGACGCATTTGAAAACTTCCTTCAAGTGTGTCTTTAAACTTTAATTTCCTGTGCTATGAGGTATCCATGCAAAGAATTCCTGAATCCAGCACAAGACAGGTGCACAGTCAACAAAACGTTGGTGGAAAGAAGTTTCCACAGTCCCACTGGGCAGCCAAGTGACATGGGAAGCCAACTCAAGCCCAGAACAGCGTTTATTTTCATTCAGCCCTGGTTTTTCCATTTTTGAGACAGCTTTCTGGTGAGGAAGCCTCAGTCCTCCTGTCATCCTCACGTGTTTGGACTAAGTATTAGCATCTTGTGAAATAAAATGCCTGGACCACCTCAAATGCCTCCAGAACCAGCTGTCTCCCAGGGACACATAATGAAGCAGGCAAGTAGTTCTTGGTATTCTTAACAGGTCACTGGCAACTCATTAGTATTTAAATATATGCTAATTTCATCAAGGTGTGAAAAGATCTTTTTCTTGCATATACATGAAATGACCATATTACTATTCAACAGGATTTTTTTTCTCTCTTTTTAACCCAAGAAAAACTTGTTGTGATTTAACAAAAGGGAAGGAAGAAATTAAGAAAAAAAAAATCTAGAGAAAGTTACAAGGGAAACTTGTTTACTTCATATTACAAATATTATATGTAGAACACAGTGGCCAGGGAGATACCGCACTGGTGTCGGTCAGTGGGGATCACAACTGGCCCCCGCAGTCTTACACGTTCAAAATAACACCCCAAAATGTCATTTACACACATTATCACATCCGCCACTTCCACAGTCCAGGTTTTTCTAGATGACATGATAAAATGCTACAGGATGTCCGAGAGCCTCTCCCAGTCCTGGTGTCTTACCATTATCTGTTATGGATTAAAATTTAAAAAAAAAAAGAACGTCTACAAAATTGGTTGACATTTACTTGTGTTTATTTAGGCACAGTAGCATTAACATGCATTCACTAAATGAAAATGCAGCTCGCATGCTCTGCAGACTTTCGGAGAGCAGTCATCCTGGAAGTCAGATGCTGGTTGCAAAATCGGAGGGCTCTCCTGGGCAGCCCCCCACCCCACAGAACTGCCCTGGCCGGGCAAGGCGGCCATGGCTCCCTACCTTCCCTGGCCTTCCGAGCAGTCACAGTCTTGCCAGAGACCTTCTAAACGGCTCACCGAGGCACATCATAGAGGCCTTGTCTTATGCTCCATCCTGATACAGTTTAATCATGTTATGAGATGGCCTGGCGTGCGCTCCTCACGGTGGTAGACTGGGGGCCGTATAGATTTGCTGTCATTCTGCAAGCACCTCAGACCCCGCACAGCAGGGACGCGGGCTCGCGGGGGTTAAGTGTCCTGCCTCTAGGCTGCGTCCTGAAGGTGAGGTGCCGCTGGCCCCTCACTGTGCTGATGACAAGATGGATTGCCCATGTCACTCTCAGTACGTTCAGCGTCACTCTGCCCCCGATAAGAGAGCTGCTCTCTTCCAGGCGGAGAAGGCAGCTATTTTTCTCCCTGATTTTAGGGAAAGAGCTCTTACAGGTGTCCTTTCCAGGGGGCCTTGAGAAGATGTCTTACTTGGATAGACCCAAAGGATCCCTCTAGATAAACTAGTTCTATTCCTTTGGATTGGAAATACACCATCTGCCCATTTTCATGGGAAATGCCCACTTTTTCAAAAGTAGCTCTCACATGTTGCAGCACCAGAGTGAGACATCGCGAGTGGAACCTTTTTTGAGATTTTCATAGAATCTTAAATACGTGCCCACACCCCCACTCTGGGCAGGCTCCCGCCGTGGCACCTTGTGTTCTGTCCCGAGTCCTGGTCTTCTCTTTGACTGAACGGGGTGGAGGTGGGGGGAAATAACATTTGAAGTATCCCAGCAGGACCTAATCTTAACTTTTATCTTGCAGAAGCTCAGAAGCGGACCATTTGTCTCAGGTACAACACTTTCTGCTCAAGGAAGAAGAGGGGCCAATTTTTCTCCAAAGGGGGAGTGGAATGAGGCCTTCCTGTCCTCCTCGCGAGGAGGCCGGGGCTCCGGATCCCTGCTCTGGTGGCTGGCGTAGCAGGAGCCTCTGTGGGCCGGGCGCTCGGCGGGGTAAGCGGCGGGCGCCCCACGAGAATGCGGGGGGACCTCCTCCCGGAGCGGAAACCCCTCCCACCGCACAAGGGGTGTGTTAGCCGCTTCGTTGACGCGTCGAGGAATGTGAAGTGTATTTACCTCCTAGACCTCTCTGTGCTCCCACAAGAGATCCTTTTCTGCATGTGTTTCTACTTCCTTTAAAACCGTGCACAATTCTGAGACTGAGCTGGGAGTGAGGTCCTGACTGTCGAGCTGTCTCTGAGGGAGAGGGGCCCATTCAGCTTGCCCCGCGGGCTTGACGACAACAACAAAAAATCATCCTGCTGATGTGGCCGATGAGCTTTGGTGTGAAGTTTTAATCAGGTCTAAATGGAAAGTTATTGAGGGGGATGGTGTGGTCTGCATTTTAATCCCTGGAACCCCCCCCCCCCCCCCCAGTCTCTGCCTTTATTGCGTGCAGTGTGGCCTTGGATGGCGCGGCGCTCCTAACATACATAATGAGCTCGATGTCAAACTGTGGGGGCTTTTGTCTTTAACAATAAGCATTTAGCTCAACTAAGTGAATAGAAATTGCTTTAGTGAATTACAAAAGCCAAGGTCTTTTCAATGCAGGAACGCCCGACACTCATTATTTTCAACATTGTGTTATTTTTCCGCAAGTGTCGTAACTTAAAATTTGACTTAAAATGCAATAAATTCATTTAGTGTTTGAAGTAAAATAAATCATTAGTAAATCAAAGTATCTGCTGATGGGTCATGAAAATTCTCTTCAGGTTAAAAAAAAAAATACACACTCTAAGTGCATTCCTGGATTCCTTTGATTCGGAGCCCAAAATATGCTGAGCAATATCGACTAGTCTCTGGACTAGTTGGCTGAGTTTTAAGACTCCCCCCGCGCCTCCCGGCTTCCCTGCGCTGGGACAGGTTCTCCACCCTCGGCAAACAAGGGGCGATCGCCTTCCATGGAAACTGGGGCCGGCATTCCCAAGCGTACAGTGAGTGGCCATCCGTCCTCCAGAAATCCCTCCACCCTGGTCCCGCAGTTGCCGCGAGAGATCTGAATGCTTGTCCTAAATCTCCGTAATCCAATAAGCTTTTGTGTTTAGCAGCTTGTTTTGAAACCTGTATAGCACCCAGCCCGTGTCTCCTACGGTCGCTTGCAGGCAGGTGAGCGCCGGAGGGCCCGATCATTATTCAAGGCAAGAGGCCCGCTCAGCCCCAACCAGAATGTAATTTGTAATTAACTGTCATTTACTTCTGTCTGCATTGACTTGTTGTTCAAAAGACAATGTAACTGGGCTGGTCACTCGTTTTCCTTTGTTGTGGATATAATGTCTCTCAGATCTGGTTGTTTTCATAATATTTAGAAACCCAGGGCTTACTCTCTTGAAACCAGAAGGAGAAGGGGAATTCACTGAAATAAATCCAACACAGATAATTTGTTATGCCAAGGCACATCAAACAGTCTATTTGATGAAATGGGATAAACCGTCTTACAGAAGAGCCACATACAATGTAAGCCAGATAATTCAGATGGCCGAGTGGGTGCTCGCCGGAAGCACGTCTTTTAAAACGCAGTCTTCAAAAGGCGATCTGTTCTGTAGCTGTAGACTCTAATTTATGCTCACTTTTTCAGTTTAATTATTTGCTTGTCACACTTTTCATTAGGAGAAAAACAAACAGAATGTGTGGAAGGGCCTTGGATTGGGTCTGCGTTTCCAAGACTGGCAAGTAATTCCAAGTTTGACGACTTGTAAATTAACAAAGCTCACAGGCCATTTGAACAGAAAAGACTACGAAAGTGTTAAGAGGTTTTAAAAGGAAAACATCAGACGTCTTTGCAATTAGAGCCCTAACAAGTGTGCTGCTCATTCCTCCATGCTTGGGGGGAGGGCGCTGGTTTACAAAGGTCTTGAGGAAGAGTCAATAGATCACCCTAAATGTTTAACATTTTTCCCTTAGAAATCTCAAGTCTTCCTGTAAACAGGAATGTCTGAATTTTGAAATGCTGCGTGATACTTTTATTTTCTCCCCAAAGGTGCCATGCAGTGGCGTCTAGCATCAGGCCAGCACTGATGAAGACTGTCATTGTGTGTTTGCTAATGGAACCTACCCCCTGAGTCCTCTCCCCCTGAAAGCCAGGCTCTTGAGCAAAGCTCACTTCTCTCGTCCCAAGGCTGAAATGCAGAGGCACTGAATGGCTTGCTTATCTTGGAAAGCATGGAGTCATTTCATTTCAGTGGTACTGGTCCCCATAACATTATATTCAAATGCATCAAGCAAATGAGGTCTGTGCGCAAAACGCAGCTCCGACCAGGCCGATTGGCAGAGTGTTCCATTAATTTCAGGCCCGAACCTGAACGCTGGGCCGGTCACCACTCCCCTTATTGTTGCCGGGTCACTTAGAGCCCTTGTGAGCCCCAAGCCCTCCTCCGATACCCGGAGATACAAAATACCCCCACGTGTACAGAGACGTCTCCAGAGTATGGGCCTGTGTCTGGGTGGGGAGAGAGCAAGGGGAGAAGGGGAGGGGAGGAGGTTTTGTTTAGACCAAAGCAAGGAAGCATCAGCCCCAGGAGTCTCCTGGGGAGGCCACCCCACAGGTCCCCAGCTTCTGGGAAATGCAGCAGTGACAGCAGCAAGGCAGCTCAAAGCCGGCCACTCCTCAGTATTAGAATGCATTTCACGCTCCGCTTCCTCAAAACCGCAGAGCTCAAATTTACACCTTATTTGATGCGGTTCTCCCTGCTGTTAATTGGTAAAGGGAGCACTGACCCTTTTGATCTGGGCTACAAGCCTCTAAATACCTCGGTCCACTAGACTGTTTGGTAGGACGGCCCAGCAGTGGCCCTGGATGACCATGCTTCTCTTCTTCTCTAGTCTTTTTTTTTTTTCTTTCTTTCTTTCTTGGCTTTCTTGCCTTTGGTTTACATCCAAGTTGCACAGAAATAAGAGATGACAGTCGTTACAGATACGGCGGTTTAATTACTTGTCAGCTTATGGCGGGTATCTCGGCCAGCCGATGAAGGAGCTTAACTTTGTTCCAGTAGCTTAAAACCTGACCAACTGCTACAGCTTTCATATTTAGCCCTACAACTCTGGATACATTTAAGATAACAAAATAGATGAGCAGTCTTTCTGACTCCCTAGCAAAAGCCATTGGCCTCCTGTGCCCTGATTCCCCCACAGATGTCCAGTAAGGGGACATTTGACCACACTGGTATTTCGGGGAGTATGAATGGGTTCTCGGTCTACCTTACAATTGCCCTGAGACTACGCTCACACTCACACCCTGCCGGCCGGCACGGTGCATGAGAAAGCACGGCTTGTATCTGTGAGATGCTGGGATAAGAGTCCAGAGGACAGACAGGACAGAAGGGGCTCAGCCCTGCCCTAGGTCCAGCCCTCCCCAGGTCTAACATCAGGATGCACTTGTGCTCAGATGCTCTTGTCTGCCAGGACACCCAACCGATTCCTTGCATTTAATTTCACTTCTCCTACTTAATGTCAGATTAATTACTGAGCATCTGTGTTTTAAACCCGCTCCATAGGCCTGCATCCCTGGTTCTTGGCTTCTGTGCACAAGGCTCCTCCCCAGAGAAATGTGGAGGTGAGAAGGGGGCCGGGTCACTCAGTGTCCCTGTGGAGTTCAGGCGGCACCCTGCTGGCCCCTCCCCCGCGATCTCTCCTCCCCCCCACTGAGGTCCTCTAGCAGGTTTTAGGTTTTTGTTGTTTTTTTTTTAGCCCTGTCTTTGTTACCCACCAAGATACATAGCTTCCATTGACCTGAAGCCCATTATCCCCTACTATAGTTCCCCTATTGCTCAATTCAGTGTTGTGAAAGCCTAGCACAGCGGGCTGCAAAGTCCAGTTAGCAAACAGAGACCAAGGGACCCTCCACCTGGCCTTCACTCTTCCATATGTTCTCCAGTTCGTGAGGTGCACAGTGCAGGGCTGGGCCATTGTTGACACTTAAACCCAGGGGCTCCAGTTCATGGAGGGAGTTAGGGGAAAGGCTCTCCCAAGGCTGCTTTTGTTGAGGCCAGAGGCTGCCCTTTGAGGAGCTCCAGGTCCTGGGGTCGATGCTGTCCTTTGCCTGCCTGGGCCCTGGGACTTGCGTTCCCAGGCTCCTATCCCCTAATAAAAGTGCTCTACCCAGAATGTTGAAGTTAAGATATGGGAACTGTACCTTAAGGGAGCTGGAAAAGTCAACTTTCACAAGAGCAGAGCAAGAAGCAACCCTCTGAATGTGGGGGCGCAAGCCTGGACTTCCGGGAGGCGGACCCACCCATGTGCAGAGGCCGGGGGCTGCCCTGCAGATTAGTGTGGGGGGCTTCCATGCCTATGGAAGCGACGTTCACATTCAACCAAGGGTGACTAGGAAGAAAGTTAATTTGATTTGATAGCCGCAAAGGTCACATGTTTTGTTCAGTTCTTTGCAGGGCTTCCTAAGACTAGCTGCCCCTCCCCACACCCTGTGCGGCTCCATTCTGAGGACGGATGTCTTCTCTGCAGTGGCCCTGGGGGCAGGGAGCAGAGCCCAGCCCCAGGCTGCGTCCCCCGTGCACCACACGCTGCGCACCACTCCAAGAGCCAGCACCGCAGGGCCACGCGGTTGGTCACGTCGGTGCCTTTGCTAGCTCATCTTTGGCTTGGAATGTTCCCTCCTCTATCTCACCGTTTACAGACAAAATAATACAAGACAAAAGGCAAACCAAACCAAACCAAAACAAAACAAAAAACCCACACACACAAGAAAAACAAAAACCCCAGCATATTGAAGAAGGAGAAACCCCAGGAAAGGTTAAATGTTACCAGTCGCTAGTAAAAGTACAACCTTGCTCTCAACTGGTATTTGACATTGCTGAAGGTTCTGTCTTGATTACTTTCAATAAAATTCAAAGTAAGGATGACTGTCTTGGCTCACTAAGCAACAAGGTTTTATCACTAATTACAATCCTTTATTACCAGTAGTTTAATAGGCTTATGATAGGTCATAAAACAATTCGGCATGGGAGTACATAAAAGGGATGGCTTATACAGCTGTGACATCTTAATATCTATTCATTGTAATCATTTTATGATCTTTAATGGTAGTTTTTTTTATTAAAATATGTACATATGCCTTTACATGGGCTGTGTTGCCACCAAAACTGGGAGGCGGAGCGAAAGCCACATAAATATGCACTAAAATACTTAATGAGGCATTCTGCAAACTTCCATTGTCAGAAGCATGTCGACTACATCACATGTGTGGAGTCTCATTATGGGTAATTATAATAAAATTATAAGTGCTATAATAATTCTAACCTTGAAGGCACAATAAAGGATGGCTATATTTGCCTTCCTAGCCCACACATCTGAGACATTTTCTTCATTAATTATATTTCGCATAAGAATAATTATGTTGTGTAAGACCAGAATTCCAAGGCATGTGCTAGAGTCTCTGAACTCCAGCCTTCCTCTGGCGAGCTAATTATATTACCACCTCAACTTACATCGGGAGAGATGCAATATGTAATTTACATGGCTTGAAAGAGGGTATTTGTTGTTGATCTTAATTTTATTTTGTAACCCAATTAGTAAAGTAAATAAATTGAGAAAAGACAAGCTTATCAGTTGACTTTGCACCAAGGCTGCGTCTCTACAGCCCAGCTGGCCCATCTGAGTGCTTCCCTCTCCCTGGGCCCACCTCTCCATCCCACGCCTGCTGTCTTGCAGCACACAGAGCACAGGGGCGTGTGTGTAACAGTCAGTTTGCGGCCAGGGCAGTGGGAGAGTCAGTGCAGACCTGCATTCCTTTTGTTCCCTCTCTCCTCGGAAAATCTATTCGTTTGTGCAGTTATGACCTAAATGTTTGGTTCCATTTTTCTGGCACAGGGACCGTCATAGTCCTGGATCTCAGAACGGTAAATGATTTGAGAATTTGAAACGAGCGGCAGGAGGACGAGTTTGTTACTTGTATGCAATACATATTGTATTTATCAAGTTTAATATTTACTGAGTTTATTGGCCCTCCTCCATTTAGAGTTGGGGTTCACTCTCTCCTGAGGACATTCTTAGGACCAGCAGCCTCTGTCCCCCAACACACACACACACACACACACACACACACACACACACACCCCTCTACATGCAAAGCGTTCTCAGAGAATCTAGTTGCAGTCCTACAACGACTGCTGGAGTCCTGGAATCTGAGGCCCGCCCTCTTCCCCCTCAGCTTGCTCAGGCGCGTCCCACTACCCCTGTTAAGAATTCTGCTTTAGGAAGAACGACCTTCTAAGCATTTTAGAATCACACTGGAATACAAGAGAGAAAGTAAAAGTGACAAAAACTGCAGTGAAATTTTACTAATTTAAATTAATTAGACAACGTCCATTTAAATTATAGAGCATGTTGGGGACACACATTTTGTAAGTTTCAAGTGTAATAGTAACTTAACCGAGGCCAAAACAAAAACAAAAACAAAACAAAATAGAGAAAGAAAGAAAAGAAAAAGCCCAGCTGAGGTTCTCAAGGGAATCACTTTAGTGAATAGACCGGAATGATTTGTAATTAGCATATAAATTGTATGCATGTAAATGATGCTTCTAAAAGGTATTTGAAAAGTTTATTTTCTTAAGTATTTCCAATCAGACCCCCTGCAGCCTTGTTTACAGTGCTGATTTGCACTTTCATGGACGAGACCTGCTTCGCGAAGAGGAACTTGGGTCTGGGTCTTCCTCCCCCCACCATGCTTTATCACAAATTACAAATTAGTGGCATACAAATTAATGAGGTTTTTACAGTATTCAGTCAAATCATGCAATAAAAAGCTTTAATTCAAACACTGGAGCTTGATTATTATAATTTATTTAAATGCAATGCACTGTTTGCTAAATTTCATAGGACTGGAATCAACATGTAATTTAAAGTTAATTTTAACCTAGAGGAGCAGAAGCGCCCAGCCCCTGGGTCGGCTGGCAGTCGGCTCCACCCTTCTCTAGAAAACAGCAATTAGGTACGTCATAGAAACACGACTGCTACCAGGATGGGGGAACAGCCAGCGCTGAATACATGCAGCCCAGAGGTAGGGCGGATTAGGGGGACTGGGTGTGGACGCTGACCCTCAGCAGGGATTTGCTTAGGTAGACACCGCTAAATGGGGGTACAGTTGCCAGGCCATTTCTTCTGCGCTTCAGAGATGGGCAGTGATAACCCTTTCCCGTTACTAATTTACTACTTCCTGCCAACAGGGAACACAAAACTCTGGAGCAATCTTTCTCCAAGTCCGTGGGCGAGTGTGCATGCAGGCATTTGCTGGGAGTAGTCTGCAAAGGATGCAGCTCTTTAGCTAAGGATTTGGGGGCCCACCCTGTCTTGCGTGCAGCCCTGGCACGACGAGCCAGCCTTCCCGTGTTGATGCAGGACATCTCCTTTGCCTGTACAGTTGGTGTTCCGTGAGGAACCACTTTGGGAACTACGGGCGTCAGGCTGTCTTCATCCATCAGTGGGCCATCCATTCTCTTTGCTGTGTAGTTGGTTGGAGTTGCCTTTAACTAGACTCACTTTACAGGTAAAAGAAAGAATCTAGGTGATCAAATAAAACAGTTCGGGAAATACTGACTTTCATAGGACTCCAGGGCAAATTTCTAACAGAATTACACTGCCAGCAAGTACGGAGCTCAAATTGTTACCAAATTCCAGCCCCCCCCCCCCGAAACATTGTGTCAAATTCCCCCGCCAGGCGCCATGCTGGAAAGGGCCTGTTTTTTATATGCCCTGGTTGACCATGGGGGTTTACAACTTTTTATTCCCTTTTTTCCCCTCAAACAGAATATGGGTCTAGATGTTATTGTGATTTACATTATTCACTGATTGTGAGTGAAGATGAGCCTCTTAGATAATTGTTGACGTTTTTTAAAATATTTTATTCCTGTGAACTCTAAGTTCACATCTTGTGTTCTCTTTTTCCTAGTAAATTGTTTTCCTTATTGACTTTGAAAGTCCTTTATGCTGCCAAGAAAACAGCCCCTCATCTCTGAAATTTGGAAACTGGTAAAGTGGGGAATAGTTGCAGGGAGTGTGGGGACAGTGACTGAGCGGAGGGTGTCCGTGCCCCCACCCCGCTGGAGCAGAGCCTGTGCGGCAGGGGCCCTGTGTTCTCCCCTTCTCCCCGTCGTTGTCTTCCCTGACGGCATCTGGGTCAGGTGTCGTTGAGCTTGAGACAACAGGACACAGATAAATTCCGTTATGTCCACTTAGCATTGCTTGGAGATCTACATGGAATTAATCTTGTTCTCGGGCGGAAAGTTGCCTTGAAATGGGCCACTGAAACTCTCCTTCCTGACGGTCAGCATAAAGCCCGAGCGAGTTTACGACTTCCCAGTGGGAAGATTGTAAGAGAGCCAACATGAGACTAATGTTTATCTAGCCTTCACATCAACAAAATGGGCCAAGGACACCTGTTTTCCTTTCAGTGTAGAAATCAGAAACGGTGGGGTGGTATGACTGGCTTTGCTCCGGACTGCGATGCAGAGCAGGGAAACCTTTCCTGCAATCTCTTACCTTGCCAGCGGGTCAGACGGGGGATGGAGGCCAAGGGATGGTCTTCCTGGATCTGTGGTGCGACTGCCACCCACGGACAATTGGCAATGTCTGGGTAGGCTTTCAGTCCTTACCCCTGGGGAGGGGGCTGCTCCTGGCTTCGAGTGGGGGGAGGCCAGGGGTGCTTCTCTGCATCTCTCAGAGCACAGGAGAGAGATACCTGGCCCCACTTGTCAGTGCTGAGGAGGCTGACAAGTGCTGTCCTAGAGGAGAAACTGCTGTGGGAACAGAGGCCATGGGCTCCAGCCCCAGGACGCCCCCCTGTCTCCCAGTGGCTGCTCTCCCCTGGGGCCTCACACCTAGACAGCACAGTGGGTCCTGCTGGCCATTTGCATGTCAGCATGGGCCCTCCTACCCCACCATCTCCAGCTCGAGTGCTGAGTGTGTGCCAGGTTCCGGCCCCACTGGGTCTCCCCAAGACTCAAACAGGCACATGGGGATTGCTCCCAATGTTAATGAATTACGCTCACCAGCCATTGTCTTAAGAACTTGAATGACTCAGGCATTATCGTTTGTCTCCCTTTAGTATTAAAATGGCTTTAAATCTTTTAATTACATTTTAAATATTAATATTTTAAATATATGTGTAAATACGCATTAAGACTCTCAAACAGAAAGCTTTCAGAAACACAAGGCGTGCGCCTGCCATCTTGCCATCTTCTGGGTATCTGGGCTGGCAAGGGGCAAATTCTTCGCAGTGCCAGGAGGGACCACATTAATCACCTAGGAATGCACTTTGCCTTCTCGGTGACCTGCACAGACACGTACCAGCCTGTCCACAGACACTCCGGGAGAGGCTGCAAAAGCTGGGTCTTGTGGCTGGGTCTGGAGCAGTCAGAGGCGCTGTAATCCAGTTTTACCGGGCAGGAGCCCCCCAGGGAGACCTCCCTCTGAATCCATACGGACCTCCTAGACATGGGAGGGCTGACTTTCTGCCCTGGGGAGACTGTGCCCACCCCTCCCTGGGTTCTAGAACGGTAGTTTGAAGCCTCCATGTCGGATTCATCTGTGCAACTTGGAAACCAAGCGTCCACGGCAGGCTTCACCCCAGACCTTCTGAACTGGAGTCCAAGACTCCATGTTGAAAAGCACTTCCAGGTGACGCTGATATTCAGACAGGGGCCAAAGCTGCTGACCTGGCCAACATCAATCCTGCTGCTATTAGAGATCAGGATAACTAATTGTAAGGGGCAGAAAAAGACAAAATCAAGGTCATTTCCAAGTCAGGAACTGTGGGCAAGAGACCAAACTTTCTTTTTGTTTTTCATTTATCGCCTGGTGGCTCTTCGTGGCCTGACAAAGGACCCCACCCCAGCCCTCTGGCCACCACCCCCATCGCCCATGAAGTCTCCCACCTGGCAGGCCCCATGCAGAGCGTAAGCTGTTGGCAGGATAACTCCTTGGCCCTTTGACCCTAGGACCTTCTTGATCGGGGCTCCCCAGAGGCAGCCACTCAGAGGGTGAGAGAAGCAGCGTGTCTCTCTCAGCTGTGGAGCAGTCCTCCCCACGCTGGGTCGTGCTCATCCCTCTTACGGTATATTCTGCAGAGAGGAGGCCCGTGACGGAGGGAGAAGCCATCCCAACACCTCAGCGACATCTCAGCCATTAGCAATGTCCGGGAAGAGGAAAGTCTCCAATTTTTCTCCCTGACATCTTGCAAATGAATCACCTCCTGCCCCTGAAATCGTCCTGATTCATCACATGACTTTTTTCCTTTTTTCTTTTAAATGTCGCAGTATCATGATGGACCAGAGATTCCCCTTCGGAGTGAATCAGATTGACAGGTACCACGGCCACCCAAATACAGTGGCGATTTGGCTCCTGAGTCACGGGGGAAGAGCTGTCAGAGTCCTCATGCGTTCTGTGGGGTGAGAAGTTCAGACTTATTTAGTAAAACCACTGCTTCGACATGAAGACTAATAACGTGGCAACTTGGTGTTCTTGTTTCTCTTGGAAACTCTTGCTTCTCTGCCTGTAGAGAAAACCACAGAGTAAAAATAAAGTAGGAAGAGGCTGCAGGAGGCACACCGATTCAGAGGAAAGACACAAGAAGGTGAAAACCGGACAAGGGCCATCAGCTATGAAAAACCCACCTGATCTTCACACGTGCAGGCATTTTAGAGAGGGCAAAGTACCCGAGCAGTGTTTCAGCGACGTCCTGGGTCCCCGGGAAAATGGCAAGGAAACTTTGTTTACTCCACGTACAGACACACAGGGAAGCGTGTGGGAGTTTTTGAACGAGTTCTATCAAAATAGTTAACTGAAAAAAAAGGGATCTAGGTAATTCACTCACTTTATTTACCAGCCAGAGTGAGTGAACAAAGGAGGAGATACATCTTGAGTTGGTGGGAAGCCACATGAATTCAGGGCAGGTAGCAACGGCCAGGGTGACAGCATGACGTCGACCTCCTCTTAACGCACTGACTACGAGAGAGCAAATCATTTCCAAGAGCCCGTGTGTGCTGGGGAGTTAGGGCTGTGCCTGGTGGAGAGGTAGGAGCAGAATGTCCCCAAGTAAAAACTAAGCCGGGGAAGAGACGATTTCTGTTCAAGGGGAGGACCATACGTGTTCTTTGGAACACCCCATGGGTGTCAAAAAGGTGTAGGGAGTATTTTTGTGCATTTTCCTTTCCTAAAATATTCAATAGGCTTTCTTACTTCACATACAAACATGTTGTGCCTCATCAAATTTGTTATTCTGGGAGAATAAAGTAAAAACCTAACAAGGCAACAGATGCTTTGGAGGACCGAGAAGGCAGAAATGAAGGCTCTGTTGACGCCTGGTCTTGGTTACATCTCGTCGTGCGGTTCACCGTTCACAGCAGGTGTGCAGTAAACTAGTCTCATTTATGCTTTTATCTTCTCCACAAATGCTTCTCTAGACCATGGTCTTATAAATTAGGTCTTGTAAAAATAAATAAGCCATTAGGACAGCTTTAGGAAATACTTTGGTAATGGAAGTTACTTTCAAAGGAACAAAAACTTATTTTAAAAATGAGACCTACTTAAAATAAGTTATGTTATAGATAAAGTAAGTTATAGATGAGCTCTTGAACTAGAACTCAATACATCCTGTCTTCTCTCTCTCTCTCTCATGTACAATGTGTAAATATAATGCAAGTAGATACATAAATGTAACATTAAGTGTACATTTATATACATAAATAGGTATAGTGACAAATCATTAACTGTAAAAATTTAAGCATGAATTGAGATTCTGATCATGTGTGCTTCTAGAAATGTGTTTCAGAGTAAGTGCAGTTTCTTGTCATATACACACAAGTGAAGAAGACAGAAGACTATTGACTGAGCTGCTTTCGTGGGTAATATAATAACAAAGACAAAGGCAACATAACAAAAATAATTTCAGGACATTTTTAGTTTGGGGGACCCCAGGTAAAGCCTCTCTATATATGCACTTATAGATACAATGTATCAATAAACATGTGTTTTCTATTAATTTATATTAATTTATAAATGTATGTTTATTTATATTAATAATATACTTATCTGTTTTTATTTTTTTTAATTTTTTTTCAATTTATTGGATGTAGAGAGAGAGCACAAGCAGAGGGAGCTGCAGTGGGAGAGGAAGAAGCAGCTCCCTGCTGAGCAGAGAGCCCGACATGGGACTCGATCCCAGGACCCTGAGATCATGAGCTGAGCTGAAGGCAGATGCTTAACTGACTGACCCACCCAGGTAGCCCTTTTACAAATTTTATTTATTTATTTGAGAAAGAGAGAGCTGGGGGAAGCATTAGAGAGAAAGGGACAAGCAGAGGGAGAGGGACAAGAGCACAGAGGGTGTGGGGCTGGATCCCAGGACCCTGAGATCATGATCTGTTAACATCCCGAGTGTGGGTGGGCCTCACCCAATCAGTTGAAGCCACAGGAGCAAAGATTGAGATTTCCCAAAAAAGAAGCAATTCTGTATCACAACTACAACATAGAGGCCAGCAGACACATGAAATGTTGCTCAGCATCACTCAGCATCAGGGACATGCAGATCAGAACCACACTGAGATACCACCTCACACCTGTCAGAATGGCTGACATCAACAACACAAGAAACAACAAGTGTTGGCGAGGATGCAGAGAAAGGGGAGCCCTTGTGCACTGTTGGTGGGAATGCAAACTGGTGCATTCTAGAAACTTATGGAAATTCCTCAAAAAGTGAAAAATAGAACTACCTTATGACCCAGCAATCGCACTACTGGGTATTTACCCAAAGAATACAAAAATACAGATTTGAAGGCACACCTGCACCCCTATGTTTATAGCAGCATTACCTACAATAGCCAAGACATGGAAGCAATGCAAGTGTCCATCGACTATTGGGTGGATAAAGAAGATAAGGTGTGTGTGTATACATATAGAGTGAAATATTACTGAGCCATAAAAAAGATTGGAATCTTGCCATTTGCAACAATGTGGCTGGAGCTAGAGAGTATCATGCTAAGTCAGAGAAAGACAAATACCATATGACGTCACTCATACGTGGGATTTAAGAAACACAACAAACAAGCAAAGGGAAAAAATAGAGAGAGAGAGAGAGAAATCAAGAAACACACTTTTAACTCTAAGGAACAAAGTGATGGCGGCGGGGGGGGTATGATAGATGCTGGGGATTAAGGAGCGCACTTGGGATGAGTACCGGGCATGGTATGGAAGTGTTCATTCACTGTATTGTACACCTGAAACTAATAGTACACTGTCCGTTAACTATACTGGATTAAAATAAAAACTTAAAAAAAAAAAAAAAGATTGCAACACGGAGACCCTGCCGGTTTCCAGACTGCTACTCCGTGGAATTCAGACTCAAAGCTGTCACAGCAGCTCTCACTTGAATGCCCAGGCTGCTTCCTGCCTTAGGGACAGCAGACACGCCAGCCCCCACCACCATGTGAGCCAGCTCCCGAAAGGAATTTACTACTAAAAATACATCTCTCTCTTTCTCTTATACAGAAAAAAGAAAAAATATGTATATAGATTTTAACAACATATAAAATGTATCTCCGGTGAGCCCTCTCCTCAAGGCTGAACCTCAACTGAACACCTGTTCGCGGGGCTTCTGTGAAGGGCAAGAAGTGGCTCCGCAAACAGTGCCCTGAACGAGGTGCCAGGAAGACTCTCCGGCACAGCGTGTAGGGGGCGGGGGAACGGCCTGCCGCTCTTCGTCCAGCCTGAAACTTGTCGAAGTCCGGAGTCTTCCCCTCGCGCAGCTGTGACTCAGGCCCTGGTCCACCGTCTGGAGGTAGAGTCACCGGAACTTTCCACCCCGAGGTCCTCCCAGCCTCCCGCAGCCAGCCCGAGCGGGACCCCAGCAGCTCTCACGTGGTCTGCCCTTTATTACGACTGCACCCTGGAAGTTCTGTCAGATCTGTCCTTCTGCCCCGACACGCTGTGTAACCCTGTGGAGCTGGCAGCCCAGGTCCTGTTTGCCCCGGATGACCTTCTCCTGGCCAGGAGGAGGCTGCTGGCCTGCGAGGTGGAGACCCTGCGCAGTCCAGGGAGAAGGTGAGGGGTTGTCGGGGGCCAGCGGGGTAGCGGTGAGGGAGCCCCGTGTGCCAGGGCGGATCACGGTACTGCCGACTTCTCCTCCCCGTGTCGCCAGCAGTGGACTTGGAGCACTTGGTAAATTATGCTTTATTAAAATAAGGGGCTTCTGTGCTTTTCAGTGCCGTCTGGGTTCCACGCGGGTTGGGTCCCAGTCCGTATAGAGCCAGGGAAACGGAAATGTCCATTCCAAGGCGCCACGACAGCCTCAGGGACACCAGCTGTTGGGTGTTCGGAGACTCCAGCGCTGCTGAAGATAGTGGCATCAGTGGGAACCATCACCGGGAAACCACTGCGTGTCCTGACTTGGCAGCCCACTTAGGAACCTCCCGCGTCTACACCTCCACCAGGGACGCAGACGGGGTCTTTCCAGATGGACTCAGGGGCAGCCACGGCAGCCCAAGCTTGCAGTCACTCGTGGAGGTTTTCCACACCGTGTCGTGTGATTCTGGGTAAGTTTACACCCCAGGAGGTGCCGAAGAGGCAGGACTGGGCCAGAGGCATGCGGGGTCTCTCCCAGCTGTTCTGGGCACTAGAGCTGACGGGGTCTGGCGGCCACAGGACAACCAAACCCAGGCTCACCCCTTTGCCCACCGAGGGTGCCCACCTGACCCTTGGGCCAGAGGGGCAGCCCAACAATGAACCCTCCCCCCAAGGCTTCTTAGTCAGGGCATGGCGTGCCCAGTGCTCTCACTGGGAAGTCAGGGCTCAGGCCCCCACCCCTCTCCCAGCCCATCCCCCCATCCTGGACCCTGTTTCATTCCTTTTTTTCTCATCAGGTGGGACAGGATGGCTGGGGAGGCTGGGCTCCCCTCAGGTCAGGGGGGGCTCCGATAAAACCCCCACAGGGTAGGCTCTGGTAAGACAATTTATTGTGAGGGCAGGCCTTGTTCAGAATGGAATATTCTGGGCCTATTTCAAAATGGCTCTACTATTGGCCTCTGGCGGGAGCACGAGGCCCATGTCTCTGCCCTTCACCGTGAGGCCCCAGGGGGACTCCTGCAGGAAAGACTCCTGCAGGAAAGACTCCTAGACGACCCCTTCCTTCCGTGACTGGGTCTGAGCTTTACCTCCCGGGCGGTCTCCTCGTGCCCCCTGGGTTGCCAAGCACAGCTCAGATTCTCCCCCGACACACGGCTGTGATGCTCTGAGTCCGCCCGTCTCTCTGATCTGGGGGCAGGGGGTCACCCTGTGGCCTCACCTCTCTCGCGGTCTCAGGAGACCTACGGGTTTTCAGTGAGTTCAGCCCTTTTCTTGTGTGGATGGGAACGCCGACCTCCGAGTTCCTTCTTCGCTGGGCTGGAAACCCGAAGTCTCCTGCCTTTCCTTAGGCATTTCCCAAGCCCTGTTCTCAGTCACACACTCACCCCCTCGCTCGCTGCATGCACGCTGGCTGAGCTCCCACCATGTGCCAGCGTCTGGGGTACACGGGGCCTGGACCCCAAGAGCAGACCCGCAGCAGCGGGGCGGGGCCACTCAGGGGCTGGAGGGGGCTCTGACGAGGGGAAGGGCGGTGGTCTGTGTCGTGACGCCCGGACTGGCCAGCCCAGGACCGACTCATGGGTGGGTGTGTAGGGGACACACGCTCAAGCTGAAATAATGTGCTTCTGGGGTGAACTTCCAAGTAAAATGAATCATTAGGGAGCTGTTTTCAGGGATGGGACAGGAGGGGGTGTTTCTCAGGCATCCCAAGGGCCTATCAGACACAGGACCCCGGAGCTGGGGGTAGGTTTCAGGAATCCTTTTCGGATATGAGTGACTTCCACGTGCCATCCAAGAGTGGGGAACATTCTCTTGGCAGGAGACTTGACTATTACTGCCTCTATGGCCTCTGTGTGTAGAAATCTAACTGCGTCCACTTTTCCTGCCTCTCCCACCAGAAACTGAGAACGTTTCTGTACTTTCAGAAAGAGGAGAGGCCAGAGTGGCCATCCATGCTGACCTTGGAACCCAAGTATCTGAGTCTCCTCAAGGAGTGGCCTCCTCGTTGTGGGCTTAGTTGACATGTGGCCCTTTACCTGGATATATTCTGTGTTTCTATCAACTTTCTGTAAGTTTCTGGCAATGGTGACTATGTAGCCACTTTGCAAAGGGGTTATTTCGTGTAACTCATAAGCACATAGAATGGAAACTGTAATATGTACAATGAGGCCGCTGTTTGGTACTTCTTGTATAGTCCCGCTTTATTGCTTCCATTAAATAATCCTAGCCTGCAAACAATTTGGTTTCACTGAAATGACTTTTTCCCCCTACATGTAACTTCCACCCTGGGGTATAAAAAACAAGCTGGGAGATTAGTGGGCACCAAAACCACGACAGTGAGTCCCCGAAGTAGACCTGTGCGCCTTGTGCAGGGTGACCGCAGGCGTGCTGGGACGAGGGGCTGGGCGCCGGGCTGCGCACCTGCTTCTCCGCTGCTCGCGGGGCTCCCCGGAGATGGGCTTGCCGTACATCCACAGAGTTCGATTATAACCACCCCAGGGAGGGGAGCAAACTCATGCTTGGCCTCTCCATCCTGCTGTACCGTTTCCCTTCAGTTATTCTGATAATTTATGTAAACATATCCTATATATTATATATTATGTGTAACATATTATGTCTGTCGTATGTAACAGACATAGAATTTTGCTGCCAGGGCCATCTGATCAACATACCCTTGCATCAGTTGATGATCTACGTAAATATACCAGGAAGTTATTCAAGGATATGCAAATCAGATGGGCTCTTTGCAGCAGAATTAAGTACCTGTTGTACATGGACTACTTCAGACACAGGCTGGAGGACCACCAACAGCATTATCGTGAGGGGATCAGCCTTTGTTTTCGCAAGTCCACTTTCTTACCTTTACGCTTTCTTACTTGATCTTTCATGGGAAATATGCGACTGGCCCATCGGGTTCTAACCCTTCATTCACTTTTCTTCAGACAGTTTAGAAGGATAACTTCAGACTTTTAGAAGCCTGTGGCTTTTAGAAAAGTTTCGCCAGGATATTAAGAAACCTGTGGATCCATTGCTTTGCCCTGATGTGGGGTCCAATACGACCGGTGTTAGGAGCAGTCCGGGGTGATGGGAGTAGCGAGAAAGTGACGGAGCGGGGATGCGTGTGCTTGGAGCTTCCCTCAGCATCGCCCGATCCCGCCCGAGCAAGGGCGCTGGGGGCTCCGAGACGTGTACCGCTGTGGCCTAGCTCACCGTGACCAAACACCGTAAATGCAGCTGCGGCTCTCACCACACGGCTTTTCACGATGCTCGTTATTTCTATGTCCTCAGACTCACGGGGGATGGGGACCAGGGTTGACTGAAATGGGACACAAGGAGACTTTGCAGGAGGGAAACGTTTCAGTCTTCACTGTTTTGGTGGTTACCTGGCTGTATAAAACTTGTCAAACATCACTCATTGTGTACTTTAAAGGAGTAGATTTTGTTACGTGAAAATTATAGCTCAATGTTGATTTTTAAAAAATCTCATGCCTATCTAATTGATTTTTGAAGCTTATTGAAAATAGTTTTAGAAAAGACTTCCAAATGCTCTAAAATTTAGCAAAATTCCAATTCCAGTAAAGGAAAGCTGTTCTTAGAGTTTATAAGCTCACTAGTGCGATTGATTGACTGAAATAAAGAGCACTTAGCATGTTCTCCCCGATCTGTGTGCCTCGCAAACAGGACAAGCTCCTACCCAAGTGGGAGAGGAGCTGCAGGAAATCCAGTCTGATGAGAATACCTCCTGCTTTGTCTGCAAACACTTACCTTGCAGGGACCTCAGAGGGGTCAGAGAATCCGGCTTTCCCATCAGATGCAGAGAGCGGTGCTCTGGAGGGGATGAGGCCCAAAGCACCAGATGCTGGATGGGGAGGGTGAGAGCATGAGCAGGACCGGAGCCTCTGGTATCAGAGTCCTTGAACTCATCCTGGTGAAGGAGCTCCTGGGATATTCTCCCAGGCACTGCCTCTTCCTAGTGCTCCTAGATCTTCCCCATCTGCCCTGCTCGGTCCAGAGAAACACGGCTCTCCTTCCATGGGCCTGGCCTTCCATTTCAAAGCTGCTTTTCTGACCTTGACCTCCAGCCCCATCTGGCCCTCTAGCTGGAGTCTACTTGACCTTGACTGCTCCCTAAACCAACGACTTCCCCTAATCCCTGCTTCATTTAACCCAACTGCTCTCTCTGCCTGATGTCAATTCATCACACACGAGCCAACAGCTCAAGGCCCTGAAAGATTTTCTAGAAGTGTACTGCACCCACCACCTGAAAGGCTCAAAGTGTCCAGAAAGCTGGAGCATCTGTAAGTTTACCCAGAAGAAAGGAAGGCATTACCCCTCCTTCCTAGTCTTTCAAGGAAGCAAAACTTCGAAACCACGTGCTGTCTCTAGGGATCCCGTGTATCAGGCCTCCCCGGGCAAATCATCCCTGAGCTCAGAGCAACAACAGGGCCCAAGGCCTTCCCGTGCAGACCCTCACTCTGCTTGCAACTAACACCAAAGAGCTTTTGCACTGAACATACTAGATTTATTCTTCAGTATTTTCTGCCTCCCCCCGTCTGAGTGTTAGCTCCATGCAGACAGGGCTCCAGGGCTGGTTTTGCTCACCGGCTTCTGGCTTCTAGGCAAGGCCTCTCTGAGGGGTCATGCCTATGCTCTTCTGCACATCCAGCCAACCCCTCCTGCCCTACCTGGCCCATCTTCCCACGCTTGGATGAAATGGGTTTCTCCCTGCCTTTCCTCTCTATGCCCAGAAGAAGGGCAGAGGGATCTTTCCAGAATGAAGTTCTGAGCATTCCTTTCTCTTGCTTGGAACTCTCACCCAGGCTTCCACTGCCCTGGGAGAAAAATCTAAAATGCTGAGTTGATCTTCAGTTGTCCCTGTGTGATCTGACTCTTTCAGCAGCCTCTCACCTCAGCTCAAACCACTATTCCCCTTAGTGATGGTTTAGCCTCACCACCTCCTCCCTCACTGTGCCTAGTCCAAGGTCTTTGTGCCTCAGGGCCTTTGCACCTGCTTCCCTTCTCCCTGTGATGGCCACCACACCCCACTTCCCCTCAAGGTTGCTCTCTCATTCTCCAAGTTCCAGTTAGAATATCAAGTTCTCATGGGAGCTTTCTTGGTTCCCAGCCCAGGTGAAGGCCCTCTGCCCCACGGCCTCGATAGAGGTGCTGTGCACAGTTGTACTTCATTCACTGGGCAATTGCTTGCTTCAGTTCTGCCTTTCCTGGCATAATTTCACTTCAGGAGCTCTGTCCCTAAAGCCCAGGGACAAGATGGGACCTCTTAGAATCTGTTGAATGAATGGTCTGTGTCGTTTCCTTTGTAACAACACCGGAAATCCGGCTTGTCTGTTTGCACATTTTTAGAAGGGTTAAGGAGCTCTTTGCTACCATTTAAAAGATTTCCTACTTTCTTGATAAGGACATATCTGAAGCTTTGTTATAAATGGTGGTTGAATGCAAAAGAGAAAAAGAGCATGTCCAAGCTCATTGCTGCTCAAAACAAAAATATCTCCAGTCGAGCAGACTTGTTGATCTCAGAATGGTGTTGGCTGGATCATTCCTTGTCCTGGGGGCTGTTCTGTGCACTGGTGGATGCCTACCAGCGCCCCTGACCCCCATCCAGCAGACGCCAGTGGACCTCCCTACCCCAGTGGTGACAACCAGAAATGTCTCCGGACTTGGCCGAGTGTCCCCCGGAGGGCTTTGCCGTGGGATGAGAAACGCTGCTGTGAAACTCCATCATAGGCGGAACCCCTGCCTCTCCCCACCTGCAGAACTACGTGCGCACACTGCACACGCACACTGCACACTGCACGCGCACACTGCACACTGCACGCGCACACTGCACACACACACGCACACTGCACACCACACGCGCACACTGCACATGCACACTGCACACCGCATGCGCACACTGCACGCACATACTGCACGCGCACACTGCACACTCTCTGCCTGTTGTCTTTTTGGATTTTTTGCACTGAACTCCTACTAAATATTAGGATTTGTACCATAATTTTTTTTTTCTTACTGGTGTATTTGAATGCTTCTAAATTTATACAGCTTGGAAGCTCATGTCCTTAATGAGCCGTAAATCCTTTCCCCGCGCCGTGCCGTAGGTATTGTCTGTGACGGCGCGTTCTGTCCACGATGCCATGAGGTCCTGGGAGCCCCCTAACCTGTTCCACTGCTGTTTCCATTCCAATCCCCCAAGGTGATTTTTGAACGTCAGGGAATACAGTCCTCGTTTGGAAAGGAAGAGGTTTAAGGAGATGCTTTAAAATAATAAAGGGGAGGACAGGGACAAGAGATATGGGGGGCTGTGCCGGGTGGGCCCTGGGTGGGGGCCCCTGTCAGGACCGTCTGATCGATGGAGGGCTCCAGGGGCCTTGCTATTTGTCTAGCACTCTTGTTCGGCTACAACTGCACACAAAACCGGCATTGAAGTGACTCCATGAAAACATAACATAACCTGACGATGACCAGCCCACAGGGCATTGCCCAGAGAAGGCCACATTGTCCTGCTAGGCCAGGGCCCGGGCTGTGCGTCTTGGGAGGGGCAGCAGATCGAGGCCTGGGGATGGCTTTTCAGTCCATTAGGCAGGGTCCGGCCACTTCCCATCAGCGCTGTCCCGACCCGTTGACGGTTGGCAGAGCAGCGGGCGAAACACCGCTGGCCGGGAGCACGGCCAGGAGCACGGCAGGGTCCTCAGTCTGCACCATGGGCCTTCTTTCTCATCCTACAGCCCAGACCGATGTGGCCCAGCCTTTCCCGGACTTGGAGTTGCACGTTTGAAAGTGCTCAGGGCAAAGCTCAGTGGCCGCTTGCCTTGCATGTGGCTGGAAATTCGGACCTCCATGCCCCTCCGTCCGGGAGTCATCAGGACAGCCTGAGGGACGTTTGCCTTGCAAACTGTTTGGGGCCACACCCAGGCCACGGGAACCTCTGCTTGTTCTGCTCACGGTTCTCAAGTGTTCGTGGAGGATAGAGGGTATTTCAAACGTCACCGGAGGGGCTTAATGCATTTTATTTATGTTGTATTTTAAACAGAGGCATCGAGAAGGATCAATATTACATTGCAAGACTCACCGATCAAAGGATTTCTTAGGGTTGTGAGGCTAGAGAACATACAAGGACGTGCAGGGACGTTAGCAATTTCACTCTGTAGACACCTGGTGTTTGGGGTTGCACTTGGCCTCTGTGAATGCACCCTGCGTCCCTCCCCATCACTTCCACACCAGTGCCACCCCTCATGGCTCCCTGTCTTTTAGGATCCTGACATTTTTACTATCACTATTTAGTCAATTGTGGCTAAAGTACGCATAACACAGACTTTTCTGTTTCAAGCGTTTTTAAGTGTACAGACGGGTAGTGTTAAGTACCTTCACATGGCGTGCAGTGACAGCCACCCCCATCTCCAGAACTCCATGATCCTGGCTCAGCTGACACTGTGCTCACTGAACACTAATGCCCCCTCCCCTTGCTCACCCCCAGCCCCTGGCACCCACCCTTCCGCTTTCTGTCTCTCTGGTGGTCCCTCATGTAAGTGGAATCCTATAAGATCTGCCCTTGGTCACGCTCGTTTCACTCCTCACCATGTCCTCATGCCGCATCCGTGTTGTATCGTGAGGCAGGATCCCCTTCCTCTTCAAGGCTGAACAAGACCCTGCAGTCTGGAGAGATGCCCATCTTGTGTACCTGTTCTTCCGTCAACAGATGTGTGGGTTATTTCCACCTTTTCACTACCGTGGGTAACGTTACTGCAAACCCGAGTGTTCAAATACCTCTTTGAGACCCTGCATTCAATTCTGAGTATCCACCCAGAAAGGGAATTGGTAGATTACTTGATAGTTCTATTTTTATTTTTTGGGGGAACGGCCACACTATTTTCCACAGCAGCTGCACCGTGTTACATTCCCTCCAACAGTGCGTCTGGGTTGCAATTTCTCCACATCCCCGCCAACACTTGGGATTGCCTATGTTTCAGTAGCAGCCACGCTGCTGGGGTGTGGTCCCTGTGGCTGCAGGCTCTGTGGGTCCTGGAGGGTCACATACTCTGCTGTTGCTGGACCGAGTGCTCTATTAAGGGAAGCAGGTCCTGTTGGCGGAAGACTTGCTTGAGCGCTTCCATAGCCTTCCTACATTTCTGCATCCGTTTTTTGTTTTTTGTTTTGTTTTTTTTTTCTTTTCTTTTTTCCAGTTATCTGGTCAATTGCTGAGGAAAGGGTCTTGAATTCTCCAACTGCAATTGTAAATTTGCCTATTTCTCCTTTCATTTCTGTCAATTTTTGGGTCACATATTTCGTAGGTGTTCAGTGCATACACACTTAGGTTTCTATGTTTTCTTGATAGATTGACCCTTTGATCATTACATGCGGTACCTCTCTGTCTCTGTTAATTTTCTGTGCTCTGAAACCTACTTTATCTAATTATTAGTCACCCACATTTGGGTTTGGTTTCCTTTGGTTATTGTTTGCATGATATATATTTTTGCACTCTTTTATGCTACCCTGCTTATATTGTTACAATTAAAATGGATTTCTTGCAGACATCATACAACGGGGCTGTTGTGTTTTGTTTTTTTGGTTGTTTGTTTTTTGCTTTTTGGGTTCATTGTTTTAAAATCCTCTGTCAATCTCTGTTTTTTAATTGTGCTTAAAACTTCTGCATTTAATGTAATTAATATGTTAAGGCTTAAGTCAGAGATTTTACTTATGTTTTCTGTTCTTTCTTTTTCTCTGTTTCATTTTCTCTGCCGTTCTGTGGGTTAGTTGAACACTTTTTAGTCTTCTACTTTGATTTTTCTGTAGTGTTTATGCGTGTGTGTGTGTGTTTGTATCTGCACAGCTTCTTGAATGTTTACTCTAGGTACTGAATTATACATGCAGGACTTATCAGTATATTGTTTTACCAGTTGGAATGCAGTGAAGAACCTGTCCTCCCATATGCCCCTTTACCCTCCCTCATTTGTAATATAATTGTTTCAAATTTCCTTTAAATACATTTAGAACCACATTGGACTGTGTTAAAATATCTCGCTTGAATCCTAAAACATAATGCAGAGAACTCAAGAGAAGGAACGTCATCGTCTTATCCGTGTACTTGCTGGATTCCATTGCTGTTTCCTTCCTCTTGCCTTTGATCATTTTCTTTCAGTTCAGAAACATTTTCTTAGCCATTCCTCTAGGATAGGTATGATGGCAATATATTTTCTTAATTTCCCTTTAACTGAAAAAGATTTTCCTTTCTTTCTTCCCAAAAAGGATATTTTCACTGGATACAAAAGCTTTTCTTTTTCCCCCCACAATTAAAAAAAAAAACCAGAAAACCCCCAAACCAGTGTGCTACTTCCTTCTGGCCTCTCTGGTTTCTGACAAGGAGCCTAGGGTTGCTTGAGTTTTTCCTCTGTGGATAAAGCGTCCTTTCTGTCTCACTGCTTTAACGCTTGGTCTTCTGTTTATAGACATTTCACCGTGATGCATCTTGGTGCGTATTTCTTTGGACTTATTCTGCTTGCAGTCCATTAGGCCTCTTGAAATTGTAGGTTTATGTATTTTGCCAAATTTGAGAAGTTTTCAGCTTTTTTCAGGTGCCATATTTTTTTTTAACCTCTGCTTTTTTTCTCTTTTTTTCCCAGACTCCAGTGACACAAATGTTAGGTATCTGTCACAGTCACACGTGTTTGAGGGACCTCTTATTGTTTATCGCACTCACACAGCCTTGCCCACACAAGTGAGTCACATGTTTCTGTCTTCCAGCTCCTGCATTCATTCCTTTGTGCCCTCCATTCTGATGATTGGCCATCTACTTTATTAATTTTTATTTTACTGTGTTATTTAATTTTATTCACTGTACTTTTCAATTCTAAAATTTCCATATGGGTTTTTAAAAATATCTTTTATTTCTTTGCAGGTTTATTTTTTCTATTTTTTTCCCATTTGTTTCAAAAGAGTTTGTAACTGTTTATTGAAGCAGTGTTATAATGACTGCTCTAACACGGACTTTTAGATAATTCTCATATCTCTACCGTCTCCATGTTAGAATCTACTGATTATCCTTTCTCATTCAATTTGGGGTCTTGGTATGATGAATGAGTTTTGACTGAAACCTGAGCATCGGGGTATTTTTTGGAGACTCTGAAACTTATTTAAACCTTCTTTTAAGTGGCCTTTCCTGGCACAGCTCTGACAAGGGAAGAGTGGGCTTTGCCTTGGTTCTGCCAGGTGAGGGTAGTTGTCTAAGCTCCTCACTTGGTGTCTTATGACACCTGAGTGGGGGGCTCCTTTGGGGGTTCTGGGTCCCCACTAGGTCTCCACTGATGCCTCCCCATGGAGGAGAGCAGCGATGTGTCATTACAGCCTCTGAGGTCAGAGTCCAGGCTTCCCACTAAGTCTAAGCTAGCACTGGTGGGGATGAGGTCACTAGTGTATTTATTTATGTCGTGTTTGGCTGGGGTAGGGCACTAGGGCAATTATTGTGCATAAGTCTTCCATCTTGGTAGATTGCCCCTTCCCTGGTTCTCTGGCCAGAGAAAGCAGGCTTTTCTTGAGCTTCTTTTGCCTGCAATGGTTGGCTTCTCCATAGTGTGCGCTCCTTTATCTCCAAGTCTGGGATGTCTGGGCAACAAGATGATGGGGAGTTCACGTTTATGTCCATCCTTGGGTCTCAAGGGGTCTAGCAGGTGTGCATCTTGTATCTGCCTTCCAGGTACTTGTGTTATTTTACATGTAATGTTCAGAGTTGTCAGCTGTTCTTAGTGGAAGAAATAGGAAGAAGCGTATCCGTTCCATCTTTCTAGACACAGAAAAGATATTTTATGTTTAAGTTTTATAATGTCAGTTTTATTCTTAACTCTTTCAATGTTTTCTGCAGATTCATGAGTTGTTTACGCTTTGCTGCGTTTGTTTTATCTCCCTCTCTATATGCACACGCACATTTGTTTTTCTTGAACCATTGAAAGTAAGTTGGAGATATTGTGACCTTTTACTCATAAATACCTCAATGTCTATTTCCTGTTCTTTTGCACAACCATGTGACACATTCCAAAATAAAAAAAATTAATATTGATGCAATGCTAAAATTTATTCCTAATTCGTGTTAAAATTTCATCAATTGTTTCCATAATGTTTCTTACAGACTTTTTTTTTTTTAAATAAAACAGGACATTCTGGAGAGTGAAAGGGGGTACAAGGGACAAGGGGCATAAACAAGAGTCCTCTGGGCAAACCCAGATATACTGTCACCCCACATTTAGGGTCTGCGAGAGAGCTGGCCTTAGCTCAAAGGAGAAAGCCTAACCGTAGGGCCATCATGAAGGGGGAAGGAGGTACAGATGTTTGGGGTCTGGGGGCTTGGGGTGGGAAGGCAAAGTCACTCTCTTCTGCCTGCTCAGAGTTTCTTACAGACACAAGACCTGAGGTGGTCAGTGGAGGGACCGGTGAGGGGGCAGAGAAGGTAGGCATGCCAGAGGAAGAGATTGTGCCTTCTGGGGCATTGGAGGGTTGCCAAACACCTGCCTGCTGTCTGGCTCGTATCAGACTTCTTTTTCATTTCTTTCTGAAACTATTAAATATTTTCAAACACAACTAACACAGTAAAATTTTTCATTATCAAACCTGTCTTGACAGACCACAAATCCACAAATCAATTTAAATTCATTTTAGATTTAAAAATCCTTCTCCCATGGGGGGCACTTGGGTGGCTCCATCGGTGAAGCATCTGCCTTCAGCTCAGGTCATGATCTTAGGGTCCTGGGATCGAGTCCTGCATCAGGATCTCTGCTCATCGGGGAGCCTGCTTGTCCCTCTGCCCCTCCCCTCTGCTTGTTCTCTCTCTCTCTGTTTCTCTCTCAAATAAATAAATAAATAAATAAATAATAAATAAATAAATAAATAAAATTCTCTCGCACCATTTGTGCTTTTCCTTTGACACATCATGTCTCTGTTCAGTGAGTAATTATGGATTGGCCAGGCTGTGTCCAGTACAGGGGGTCAACAGAACTGACCCACGCCCCTCCCTCATGGAGTTAACCTGCCAGGACGACAGGACCACAAACTAGAAACAACCCAGACTGGCCAACTGTGTATAAGTAAGAGCATGACACGCACCATGGACACAGTGGAGCAGGATGGAGGGGCCGAGGAGGCCGAGAGCAGCTGACTGTGGGTCTCTCTCAGGGCAGAGCTGCTGAAGACACGGTCTGTGAGAGCAAAGTGGGAGTAGGTCGGGGGCGAGTCCTGCTCCAGGGGCCCCTCACAGATAGTGTCCAGGCACACGGATGGCCAGGGCCAGAGCCTAGGGTAGGAACGTGCCTAGCATATTAAGAAGCTTGGTGGAGGCCCGAGTGGCTGGTGTGGGGTGAGCTGGGAAAGGGAAGTGAGGGGTGGTCCGAGAGGGGGCCACGCAGGACGTGGACATTTCCTCCAGGTGCTGTGGGGCTCCTCAGGGAGAGAAGGGGCAGTCTGGCTCAGGTTGTGAAGGGAAGTCTGGTTGCTGGGTGACCGGAGGCTCCTGGAGGCCTCATCTGGACAGGGATGTTGGACTGTAGTTGGGCCACACGTGATGGCTCAGTCATAGCAGCAGCAGTGGACGGTGGGGAGAAATGGTCTGATTTGGGGATACTTTGGACATACAGCCAAGAGAATTTTTGATGAAATAAGGGTGGTTTGGGATCTGGCCTCCACCTTGGAAAGGGTGCTGATATCATCGCTTGAGCCGGGGGACCTGAGCTGGTCCCGGGATAGAAGAGCAGGGCCTCACCTGCAGACAGGGCAGTCTGGAGGGGTCAAGCAGACATCCAAGTACGTGTATCAGTTAATGGCTGGGGCCAGGGAGACCCGAGTACACTGAAGAGACACGCTCATGAGTCATGGGTGTGTGGAAGCCACTTCCAGCCTTTGGCCTGGGGCATCTCTGTTGTCCCTGCTGCCTGGACAGGCCAGGGAAGAGCACGGGCTGCCTCACCCGGAAGCTGGCTAGAGAAAGGCCCCACCGAGAGCCATGTGCCAAATCACGCACCTCCCTATTCACAAGCTCTCTGTACTCACTGTGGGGTTTAGGAAGCCCTGGTCTAGAGGTTGCATGTAGACAGTGAAGAGAAGAGCCCTGGGCACTGAGTCCGGGGCCTCTGAGGTCAAACAGAAGAACAGGCACAGAGGTAGGAGACTGTAAAGGAATTTTGCAGGAAACCAGGAAAAACACGGACATGGCACAGGGTCTCTGTTGCTAAGGGGACAGAGCGTGAGCACCAGGAGGGCCCAGTGGGAGGGATGCTGTTTGGAGGGGGGAGGGGGAGCCAATGGTAGGAGACAATGTTGGGGAGGAACCTGGAGACTCGAGTGGGCGGACAGACTGCCCTGTGGGGAAGTCTGGCTCCTGGGCGGGCTGAGAGAGGGGATGAAGGCTGGGGGCCAAGTGAGGCCAACGCAAGTTTTTCTTACATTTTTTTGTGTGTTTCATTTTACCTACAATGAGGAGAGCAGTGTTTCTCCAGCCTGATGGGAAGTGAAGATGAGTGTCTGTTATATTCCTCCCGACACGATTATGTGGACACGTAATGCAACCACGTTTGATGGCAGGCCGTTGGCTCCACCGAGCGCAGAATCCCTTGAAGAACTCCATGCAGCAGTCACTAAATATTTGTGAAATTCAGCTCGTTTTCAGGTTTGGCGCCAGAAGGCTCGTGCTGTTGCAGAGGGCATCCGCTCACGGGAGGACAGCGTGTGGATCAGCCCGGGGCACTCTGGGGCAGCCGGGAAGGCCCACAACGGGCTGGGAAACAGGCCGACTCCATCCAGCTGTGTAACAGGTGCGCCCTGGCTTTGAATGTGATCCAAACACAGCAGAGCGTGGGGTATCTGTTGGCTGCTTAAAAATCGTGGAAAGGGGAGCAGGTCCCCTGGCTACAGTCTGCAGGGGGTGTGCTGTCTCTGAGACTCCATGCTGCCTCAGTGCGGCCTGGGGACGCAGCGACACAGTTTTGGCCTCTGGAAAAAACATCTTCTTCCTCACAAGTGACCATATTAACATCAGGCGCTGGACCCGGGCGTGAGGGGGCTTCCCGCGGCCGGCGAGCACCCTGGCAGAGTTCATGAAAAAGTCATTAGCTGACCGCCCCTCCTGTCTCTGTCCGGCAGAATCTGTCATAAATATCGCCACTTGTCGAGCAGGATATCAATCTGTCCAGGTAGCCCTCACTTCCTGTCTCGGGCCATATGTTTCTGTTATTTATGTCAAGAAAATGGCATTTACACAACCGCTCTGGTTGTTTACAGAAGTTTAGCTCCTGCGACAGAGCGCGGAGTGCGGCCTGCACTTAGCCCAGAGATGACATGTGAGCGGGTGCGTTTGAAGTGTGCTCGCACACGCCTGATGGGACCGACAGGGCAGAGCTGACAGCACCATCTGCCTGGCCGGCCGGCGAGGTCAGGGCACAGAGTGCCGGGTGGGGCGTGGGCTCAGCCCCTGGGGCCCGTGCCGTTTGCTGAGATAGGACTGTGGCCGGTGCGGCACCCTTGACGGTCCAAAAGAGAAAGACCTTCTGCCGGAGTCGCCTCGCTCCCTGACCTGGGAGCTTTGTATTCACACCCGTCCCGCAGGCCTTTGTCCGTGTGCTTGCTGTTGGAGTTGGGGGCTGGCGAGGCCCCCAGCGATCAGGAGAGCTTTCCTGGTTGTTCTTCAAGTTCAAAATTCGTGACCGGAAGAGAATATAGCCTTGACTGGCCCATGATGTCAGCCTCCTGGATTAAACTCGCATTTTGGCCTTGTTTTATGTGGATGCAAACACACAAGGGGGAAAGACACATATGACACACGATTCGGAAATAATATGATGGTTGATCTAAAATTTTTGAATAAGATTAAGACATCAGGAGTTATTTTTATTATTAATAGAGAGCATAACACGAGGCTGAGGTTGCATGAGCTTCTGTATTATTACCTGTGTCACACACACTCGTGCACACACGCACTCATGCACCAGCGCAGTCACACATGCACACCCACACACTCACACGCTCGTGCACGCTCACGTATGCACACACTCACACACGCGTCATCCAGCATTATTAATCTTTTCCTGGTAACCACCCAGCCATTCCTCGGTGACTTAACAGGAATGCTCTTATTTCACTTGGTAGCTCAGGAATTACCTTGATCTCTTTGAAAATACAGTTTCTTGGGGCGCCTGGGTAGCGCAGTCGTTAAGCGTCTGCCTTCCGCTCAGGGCGTGATCCCGGCGTGCCGGGATCGAGTCCCACATCGGGCTCCTCCGCTAGGAGACTGCTTCTTCCTCTCCCACTCCCCTGCTGTGTTCCCTCTCTCGCTGGCTGTCTGTCACATAAACAAATAAAATCTTTAAAAAAAATTAAAAAAAAATACAGTTTCTTCATCCTTAAGCATCGGTGGTCTTCTGGATTTCTCTACATAACAATGATGGTGTGTTTAGGCAATTTAACTATAACATTATAAAATGAGAGAAAGTAGCCATCTAATTTTTTTTTAAATCGAGCTTCCAAAGGCTTATATAATTTTTGTTAGCGGTGTTTATCAGTTCGACAATGTGCTGCAGCTTCAATGTAATGTCTACAGAGCAAGTTGGACCGAAATTGAATATAGATCAGACCTTGAGCTGCCAGTGGAACAAATCGGTCTGATTATATGGGATTACATGGTGCATGAATTTTTAAATTAAATAGTTTCTTGCCCTATTAAATAATGTCAACAGTTTTGTTGTGGTGAGTTATTTTCATTTCGCGTCTACTTTTATATACAAGTCTTTTTTTTCATTTATTAATCAATACTATTTAGATGTGATAATACACATGACCTCATCTCTCTCTCTGGGGAGTTTATTCACGTCATGTAAAATTTCAGACTAAATCCATATTTTTCCTATAAGTTTGTTTCATTGCATAATTCTCTAGAATTAGTTTTGATTTTGTTAGAAGGTCAAGTTATGTCTTTTCCATGGAGCAAATCAGCGCAGAGACCTTCCCGGCGGTCCCTGCTCACAGCTGCTGAGTCTGTTCCCATCTGTGCTGCAGCCCCCAGCATGTCCTGTCTGCCGCTGGTGTTCGTGAGGCCCACGTGCACTCAGGAGCCCGGACTTTTGAGAGCGAAGGAGTGGGGAACGCTTCCCGCCAGACAGCCTGCCACATGCTCTCTCCCCGTGTGTCACAAGCAGCTTCAAACGCCAAAATGTGTCTTGAGTCCCAGGCTATGCGCTGCTGTCTTTGCTTGAACAGAGGAAGCACGGTTCAGCAGAGCTGTATATGGCACAGCCCGAGTGTATTCAAATAAATATAGCCTGAGAGACAACCGACATCTGCAGCCTCCTGGCACTAGTATTTGTTCTTATTGTCACTTTTCTTGGTCTCCACTCTCCTTCCTGTGAGCACATGTAAGGAATACTCATGCTAGTTCAGGACTGTCTTCTCAAAATTGCAGACGTCATCACAAACCTAAGGGCTGTGGTGCTGTTTTAACCCATGCGCTCCTGTGAGGACACTGCATGATTACTTCCTACTCGGTGAGGCCCTGGGCCATGCTCTCCATGTCGTCGTGGGCCAGAGGCTGCTCAACGTGGCCCGCGTGCCCTCTTCACGGCCTTAAGTGCTCCGTGGTGCCCAGGCTCCAGGGTGAGGATCCGTGTTAGCTCTACCAACCCCTTTGTCGTGTTCAACACACAAGAGCGACTGCAGAAACATCTGGTACATACATTAACGGGAAGAGGAGCTCAATGTGCATGGAAGGTAGGGATCTAGGGAAGAGCAGATTCCGGAACCTTCTAAGTAAAAGTGACCCGTGATCATGATTTGCTTGGAAGGCTTTGTTGGAGAACTAGTTATGAAGCTGCTTTCCTATCAGGTAGCACCCTCCTTTTAAACGGACTGCACCCTTTTTAGGGCTGGCTTTGGGAAAAGATCGCAAAGACAGGTGAAAGCAATTTAGAAACAGCGTGAGTGCGTGTTTGCTTGGAGTTAAGAACGCAGCTGTGATGAACTATCCTTGTACGCACTCACGTTCCCAGAGGGACACGTGCAAATACAGACTGCAATGTCTGTCACCTGAAGGGGTCTGTCCTTTTAGGGTAAAAGGATTTGTCTTCTGTGGAAAGGTGGATGGGGAGATCTTCTGGACGGGCACAGGGGAGACACCTTTCAGTGCCGCGTCCACCAACCATGCCCAGGTGTATGAGCCACCTGTGCCCTCTGCCCCTCGCTGGCATGTACAGCTCACTGCCTCTCCCGGGGCCCATTCCGCTCCCAGGGTTTGCAGGTAAACAGTGAATGTGCAGACAGTACGTGTTCAGCTGTATGAGTTTCAACAAGTCTGCACTCACGCCCAGAAGAGGAGCATTCCCATCACCGGGGTCGGCCCGGTGCCCTCTTCAGGCAATCCTGCCTCGGGCCCACCGCTGCTCAGACTTCCTTCTGGATTTCGCTCTGGAGGAGTCTTCCTGTCCTTAAATTTCGTGTCAGTGGAAGGATACAGAATTGCGCTTTTAGGTCGGGTTGGTTCGGCTCGACTTTATGTCTGGGAGAGCACCCGTGCTGTGGCACATCGCTTCTCTTCGATGCATCGGGCTCCGTGGAACGGACGTACCACGCGGGGCGTCCTCTCCAGCGGATCACAATCGCACGAACGGTTGAGGGCCACGGCGAACGCAGTGCTGCGGACTTCCTACCCACTCTGTTGTTGTTGTTTTGGTTTTTGTGCACACGGATTTTCATTTCTCCTCAGTGAACTCCCAAGGCTGGAATTCCTGGTTCGTGGACTGAGTATATGTTTGACTTTATTGTAAAAATGCCAAAAGGTTTTTCAAAGTGGAACGTATGAGGATTTCAATAGTACTGGGCCCGATTTCCATTGCTGCACACCCCCGCAGGTCTTCTTCATTTTAGCTACTCCACTGGGTCTAAAGTAGCTTCTCACTGTGGTTCTAATTTGCATTTTCCTGACAACTAATGATAACGAACATCTTTCTGTGCCGTATCCGCGGTTCATGTATCTTCCCTTTTGAAGTGTGTCTTCAGACCATTTCCCTCCGTGCGTTATACCGTCTTTCTATTATGAAACTGTGCCGCTTGTGTCTGTATTCTGGACGCGGGTCATGCGTCAGGTGCAGTCGCATTTTTTAGTGGTGTTTTCAATATCACAAGTTTTTTTTTTTTTAAGATTTTATTTATTTATTTGACAGAGACAGCCAGCGAGAGAGGGAACACAAGCAGGGGGAGTGGGAGAGGAAGAAGCAGGCTCCCAGCGGAGGAGCCTGACGTGGGGCTCGATCCCATAACGCGGGGATCACGCCCTGAGCCGAAGGCAGACGCTTAACCGCTGTGCCACCCAGGAGCCCCAATATCACAAGTTTTTAATTTGTCAATGCGTTTCTTTTTTTTGGTGAATACGCTTTGTGTCTTAGCTAAGAAATCCTTGCAACACCACAGTTGTGGAAAATACTTTCTACGCTTCCTTCTAAAATTTGCATCCACTTCACTACTTGATTTGGGTTTACAATGCATCTCAAAGGAGTGGCAACGTGGGAAGGGAGGGCTGAGGCTCGGTTTGGTTTTGGTTTTCTCCACATGGACGTCTAGTTGTTCTGACGCCGTTTGCTGAAAACACTGCTCTTCATCCAGTGAATTCCCTGGACACCGTGGTTGAAATCAATGATCACTTCAGACGCGGGGGCCTTCCAGGACCCTTCCGTGCTGTCAGCTATTAGACGCCCATTACTACTACCCCACAGCACCCTGGCTAGCGGAGATTTGTCGTGAGTTATGGAATAAAAATGCAAATCCTATGACTCCGTCCTTCTATCTCAAGCTTGTTTAGGCTACTCCAGACCCTTTGCCTTTCCATACACATTTTAGATTCCGCTTGCCGATTTCTGCATAAGAGCCTGCTGGGTGTTTCATTCTGCATCTCAACTAAGCTGCTTATTGCAAATACTAAACTCCGTGATTCCTGTGCCACCACAGACAGCGCATCACTGTAGCTCTGGGCTGGTTTGTGCTGGGAATTCAATATCCTCCACTCATTTCCGTTCCAGAGAGATTGTTCTACTCATCTTCCCAGTGTGCTCGCACATTCCAGCTCTGTGTTCCCCTCCTGGACTCTCGCCCTCATCAGGGCTCCGAAGAAGGGAGTACCTCTCCTTTAAGAGCGACGTTTAATCTCCGCTCTTCTGCAGCGGACTTTTCGTTAGCCAGGAGCAACCTGCCTCCTCTGACTGACTCCTCTCTTTGTGATTGGAACGCCCCACGTGCTCACGACATGGATGTGTCCATGGTGGGCTGTGTGGCCCTCACAGAGGCAGCGAAGGACAAGGACACCCTGGAGGCAGGGATGGGCATCCCAGGCGCTAGGGGCCCTCCGGTGGAGCTGCAGGGAGAGCCTTCAAACCCTGAGGGCACTGGTCTCACGCAGAGAAATGCAGTGGAGTTTACCCTGGTGCAAAGCACCTGTCCTGAAGGCCCAGCCACACCCCGCGAGCCTCACCACTTAACGCACTTAATGTGTGGTCTGCAGAGCAGCTGTTTACAAAGGCAGATCCAGCTTGGACCCGCTGCTTTGGGGTCTGCGTTTTCATCCTCAGCTCAGGAAATTTGGCCCCTGCCAGGTGAGTAGAAGCTCTGCTCAGGTGGCTTGGCGCCGGTGATAGCTGCAGATTGATCGGTGTGCGTTATCCGTGTTAGTAAGAAGAGCAGACGAGGACGTCACGATCTTTGTTCGGGTCCAGCATTAGGCTTTGCCTCTCTTTCCGTTGGTGATGCTCGTTTGGGTGTTGTGAGGTGAGCGGGAGGCCAGCAGGGAGCGGGGTGAAGGTGGCAGCTCTCCCTCCAGTGCTTCCGATCGCAGGGAGGGTCACGGGCTCCAAACCATCAGTCTGGACAGCCTCGGAGGTAACGGCTGATTGCCCGCTGGACCCAGCCTGGGAGCTGCTGGGACGCTGAGAAACCCGCAAAGGCTGCTTGGGGACACCTATCACATAGAGAAGCAAGTCAGGGGTGTGGCCCTGGATTCCAGGGAGTGTGAGGAGATCAGTTTTAGGTACTAAGAGTTCAAGGAGCTCATGATGTTCCTAAGTTGAAATGCACGTGTTCTGTTACTCATGAGATAATTAAGGTGAGTCTGGGCAAATTTCGTAGCCCCTCTCCATCTGTGAAATGTGAGCACCACATCAGAAGTTACTAATGACGAGTAAGTGAGACAAAGTACATAAGACGTTTCTCAAGTTGGGCACAAAGCAAGAACTTGAAAAATATTAGCTATGATAAAAATAAAAACATTAATAAAAAAGCCGCAAAATTTGGAATAAGCTGCTAGATATTGTGCGTGCACTTGCGTGTGTGCACACGCGTGCCCTCTATCCGTGGAGTCATTACATCAAAGCAGAGTTGATGGGGCCGTATTTTCAGAAGCCAGGCTCTTGATGATATATGTTTTTTTGAGATTTATCTAATGGAACACAACCTAGCCTTCACTCAATCTATGCTGAGGATTACAGACAAGGTGATGGGTAGATTTCTTATCTTTTATAGATGTCATCGGACGTGTGACTCCAGTCTCCCGAGCATCAGTCACATAGACGGAAACAGAAGCTATGCAATAAATAGTTATGGCCTTGGTTTGAGTCAGTTGCCATTTGCCAGAGAAAGAGTAAATTCAGATAACTTTAGATACACGAATCCTTCTGCGAGCGGTATCCATCCATCAATCATGCTAACACCGAGGGATATTCCCCTTATACCGTGAGGATACGCCCACCTCCCCTCTTTACCTATATTTCTCCTATAATATCATAGTGAAATTGTACTTATTGGAAACCCAGACCACTAACAAACTCATGGATAACCAGTGTGGCCGGGACCGAGAAAGCAAACATGAACATTGTCCGCACGGACTTGCAGAGGTCCTGGCTCAGAGGTGAATCTCACGCGTGTAACGCGGGACACCCCTTGGGTAGCTGCTTTCAGAGAACACCCATGCCTCGGAGAGGTTTACGGAGCCCACTAAACTACTTTCCAAACCCACCACAGATTAGAAGGCGCAGGACAGAGGAGGCGGTCCCGTCACAGAGAGCGAGATGTCCAGAGGTCTGGTGTGTGGGATGTGTGTCAAACAGTACGCCCGACCTCATCACCCCTGGACTCTCGCCGTGGTCTCGGCCCTGCTTCCTGGTGCCCCCCACGAGCCACATCTCCAGGACCCAGGGTCTCTACGACCCGCGCATATCTCTGCTTGGATTCCCAGGTCAGAGCGCTGGCCGCCCTCCAACACCTCTCCTTAGAGGTCTCAGAAGCACATCACAGACCTGAAGTGTCCAAATCTTAGCTCCTGATCCCACCCTCCTCCCCACTCTCTGTGCATTCCCTAACTGGCCATTCGGACCCTGAACCTCTCCTCCCACAGAACCCCCAACCCCATAGTGAGGATGTCCCCAGGCTGTGCACCTCGTCCACCCCGGTCATACCCTGGGTGAGACACCCGTCCCGGTCTGCTTGGGCCCCTGCACCAGCGACCTAGCCGCCTGTCCGCCTCCCTCTCACGGGCTCCCAACGCTGTCCTACTGCCGCTGGAAAACTCTCGTCCAACAGCACACCTACTCCTGTCACAGCCCTTCCCGTGGCCCCTGTTCCAAGCACAGAACCCCAACTCTGACAGGTGGCCCCAGACCCTGCATGGCTTCTCCTCTGGCTGACTCTACCGCCTCCCGTTTTGTCCCCCTGCCCTACCCCGTGCCTCTCCAGCCCACCACTAGGCACACCAGGTTCCTTCCACTCTGTAAGGCTTCAGTCTCCTGCCCCTGCCGTCTGCCGGGAGGAAGAGGTTCCCTCCCCCAGCCCCAACCCCAGCACTTGCCCTGCAATGCCCAGGACAGGTGGCACTTGTTTCCTGGGACAGATGGTGCCTTGCGCACGTTCTCCTGGCCCCAGTGATAGCTCCCCCCCCCCGCCCTTATGATGACGTATTGTAGTGGCTTCATAGTTGCTGAGAAGTTGCGTACATTCTCTGATTAAATCCTCCCAAGAATTTTACACAATCGGTTCTGTTACTAACCTGCTTCACTGCTGAGGAGACAGATAAAAAAGGAGTAAGTCATCGGCCCAAAGTTGCCTAGTGCCAGCTTTCAGGGAACAGCTGCTCACCACAGCATCAAGCGTGGACTTCCTGGAGGAGGCAGCCCTGCTGAGTTTACTGTGATCACAGACTCTGCTTGGGGTTCAGGTCCCTGTGAAGAGACTCCTGGGGACCTTCGTGGATTTGTGTGCCATGGCCCAGTGATAGGCAGAGCACAGTGACTGGCAGTCCCCCCAGGACCATGCTGTCTGAGGGATGCGTGGCAGCAGCCTCAGACTCTCGGGGCAGACACACAAACCTGGGCGTCGTCCTGAGTCTGGCTGGTCAGGGTGCACCTGTCTGGGTGAGCTTTAACGGATCCCAGCTCCAGAGGCATCTGTGGGAGCGGACACGTGGGACAGATGGCTTTGCTGATTTGGGCTGGGCTTGCCCACCAGCTGGCTGATCTAGAATGGGGTGTGTGGGGGGGTGGGGTATGTGGGGTTGTGGGGTGTGGGTGTGTCTGGATGTGGGGGTGTGGGGTGTGTGTGGGGTGTGTGTGGGGTGTGTGGGGGTGTGGGGTGTGTGTGGGGTGTGTGGGGGTGTGGGGTGTGTGTGGGGTGTGTGGGGGTGTGGGGTATGTGGGGTTGTGGGGTGTGTGGTGTGTCTGGGTGTGGGGTGTGGGGTGTGTGGTGTGTGTGTGTGGTAGGGGTGTGTAGGGTGTGTGGGGTGTGTGAGGTGTGTGGTGTGTATGGGGTGTGGGTGTGGGGGTGTGGGTGTGGGGGATGTGTGGGGTGTGTGTGGGGTGTGTGGTGTGTGGGGTGTGTGGGGGTTGTGTGGGGTGTGTGGTGTGTGTGGTGTGTGGCGGTGTGGGGTGTGGGGTGTGTGTGGGGTGTGTGTGGGGTGTGTGGGGTGTGTGGGGTGTGTGGTGTGTGTGGGGTGTGGGTGTGGGGGTGTGGGGGTGTGGTGTGTGTGGGGTGTGTGGTGTGTGTGAGGTGTGTGGTGTGGGTGTGGGGGTGTGGGTGTGGGGGATGTGTGGGGTGTGTGTGGGGTGTGTGGTGTGTGGGGTGTGTGTGGGGTGTGTGGTGTGTGGGGGGTGTGTGGTGTGTGTGGTGTGGGTGTGTGGGGTGTGTGTGTGGTGTGGGGGCGTGTTGGGTGTATTTGGGGTATGTGGGGTGTGGGTATGTGTGTGGTGTGGGGTGTGTGGGGTGTGGGTGTGGGTGTGGGGGTGTGGGGGATGTGTGGGGTGTGTTGGGGGTATGTGGGGTGTGTGGGGGGTGTGGGGGGGTGGGGGATGTGTGGGGGGGGTGTGGGGTGTGTGTGGTGTGAGGTTGTGTGGGGGTACGGGGAATGTGTGGGGTGTGGGGTGTGTGGGGTGTGGGATGTGTGTGGGGTGTGTGGTGTGTGGGTGTGGGGGATGTGTGGGGGGTGTGGGGGGTGTTGGGGATGTGTGGGGTGTGGGGAATATGTGAGGTGTGGGTGTGGGGGGAGTATGGGGTGTGGGTGTCGGGGGTGAGGGGGTTGGGGCATCGGTGGCATTCATACAATTAACCTAATCAGAAATTCTTCCCCAAACCAGGATGCTGCTTTGAGAAAGAAGGGCAGAGGGCCAGTTATGGAACAACCACACTTGCTGCTCCTTTGGCTTCATACCAACATGGTGATCGTGGGAAACATGAGTGCCCATCAGGGCTCAGAATCTGGAGCTTTGTGGCTGCTATTGCGTTAACAACACACTGATCTGGTCACTTTGGTGAAATATGTCTGAAATTATGATAAATTTTTAAAAGTAGTTATTTCAAAAGTTGTCATGATATTTGACTTGGCTGAACACTGCTGATAAATGAAGCCCTGCCAACATTTTATTTCAATGTTTAAATAAATATAACTTATAAATAGTATATCATTTGGGGGTATAAATTTTCACTTGTTGATTTTTTAAAAATTGAGCTTTGCTGTACTTATATATGTTGAGAGTTATATTTATAAAATAAATCTATTGATTTGTAATGATTAATTTATAAGAAGAATTTAAATACTGTTTCTTTAAATATATATGTATAGAACTATGGCTTAACTTACACATAGATATTATACAAACTTAGCTGTTTGAATCAATATCTGCGAAAATCTTGTTCATTATATATATGTATATATATTTTAAATTTTTTGTAGTTGAATTAAAACTCTGTTCCCAGGGCTAACAGCCAAATAATCCATAACGGAGGCTTCCATGAAATGTATTTTAACATGGGGGTGGGGGGCTCTGGCTCTACAAGAGAAAATGAGGCAAAGGAAATTAAAATAATGGTTCGATAATTTTTATGGTAAAATTAGATTTTCCAGAAGCTTCTGCCATGATTCTAACTCTCAGCGCACACCAGGCTTCATCATTGGGGTACCAGGTTCTCAGCGGGTCCCTGCAGCTGAGCTGTGGGTTTCAAGGGGGAGGATGCTCTCATTTGTACCAACACAAAGGCCCACATTGTCAGAAATCCAACCAATTTGCATACTTGGATGCGATACACGACTTTCAAAAGAAAACTAAACAAAACAGTATGTCTGATCTGGCATCACGGATATATTTCTGATTCTGAGGACACTCATGTAAGCTGACAGAAACTCTGTAAGGCTGATGTTGATGGACTGTGTCTTGGACAGACCCAGGGTCTAGCAGTGGCCCTGGCTGGTGTGTAACCAAGAAAGGGAACAGTCGGTCAGCAGGTGTGCTTGGGGCAGAGTGACCGATGGCGGGGGAGGTGGTGGTATAACAGTAAAAAGCCACTCTCAGAAGTTGCAGCATTCTTGATCAGAAAAAAATGCATTTATATTTTGTGCCTCAGAAACAATGATTTTACTTTTTTCTTGGTTGTTTTATTATTCATAAGAAATGCAGTGGGGATAGTAACCTAGAACAGGATGGGTTGGGCTATTTAAACTTACACTTCGTCTCCAAAAGCGGTGTTTTTTTGTTTTGTAACAGTTTTGTTTTTTGCCATTAGGGAATTTTTTTTTTAATGAGTAAATTTGGTATTTAGCAATCAGAGCCTGATATTTTCTTTTCTAAAATGCCCTAAAATAATCATGGTGGTACAAGAAGGAAGAGTTAAGATGAAGGGAGACCATAAACACAAACTGCGTAGATTTCCATATCTGTCATCCACCACTGGATCTGTGAGATGCAGGCCTGGACAGAGACTGCACCCTCTTGCCCAGAGCAGCACAAGGGATGCACTCACCCAGATACCTCACCTGAGTTCTGGAATCCTGGACATTGCCTTGCCCGGGAGCCCACATGGTTGTCTTCCCCCACTGTCTCCTGAGCTATGTCCTACAGTAGCCGGAGTCCTGCTCTCTGCCTCTGACCAGAAGAGCAGGTGTGTATACAGGAAGAGCTCTGAGTAGCAGTGAATGCTGCGGGGGTGGAGGTGGCACAGGGGAAGGTGTGGTTCTTTGCCTCCTACAGGATTCCCGTAGAAGCTTCCCCACAGTAGTAAGAAAGACAACACTGGGAATAGGAAGAGTTTTCACTTCAGGCCATTGGGGTCCCCAGTGAGTGAGAGTGTCTTTGAGGCCCTGACACTGTTGAGCAAATATGCATTTAGTTTAGATGTGAGGAGGAGAGTCTGTCAGTTGCAGAGGGGCAGTATATGCACATGCCCTTTGCAGGGGAGGGGGCAGCAGCCTTCAGTCCACCGGCCCATACTCACAGATGACTAAGCCCAAAGACGAGGTCAACATGTGCTCCTAGAATAAGCTCTGTGTGTGGTGGATATGAACCATGGGCACAGACATGGAGAAGAAGAACCCACCTCTCAAAGTCAGGACATCTCCGGGAGTGGGCAAAAAGTTACCAATGCTATGAAAGAGAGCAGGAAGACAGAGGCCAGATGGACATGTGCCATGAAAGAAGTTAACTTGCAGGAGAAAAAGGCCAACAGAAGCCCAAAACTGATCCTGTCCCTAGCTTCCTATTGGAGGCATAGAGACGAGAGCCCCTACTGCAGGATATTGAATCAGTAATGGGAAGGCAGCCTTGAGCTTCTTCCAGAATGTCCAGGGAAAACACACAAAGGCTTGAAAACCAGTAAATAACAAAAACGAAAAAGTATTTCTACCATGTGGGTAATTATTATTATTATTAAAAATCACAGTTAATAATCAAAACAATTTGTCAAGATATCAATAATACCTAGAAAACTTTCCTGGGGAAAAAAATCACTGTATATCTTAAAAATAATTGTATCAAAAGAAAAAGTAGTATGATTAGGCCTAATTAGGCCTAATCATATTCTGCTCCCCCCCTTTTTTTTATTATTATTTTTTTTATTTTCAAGTATAGAAAAAGAGACATCCTATGAACTTCAGAGAAAGTAAAAAACAAAGCCAAAACCAGGCTGGTGTTAGGTGTCTCTTGAGATAGTATCAGAAGACAGGGATGTTATAAATCCAGGGCCTGTGGAAGGAGGTGAACATAGCCTGAAAGTAAATAAGGAAGGACATTTTTCTCAAAAATTCTGAACCCACTGGTACTAGATATTCTCAAGAATTTAGAGACTTAGGAAATTCTATGTAATTATTAGGGAAAAAATTCCTGAAAGCATGCTCTAACTGTTTATGAAAGGAATCAAAATTACCAAGTTAAAAACAAGGTAATGATACTCATTATTATAATATTATAATAAAGAAGAAACTAGCCGGACATAGGTGACTAGGACCAGTACGGTTTCAAGATCAATGCAAATGTGAACAGTAGTTCTTGAGAAAAATACTGTGTATCAACAGGTTGAATATAAAATACAATTAAACTAGCAAAGCCTAGGATGTAGAAGACTAAGGCAATAGAATCAAATGAGATTTGTAAGGAAAAAATCAAATGTGTTATATGATTTGAACTATTAAAACCCTACATGTACATTTTTAAATCTTGCCCATTGATTTAAAAGATGTTTTGCTTTATGATAAAATTCACCCAAATGATTTAGGGGAAGGTGCATTGTTTCTATCTTAGATATAAATTGTTACATGTTCCAGACTCTTACAAGTTAAATTGCTGATATCTTCATGGAATGTATAAGAATAATACATTTTATCATTTATTTAATTTATTTATTTTTAAAGATTTTATTTTTGAGTTATCTCTATACCAACATGGGGCTTGAACTCACAACCCAGAGATCAAGAGTCACAAGCTCCACTGACTGAGCCAGGCAGGTGCCCCAAGAATAACGTATTTTAAAGCAAGCCAGGAGTGCCTGTCCCAGGGCTGTGCCTGGTTGCACGCTGTGAGCCCAGGAAATGGTGACTGGGATGGTGGGAGGGTGAGCATATGACCCAGCTCCATAGAAAGAGCACACAGGGAGATATACGGGAGGCTTTGTATTCTTCAATTCATCAAATTGTGTATATTTCCACACCAAATCTTTTTTTAAATTGAAATATATTTGACACAGTATACATTTAAGGTATATAACAGGGCAATTGGATACGTTCATGTATTGTGATGATTGTCATTATAGTGGTAATTAGCACCTCTGTGACATCACATGATTATTATTTCTTTTTAGTGGTTGGAATAATTAAGATCTAGTAAAATGGTACTTACCAAGGGCTGGGGGTGGGGTGGAGGGATAGGACAGACACTGTGTAAGGGTACAAATTTGTCAATGAAGAGTCAATAAGTCCTAGAGGTTTAATGTACAGTATAGTGAATGAAGACAAAAATATTGTATTATAATCACACCAAATCTTGAAGACTGTTGGAGAAACTACTTTTGCCAACATTCCCATACTTGTGAAAATGATTTGCTTAATCTGAGTGACAGGACAGGATTCTGAATTCCTTGGTAGCTGGACATGACCGTCTCGTTCTTATGAACCTCCCATAGCATTTCACCACTCTGCTTGCATGCCCCACCCCAATCAGTGACGATCACGGCCAGAAGGTTTTAGAAGGGATGAGGTAGTCGGGGGGGGGGGGGGGTCTGGTCGATGTGGAGTGAGGGTCCAGCCAAGGCTCAGAGGGAACATGCCTCCTGCAGTGGAAGACCGAGAAGCCTACTGCGGCTGGGACAGAGAAGTGGAAAGGAAGCCCACAAGGGCAAAGAAGAATGGGATGTATCTTTCTCTTATCAGTTTTTAAATTAATTTTACTCAGACCAGAGAACATACTCTGTATTATTTTAATTTCTTTGCATTTACTGTAAAAATTTCTGGTAGTTCAGCATAGCATCTACATGCATTTGTGAAGAATGTGTATTCCGCTGTCCATGGGTAGAATGTCCTATGAATATCAATTGTGTCAAGTTGTTGTTGCTGACTTTTATCTACTTGTTCTTTTAGTTACTGAGAGATGACTGTTGAAACTCACAGGCAGACTTGTTTATTCCTCCTTTCAGTTCTATCTGTCAGGGCTTCAGGAATTTTGACACTGTTATTAGACATACATGTTTATGGTTGTTTGGTCTCCCCGATGAATTGTCCTTGTTTCTTATTATCGTTGTGAAATGACTTTTTTTTTTTAAATTCCTGTTAATACTTATTTTGCTAAGTCTCTTGTTTGCTATTAATATAACCAATCTAGCTATATGATTAATGCTAACATGATATCTATTTTCCATGCTTTTACTTAAAAAAAAAAACCTATTTATTTATTTATTTGTTTATTTGACAGAAAGACAGTGAGCAAGAAAGAGAGAGAGAGAGAGAAGGAGCAGGGAGGAAGGGCAGAGGGAGAGGGAGAAGCAGACTCCCCACTGAGCAGGGAGCTGGACACGGGGCTCAATCCCAGGACCCTGAGATCATGACCTGAGTCAAAGGCAGATGCTTAACCAACTGAGCCACCCAGGGGCCCCTCCATGCTTTTACTTTTAAACTGCATATGTCATGGTCACAGTGGAGTTTCTGTGGATGATAAACATTTGAGCATTGCTTTTTTATGCAACCTGACAATCCCTGTCTTTTAATTAGAGATTAAACCATTTATATTTAATTCAGTTTTCTATAACGGTATCTAAATCCAGCATCTTGCTGTCTGTTCTTTCTCTGTGTTACATTCTCCCTGTTTCTTGGCTCCCCTTCACAACCTCCTTTCCTCTGCTTTACAAACAAGGGAGTAACTCTTTCCCACCCTCAATCTTATGTGGTGCATTGCACTGCGATTGAAAATGCTCTAGGGAAATGAACAAAGGGACTCTTTGAAATACTAGTGTCTTTCACTGTCTTATGTCAAAGGTAAGACTAGAAAGGGATTGTGTTGGACTTCCCTGAAAGAGAGACAACAGGCCTGTTGATCAATATTTAATGATCCTGCCCATTCTACTCCCAAACTATTGTTGAGAAGACAATGCTGCCAGGGCCTTCCCATGAAAACACAGCCAGTGGTGTCAATAAAAACCATTAAAGGTTGTAGAACCCTAATTCATTATGGGAAAAACATATGGCAAGGTTTTGAACCCAGTCTCTGTCTCTCTCTCTCCTATCTATCTATCTATCTATCTATCTATCTATCTATCTATCAGCTAAATGTTTCCCATGATTTAGTTTGGAATTATAATTTGTAAAATTAACACTCTGACAAGTTTTTCTGTGACTTGTCCCCCATTATCTCTCCATGCTTGGCAGTGAGAGTTGACTTGGTCAGTGACCCACAACTTGATGTGTGTCTCAGCTGCACATTCTCCATAATATCAAGAAAGAGGAAATGAAAGCCTCCATAGTATTTGCTAACAGGTCAATGCCAGGATCATATACTGGAGGTAAGTTAGCATTTTCTATTTTATTGAACATTATCAGTTATTTTGCCAAAAGATTCTTGGATACTATAGGTCTATGACCTAAATCCTTATTGAGCACAGAATATTTAAAATTTGTAACATTTATATATTTTGCAGGACTATATGATAATGAGCAATTTCCAAAAAATAAATATTTAGTGCACATTTCTTTGAGAGACGTAGGAATAGACATAAAATCAAGGATTAAGAGAAACAGCATAACATGTCAGGAATTTAGAGAGGCTTATTCCTGCATTTTGTTGTGGATGATGGTGGGTATCACATGGTATTTGAATTTCATTAGACAAATTTAAAAATGAGTGCGAAAAATATTTTTTAAATAAATTAAAATACAACAAAACATTTACAATTGTGTAAACATAACATAAAATATATAAATATGATTTTACAATTGTTTTAATGGGAACAAAGCAACACAGGTTTGAAAACCAATGCTCTAGAATGTATTTCCAGAAACAGAATTGCAGGGTCACGTACAATTATTGTTTACTTTACTATATGTCGCCCAATTTTTCTCCAAAGTGGGCGTGTGCTCAGATATACTCCTACAAGCATTGATTTAAGCTCTCATATTTCTAGCCAATTTGTGAATAAAATATTATTTGTTGTTATTGCACTTTATGTTTCTCTACATTTCTCTAGTGGGTTTTAGCATCTGTTTGTAAGTATAAGATCTTTTCATCTGTGAATTGTTTATATTTGTCTGTTATAAATTTGTAAGGCTTTTAACATTTTCTAGATGCAATCCTCTTTTTTGGTCAAAAAATTTATTCTCTTAATATATGGTTTATATGGCTGACACTTAAACAACACTGGTTTGAACTGTGCAGGTCCACTTATATATAAATCATTTTTAATAAATATACGTACAGTATATGTATTTTGTCTTTTTTACTGTTTTCTTAATAACCTTTTCGGTAGCTTACTTTACTGAACAAATAGAGTGTATAGTACATACGACATACAAAATATGTGTTAATTGACTTTTTATGTCATTGGTAAGGTCAACAGTAGGCTATTAGTAGTTAAGTTTAGGGACATCAAACATTATGTGTGGATTTTCCAACTGCATAACGGGTCAGCACCTCTAACCCCCATGTTGTACAAGGGTTCAGGGTATTTAAATTTTGATTACATTCTTTTTTGTCATGAAAAACTTGTAGATGACAATGAAGCCAGATTTAGCAATCATTTTCTTTATGATTTATATATACATTTTTTCTTGAAAAAATTCTTCTCCATCTCAAGGTTGCTATTTATCTTGCTAGATTTTATTTGCAGGAATTTTATTTAGGAATACATTTATATTATATTATATTATATTATATTATATTATATTATATTATATTATATTATTACTATATACAAGAGTGATTAGCTTATACATCCCCCCCCCATCTTCCTAGGTATGAGACCTTGAGCAAATAATTCAAAGCCTCTGTACTAAGTTGTCTCATATTCATGGAAATTACAGTAATTAACTTGCTGTGCTGTTATCAGGATTAAATAACTTTATAAAAGTAAAGTACTTAGAATAATGCCTGGTACATTAATAAAAGTTTGTTATCATTTTGTTATTATTACATTTTACTTTTCATATTCTAGCTTTAGTTTCACCGTTATGCTAGCATCATAAAATAGAACAGAATTCATTTTTGGGTGATTGTAAAAAATCTTTATTTGTAGTTATACTTCATTTTATAATGAATGTATTATTTGGATATAAATATTTTCTTGAACAAACTTTTAAGTATTTGTATATTTTTATTAGTTTTTTAATGAAAAGACTGGGTTTGTTCATGATGCTTTTTCTTAATGTCTTTTATATTTAATTAATATTCTTATTTTACTTTTCAAAATTTTCTTCTTGAAATTTGCTTTTACCTTATTTTTCTAACTTTATTGGCTGATTAATGTTCACTACCCTTTTGCAGTATATGAATGTAAGGTAATAACTTCCCCTCTAAATATTGTGTTGGTGCACTCTACAAGTATTCTCACTATTATCAGGTTTGAAATACCTTCTAATTTCCATTATTATTTCTTCTTTGAGGCATAAATTATTAGAACATACATTTAATTTCTAAATGATTTAGTTGGTTATCATTTTGTGTTATTTTCTACCGGTATTTTGGTGTGGATAGCAAATGGTCTGATTATAGTTTCTGTTATTCAAATCTTTTTGAAAATTATAACTAATTTTATTTGCTTGCTAAGCACTTTTTATAGTTTTTTGGTGAATTGCTGTCTTTATCATTATGAAATGACTTTGTTTTCCCATATGCTTTATTTATCAAAAAGTCTGTTTCTTTTGTTATTGATATTGTTACAATGTCTTTATTCATAAGCATTTTCTGTTATACATCTTTTACTTTTATTCTTTCCACATCTTTGAACTGGATGCTGATGGACATTCTTTTGTTTCTCCCTGATAATATTTATTTTTAAATAAAACTATTTATTAATTTACATTAACTTTAATTGCTAACATATTTGGTATTATTTCTGTCAATTTATGTCAAATTTTTCATTTACTATGTGCTTTCTCTTTTGGGTCTACTTTTATTTGTTCCTTTTGCATTACATTAGATTCATCTACTCATTTTCCCCTTCTTGTTAATTTGGCTTTTTAAATTTCTATTTATATAAAAAATCAAAGTCTCCACTCAGTACATAAAATCAATGAATAGATTTATGCAGTTTATCATTAACATCACCATCTTTACTAACAACATTTTAATGCTTAACTCTAATCATTTTCTCATCTATGATGGTATTTTGTTCAGTATATTATTAACATGTTGCTTTTCAATTCACAAGTCCCTCATTTTATAACATATTTTTCCAAATTTATCTGTATGTTTGCCAATACTTACACTTAACGTCTTCCCCCTCGTACTCCCTGTCTCTGCGTTCAAGTTCATAAAACTGAAGTGTGACCTTTAATACCCCCACAGCTGCGGTGGCACAACGTGAAGATTCTGTCTTGCTTTTCTTTCTGAGAGTTTCTTTCTTGTGCTTCATTTTCGAATGATTGGTTGTTCATGGCAACTAATTGTCAAGAGAAAATAATCAATAGTTTCATACAAAATAAAATAAACCAAAATGACTTAAGAAAGAGATCTGAATAGACCTAGATGTAGACACAGGATCACTTAAGACAGAAAAGAACTCAGTGAAGCTCCAGGTCTGTGCGCTATTGCTGAGGGGAGTTGTCAAAACTTCAGGGAAGACCTGTGGAATGATACATTAGGTAGGTATACATTTTGGGTTTAAAATTATTCCCACAATATTTTGAAATGTTTAATTGTGTGAAATTCTAGACTGTTTTTATGCAGGCTCTATTAAAATAATCTTCTTATCCATCTTAAAATATTACTGCCTCTGCTTCTAGCCTTTGGAGCATACCTTTAATCTCGCCCTGTATTTCATATGTTCTGTCTCTTCATTTTTCTTGGCTACCTTCTGAGTCATTTCCTTCTCTGGCTTCTAGTTTAATCATGTCACTTATCCATATGTGGCCACCTATTTAATTCTTTAGTTACCTTTGAAAAATTCTACCTTTATTATAATAGGTATGATATCTTATGACTCTTATGATCCAAGAGTCCCAAAGCACTCTCTTTAGTATTTATTTTAGTCTGTGTCTACTGGGGGTGAATACTCTATGTTTCTGTGTATCTGTAGGTAAAGGACACGGTGGTAGGGTGTAGAATTGCGACGTGCACTGGTCTTCCAGCACATTCAGATGTGGGATTCCATCAGCCCCTCTTGCTCAACACTTCTCTCAGACAGTCTGCTGTCAGCTTTATTGTTGATCCTGTGTCAGGATTTTCCTCTTCGGGTTCAGTTTTTAGCAATGTTCCCATTATATTCCCAGGTGTATTTCTCTTTGTACTTATCCCGATTGTGATCCCTAGAGGTGGGAAATATGTGGGTTCATATTGTTCATAAGTTTGCTATTATCTCTGCAAATATTTTTTTTCTGCATCATTTATTTTCTCTTTGAAGTCTTCTGTTGGAAGTATGCTAGCCTCTGCTACAGTGTCTCAGCTGTACTCATATCTTTTCTCTGTTTCTGTGTCCCTCTTTCTCTGGGTTTTAGGGCAGGAATTTCCACAGACCCATCTTCCGGGGGTTTAGCTCTCTTTTCCTTCTCTCTCTCACTGATTCTGCTCTGAAACCCATCAGTTGACTTCTTAGTTTCTAGTATTGTATTTTTAGTTGTAAAATTTCCTTATTTCTTTTCTTTTTGATTCTGCTCTCCTAGTGAAATTTTCCATGGAGTGATCTTATTTTTCATATTTTTAAATTTTCTTGAATATATTATTCATCTTTTACAGTCCCTGTCCCACAACCTCAAGGTCTTTGTTGCTTGTGAGTCTATTGGAATTTTTTTCTCCTGGTTTTACTTCATTATGTATTGTTTCTGGCAAGTTTGGTAATTTTTGAGTAAATACCATACATTGTGAATAAACCATTTTATAGGCTCTGAATTTTGTTACTTTTCTTTAAGAGAGTATTTACTCTTTCTTTTGGCAAGCAGAGAGACTGAGGACTGATGACATTACTCATTCAGGGACAACTTCACTTAGGTTTGGGCTGCTGTTTATTATTTTTACTATCAATGCTTATGTTTTTCATTCTGAGTTCTATTTGTTTCTTTTTCAGTGCCTTTCTTTCTTTCTTTCTTTCTTTCTTTCTTTCTTTCTTTCTTTCTTTCTTTCTTTCTTTCTTTCTTTCTTTCTCCTTTTTATTTTTAAGCAATCTCCACACACCACATGAGGCTTGAATTCACAACCCCAAGATCAAGAGTCATACGCTCTATTGATCAACCCAACCAGGTGCTGCCGGGGGTTTCTTTCTTAGTGCCCTTTTTTTCAAGATTGTTTCATTCCTTCTTATATCTATAATAATTTTAAATATATTTATATTATTTTTATATTTGTCTTTTCCTGATTATTTACTTATTGACACTTTTAATTACTTTGGTATATCTTTTGACTTTTGCTGTTTTTAGTTTTGTAATTTTTATTATGAGTCTACCTTCATCTTCATCAGTGACAGCTTTTTCGTCCATTAATTACAGACATCTTGGAGTATGCAAATAATGTTATGGGACAATGATGTGTTCACCTGGGGCTCCAAGAGCTTTAGCAGTATGGAAACATATTTTTACTTTATCAGTGTGGTAACCTTGCACTACCACAGATGAAGTAGTGTAAATTCCAACGCCATACCCACTCATTTGTAGTGACAGCTTGGAATTTTTTCTCTTGGGAGGGAGGTGGTTCTAAGTCATGCCAGAGGCAGGTGATCACCTTCCTTGCTGCTTTTCTGGGAGTGGATTGGAGGGTTTTGTCCCCCTCTCCCCCACCCTTGTCATGTAATGAATGGCCCTTTCAGGGTCCTGGTTTTATGCTAGATTCTCCATTACACATTCTGGGAGTGGATTGGAGGGTTTTGTCCCCCTCTCCCCCACCCTTGACATGTAATGAATGGCCCTTTCAGGGTCCTGGTTTTATGCTAGATTCTCCATTACACATTCTACACAGAGAAAATGGCCTTCTCTCTTGTGCTGATGGGTGTGTCAAATCCAAGCTGCTGGGCTCAAGGACTGGACTATATCAGGGCCCAACACCCTCCTCAGTCATCTTCAGAAAAGTCCCCACACTTGTCACTCTGGCTTTGCATTCTAATCTACAGTATAATGCCTGTAGGTTTGACTTCCCCTTTGAGTTCTGCCATGTGTTCTAGCTAGCAGTTAATTCTATTTCATTCATGCTTCACATTTGGAATGAGAAGAAGTCAACTTTATATTAGACTGTCTGTTGTCAGAAGTCTCCAGTCTATTGTCTGTGACATTGAATTTATGCCTTAGTCCTTTGGTGCTTACCCTCAAATGTTCAAAACTCAGTCTCTCCAAAATCAAATTTCAATTTTTAGGATAATATTTTCTTCAATGTGATGCAAAAGCATTGAAATGCAAAAGAGGGCATCATCTTACTTACTCCCTGGGTCTGCTGTGGTGTCCCTTCCCTAAGACATGGGCACAGAAATTGTAATACCTGGGGCTGAGCAGGTAACAGTACCCAGTGAACTAAAGGTGAGTGTGTGTGTGTAAAACATCAGTTAATACTTTAGTTATTATTCTGCTCAATGTGCTATGTCTATTTATCATTACATTGTCATTAAATCAACAATAATTCCCATACGTATCATCACTGATTAGAAGTCATACTTTAAAAGGAACAAACTGCAATACACACTGTTTATCACATAATCATTCAATCTAATTTGTTTTATACTAAAGCTCTTAGAATATGTAAGTGTAGGGGCGCCTGGGTGGCACAGCAGTTAAGCATCTGCCTTCGGCTCAGGGCGTGATCCCAGCGTTATGGGATCGAGCCCCACATCAGGCTCTTCCACTATGAGCCTGCTTCTTCCTCTCCCACTCCCCCTGCTTGTGTTCCCTCTCTCGCTGGCTGTCTCTATCTCTGTCAAATAAATAAAATCTTAATAAAAAAAAAAAAAGAATATGTAAGTGTATCTAAATAAAATAACTATTAGCCTTGAGTGGAAATGATTACTTTTTAGGACCATTCAACTAATGTTGATGTGTTAGATCCCCTTCACAAAGATAGTAACCATCCATTAAAGTTTAAAAAAAAATCTTCCAGAAGGAAGTGTGGACCCTGGTACAACTTGCTATTTTACTGGAACCTGATTTTTGTCAGTGAGTTAAAATAAGTCATCCACATGTTTTAGTAGATGTGTGATATCAGTCCACAATTTTGTGGTGTACAGGGGCCTGGTTTGATATTACAATATTGTGTTAGCCCACTCGTGGCAGCCAAGGAAGTCAGATCAACCACTGACCCAGGCAACGTCCTGAAGCTTTCTGGGATAGGTGGTCTCCAGGCCCCAACTGTGCAAGGGCTTCTATTAAATCAAAATTAACCTCGAATTCCAAGTTTACTGCAGAACTGACATATGGACCACGAACATTGAAAATGATGGTGGATTCGTAAGCAACCACACTGAACACCTCTGATAAAATGGTAATTATATGTGTGTAACATTTGTGTTAGCAGATGTATTTTAAAGAAAGGTGGTCATACTCCAGACTTTTCTCTGATTGGCCTTCCCCAGTTGACAAGACTGCCCAAAGTACTTTACAAACCACTCAGTCTGTCTCAAAAGGTGATTGGAAAAACCCAAAACAGTTAAAGACACGTGAGCCCTATTAAGGGAATATGTTTTGATTAAAGGATGAATGACCTTCCATGCAAATGTTTCTGTGCATTAACCTAGAAATAAATTAAATTAGTGTGTGTATACTTGATTATCTTTGTCCAGTTGTATTTTCAGTGAGTTTTCTTCACTTGAACTTGGTAGAAATTAAAAACAAGTCTGTTTCGTGCTTTTAAAATATAGTTTTATCTAAGAAACTTGGGAATTTGTACGGTATTAAACCAACAATTTTCCTGTACTTGAAATTGCTAAACTATTGCATGTTGGCCGTTTGGGCAGACCCTCGACAGGGGTTGGAGCTTTGTTCTGGACTCAAACAGTTCTGTGACGGGAAGAAGAACGCATGATCACCATTGTATGATCAATAGGAAATTCAATGTAGTGATAAGGAAGTAAAGGGGTGTCTTTCCTGGATTAGAGTGTGAGACTAGTCAAGGCTGCAGAGGCTAACAAACAGTGGGGGAGCTATGTGGGAGCACATGGAGAGAGCTTCTGGGGGTGCATTTAGGGGCCTTGGGCCAGGACGCCCACAGCACCTAGTGCAAGGTGCAGACCTGGAGGGTGTGCAGTGGCCTGATAGGTGTAGAGGGGAGTGGCAGGGCCTGTGGCTGCTGGGGTGGGCAGCAGGGCTCCTGGGAGTGGTCACTGCCATGTAGGGGTCATGACCTTGTCCCCCCATTTGGAGAAACACTCCCTACAAGCCCTATTCCCCCAGCAAACCTGAAGCTAAGCCTCAGTTCCTTCAATCTGGAAATGAGGAAACAGCTCTTGGAGGAGGAAAGCAGTGTATTCAAGATGAAAACTCAGCCCGAGTCTGAGAGGCTGCGGGTCCTGGGCCATCCCCCCACTGAGAACTTCCCATGGGACTGAGGGTGGACACTTGTGGTCCAATGGGAAATGTCTAGGGGTTCCAGGCTTTCTCCTTCCTTCCCACCAGAAGCAGAGATGGGAGCGCTATTGTCTCCCAGAACAAGCCTCCCATGAAGTGCATGTGTGTCCTGTGGTCTGTGGGGCACTGAGCCTTGGTTCCCTCAGCCATGGCCTGGCCTCCCAGGGCTCCTTCATCACCTGCACGTGGGACTGCATCCTAAGGCAGTAAGATACCAACTGGAGGCATCACCCAGAAAAGACACTTAATTCCACAACCCATTTGTTGGCTGCAGAATGAAGCTACTGGACATCCTACTCAATCCACAGGACCACATGGCCCTTGTGGCTGGGTGGGCACCCTGCACGTGCTCCCCAGCCCCCTGCACTTCTTGGCTTAAGGCTATCCTCATCCTTCTGTCTCCGGGCTTGCCACTCCACAGGCACCCCAGAAACAGGTGGTATTGGGGGGTGTCTAGGCCAACTTGAGAGAGACGGGATTCTATCTTGTGTGTTCTGTGTTAATAATAGCAAGGAATCATAAAAGCCATTTTAGAAGAAAATTCCTATGGAAAAGTTTTAATATTGTCTGAAGGGTAAATTTCAGATGTCGATAAAATCATTTCTGGCTGAAACCTGGCTGACCCGCTGATCAGGGGAAGCAGCCGGTCTCTGGGGCTGCACTCCTGAACACCCTGCCACTCACCCTCCTCCCCACCAGAGGCACGTCTGCCCCCGGTGCTGCCCCAGTGCCTGTTTGGGCACACCCAGTGAGTTCAGAGCTCCAGGTCAGCTAGGCGGTACGTGGGCAGAAGGGCTTCTGTTCACGAAAGTACTTGGACAGCTTTCTTCAGGAAGTAAGCTGCACAAAGGTTGCAGACATTGGTTAACAGGGTGGGTAGATTGGAAAGCCTGCTCCTTAATAAAGCCCTGAATTATCCAGTATCAATACACAGCCAAGTTTGACCAACAAATTCCTTCTTCACAAAGAGTCACTTTAGGTCTTTAGCTGCTGATTATTTTGCCAAAGACGGCAGTTCTTTGAATGAAGCCAATTGTCCATTCCAGAGGGTTCGCTATATAGACGTCTCGGGCCTTCCTTCCAGGCCACCAAGACCACTGCTCTGCACATGGGAACAGATGTGTGTGCATGCAGTAGTCGAGCTGAATCATGCTCAGAGGAGAAATTGCGCAAACAGGAGCGGTTTGGAACTTGAGGAACAAGAGGAGGAAGGGGGGAGGCGCTTGGCCGCGCTGGGGGGCAGTAGGGCAGCTTCAGGAAATGCATGCCATTTTCTCTGTACCTTCCGCCTAAAGTTAAAGCAACTAAAAACAGTATTGTTCGCTTTTGTGTTTCCGTCGAAGTGTTTAAACTTTTACAAGGCATAGATAGCAAGCCTCTTACCGGGGCCTAAAATGTCCTTATAGCGAAGCCCCACACCGAGCCAACAACATCCCTTTTCAGAGGAAGTGCTCTGGGGATTATTCCCTCAGTAGAGGCCTGGCCAGGCTCTGTGCTGTGTGGTGCACATTTTGGGGGGCATCTTTCGAGGTTAATGACAAACTCAGTGTACATCTTGCCTCATGCACTCACTTTAGACCAATGGAGTGATCTGGTTTCAGACTGAGAAAACAGCACAGACATCCCGTAAGAGGTGTCTGTCCTCAGGACAGGGGTCCATTCGGCGCTCCCTGCAGGAGTGAGGTGAGTTGAAGCACGTCCAGCTCCAGGGCGAGGGGCCACCCAAGAGCTGAACCCAACAGCCCCTTATGCGGTAACGGAACGTTCACCGTGAGTGGCGAGCTCTGCAGCAAGGCCTGTCCTCGCGGCACTGCAAGCTGGCACCCCTTCTCCGCCAGTGTGGAGGGACACTAGCGTGACCCCTGTCTAGCCTGATCTGCGTGACCCCTGTCTAGCCTGATCTGCGGGGCTTGGCTGTAACGTGCTCCTGGCCGCGGCTTACGCTGGAACACCAGCTACAGAGCCCTGGTGCCGTTTGGCGGGCTTCCCGAAAAATCCGCGTGACTGTTTAATAGCTATGCAGTTGCGAAATAGGTAAGTGACAGGGGTCCTGCTTTAATTAGAAACTCCTTGAATCCATGTCTTTCCCTCCAAGAGCAGATGCGTCTGGTTCTCCTGCACTGGTCGCACTGGCTAGGAAGACTTTCATGTATTTGCTGGCAAGCCACTGTGGCCGACACATGGGGGGGGGTGTCAGCTTTTAATTGTAACTGTCTTGCAGACCGGTGTTGTTTTAATATCCTGTATAGATTTTTATGTAATACAGTCACTTGCAGGCAGCCCGAAGCAAGAATCAATTCTGTGAAGGGTTCTTCTTTTGTTAAAAGCCAATCTTGTTTTAATGATGCATGAAGAAATATTCGAGCATTGACATTTTTCTGTCAGGTTTCTTTTGAAAAATCAATTAAGATAATACTGCTTTGACCTAGTTATCTAGTTAATGCTTATTAGGAATGTAATATGATTTACCGTCAGCATAATAATTTTTGTATCTTATCCCATTAGCTTGTGCATATTTCAAAGTGTATTACACAATGGTCACTTCTTAAAATGTAATGTAGCAGAATACATTAATTAGATTGACTAGGGTCATTAGACAGGAACTATCTCATTGGTTCCTTGTATCAAATTTGTATACAATCTCTATCAAGATACTGCAGTATTTACATGGCTAAAGATCTGCTTCTTAATCACAGAGATGATCTCGACCATCTCTGCCCTTCTCCAACTGTCCTGCTAATTACAAATTATAGATATTTTTGCCTCAAATTGATTGGTTTGGGGTTAGTGATTATGTGTGGAACTTAAGCAGAGTAAATTTCAGACAAGGACTGTCCTCCTGTCGGGCGCTCGGGGACCTGTGGCTGAGAAGGCCTGCGGACATCGCGAGCTCGCGGGTCCCACCGGGGTGCCTGGGAACCACGGCAAATACGCAACACCGGTATTCTTTTAAAAGAGACCTAGCCCTTCTTTGTTGCCTTTGTGTTAACAGCTGTCGATGGCACTGTCAGAAGGGAGTGCTCTCCGAGACCCTTCCAGGGAAATTATTGATTTCTGCCCATTTGGGATTCCATGGTAACTCAAGGCCGCGGGCTTAACCTTGCTGAGCGGAGCCCAGATTGAACCCGCACGGCTTCCATGTTCGAGACGGCCTGCGTGACTGCGCAGTCTCCGGGTTAAGATTAGCTGCCTTAGTTCTGGTGAGCTGCCCCCGATGGCACAGGGGGAGGAGGGACCGGCCTTCCTTCCCAGGTGAGGTCAGAGAACTGGGCACGGTGAAGGGCTGGACGAGGGGGCCTTCAGCAGCACCCCTACGGGTGGGAGAGCCGTATTCATTTCTTTCATCCTGGTGGACTCCAGCCCTTGTGCACCCTTCCCGAAGCAATGGTCCCACCTTACTTTGCCTCTTTCCACCTTTACTTGTTGGGCAGGTTGCCTTTGGTTCCTGAAGTCATTCAGTGGCCCCGCTATTCCCCACCTCTCCCCACCTGATTATGAGCATGCCACCAAACAACAGACGTCTGACCACATTCAAAATGTCCATGCCTTCCCATTGCACTCTGGATGCTTAAAAATAAGCCAGTCTGATACAACAAATCAGGTGGCCGTCAATAACTCGGTGGTGTTTCCAGGGAACTGGCGGCTTTATTTGTATCTTTCTGGTTTTCAAATCCCCTCTTCTATACAGAACCTTTTCACTGAATCATTGGGGCCCGAAGATGCCGTTTTGAGTCACATGCCTGCTATACACCATTACATTCACCAGTAAAATATTCGCACTTAACAAAAGTGACCTTGTTTTACAGACAAACATGATGAATTTGTGTGGGTAGCTTAGTGGAGCTGTTCATTTCCAGTCTGGTAACATTTTAATAAATTAAAAGAGAAAAATCAATGCACATGGATTTGGTTTCCTATCGGATATTGCACATTTTCTCCTTTCCTACTTAAAATTAAAAGGTTTTTAAATTTTTATTTTAATTTTTTTGGTTACTCATAATCCATCAATCCTCCTCTCCCTCTCTCTCTCCCCCTCTCCCTCTCTCTCTCTCTTTCTCTCTGTGTGTCTTAAAATGTATTTCTCCAGGGGCATTTAGGGTCCAAAAGGTTGCCGATTGTTCTTAACGCAGACAGAATCTGAACCCTGTAGTGTCTTGATTTGAATAAAGCCAGGAGTGAGGGAGTAGGTGATGGCATCTTGAATCACTGAGTGGGAAGGAAGTGGAAAGCCCAGTATGGCAGCCCTTTGGAGTGAGCGAAACGTGCACAAAGGAAGTCAGAAGAAAATAGGGAGGGATCTGAATACAGACTCCATAAAAATTCCTTGTCAGTACAGCAGGAGAGGGGAGGCGGGTGTGAGGCATTCGCGTCGCCTCTGCACGTGTCCCCATCTGCATACGGGCTCCCAGACCCGGACTCTGCATTCCAAGTTAATTGACCTGACAGTGTGGGGAGAGTCCTTCTTTTGCAGAGATACTATTGCGGGCTGTGCGTTTAATGATGGGAAATCGGAATTGTGGATTAAAATTAGAAACCTGAACTTACCGTTTCATCATCCCTGATCAGACACATAATCCAAATAAAGAAAATCGGGACGGTAGGCGTGAAGGTGACGACTTGGATGCTACGTTATTATCTCCTGCCTAACTAGGCACTTTTCCTGGGCATCTGAACTCTTTGCCTTTTAACTGTGCTCCCAGTTGCTATAGTGATGGCATAATTTTGTAATGGTCTAAAAATGACACTGGCATACATACTGACAGATAGGAATTAATTCACTAACAAGTAATTATGTAGCGCAATGTTGACTGCCATACAGAAGGTACGCGGTGACACATTTTCTGTTTTCGGGGATGGCAGTAACATTAGCGCTGGTCATTAGTGGTAGACATCTCAGGAGTGTTGGATACAGACTTATATGCAGACCTATTTAGTTACCTGTGTGACAGCCTTGTTCAGGACACCAGAAACAGCTGTCCTAGCCTGTATGAGCCAAAATAATTAGGCCTGTCATCTTCTCCCTCTGATTTCCCCTTCAACCTGCTCCACAAAATGCAAATATTTTGCTTTCATTGTCACATTCACCTTGACATGGATATTGCTTTGGCGCATAACTGGATAAGATGACTCAGAATTTGCATTGTTCATTCTAATAAATTTGCTTCTCCTCCATCGCATGGCAGGACCCATCAGATCAAGTCTCCCGGAGCGTCATCAATCACCAACCTTGACAGACGGCTTTTGCCGTCATTTGTTACATACGAGAACATGCTTAATTATTTGTCCGGTAATTAGTTGGGAAAATGTCAGGAAATGTCAACTCTCTGTTCGCTGTGGAAGGACTCGTCTTGAAAGCCAGGATGACTGAAGTGTCATTAATGCTGTCTAACTAGAGCCTCAGCTGGGGAAAACTGAAAGCGTCTAAAAAAGTAATCATGGCGAGTTATGGAAAATGGAAAATCAGCACCATAACAAGATGTGAGTCCTATTAGCAAACAGTTGTATTTTTCATCTGCTAGTCTTCACAATAAAATGTGGGCGAGCAAACCGACGAGCAAGTATATTGGATTGATGTAATTTCTGTCACATACTCACCAGCGTTCCCGAAGCCAATCATGCTTAATGCATTACTATAGGGGGCTCCTAATATTTAATTTGCAGCTTTAAAGCTCACCGTACCATTTGAACCGCACGGTACAGAATCCAGTGAATATGCAAAGGTGAACGGCTTTGCATTCATCCAGTAAAGCGATGGATTGAATATGTAAAATTAAAATTGTCCTTCTGCTCTTAGAATCCTTTGGTAATAACTGCAAATTGCCATTAATCATCGCTCGGCAACTGAGAAATGCAAACAACAACAAGAAAAACATTTGTAAAAAGATGCGGTGGGGCCGAGGAGCGTGCGACCGTCTGCAGATACAGAGTAAGTTTGCTGAAAGCTGTCTTGCCCACACCCAGAATGCTAAAAAGAGTTCTTTGTTAGTTACAGCAACGGGCTATAAGCCTCCACAACGTTTCCTGGCTCAATTGGAGAAAGGCAGACGCATCAGGGAGAAAGAGCAGTTTCATCCCATGACGGGCAATTCCATTTAGAGACGGATGCGCCTGGTTTTTAATTGTGCCGCCCATGCTTCAGTATCTAAGCGGTGTGTGTGCACACTTGCGTTTTGCGAATGACCTCACTGCTTCACCATTGTGTGCCCGATCCCACCTCTGCTCGTAAAACGCCACGAGCAAATTCCACATCGCAGGCATCGGAGATCTCTATGTTGTTGTCAAAATAATATGCTCACGTGCGATCTTTCTTTACTTAATTACTAACATCATTTTGTGTCTCGAGAACAAGTAAATTATTGTTAGGCCTCTCAAGAAAGAATAATTAGGATGGCATTCTGTAGTTTAACAATTCACAACTTGTCACAGGTAGGGCTGAGCTAATTATCAAATGGTTAAACATTTACCCAAGAGGCCTACTGCCGCAGTTCCGTGCCGGCAACCTGCGTGAGCCGGGGCGTCCCAACCCGCAGAGCCTTCAGAGCGTGGGAGAAGTTTGATTCGCCTCTCCGCAGATCAGACCCAGGAAGGCAGATCTATTATTTTATCTTTCAAAAGCCAGCAAATGAATGGAGCGTGCACTTGGAGGCTCTGTGAAACGTGCAGACGTTTAACGACCACCCATTCTCAATAATTCAGATTTTTAAGAGAGATAAAAATGTAGCCACAATTATTTTGACTAGGAGTTCTTTCAAAGCTTGTTGTAATTTAATCTAAAATTCATCCATGTAAGGTGCCATTGCTAATTTTCCTGGAGGGAGTCCTCCATGGCCTCAGCATGGGGACACCTTCACTCCCTGGCCTTTAAGAAGGAGCTCTGCTAGGCTTCCAGAGACTTGGGCATCTTGCTACAGATTTTGGAAATTCTAGCAATCAACCATACGGAAGAACAGCAATTTCTTTCTAATACCCTTGGAGTTTCTTTCAGTTGTTGAGAGGTCAGGCCATCTTTAATGAAAACCAAAGGCATAGTTAAAACAACAAAAAAAAATAAAACCCCTTTTGTCAATGAAGTCTTTCAGTTCTCCCGTCTTGGAGGGAGGATATGGGGCAAGCATTAGCGACGTCCTAAAATCATTTTCCAGGATAACAGTTGGAGTACATCGGAGGGGACCCCTCCTTGTTAACCACTGAGAAGGGGTGAAATAGTAAGACATTGATTCTGTACTGCCTGCCTTTCCCCTGGACCGTCCAACCTGCCAGAACAAGCAGTTCTCTCGGAAGATGGCATTCCACGACAAGGAGCACTGCACTGACCCTGGCAGCTTGCAAAGTTGCTTTAACTTCCGGGAGGTGTAAATGCTATGTGGTCTTAGCGCTTGCTGTACCATTTTTGCCCCTAATACGCAGGGAGTGGAGCACCCCTGCTTTATTCTGACGATCCTGCTAAATGCAGTCTGGGCCCCTCCCCATTTGTAGGCTTCCCTTTGGGTTCCTACCTTGATGGGGTTTACAGATGCATGCAAAGCCTTCCTGGGTAGTCTTGCACATTGCTACGGATAAAAGAGACATGCTATGCTATGGAGAGAAGACTCTGAGGGTGCATTCCTTGTAGACCTGCACGGGGAGTGCAGTAGGAACACCCGGCACACCCGCCTCCCTGGCGCAGCTGCGGGTGAGCACCCACTGTGCGCGCCCCAGTCCCCGGACGGGCCAGGGGCGCCAGGCAGAGACTGCAAGGCCGGCCGTGCTGCTGAGCCCTGCCGAGGAGGACCAGGCAGGTTGTCCACTGAGGCGGCTGCTGGGGAAAAGGCTCAGGAATCTTTTGCTGACTTTCCCCCAGCTGCTGCCTGTTATAGGGAAGCAGCTGTTCCAGGCAGTTCCAAGAAGACAAATGTCTTTTCAGGGGATTTTGATAAAATAAATCACAATCATTTGGATAAGGCACATTTTATTAGTGACAAAAACCCACGGGTGAATTTGTTTTATGTTTTATTAAATGAAATGTAGCAATTCATGTGGTCAAAAGGTAAAGTTTGAAAATAGGATTTCTAGCCCTGTGTATTTACCTGCGTACATATTTGTCGTTTTATGCCCTCTGAGATGAGCTGCTATGGGGTGGTGGAAGGAGAAATTATTTCTCTCTTCAGGGAGATGCTGTGGCCTTTTCTTTTCCCGAAGAGAAAGGAAGGGGCCAGCAAATTGGTTAAGATCATTTGCTGCTCCAGAGGCAGAAGAACTGGGCTCTTTCTCCCGAGTGAAGGTATTTTGAATGTGCAGGAAGCAAGACCCTTGCAAGGCAGTGCCTGCAGAACGGCCGGTCAGGGCGGGAGAAAGGCGCCCAGATGCCTCTTGGTCTCAGATCTGCAGGTTCCCAGGACTGAGTCTGTATTTTATGGAAAGGAGCTCACATTTTTACATTAACATATTTAAGCATACATAATAAATTGGGAATTCTTACAAACAGATAAGACGGGTTTAATGGCATTATAGACAAATAACAAAACAATAAGCTTGAAACAATACATTTAAGAGGAAGAAAAACAAAGATGTAAGGTCAGACAATATCTCACATAACATTTGGAAAAGGCTGCCAATTGTTTGGATAACAGTACAATGGCAAAGCCTCTTAGAACGCTGTTAAGTCTTTATTCAGTAATACATTATCATGCATATTTCATAGCAGGGATTACTAAGACAGAATTGTGTGTCATTTTTGTTGTATGTCTTTATAATTACACCTTGAAGCCACAACTAGATTTTTTTTTAAACTACATATTCATGAAAAGCGGACTTGTAATTTGATAAAGGGGAGCTTGTGTTCCCGTCCCCATTCAAACGGCATCATGGAGCAGAATTAAAGTAGGCATCTGTGTTCTCCGGCATTAATCTCCTCAAGCACATTCCAGCTGCTCTGATGTGCGAGCGGGAGATAAGTCCTGAACGGGCTGGAGCTGCGCGGGCCAGACAACTCTATTATTGGCTTCATAATTGCTTAATTAAACTTTTGTCACTAATCATTATGAGGGCAATAGAGCTGTTATACTGGCTTCTGTTAAGCAAAAATCAATAAAGTGTTGGAGTTAATTTCGCCGTATTTTTTGTCCTGCAAATGAAATTCATTGCTGCCGGTTAGTGATCTGTGTGGCTGGCGCCCGACTGATATGCACAAGCATCACCATCTGAATTGCGGGTATTCAGTAGCACATGAATATGAACAAATGGCAAACATAAATCTCTTGCATGAAGTACACCTTCTATCCCTTTATTATGGAACAATTGACCCATCTAAAATGAATTCTAATGCCAGGAAAGCGTTTAGATTTAAATTACACCATGGTCTTCTGGATCTGAAAGATGGCGGCATAAAAAAGATTAATATGCTAATTATTTTTCTCCTTATTTTTTTCCTTCGACATCCATGGTGGGGTATTGTGAAGCGTGTAAATAAAATCGCTGTTTTGTCAAGAAATGGCTCTAAGGCACACTATATTCCATTGCAATTTAATTTGTTTATTCAAAACCTCACTCCAGATTTTAACTGTGTTTGCAATAACACTTTATTTTTCACATAATGTTTTCCTTTCAAAAAGAATTCCTGGAATAAGTAAAGCATGTTTTTGTTTATTGAAATAGATTTAATGGTGTTATGAATGATGATATACTTAACCAAGGGTGTATTTATAAATTCCTGTCAAACTTTTATTTTCTTTCCCTCTTCTTGAGCTCACAGAATTGATCTGAGGCTCTGCTGTCTCTCTGCTGTCTTTTGTACGGGGAAGGGACGCGGACGAGGCGGGCGGGGGGTTTTGTTATTTATGCTCTAGCCATCGGGCAAGTTACCCAGGACTCGCACACTCCGGCCCTTGACATCCGGAAAATGAGAAATAAGCAAACAGCAAACAAAAAAACAAAAGCTTAACCTCCTTGGACACGTCAGCCTGCTGGGTGGCTGACACTGAAAACCGTGGACGTCTGAGTCCCGGCAGTGGTCTGAGGGTCTGCTCTGTTTCTTCCGCAAAATGGCTCTGCGGTAGCCAGTGGCCACTACGACCAGAGCAGAAGTGCACGGAAGACGGGAAAGGCTTGTCCTGTGGCATTCCCGAGCACAGCACACTTCCGAGTGGCATCTGCAAGCCCCCGCCGTGCTCCCAGGTCGCCGCCGGCCGGGCGAGGCCACGCGTGCACACGGACGCAAGCCAAGTCCTGGATGCCCCCCTGTTCTTCCTGCAGGGTAGGAAGCGGCTGCCACATCCTTTCTGAGACTGGAAAGTCAAGTCCAAATCCAGGAAGGAGATGACTTGTTCTTCGAAGATGAAGAGAAGAAAGTCCACTCCAAATGATTCGTTGCCATCTGTGCCTACGAGGAAAAGAAAACAAAAACAACCAAAAATTAACAAGGGAACAATTCCATCGTTTTATTTCTCTAAGGGTCTTACCATAGATTTCTTACTCATAAACACAGTTCTTCTCGGTCCATGAAAACAGATACGGGAGTCATAGAACTCGGTTGTCCACAACGTCATTCGGGTTCAGTATTTGTTACAAGCGTGTGCAGGTGGCTTCAAGCTCATGGAAAGGGGGCTGCCTCCATGTTCCATCATTTGTCTATCAAGATGCTTTGAACATAGTAAGTGTTCAATTAATGCTGTGTAAGGACCATATGGATAAATATGACTCTAGATGGCTCCGTTTCTAGACGAGCACACAGTGACTGGTCATTCACACCCCCGGAAGCTTCTGGATGTTTATTTCTTTTAATGCTCAAATTATAATTCCTGGTTTTCCAAGATTAGGGTGCCTACAGCCGAGGTGCTAAGCAAGCAGACATACCACAGAAGGACACATGAGGTTAACACAACCACTAGAGGTTTATTTCCTTATTAATTTGGTCTGAATTTGGAATGTTTTTTTATTTGGAGAAATCATTTTAAACTATTCTTTCTCATTTATCCTTCCTCCACCCCACTGCAAGAATCAGTGTTTTAGGTTGGGGGAAAATGATGCACACGTTATCAGCACCATTGACGCCATTATTACAATTATTAATATTTATGTAGACAGCAAGAAGGTGGGGCTTGATAAATCCTCTTCGGATAAGAAAAATGTCTGCCATCGCAAAAGCAGATCCTAAGGGACCCTCATCCTCGAGCTCTGAAACAGGTTTCGTCAAACAGAAGAACAGACTCTTAGGAAATGCAGTTTAGAATCACGTGTAGACTAAAAGAGGCACAGACGTGCATGTTGGGATTTTACTCCTCATTATTGCATTCATTATATGATTTAAACGAGATTACAATGTAAAATACACTGTGCCTTGTGATTGATAACAATCCTTTTATAAAATTGCAACTTATTCATTTCACCATGCATTAAGTATTGAGTTTTAAAGCTACATAAAGCTGGTATAAATACATGCTTGGCCTTTAAGAACACATCGACGTAGACGGGATTAGAAAACTTTTGACGGGATTGGCCGTGATGCTGGTGGCGAGGCTGGTGGCCACTGACTCAAACAGCTCATCCTCCAGAATTTTCCTGACAGACCTGCTGCCCGGGCCAGGTCCCAGAGGAGATTGTTACAGGCATCTCAAACGTGCCTTGACTCTCCACTTGGGAAATAGTTGTGCTTTCCACAGTACCTGGAGCCTAGGTGAAGCTGAACGTCAGTACGGGCACGCTGTGTATGTTCTCGAAGTAAGAAATAATTGAGCTTTTATTTTTAGCGAACTCAATATTTGAAAGCATGTCATGCTGGGTTCTCATTTACTTTTCTTTTAAAATGCACCTTCCCCCCATGCTTTGCGTATCCTTTGACCGATGAAATTGATTTGATTTATCCCGACAATTTTTATGACTATACTGACGTGAGTCCTAATGTCGGCATCGGCGGCAGGAGTGCCCGTGGTCACGCGCATTGTCACAGTTTCCAAGGGGGTTATTGGACTCCTTTCATGCAGAGATCCAGACAGCGTTGGGCTGTTACGACGGAGTCAGTCGTAGCTACTGTGCAGTACTTATCTGACTATTTCTGAACAATTAAACTGTGAGGCCTTTCACTCCCAGTAAGGATGGAGAGAGGGAGATCCAGAGAAAGAGCACACTTAAATCTAAGAAAGAAAATTAAGAATGTACTTAAACACAAGTGTCTGAGGTGTCTTAAGAATATACTTAAGTACGAGACAGAAAACTAAATGTGTTCAGCTCATTTTCGATGACTCTTAATTTGGTTTTGGAATTTGGGCTTTGATTTTGTTTTGAATTGGGTGGACAGCATTCCTTCTAGGACTTCATACCTTCAGGGAAATTTGAAAGTCAAATTGGAAAACAGAAAACCATGGACGGAATCAGAGATAATGGAGGGGAAAAAATAACTCTGAGGAGGCGGGGCGCGGGCGTGACCCTGCTCCCAGCTCAGAGACCTGGGCGCCCGCTCCCACCGCCTCTCCCCGCACTGTGTGCCACAGGGCTCGGCCCAGCCTGGTGCCACCTGCCCAGGTTGGCGTGTGCAGCTGACCAGCACGCCAGAGCGCCCGCCAGCCCCCCACGCCGGTCGTCGCCCACACAGCCGGCAGCTCCTTCTCGCGCCTGTCCACACTGGCGGCTCCCGAGCTTGCCCTTGTCCACTCTGCCTAGCCCGGCCCTTCTCGCCGCCATCCCTATGACACTTGCTCAGCAGCACCTTTCGAGAAACAGAATTATGGTATTGTTTTCTTCTGGTAGGAAAAGTGTGAACTATTCTTTGTTGAAAGTCATAAAGTAAGAAAACGCAAAGTGCAGAAAATGAAAACTACCCGCGATCCCTCACTCAGAAATAACCACTGTTGGCGTGTTCACAGAGAGCCTCACGGGAGGCTCACCCGGCCCCGCGAGTGCGTGTGCACGTTCCTGCAAGCCTCCGTTCCCGCAGGGAAGCAAGCATGGCTTTTCCAAATGTGTACCTCGCCGAGCAGCAAGCACGGTAGTCTGTGTGTAGGGCCAGTGCTCAGGAGATACTTGCAAGTAAATGAGCAAAAAAAGTACATGTAAACTTTCATGTTTTTCCTCCATAGTGACGTTTTAATTGCCTGGTAATAAAAAGTGCAGTTATTTTGTGCATGTCATGCCAGGTATTAATTAGATTAGTGTTTCTCTGCACTAGAGAAGCGGGCTGGCCTTTGCAGCTGTGGTTATCTTGCCAGCCTTCCCGAGAAGGGAGGACTCACTGTTCACACCAATTGAAGGCTTCGTGTCATAAACTACAGATCACAAGCAAAATTTCTAAAACATTCCCTACATGATGAAAAACAAGAAATTAGGTGTATCTTAATTCTTCTGCTCAGCTCTTGACCCTTATCAATAAGTGTTTCCTTGATACCTGGGTGAAGGCAAGAGAATACATTTGCCCTTTCAAACTGGACAGTGAGTATGGGTTGCTTGGCCCTTGTCAGGTCCTTTGCTGGATATGGTTCCATAACTTGAAGTGGGGGGAGACCTTGTCTTGAGCACAACTGTCACCTGGCACAGCAGGCATCTCTCTGTCCCTCCTGACTTTGTTGGCGTGGCACTGTGGCCAGCGCAATTCGCCATAGAAATCATTTACACGGTAATTTGGAAGAGAGAGAAGGGCTTTCCTTCTTCCTACCAAGGTCTTCTCTTCCTCCCCCACGCAGTGAGGATGGAGGGCTGCTGTTCTTATTACTACTTAAAATAATTGGATACGGCCTTTTCAGTTTCCTCAAGCCCGGGGCAAACTCGGAGTGACTGGGAACGGGAGCGCTGCTCGGCCGAGTGTCCCCGGGCAGCTGATGGGGGCCTCTGGGCACGCCGCCGCCTTCCTAAAAATAAGGGTGCATCTCTGTTCATTAAAAAAACATGCAGCCTCACGCTGGGCTTGACTTCTTCTCTCCCGTCCATTCTCACTGTGGTTCAGCCCGGCTCGTGGGCCTTCCAAGTACTTTGCTGTTAAAAAAAAACAAAACAAAAACAAAACAAAAAACAAATCTCCACTCTTCTCTGAATTTAAGCTGTTTGATAGCTATGTTTTTCTGAAATCACATAAAAATTGTACGTACACTTAATGAGGGGGAATATGGGTTTGAAGTTGGTTTGGTGTAATGATGTGGCAGCAAGAGCTCCGTCTTCCCCGCGGCAAGGCGGGGACACGTGGGATCGCGTGTTCTCTCACTTTGGACACCGCAGACTTCAAACCAAAGCATGTCTATTTGTTGGGGACCCAAAGCCAAAGGACCGATTGTGCCTTTTCTGAAACTAATTGTGGATTTACAGGCTGATTTGGTGATTGTGGGTTAGAGATTGCCTTTCGTGAAAGCCAGATTATTAACGGACCGAATATAGTTCATTAATCTGCACTGGAAGTAGCAAAAGGAAAGAGAAGGACGTTTGGGCTGCAGCAGGGGCATGTCTGAGGTCACTCTGGCTTCTCTTCAGAATGCAGGGGGGGACCTTCCTCTGACGTCCATCCACCCCCGACCCATTTCCAAAGACAGACAGACAGCGCAGGGAGCTTTGTAACCGAGTTCCACACCCCTGGAGGAAGCCCTTTCTGGCGGCCCATTGATACCAGTGTTTATTCACGAAAACTCCCGAAGCGTGGCAAGCATGAAAACATGGCATTAAATGTGGAAACTTCCATTTTCATCTCATTAAGAGGGCATGGGTTGAATACTAATTGTAAAAGTGAAGTAAAATAAAAAAATGGCTGCTCCGGATCGTCCAATTCAACTAGTTTCGCTTTGTGAACGTAGTACGTGTGGACTGAAACGTGTGTCCTCAGCGACCTGGATTAATCACTGGTTTTCACGGCACAAAATGACAGGAGGTGCTCGCAGAGGGGGTGGGCCATCCCAAGACCTTATTCACGAGACTCCGGGACACTTTATTTCCCCCGTGCGTGGTACCCATGTTTCAAGTGGCAATTTCATTTAATTTAAATTTTAAATGCTTGAGGTTCTCAGGTCTGTGGTTCTGAAATCAGATTTACTTTCTCTCTAAAGCCAAAGGAAGGAGTTGCAAGGGACTTTTGTAGGTGAACACGTGTGATAAGTGATGTGATGAGCACGTCCGGGCTGCAGGCTCTGGACGAGTCTGGGAGGCCCCTGGCTGTCTCACCGGGGCCGCAGGGGTGCTGAGGCCGCTGCCCCGAATGCTGCCGCCCGGCCCCGGGTCTGGCTCACACTCCAGCGTGCTATCGGAGCTCACGGTGGGCCCGACCCCTGGTCCAGGGGAGGCGACGGGTCCTCTGGGAGCTGATGCTGCCGATGGGCGGGTGGCTGGCCAGGGCAGCGGCTGCCTCGCTCTGCAGGCCCTCCCCTTCTTGGGCAGCCTCCCTCCCCTGCCAACACTGTGTCATGCTTCCACCGAAAACAGAAGATCAAAAGCTTACATACAATGTTAGTGAACAGGCTCTCAAGTCCAGGAAACTCTGTTTATTATTTTAAGAAAACTGAGCTAATTTCTTTAAAGCAGGGCAGACAGGCGTCGCCTCCCCCTCCGGATGAAGGGTGCGGTTTTGCGGAGCGGGCTGGTGCTTGTCCTCTGGGGATGGCAACGGTGAGTTTTTAGCCACACTGATGTCTTTGTAAAGGTGATACATGCAGTCTGTCTGTCAGACAAATACCCCGACAAGGACAGGTATTTATCAAATTACCTTTAAACTTGCAGGTTGGAGGGGCCTTTTTAGCCAGACGTGGGAAGACATGCTTGGCTCATTCACACAGAAATCACTTAATGATAGTTAATATCTCCCTATAATCTCCGCAGCTCCCAGTTAATTGCAACTTTTTGAAGTCTGTCTGCACCCCTGGAGGACGGCGGATCCTAACGTCTTAAGGACGATTCAGGTGGTCCTCGCGCTCCCAGGGAAGCAGGGTCAGCGGAGAGCAATCGCCCGCAGGAGCGGCCCAGGGATCTCCCCCCACTGCTCCCCGAGGGCACCTTGCCTCCTTGGCTTCAACTCTCACGTTGCACAGTGGTGGATGGTCTCTGGGGAAGGCCTGGGAAAGGGATAGGGCTGCCTCCCAAAGGAAAGGAAGTTTAAAACAAAGCGAAACTTCAGATTTTGGAAAACCATACAATGCAGCATGGACTTGGTTGGAAATGCCAATAAAATAGCGGAAAAACATCTAGCACCTTCACCGTGGGAGAGGTTGGGAAGGCCAGAGGCTGACTGTCCTGTGGGACATAGGGCTTCATCCTTCCCTTGGACTGGAACGTCCCTCTCCGTGACCTTCTTTCCCAGTGGCTGGACTGCCTCCATCCATATGAGGGGGGACCCCTGTTAATCTTGTTCCAATGTTCATTCCCCCCCCGCCTCCACTCATCCAGACTAGATGTCTCTTCCGGGCCACATACATGAACACACATACAGCAACTACTGTTTTCAACATTTTAAAAGCATGTCTCCCCTATTTTGCTTATATGGAAATAGACATAGTGGCCAAAAATGGCTCAAAATTCATGAACTGAACGTTTCTGACCAAATTCATAAAACCGCCAACAAAGTGACAGACTCAACACTCACTTAGCTTTTCTCTACATTTGATAGATTGATTTGATATTTATATGCAATAATTTATTTTTCAATGTGATTGAAAATGTGAGTCTATGCTCTCTGTCAGGAGCATCAAAGTATTTGCATAAGGCTGGCGGCAACTTGACCTGTCTGAGTGAGGGGTGTGGTAGCCCAGATAACTGGGGGAAGCAATTTTAACCACAAATGTAAGGGGGCTGGGCCAAGATTACAATAGAAGCCTTAATGTGTTGAATATTTTATTTGCTTTTTGAAGTAAAACAGTATGTAATTTTTAAAAGTGTGAATGTATTTTCCTCAGAAGACACATGGCTTAAGGGTTCCACTGGTTTGGGAATTATCTTAATTAAAATTATTTATATGAGCTGCCATAAATTTATAATTTTTTTTTTAGCTTTTCTTTACTTTTCTTTTGGGTCATGGGTGAATATTTCTGTGCACCTCTGTAGCTGGATTTAGCAAGCCATTCACACATGTAATGCAACATTATTCTCATCCACATTTATTAGGCGTTTGCCTTGTGAAACCTACCTTTTTGAGGGTCCCATCTTTTCGGGAAGGTTGGATTTTAATTCTTTTGTTTTGTTTTGTTTTATATAGAGTTTATTTATTTACTTGACAGAGAGAGAGAGAGACAGCCAGCGAGAGAGGGAACACAAGCAGGGGGAGTGGGAGAGCAAGAAGCAGGCTCCTAGCGGAGGAGCCTGATGTGGGACTCGATCCCGGAACGCCGGGATCACGCCCTGAGCCAAAGGCAGACGCTTAAGGACTGAGCCGCCCAGGTGCCCTGGATTTTATTCTTGACCATCTTGGCTCATGACCGCCTCTGTCACGGCGTTTCCCCAAGCATCCTCCTGGTCAGATGGAAGATGACATTGGATCGAGAATGCCCATTTGTCATAATTCTACTTCTTATTATGAAATAGTTACCAAACTATCGTGTGAATTCTTCCACTCAGGAAGTTCCATTGCTTTAGGTAGGAGTGCTTCCACCTGACAGTTGTCCCTGAGGATAACTACGGGAATCGCTCGATTAGATAACCCAGGTCCCCTGCACAGCCTGCAGAGGGACACGGGTGGCCCATGTGAAGTCTCCCAGAACTGCCACTTGGGCATTAATGACACCCACGCTGTGGGCTGATTTGTGTCTTGTTTCCTTCTGTCTTGGAGATTACTGCCTGCACTTCAGAGGATGCTTTACATTCAACCTCTTCTCCATGGCAGAAGCCAGTGTTAAAAGACAGGGGTTACAGTCAGAGTTCTGCAGCTTAGTGCCTGAGCGGCTCTGCACACGCACTCGACAGCAGTGACACACACAGACCTATCGGCGTTTCCCGGACGCAACACTTTCACGGGTTCGCACGGGAAATCCACACACAGTGTTGAAAGCCTACCTGCTTTTTCCTTCCTTACCCGGGAAACCCCAGGAAAGCTCGGTTTCCCGACAATGACTTGCTCCTGCCATGCATGGGCAGGGCCGAGGGCAGTGCAGGTTCAGCGGGGCAGCAGGCAAGCTTGTTCACCGGCCGAGCACCGAAACCGTACATGGGATCCCCTGAATCACATGCAAGGGCTGGATCCATTTCTGAGCAAAATCTTAGGGGGCGAGCGCTTTCAAACCCTCTGGCCAGTGCACAGATAAGCAGATAAGGACAGGAATGAAGACGTTCAGTGATTTCTGTGTTTGTGGAAATTGTCCTGTCAGGCACAAACCAGTCACCCGCTGCTGACCACTTCCAACGCGTGAGCCTGCCCGTCGTAACCCGCCCCCTGCCCCGACCGTGCCTCCGGGAGGATTCATATCCAATTCCTATTTGTTGATGATGCCTGCTCCTCTTTCAACCTTCCCGGCTCCGTTGTCCCCCCTTCGATGACCACTTGCCAACATTGTGAAGAACCCCCTTGGCTCCTTTGCTAACCGGTTCCTGTCTCTTGCACAGCATCACGTCATAGCAGCCCGTGCACGGACTCTGCGTGTCGAGCAGTATGCGTTTTGCCAGGCTCAAATGTCTTCCGAACTTGACTTCACGTGTGCACGTGTGTCTGCGTGCGTGCACACACACAGGCACACCAAGGCCCGGGCCTCTGATCATCCCATGGCTTTTGTTAAACACTTGCCCTCATGTCTGCTCGATTACCGTCTGAATGAGTCTGAAGAGTTCCCCGTTCTTCAGAATCATGTCCTCACACTAATTTTCTCAGGAAATCATGGGGAAATCGGAAAAGTGGAGATGGAAGTGTCCTCACCACACTTGGCGTCGTCTCTCCAGAGACCCAGTCCATCAGCACGGTGGTCATTTGTGCCTCATTCCACTCTCTTGCTGAGCTCCCCAGCCCAGCGACACAAAAGACGGCTTTGCTCAGTCTTGAGCTGGGTGCTCGCGGCGCGGGCTCCGTGATGGACCGTTCTCAGCTGCTCCTCGTCCCCAGTAATTAGCCTGTGATGGCTGCTGCCTCTCGTGGCTTTGCCTGTGAGAGACATTTGACACAGCAGACATCAGAGGGATTTTTCAGGAGGCTCTTGTGGCGTCCGAATGGCTCTTAATTAACCACTTAGGTCTCCTCCTTCACTCCCCTGCTCGGCACTTTCCAAATGGTAGGGGTTGCACTCTGGATCTAAACTCCGGGGGAAGCGTGCTATCAAAAGATCTTGTAAATGAAGGCTTGTGTAAATTATTTTTAATGATTCCCTCCTGGCACATCGTTATGTTTGTAGCTACACACAGGCACTTCAGAGATGGCTCATCTTCCGCGAGGTCAGCTGCAGGACCACCGTAACTAGCTGCAGTCAGTAAATGGCTTATTAATTAGCGGAGTGATTTTACATTGCTAAGAGCTCTGATGTATGGAGCTGGAATTGTAATTGTGTAGAATCGAAATAATAAGCCATCTCCGGGCTCCTTATGCAAATTGGCATATTATAAAATCATTACCTATCTAAACACTGAGTTTTAATAAGAATTACAATGATGAATTTTATGATAATTGACACTCAAATTTTAATCTCTTGGATTTTTACCATTTTGGTCGTTAAAGTGTGTTTCTAATTAAATGTTGCTTAAAATGCAAAGGGTTGTTTAACAATTCTATTCTGTTCTTCTAGTTCAAATCGGGTTATTCTCTTTGGTCATAGGAAGCAGACGTTCTTAGGAACAGATCTGTGACATTATGTAACGCTCGTGCAGAAAGGTGCTCAATCATCCGTTTTCTTATGAGCGCGACGTGGGTGATGACAGAGTGTCAACCCTGAGACAAAGAACATTCATGGCGCTGGACTTGACTCCCACAGTAGGAGTGACAGGCAGTGGAGGCGAGGGAAGACGTGACATCTTTATGAGAGTCCGTGGATTTGGGGTGCACACTGAATTTTTAAATAACTAGGGCTTCAGTCACAAAACTTGTGTCTTCTAAAACCCATGCAGTGCAATCTAGTTGTAACATATTGATTTAAAATCGGCCAATATTGTGATTTACCTCTGACATCGTACAACAAATGGCTGGAATCAAGGTTTCCCAAGCCTGCTCTGACGGGCACAGGAAGAAAAGTCCCCGTTTCATTTGCTGTGGAATGAACACCGGTGGGAGCTGTCGCTGGTGCCCACGAGGCGCGCCTCCCCGATATGTTCGTGACCTCACCTGCTCACCACTCCACCATCCGACAAGAACCACCAGGCTGTTTGCTAGAAGACAAACACAATTTGTGAATGAAAGAAATATTTTCCGACTTTATGACACTGAATTTATCTTGAAGGACATAGGAAACATGACGTGTCATCTGGGGCTAGCTTGAGACATCTGAAAGCAAATACTGGATTCAAAAACAAAATAAAATGAAGCAGTTTTTAGGCAACCGGTGTTAAACCTTTTCGAAAGCAGTAGGTGCACAATTGGATCGCGATTGTTTTACCAGTCTATTACAGAATCGATGAGGACTTTTTCATGCAGGCGTCCTTGGTAATGCCCAGGTGGGGCGCTAAGGGTCTCTCTGGAAGTGTGACTTGTCCTGGTTCTACCTCCCGCAGACCTGAATCTGGACTGTGCCAGGGGTCCTGGAATCCTAGCACAGAAAGAATGGGGAGGCCTGGGGCTCTGTTCGTGAGTGGAAGCTTCATCCATGGACGCCTCAGCCAGGGGCCAGGAGAGCTGGGGCCAGAAGCTTGGGGGCAGAGTTGGGCAGGGCAGGGACTGGGCTTTCGTCTCCTTCTCTCCACCCCCCAAAACTGGCCTCACCCGTGCGCACTCCCCGTGCCTGGAGCTGCTTGTGGTGGGCCCATTCCCAGAAGGGCCCCAGGTCCCTCTTCCAGAAACTGCCATGGCACCTGATCAATCCACCCAATCAAAGGCTAGAGGCTGCCTGGTCCCAGGTAACGCACCTGTGTTTGAGCTTGGAGTAAGACATTTTAAATGCAAACAGCAAAGCTACAGCCCTTCCACCCTATTCCTTCAGCCCCTTTGACCCTTATGCCCATGCCCGGGCTTATCGCAGGAATGGAGGTTTGCTCTATGCTGCCTGGCAGGTGGGTTTCCCAGCTATTCCTTCAAACGTGCACCTGCACCTCCTTCATGTGCACCTGCACCTGGCACAGACCTGCAGGTCAGCACCCCACCCTGACAACTTGCACGTCTGAGCACAGCCGGGGCTCCAGGGCTCCCCACTCTCCTGCAGTCCCACGCCCTGTGCCGTGGCTCGCCCATGCTGTCGGGCTCCCAGTCCAGCTCCTCCTGCTGCTCTGTTTCCTCATGCGGCTGCCTCAACCTCTTCAGTCTGGAAACCTAACCCAACCTCCTTGCACTGTTTTCCTCCGGGGGAGAGGCAGGGACCAAACCCCAGCATCTGTCCTGCGGGCCCCTACGTTCTGGAGGTGTGCGTCTAACAAACCCTCTGCGAGGCAGCCAGCCTTCAGCTGAGTCCTGGGGGTTCCAGAACCTTCAGTTAGAGGCCGAGCTTTTGGCTCTCAGTCCTGGGCAGGGCAGAGTGAGCTGGGCTCGGCCAGCTAGCCCACTGCCTCCCTGTGCTCTAGTCACTGGCAAATCTGTGTGACCGTGAGACCACTCTGAGCACGAGCCTGGCCCTGTGACCATGACTTGGCCCGTGTGCCAGGGCGGCTCTGTGAAGATCATTCTAGGCACAGTCCGAAGAGGCGGCCCCACTCCTCGGCCTCCCCAGGCCCTCCATCTCCAGTCTGGTGAACGTCAGCAGAGAGCCCCTTTTTGGAGAAAACATGAAGCCTATTAGATGTGTTCTGTGGTGGAAATACAGTACTTGACTACTTGTGGTTTCAGCTGAGCAGATGTCTGAGTCCCAGGCAGAGGGATGGCGGCGGCCCGGACGGCCCAGCAGCTTCCTGACACTCTCTGAGCTGGACTGCCACCCCCCTGCACCTTTCCCCACCCCTCCACCCCTCCATGCCCTCTGTTCTCTCCACTCCCTCCACCCCCTTTACCCCTCCACCCCTCCGCCCCTTTCCTCCACCATCAGGACCACCTGGGCTACCCCGCTCCCCCCTGCAGGCTAGCACCCAGCAGCAGAGGCATGCGGCACCTGACATCTCACCTGTGTTAGTTTCCCGGGGCTGTCATAATAAAGTGTCACAACAGAGACTATTTCTTTCACACTCTGGAGACAGGAAGTCTGAAATGAAGGCATCAACAAGGCCATGCTCCCTCGGGGAGGGTCTTTCCTGCCTTGCCCAGCTCCTGGCGGTTGCTGGTAACCCCTGGCAATTCTTGTGAGTGGAAGCTTCATCCATGGACGGCTCAACCAGTGGCCAGGAGAGCTGCGGACAGAAGCTTGGGACAGAGTTGGGCAGGGCAGGGACTGGGCTTTCATCTCCTTCTCTCCACCCCCCATAACTGGCCTCACCCGTGCGCACTCCCCGTGCCTGGTGCTGCTTGTGGTGGGCCCATTCCCAGAAGGGCCCCAGGTCCCTCTTCCAGGAACCGCCGTGGCACCTGATCAATCCACCTGATCAAAGGCTAGAGGCTGCCCAGTCCGGTCTCTGCCTTCGGCTCACACCATGTTCTGTCTGTGTCTGGGGCCACACTTCCTTCTCATGAGGACACCAGTCATTGGCGTAGGACACACCCTCATCCCAAACGACCTCAGCTACTGTAGCCCATGACATCTGTGCATAAGGTCCCATTCTGAGGTCCTGGGCGTATGTGAATTTGTGGGGGAAGGGCATGACTGAACCAACTACACCCCCCTCCCCCGTTTGTGGGAGGAGGAGGGCAAGGGACCTTCTGGCGTGTTCCTTCTTCCTTGTCCTTTTGTGAGGAAAGCAAAGCCTTTGCAGAAGGCTACCTCGACACGTGTTTAATTTCTTTCTCTTATTAATCAGAACAGTTTCGTGGAATGAGGTGCTTTTGTACCCTGTCTCTGCAAACCCCACCTGCAGACCGCGCTTCTGTCAGGGCAGAGAAACAGAGACGGGGAGTGTCTCTCTACCTTCGGAAGTGAGGTGGCTGATTCCTTGTGAGGAGCTGCCCATGTGGTTGCAGACGCTGAGCTGTCCCACGATCTGCCTCCAGCAGGACCCCAGGGGCGGAAGGTGTCGTTCTGGTCGGGGTCTGAGGTCAGGGTGGTCCCAGCTCAGGGTCAGACAGCAGAGAGGGTGACCTCCTCCTCTACCTTCGTTCTATCCAGGCCCTCGAGGATGGGAAGATGCCCGCATCTACCTTAGAGCCCCCCGATCCGAGTGCTAATCTCGCCCAGAGCTTCTAGCCCCTGTGGTGAGACCAGGGGGTGAGGTCCTCTCGGAGCTGTTCACCCCGAACCCAAGCCCTGACTGCACTCCAGTGGGAGCAGGGAAGACAGAGCAGGTTGCTCCGGGGGTGTCCTTCAGGGTGCCGGTGGGAGCGGGGTGGCCGAGGCTAGGTGCTGGTGACCCCGGGCTGCCCTGGGCACCGGGACCCCACACCGGGGCCGATGCTGTGTTCCTGCTTCCCGCATGTTTTCCGCTAACCCAGCGGCAGCCATCCCGCCCAGCCTCTCACTTCTGTGTTTCTAATTCCTGGCTGGCGTTTTCTGCAATCCCTCTGCCTCCTGGCTGTGCCTTCTTCCTGACGGGATTCTGGCTCGTGACCATGTAGTTGTTAGTACGCATCACGCTGGCATCTGCCCATGTCGAGCCACGGCTGAGAGCAAAGTGCTGTGGGCACAACAGTGCGATCGTGGTCATTGGTATCTGCTTCTGGTTCTGTGGGCAGGTAAACAGATCCTAAACATCTCCGCATATGATCCCAGCACACTCCAAACCGTTGCTCAGTAAGCGATTACATTTGACTCACCTTCTAGGAGCCGAACATCGGGGAAAAAAGCATTCTGCTGCTAACTCATAGGCATAAAGAATATGGCTCCATCTTATTGCAATTCAGCTTTAAATATGTGCTGGGATTTGCAGGTGAGAGCAGGGGAGTTGGCGATGCCAGCCGCCCTCAGTCCTACCCTCTCTCTCTCAGTGCTGGGACAACAGCAATAGATGGGAGGCTACTCTTCAGCTTCCTTTGCAGCTAGACGGGACTGCAAGCTGGCGCTGGCCGTGAGATGTAAGGGTGTGTGTTCATGGAAAACTGCCTCAGTGGGAGGCAGAGCCTTTGCCTTTCCCCATCCTCCTTCCTGTCACCGTGGGAAGGCTAGGGGCAGCCATGGAGCAGGAGGTGAGCCGGGGATGGAGAGTGCGGCCGAAGAGAAGATGCAGAGCAGAGCTGGATGGGTTCCAGGCATGAGCGATGCCTCGGGGCCCTCACGTCAGACCCCAGCTCATCTGTCTCATTGAAGCTCTGTTTACGGGTTTCCTCGTCCCTGCTGCTGGCAACAGGAGGCAATTTCGAGCTGGAACGGCTCCTTCCCCACATCCTTACCTGACCCTCAGACTCTAGCAGGTCTGGGAGTGGCACTGATCCAACGTTTTCATGAATACTCACTTATGTGGACTTCCCGGGCACCCTTGTCACTATGCAGTGTGCACAGGGCGTGGAGATGGGAGCATTGAGCGGGATACCTTTCTCCTTTCTTCTGGTAGCAGCCTCTCAGTTTGCCATGCTGAGCGTGGACCCTCTCCCCTGTCCTGGGGACTGGCACTGCCCCCTGGAGTCATTGAAGGGCAAGGGGCATGGGCATGTCCAGACAGGTTTTCCACCTTGCAGCTGCAGTCTGTCCAATGGGGCCAGGCAGACAGCTTGCTGGGACATGGGATGAATTGCTACAGGAATGAGGTAAGGTGGGGTTTGCTGGGGTCTCCATAGGGGCAGATCTACCCAGAGCCGAGAACCAAACCTTGGACAGGAAGTGTTCCCACAGCATCATTTTAGCCCCTGGATCCGGCTGTGCCTGAAGGCAGCTTCGTCTTCTACCTTCCAGTTACATGAAGCAATAAATACCCCATCTTCAAAACTAGTTTGGGTTGGCTTTTTTAAAAAAAATCATTTACAGGAATTCTGATAATAAGGGGCAGCACAAGAATAGCAGATCTTGGGGCAACTTGGTGGCTCAGGGGGTTGGGCGTCTGCCTTTGGCTTAGGTCATGATCCCAGGGTCCTGGAATCAAGCTCCACGTCAGACTCTCTACTCTGAGGGGAGTCTGCCTCTCTCTCTCTCCCTGCCTGCTGCACCCCTGGCTTGTGCTCTCTCTATCTCTCTGTTAAAAAAATAAAATCTTAAAAAAAAAAAAAAAAAGAACATCAGATCTTGGGGCAAGGCCAGGAGGGTGGGAGCTGCACCTGGTTTGAACAGTGTCCCCAGGACCTAGCAGTGTTTGGCTCTTAGTCACATGGTAGCCCAGAAAACAGCACCCCAAGGATATCCACATCTGAATCCCTGCGAACGAACGATGAATCTTACCTAATGTGGCAAAATCAACTTTGCTGGTGTGGCTGAGTTAAGGATATCACCATGGGAGAATACTCTAGATTGTCGGGTGGGCCCCACATGGCGTCACGTGTACCCCTCCACGAGGAAAGCAGAGGGAGGTATGACGCACACAGTGGGAGGCCGCGTGGCCGTGGGAGTGATGTGGCCACAGACCAACAGCCCCTGGATGGTGGAAAAGGCCAAATTCGGCAGGCGTGGGCAGGCCTGGGTCCTTCTGGAGTCTCTGCTAGAGGGGGTTCTGCCTGCAGAACCGTGAGAGAATAAGGTCTGTGACTTAAGCCACCGAGTTTGTGGTCATTCACTGCGGCAGCCACAGGAATGGATACGGGAGCTGATCCCCAAGCTTTCGTTGAAAGAACGACTGCAGTGGTGCAACCACTCGAAGGGGCCACTCGGCAATTTGCAAAGAAGACCAAGAAAAGGGCAAGAAGCACATGAGAAGATGCTCAGCGTCACTCACCATCAGGGAAATGCAAATCAAAGCCACAAGGAGATACCGCCTCCCATGTGTTAGAATGGCTGCTATCAAAACCGCAGGACGTGGTGGTGGGGACAGTGGGGAGCAAGGGACCTCGTGCACTGTGGGTGGGGATGCAAACTGGGGCAGCCGCTGCGGACAACAATACGGAGCTTCCTCTGAAAGTTAAAAACAGAGCTACCCTGTAACCCAGCCATCCCGCTTGTGGGAACACACCTGAAGGGTATGAAATCACACAGAGGAACATCATTAAGCCACGGGAAAGAAGGAAATCCTGCCATTTGCAACAACATGGATGGACCGTAAGGGCATCATGCTGAGTGAGATAAGTCAGCTAGAGAAAGATAAATACCGTAAGCTTCACTTAATATGTAGAATCCAAAAACATCTAACTCAGAAACAGAGACCAGATGGACAGATAGGCCCCAGATGTGGGGGAAGAAGGGAGACGTGGGTCAAAGGGTACAGACTCCCAGTTATAAGACGGATAAGCCCAGGGATCCAGTGTACAGCCCGCGACCCTGAGCAATGATCCTCATCGGACACTTGAGATTTGCCACATGCGTGGAGCTTAAATGTCCTCACCAAAATTACAGCAACAGAGAGAATTATAAGAGGTGAGGGGCTGCTGACGGACGTTGTCGTGACAAACATGTCACCATATGCATGTGAATCAAATCGTTACACTGTACGCCTTAAACCCAACGAAGTCCCATGTTAATTTTATCCCGATAAGGCTGGGCGAAATGAAGAGGCCACTGTCCCAGGACATCCCTGCCTGTCGGCTGGACTGCAGCTTCAGGCTCTAGAAGTTCGTGCAGGTGCCTACTGGACCCCCATTGGCGTATGTCCAAGGCATTTGCTCTCCAAATAATCCATCAGCTCCTTTCCCCAAATCTGGACCTTCTCCATCTCCCTGGTGAGGTGAGCTGCATCGCTGGGCTGCTTCTTGAGAGGAAACCTGTGTCCTTGTGAACTTATCCCTGCCCCTTTCCTGCACAGAAGCCAGCACCGGGTCTGGCCCCAGCTCTTGCCTCCTTTGTGTCTCCTGACCCATTTGCTCTTGGTGTCTCCCTGACCCTCACCTTGGTCACCTTGGTCTCTCACCTGGGTGATGGCCCGGGACTCCTAACCAATGACCCTTTGTGCACACTCGTTCTGCAATCAGTAATCAACATGTTGCGTTAAGTTACCCCTTCTAAACACTTTCCATAAAGACACCGCTGTTCCACCCCAGCCCTCCCTACCACCTGTCTCGCCTGGCTCCTGTCCACCCAGGGGGCTCAGTGTCTGCCCCTGGTTTCTACTTGCTTCCTCCTCAGGAGAATGGTAAGCAAGACTTCAGCGTCTGGTCACGTAGACCCAAAGGCAGAGACTTGAGCCCAGGCCTCACCTTCGAAGTTGCTATGATCCACACAGAAGGGAAACGGCAGCCAGACAGACCCTGCCAGATTGTGCCCATCACCCAGCTCGCAGGGCTGGTCAGAGACGAAACGCTAAGTGCCCCTGAGGAGCACAGCACCCTCTGACTGCCAGCACGCACCTGCTGAGCAGCAGGAACCCCACTTCGATGTCCAGGAAGTCTTTGCCGAAAATCGCGGTTCAAAGTGACAAGTGCCGAAACTGAGTTTTAGATAAAGTGTTGTGTGTACCTCAGTTCGATTAAGATGCACCTGATTTTTATTCAGAAAGAAGAGAAGCTGATGTCATGTTTCCGTTTGCGGTATGCATTTTTCAAGTGAACTTTGGTCACTAGTCTGGAATAAATTGGACAGATGATGAGTGTGGAATAGCATTTTATAAAAATTGAAATGAGAAGGAAAAAGATGAATTCCATGAAGACTTTTCCAAATATTGGTGTCATTTACAGAATATGAATAAGTGAATAAGTACATTTTACTTATTTTTAAATTTACTCATCACGACCAACTTGGCTTGCAGGGAGTCACAAGCTGGTCACTGCGAAAGTGACGTTTAAACGTCAGGACTCCTGATTTTCAGGGCCGTCTTGGCTTTCGCGTGGCCAACTTTACTTTCAGAATACTTTCAATGTGTACTTGTATTTTAAATGTTAATATTAACATTTTGTGTTTGCCTGTGGAGTGTTCCCCTGAGCAATTCTTTTGTCCTGCTTATATTCTTTGTCAGAGAGCTGAAAGGTCTTTGGGTCACTTGTGTGGAGTTATTGTTCTTGGGAAAGCTTCAAATTCTGCACGGGCTATGAAAAAGTGCCCTGCATGATGCATATATATCTATCTATATATTTAACAGAGGATTTGGAGACAGCGCCTCGTCCTGGGCGGGTGGAAGATGTGAACTGGTCTTGCATCTGAGAAAAAGCAGGGACTGTCCCGCCTCGGCCGCAGAGCCCCCACAGAAGCCTCCCGAGGTCCCGTTGCTTTGCGATTCTTTCGTGAGGACCACCTGCCTTATGTGGATGCTTCTGGACCTGCCAGTGGCCGCTGCAGTATCAGTCCTGCGGTGCTTCCAGCTCTTGCGTCCTCAGCCAGGGGACAGGGAAGACTGGACTGGAGGTCCAGTGGGGTGTCCAGGCCGGGGTCCTGCAGGGGGGGCTCATGGTCAGACCCACAGCTGTCGCACAGCAGCGTCCCTTCCCAGACTCCACTCCTTGCCATCATGGAGGGGGAGGCGTCCTTACCTTTGACATGTCACACATTAAAGTCTATCACATGACCCGACTTCCCCATTTTAAAGAAATTCGCTTTCCGAGAGGCCCAGGTTGAGCCAGGCAAGAGCACAAACCCAGTGGCGGGACCAGCTGAAGAGAGCCGACGGTTCTTCACTTTTCTTTAGCTTCCTCTAGTTTGGTTTAGCAGGAGCACTAAGAAGAAACCGGCTTTCCGCCTTCTTTTTCTGTGATCCTATGTACGACATGCAGCTACCTTCTTCCATCTATAAAGATGGTTTCACCAAAGTGTGCTCATACTCAAAGAACACCCTTGTTCTCTCGGATGTCCCAACTTCCCTTCTCGTTCGTCGGATGTGTAGACAGCCCTGAACACAAATGCATATGCAGTCCTCAGGAGGGAGAATGAAGATGCTGTTCTGGGGTCAGCCTTGCATCCCAGGAGGGAAAAGAGGCGGACACACAAGCACCTCTTAGGCAAAGGGAATGAAGCGAGCGCTGTGAGTCTGTGAGCCGCTAGTGCTCGGGTCCCAGAGACGCAGGGAGAGGGCTATTCGTGGGAGAGGGAAGTGGCAGCCGGACGGAGGAGGTCGAGGTCAGGGTCTCATGTCTGCACCTGCGGGGGACTCAGCTGGAGGGCTGGAGGGGCACAGACTGCGGGGGGGAGGGGGTGGTTGGCCCATCTGGTCCCCAGTTCCTGGGGTCTGGGGCGGGGCTGGGGAAACTGCATTCTTAGTAAGTCCCAGGTGACTCTGATGCTGCTGGTTGGGGCCCCGCCTTGGGAACCCCTGGGTCATGGTGTTATGGCTTTGGTGACCCCAGCCATCAGAGGGTGGGTGACAGGGACGCAGCTGAGTTGTGCTGAAGCTCTCTCCATCCTTGGCCCCCAGTCTCCAGAGGTAGGGGAGCACGGGGAGGTGGCTCTTCCGGGCTCAGCCATATGTCGGTGCACGTTGCTATGGCAAGCACACTCAGGAGTGAGGGTGAGCCCTCCTCCCTTCCCCCCTGCCTGGCAGCAATCCCCTCCCGGCCTCTGAGCTTCTTCCCCAGGACCAACAAAGGGGCGGCAAGAGCAGGAAGCTTTCTCCCACTGTCTCTTGTAGGAAATTAGGTAAGAACAGAAGCAGTGTCCCCAGATCTGCTCGAAGCTGCTCGACTACAAAACTGTCACAGGTCCTGGGGCCCCAGATTCCCTGAGCTCTTTTCCGTTTCCTTTCTGCAACTGGAACATCACTGGTAAGAGCAAAGAGCAGACCCAGTCCTGAGCAAGACAGACAGAGAAGCTGAACAATCCCTCACTCATGGGTCTTCTAGCAAGTTCCAGTGGACAGCTGCCTATACAAAGCTCTCTGGCCAAGTGAGAATGTCCGAAAGGCCCCAAAGATGAATGGTGATCAGACTTGCTGTGTGTGCGTGTGAGCACGTGTGTGGGAATTCGTATGTAGGTATAGGTGTTTGCATGTGTGCACTTGGGGGTGGGTGTGTGCATGCAGGTGTGTGTGTAAGAATGTGTGAGTGTGTACGCACACGTGTGTGTTATTCATGTAGGGATGTGGGGGGCAGCTGTGCGTGTGCGGGTGTGAGTGTGATGTGTGTATGTGAGGGCATGTGTGCAGGTGTGTGGGTTTGTGAGAGAGTGCACGTGTGTGCTGGGATGTGTGTGCATGTGCACGCCTTTGGGCAGGTGTGGTGTGAGCACAGGTGTGTGGTACGAGTGTGTGTGCCCGTGGGCGTGGAGAAGGTGTCTCTGGGAGGAAGCAGGAAAGATGGTCGAAGCATGAGAAAGCCCAGCACAGGCAGGACATGGGGAGCAGGATGGAGGGAAGGGCCAGGTGCCTGGGGCACTGCCGCCTCTTCCCATCTCCGGGGATGCTGCCTTCCCGAGTCTCCACATCACGGCGCGGGTGGACGCAGACCGTCTGTGCAGGTCTAGGGCCTGGGTCATTCCCAGACCCCGGAGGCCTCCGCAGCCTTTGGCTGCATTTCAGGAGCATCCAAAGATGTAAGCAACTTGGGGAAACAAAGGTGACAAGAGGATAGCTTTGTTTCCTGACTCACCGGTAAGGAGTTCCTCAACCAAATAAGGCATCATTTAAACAAAAGTTCTCGGAAAAAAAAGTGTGAACACATTAAAAGTGGTCTTTTGTTTTTCTGTCCTCACGGGCTCACCAAGACCGCATGCTCCCTGCATGCACGCCGCGGAGCCCCTGCCTCCAGGACGCAAGAGAGCATGGAGGCAGGACTGCAGCCGCTCCCCCCCCCCCCCCGCTTCCCCATGCTGGCCTTTTCTGGTGACACTGGAAAAGTGATTGGAACGTGTCTTTGGTGGCACACGCCTCTGTGCCCCCCGCCACTGTGTCACACCAAATCTGAGCGGGTTCGGGGGCACCATGCTGTGACAGTGGCCAAAGCGCGGTTCTCCAGGGCACGTGCCTTTGATGGGGCATCCCTGACTCTTCCGGACACAGTTTATAGATGCAGAGGTTGGGTCTCGGCTGGAACCCCACGGTGTGCACAGCAAGAGAAAGTCGGTGTGCCTGCTGGTGAGGCGATGTTAGGCCCGGCTCTCACCTTGGCCTTCCTGAGGGCCCAAGGACCGGGTCCGGACAGGGACTGCAGTAATAGCTGTCACAAGCTTCTAGTGGCCACCTAAGGGGGTGTCTGTTTCTTTTCCAACCCTCCTGTGCCCTGAAGTGCGTCGCATCAGCTGAAACCCAGCAGGAAGGCGCTGGGAAATGCGCTTTGCATGGCCACCACCGTGAGGTTGAACAGCAGGGAAGGAGGCGCAGCCAGATATGAGAGCGGAGGGACAGACCCACGCAGAGTGAGCGCGGGGTGCACCTGCCGGAGGCACCAACCTGGCCGGGAGGCGGGGTCGTCGTGCCCAGCAGGACCGTCTAAGATGCTGCAGTCCTACCGTACCTGCCCCGCGATCTCACGCAGGCGTGTGCAGACTCTGGCATTAGGAGCACAGGGTGCAACGAGGAAGGGGACCGCCTGCCTCTCCAGCTGGCCGTAGGGGCACTGGGTCCAGGGACTCCCTCCACCTGGCCTGCACTGAAGTGCAAAGCAGGGCTGAGCACTCTGGTCCTGTTCCTGTCTGCACCCCAGCCTGGGGCCGGTGCTGGCATGGGGCGGCTGCTCAGTGTGTCCGGGGGGCTCATCCTTGCTTTGGGCTCTTACTTTGTGGCCGCTGCTGGGCCAGCAGCTCGCTGCTCCTGACGGTGCCTCTGTGAACCTTCCCGGGTGCTGATTCTTGACCAGGATCTTTTGGAGGCTCAGGGACCCCTGACCCACTCCTATATTTTATTAGGTTCAGATGGCATATAAAACTTGTAAGGTGACTGACGCAGGACCCCAGCAGCACATGTATTAAATCCCACAGAGCACTGGGCTGGGATGTTTACATTCTTGTATCCTGTGACACCAAAACGCCAATAACGCAGGACCTCGGGACAACCTAGGGCAGTTTTGCTAAATGGCTACCAACTGGGGAGACGGATGCTTTGTTGTTTCACAATGGAAAGGCCATTCCACCCAGCAAGATCAGGGCAAGAAGGACACTGATGGGTGGAAAGAGATGAGGAGACTTGGTTTCAGACTCAAGACCACCCCACAAATGCCCAGTGGTGGACGATGGGCAGAGGGCCCCCGGGGCTCAGGAGGGCAGCCGCCACATCTGGGCTGCGGTGGGGAAAGCTCTGCCGGGTGCTATTCACAAACACCCCAAACACAGTAATTCCACATAACTCCAAACCAACCAGCACGGACCAGTACCTGTTTTAGCCAAACGTATTTCCCTTGTTTATTCCAAACTGAAAGTAGATTAAGGAAATGCGTTATTTAAACCACAAATAAGGTGAGCTCAGAAATAGAAAAGAGATTGTTCCAGCACCTCAAAGAAGCCCATGAGAAAGTTTGGCAATGTTTTACGAAACCCTGGAGAAGGCGAGATCTAGACCAGCTCTCAGTGTAATGGGATAAAGGATGTCATCAGTGTCCGGCCATTGCTGAAGGGCTCGCTTCGGACGCTCACCTCTACGACCGTTAGGGGGACATTCTCTTGTCTTCATCCGCCCTTCGTCATTTATCCACCGTCTCTACATGCCAGTCTGACACGTCCGAGTCTCCATGCTCAGTGTCCTCACAAACACCGAGCTGGGGAGGAGGATGAAGTGGCCCTGCCAGGACCAGCTTTGACACCACACAAGCAGGAGGTGGATGGTAGGCGTTGGGGGCACCTGGGGAAAGCCAGGAGGGGCTGGGGCTGGCTGGTCACCACCCTGAGGCAAACTGTGAGCAAGAAGGGGCTCCTTGGCCACATGCAGAAGATGGTGGGCAGACAGATGAAGGGTCAGCTCCAGGCCTAGAGGAGTAACAGCCTAGGACAGGTTGGACACTCAACTCCAGCAAGCCTGCTGGACAAGGTCAGACCCCATCCTCGTCAGGAGGAACGGGACACAAGGCTCAGGTGGGGACACTAGGGTCAACGCACTTGAAATCTCAGTGTCTCACATCTCGTGGTCCGTCTGGGTCTCAGAAGTAGTCCATTCCTCCCTCTGAACCTCACCCTGAGTAAAGCAGAGGCTTCTCCACAAGACATACACGAGTGAGCGTGCACACACACACACACACGCACACACGTGCGCACACACACACGCACACACGAGCACTCACACACACAGGCCACGGGCGCACACATCCCCAGGAGTCCTCCCCCACCTCTCCCTGTACCTGCCTGGGAATAGCTGAGTCTGCTAGGAGGGGGAAGGACCCCTCCACAGAGGGCTGCAGGACCCACCAGCGTGCACTGGCCTGAGCTTGGGGCTGGGTCTCCAGGGGGCTGGGTTAAGGGACATAAATACAAACTTGGATAAAGGAGATTTCATCCAAATAGGGGTCTTGTCCCACAAAGTGGCATTGAGTACCCCGGCAAAGACCCCCAGGAGACCGCTAATATGCTGTCATATGGACTACGGAGGGCTTGGGAAAGGCAATGGCCCATACTAAGTGGGCTGAGATGACAGTCTCCAGGGCAGATGGTGCGGGGGGATGAAGAGGCTCAGAGAATGGGCACATTAGAGCAGACACACTACGCATGGTCAGAAGAGCTGCCAGGACGCTGTGTTCCCCGAGGACGCGCAGAGGGGTGGCTCTCTGCCCTATACCAGGCTGCTGTCCGGAGATGCTGCTACGTAGCTGGGACTCCCAGAGCCATGGGCTGGGAGCGGCCAGGGGTGGTGCTCACCTGTCAGCCGCACGGTGGGTGGACTGAGCATAAGGCCAGGGAGGCTGGGGGAGAGCTGCGGAGAGCTGTGTGAACAGTTGCGAGAGCCCCGAGGGCCAGGGCCAGGCGGCCGGGCGGCCAACAGGCCCTGTGCTCACTCCATACACAAGAAAGCAGGGTGCAGTAGTTTGGGGGGGCAGCTACCCCAATCCAAGTCACCGTCCCCGGCTCAGGTTCTGGACCAGAAGTTGTTTTTAGGACCAGACCGCGCTGACAGAAGACAAGGCTGTGTCCCCAGGAGGACAGCCTGCCACAGTGTATGGCCAGGATCCCTGGAGGCCTTCCCGAGGGGAACCTTTGGAGCTCTCCTTGGGTAACTGCACCCCAGGAGAGGGACACCCCAAGCATTTTGAGGACTCTTCACAGGGCGAGCTGACACGGATAATCAGGGACCTAAAGCATCAGCGTGGCTTCCTTGTGACAGTGAGGACACGGCTGCCCCGTTACTGACACGGGTCCAGGTCAGCGTCGGCTCACAGTAAGACTGGTGGGCCTCCCCCCGCCCCCCATGACAGACTCCTCTAGTGTAAGAAGCAGTGAGAGGGCACATTCCTTGTAGCCGGCAGACCCCGCAGTGGCTCCTTGACCTTCATCCCGGGCGCCCACCCAGACGGAAGGCCGAGGGAGCGTACTGCTCCCTTCGGGCAGTCCATGCAAACAGAGCCTCAGACGGGGCCGGGGGAGGGTGATGCTAGAGATCAGGGCCCGTTAATCTCAGAGTGTGTGACGTAGCAGTCCCAACACGTCCCTGGTTGGTTCACAGCCTGGCTTCCCCCAGATCAGGCACATCCCAGAGGACACGGCGACCTCCACCAGCCAGGAGCCTCATCACCGTGACAGCACCAGACGTCTTCACCAGCACAGGTGAGACTGGACTCAGGCGTGTGGAACGCGACCTCTCACCAGGTGAGTGCGCTGTTTTCTGTCTCTACCCGAGGGCAGGAGTGGCATCAGTGTGTGCGCTGTGGGACAGGCACTGGTGCACCTTTCTGGTTCTGCCCAGGCTGTGTCAACCCTCACCCTCTAGGATGGCCGTCTGGCCACTCTGCAGAGCCCACGGGGGGTCCATGCTGTCGGCGACATCTGGTGGGTCTCTTCATGTTCCACAAGCAGCTCATTCCACTCCTGGGAAGTTTTCCAACCCGTAGACCAAGTGTCATGGAGGCCACCAGCTCTGAGTGGGGCCAACGCAGGACCAGAAGGTGCAGGGTGCGAGTGGCGGGAGATGTCACCGTGTGCCACTTAATGCAAGCCCCGCGGCAGGATGTCCCCATAGACACCAGCTCCCTCACCCGAGCCCACCTCCTACCACAGATGCTGGGGGCCCGGGCAGCATGGCGGACCCGACATCAAGGGACCGTGTGGCCAGAACCGCCTGTGAGTCGTGTGGTCAGACCAGTGGCTCCGAAGCGTGGTGGGCCGGGCAGGAAGCCATCGGACAGGGAAGGGACTCAGCTGGTTCTGGCACAAGCAGGACCATAGACAGCCGGTAGTTTGTGTGGCTGATGGCCAGAGCCCTTGTCGCCATTGCGGACGGCCCTACACCTGTCCCTCAGCTCAGCCGTGGCTACAGGCGGGGTCCCTTAGGGGAAGCTGGTGGAGAAGGACGGAGCTTGCTTCACGGAAGGCGCAACTGTGCGAGCTGGAGGGGGCGGCCGTTGCACCACAGCCCCCCCCCCCCAACAGGCCGGGAGGACAGCAAGGATGGGCCCCAGTGACGTACCTCTTTCCATGGGCCAGGCTGAGCTGGACAGCAAGCGGACCAAGGCTGGCGTCACAGACTGAGCAGATCACGGTCGTGAGGCCTCTTGGGAGGGGGCTGTGGGTCCCCCTACCTGCGGCCAGTCAGAAGAAGGAGAAGAAGGAGAAGCCAACCAGCTCCCCTTCTCTTGGAAGCTTTGCCAGGAGGAGACCAGGCGGCATCCCGGAGTCGCTGCTCCCAGAGGAGGTGGGATTGGGATGCCGACAAGAGGATCTGAGCAGGGAAAGGGACGCCCACCACATCCGCTTCCCGACCAACGACCCAGACCCTCCATGGCCAGGTGCGCATCTGCCGCTGGCTTCCCCAGAACCGCCGTTGGCTGGGGAAGGTGCCCCCCACAGTCCTGCGTGGCCCCAGGCTGGTCAGTGTGGAGGGGGGAGAGGACTGTCCCCCCCAAGGGGGCATGGCTGAAGGTGGGCCCCTCCCTGTGGCACTGTCTTCACCCCTCCCTCCTGCCACAGCTGCCCCACAGCAGGGCTCCCTGGGCAGGGACCTAACCCTCAAACTGCAGGGCTGGTGAAGGACGGAGGTAATGTTGCAACTGTGGCACTCACCTCCCTTCCCGGAATTTAATAAGCATGTACGACCAGGGAGTGTGCCCAGCCCTGGAGCCACGTGTTAGCACGTTTCCTCCCTACCCGACTCCTTGAGCTGGGGGGAGACCACGGAGCAGGCAGAGCCCAGGTGCACACAGAGAGCAGAGGACCACAGGGTGAGCCGGGGGCGGGGGGGCTTCCACCAGCCACACTGGCCTTTGACCTCCTACTCCCCTGGGCTCTCCGTTCCCACCCAGCGCCCCGCACCACCCGCACTGGAGATCCATTTCCATGGAAACCTGAGTTTCAGATGCACTCTGAAATCCTCAGTGGTTTTAATTACCTGAAGGACACAGTGGAGCCCCCAAGTTCCCCTCATCCCCTGTCCCCCACCCCAAGTCCCCGCTCCCTGCGTCATAGCTGACGCGATAAAGGCAGACTCCTCGTCTCTGCGAGGTACACATCCCGTGCTGCTCAGTGTCCTGGAAAGCCCTCTCACCACACACCTGGATGACACACTGCGGATTTGTCTCCAGGTGAGTGTCTGTGACTCTGACAGACCTCCCTGCAGCCTCAGAGCAAGCATCTTTGCAGGGTTCCCTCAAAAGCCATGCCTCCCTGAACAGAATTATCTGTCTGTGAGTGGAACAACCCCCAGACTAGGTCCATGGACAGTGATGCTTGTTTCCTCCTCTCCTCTGTGCCCTGTGCCTGAGACACAGCTGCGCACCTGAACGGAAGGGCTGGCAATGGTTGCAGCCCAGGACAGCAAGGCCCGGCCGCCCTGGAGAGCTCGGGAGAGCTCTGCGAGCCCAGGGCACAGGCTTCATGTCCTGCTGCTTCGAGGCCTGTCAGAGCTGCCTCCACGGAGATCTGCACCCAGGTGCACAGCTCGGGGTAGACACGGGCCAGCACTGAGCGTCCCCGTTCAGGATACTCACAGCCCATACCCACTCTCCCCCTCCTGTCCTGCACACCTCCTGGCCCTCGGCGGCCTCCCCAAACACACTGGCTCCAGAAATGCTTGAGATGAACGCACAGCTCACACTGGGCTGTATCTGAGCTCCTGCGGCTGTTTCCAGGTATCACTTCCAACACCCACCGTCCCGCACCATAGTTCCGTCACCCGGCGCTCACGACCCTTGCAGGTGCCTTCCCGTCTGAAAGCCGCCAGCCCCGCGTCCCGCATCCATGTGTCCTCAGTGACTCTGCGATGCTTCCTGAGCTGCTTGGGACAGGAGAACTACTAATCACTGTGCCCACTCTGTCGGCACCAGGGATGTGAACTCTGCAAGAGCACGTGTGACTCACTGCGACTCAGGGTTGTCTCCTCCGACAGTAAATGTGCTGCCAGGAGCCCCAGCGTTGACGCTCTTTACGGCAACAGCGGGAGGTAGCGAACTAGATTCGCAGAGCTAACACGGCCCCCAGAAAGGGAGCTGCTGAGTGTCCTCCTGCCCAGATTGTCTTCTCTGAGCTGGGGTGGCCTCCAAGTACTGGTCTTACTGGTCTTGTCTAGCCCCCAGAAAGCAGGTGACAAGGGAGCCCTGGAAAGGAGTTCTCTTCCCTGGTGAATGCCCAGCCTTGTGGCGGGCGCTGGCAGCAGCTTCTCAGCGGCTCCCCCAGCGGGTGGTGCCCGGGAGTGCGGGGACACAGGGCCCCTGCCCAGTCGCGCTGGCTGGCGCGGGCGGCGGGAGCGTGCTTGGTTTTGTAGAATGCCAACCCCATTAAGCCCTATTGAAAGGTGGTTAGTGAAATGAAGTGTTGAGACAATTATCTAGCAACGTTGGGACGCGTTGATGGCCAATTGAGATAATTTAAATCTTTAAGGGAAATTTCTGTCCTTAATTACACTGAACTCTATGTTCACGTTCAGCAAATAATTTTCAACGTTGTTTCTCCCACTGAACGCCTGCAAACATGACTGCAACAAATACAAAATAGACAAAATTCAAAATAGAAAATTTATATTCTGAGGGGTTTTTTTTTGTCCCTTATTTTTAGGAGAATAGAAAAGATTAGTTTCAGCAAAATGGTAAATAGCTTAATGGCCTTGTACTGGGGACTCATTCCTCCAACTCCCAGGATGGCCAAGTAAGAGTGTCGAGGACAGGCACCCACAGCAGAGGTGTTTGGCCCAAGGTAGGGCTCTTGCTAAAGCTGGGAGGAAATCCCCTTTCCCTCTTCTCTATTACAGCTGCCCACAGCCGGAGTCTTTCAGTTCTTAGCCACTTTTGAGTGTTTTTGCAGGTGGCTGGGTTTTCTGGATTAAAATGAGACACTCAGGGAGCCCGGGTGGCTCAGTCGTTAAGTGTCTGCCTTCAGCTCTGGTCATGATCTCAGGGTCCTGGGATTGAGTCCCTCATCAGGCTTCCTGCTCAGCACAGAGTCTGCTTCTCCCTCTCCCTCTGCCCCTCCCCTTGCTTGTGTGCTCTCACTCTCTGTCTCTCTCAAATAAATAAGTAAAACATCTTCAAAAATAAAAAAATAATAAAATGAGACACTCATATTTCAGAACACACATGGTTAGCAAGGAAAAGGGAAAGCATTCTCTACACCAAGTCCAAGGCATGATGAGCTCCCGACTTTCTAGAGAAAAAACTGAACCAGGCAGTCGGTTCCAGAGCCAGGATCACCTCTTCCATGGTGCCCAGGCACGTCAGACTCACCTGGAGCGCTGCAGCCCCACTTCCAGGGAGCTCTGCTCCAGACAACATGTAAGCAGGGGGAGGGGGGTTCTGTGCAGGATTCTGCTGAGAGGCCTAGGTGTCCGAGGGCTGTGCTCGCACAGGATGTGACCCTGGAAAGGCAGGGGTGCCGGGGAGGAACAGCCCAGATGGGGTCTGAGAACATGAGCATCTGCTGACTGGTTTCTCTGCACCTGTCTGCGTAAACTCGAAGGGCAGCACCTTGTGACATGTGGCTGGGGGAAGGTGGGCAGACTGAGCACCAGGCGGCCAGTGCTCTGGGGGGCACAGCCTCATCCTCTCCTTACCACTCCCGTGGCATGAGATCTTGGAATAAAACAGTCAGACAGTCGTTGCCCTCAATGACCTCTGAGGAGGGTGGGGTGGGGGACAGCCAGCTAATCAGATCACTACAATTGCCACAATCTGGGGCCGAAAAGAGGGGTCAGCATGTGTGTGTTTCACAAATACGCATTGCGCTATGACCTGGGCTGGGAGAAGTGGTCCTGGGATGCTTTCTCCATTCTCCCTGTAGGATTCCATCCCACCCTGGCCCTCTCTCTATAGTCTCCCAGCCCTTCCATCCCCATGCCAAGCAGATGCTCCTGGAAGACGCCAGGGAGAATCACATGCTTCCCTCCATGAAACCCGCCCGAGTGGGCGGCTAGGTGCACGACCTGAGGCCGCACCGTTCATCTTCACAATAGCCGTCCTTCATCCATCATCTTTATAGCTTGGCCAAGTGCGAAGGCAAGCCCTGAACCACCACCATCAGACTTGAAACAGCGTGGGCGAGCATACGCTCAGTGGCCTTTCCGGCAGCGTGTCATTTGGTATTTAGAAACATATATCTCATAGTTGTTTTTCAATGTGTATGTCTGTGTCCACTGTTGCCAATCTGGAGACCAATGATAAAAATCCCATGGTTTTCTCAACATTAGAAATGCCGATAATCCAGGGGTTAGAAGACAAATGAGCATCCTCCTTAGAACAGTAAGTTTAGGGGACAGCTGCGGATATATGGCTCAGTTAGGGAATCACAGTGGAAACCTTTGCCTACAATTGTCGGGCTCAGCATTGTCTCCTTTGACTCCTAACCCTGCCTGCCTTCAACACCAAATGCCACATCTCGGCAGGTGTGTGCCTCGGAGGAAAGAGCAGGATTTTTAGGGTCAGGAGGTCTTCGAGGGAGTCCTGGCAGGAGTTCTAGCTCCCAGGCTGCAGTGAGAGTCAGTGAGACATCGCATGTGAGAGTCTCTGCGAAGTGCCCAGCGCACAGCACACACTCCACAAACATTTGGGGGTGGCAACGGCTTGTAGCGTTGGACCGGCATACAGGGTGCGATGTCCCGGCCTCCCACCTTCCCACTCATCAGCTGCCTGGAGCACAGGCTGAGGGCCTGGCGCCCGTTTGATACGGTCAACACAAAGGTAAACGGGAGGCATTTGCTGCCGCATAACGCTCATCTCCTAGTGAGGTCCTATCGTGGAAAAATCATAATGCAGGCAGCACATGGCGTTGCAGAGATCAACTATCACTCCTTCTAGAGGAAACTCAGAATGTCTACACACCTCTGCGTAGCGTGACCCCTCCACCGCTCCCCTGCCATCCAAGTATCAGGATTTCAGGGTGCAGAGCCCTTCTATGGCCCCCACGCTGGCAGGAAGGGAGCTGGGAACCGCACTCTGTGGGGGAGCAGCCACGTTGCACTGTACTCGAAGCCATAAAGCTTTCGTTTCGCTTCTCTCTGAAGGTAGCAGGACTGAAAACATGGAATCGGTAAGTACGGAGGGGCCTCGCCCTGGGTCTGCCAACCCTCCACACCTTCCAGGCCGCACAGCAGAGCCGGGGGCCCTAGCACCGCCTGGTTTGTCTGCCAAGAACCCTCAGGTCAGGGGGCCGACCTGTCTGAGAGTTGCCCTGAATCAGCGGGCTCCGAGGAGGTGGGCGCCGGGATCTTGCTGCAGGAGCTGGAGTGTGAATGCAGGGGGACTGGGGGCGTGGCAGGTCAAGCAGAGGAGCGTGCAAAGACCAGTTGCTGCTTTTTGCCTTTTGCAGAGAAGGACTGCTTTGCTCTGTGTGGCAGCTGTGCGCAAAACGTCCCCAGCCTGCTGCTTACCCCACTCCACTTGGGGTGGGGCCTCCCCCGGGCTCAAGGTTGCGGGTCGCCTCCTGATCTGATCATACTGAACCTGGCCCGTGTAGACAGCATCCTGGAATGCTCACGGCTAGCTTCCAGGGAAAGGACACTTTCCCACCGTCGGGAGGCTGTGAGCGTGGACAGCTCATTGGCAGAAGGTGGGTGTGTGGTTGACCCGGGTGGCTGACTGCCGTAGTGGCGTTCCGGCATGCAATGATGCCTCAGCATTGGCCAGGGAGACCCCAGCCCAGGACCGGGGACCAGGACTGCCGGGAGACTGATGAAGGTAATGTGGTGTTTTAGGAAGGAGTTCAGTCTCTGCTTTTCATCTGGAAGCTCCGTCCACAGAAGCACCAGCCCGCACACAGCCAGGAGCCAACACGCAGCATTTCGCAGAGGCGAGCCTTGTGATTTTCGAACAGAGCCCGGTGTAGTGTAACACCCTCGGAATTTAATGCCGTAATACTTTATTTCAACATTATATGACATCATTAAAGACACTTTATGTTGTTTTTGTCTGTGGTTCGGAATTGCGTCTGCTTAATCAATTTCATTATGCATTCAACTTCCAAGACACATCAAGGCTGATAACGGTTGTTGTTGTTTGTTAAACTTTGCTTGCTTACGATGATTTCCCTCCAGATCAAGATGCAGAGCACAAAATATTAATCAGTTTAAATAAATATCAAGACTACCCAAATAATATGAATAATTGGCACGGAATAATGCCTACTGCCCAGTTCCCAACAGCTGGTCACGCTGGCACGTGGCACCCTCTCAACAGTCTTTCGGATAATGACTTTGGCATCTGCCGACAAGCGCGTGCTACTGCCCACAGAATTTATAACTCACAAGTGGGAAACAGAGGCTCTGACAGAACTTTTTTATGCAAGGTCTTTGAAATTTATTAATGTAATGCAAACACAAGCCTTCCAACCCATTAAATTGTTGATGTTATGCGAATCCACTCTGGAATGGCAGATCCTCATTAACATTATTTGCATGTTAATCTGCATCTTTTTAATTAGTGATATTATTTATGCACATAATTTTCGCCTACTGGTGCCAAGGCTGAAGCGCATTAATTAATCTACTGAGATGCCAAACTGTTTATTTTCTCCCGTACTTTTATTTGTTTACATGGTGTTTTGGATTCAGGGAAAATAAAAAAGAGCCCGAAGAATAAAAGCAGAAAGACAAGATTAACTAAAAGCTCTTTTTGTTTTCATAATTTAAATTGTAATATTAGCCAAATGTTGTGTTTCTTCCCTTAGAGATCAGTTATTCGGTTACATTACCTTGATGTATTATTAAAATTTATAATGGACTCCAGAGGCTTCTGTTAGTTCTCCCCTTCATTTACAGAATATACTCAATGTTATTTTAATCTTCCTACAACGCTCCCATGCATAGGCAATGATGAGCCATCCCTAGCGGATCGCCAGCGCGGCTCCGCTCCGCACAACTGATAAACATTTAAATAAGCCTTTTCAGAAAAGAATAGCACGTAAAATTATTAACCCATTGATGGAGTCTGCTGCTGTTCAGTAATTCCGCGCCCCTCCAAATAGGCCAATCACACACTGCATGGATTTGGCGGCGTTCACTCGTCCCCGTCCCCGAAACCGTGATTAGCAGGCCTCCTCCAGAACTGTGTCCACCGGTGTGCACGCACGCGGCGCGACGTTCTCCAAGTGCGTGATTAAAATGTTCTGCACTCTCTATGCTAAGTACCCACTCGTTTGGAGCCAGGAGAAGAAAGGGAGATTGCACGCCAATGGGCCTTGTAATAAATGATAACATAATTCAAAGGCAGTTCCCATTCCAGGGGAATGAAAGTAAAAAATTGCATTCCACTAACCACGGTCACACGTATTTATTATTTATACCACATCAGAGAGAGTATCCACGAGCGGCGTGTCAAGACACCCAAGGAACCGCCGGTCTTCTTGGCCGTGGTGACTAATGATGTGTTTCTGGCCTCAGTCTCCCTGGGATGCGGGGTGCCGCCTCTGCCTTCGCCAGAGCTGCCCCCCAAATTTTCTCCAGCTCAGCGCGACCTCCTGTCCCGCCGGGGACGGGCTCCATCAGGCCCGCCTCGAGTAAATCATGACAACGGTCCCATGTTTTCGTAAGATGGCTGAAATCTATTGGGCATGACAACGCAGGAGAGTGAAGCGGGCCAAGTTCCCTCTCCGGCTGATGCTATTTGAATAGCACATCACATTAGGTTGTAGTTCATTTGTCAAAGGACTTCGAGTCACGTGGCATCTCCTGGTTCACCGAAGGGTCGAGAAGAGGAATAGGCCCCGGGATGCGTGGAAATTCAGGGACAAGGCAGAGAGGATGAGGGTCTCAGGTACCAAGCAGGCGTCCTGGCCCACGTTTTCCAAGTGGACTGGGGAGGTGAGACACCAAAACCAGTAGCAAAGCTGGAATACAGTCTGCTTTTTATACTGGAAGGGAAATAAATGCTGTTGGTGAAAGTTTAAATACAAAGGGTAGAAGGCAAAAATACAAGAGCTCTTCCCTAAGTCCTGACTAAACATCTTGTCTATTTTCCTAGAATATTCTATGAATCTATGAACATCTATTAATGGAAAACAGGACTGTATTAGAAGAGCAGATGAACAGGGGTTCTTTTCACCGAAGGCTGCCTGCTGGCCATCTTCCAAGGTGTGTTTCCTCATGGAAACCTGGGGTGTGGGGTGCGTTCAGCCTCGGGGCCGCCGGGCTGCATCCACATTGAATGGGGGCATCATGGGAGTGTGCGCTTACCAGGGCTAATCTTGGGGTGCATGGACTACACTACTAATGTTTAAACTGTTTATGCTTCCCAGGAAATGTCACGAGAACATCGTCCAGAGAAGACCAATGAGTCCATAGTAGAAGACACATTTTTTTTGTAATTTTACAATGTGCTTTTAAACAGTTGTGTAGTATCAATTTTAATGTCTGCGAGAACGTTGTCAAAACATGCAAATTACGTATAGGAATGTCGTGTGACCTACACAACTGAGAGGAACGTGGGCTTTGAGCTCCACGTGGCCGCATGCATCTAGGTGACCTCACGGTGACCTTGATGGGGTGTCCTGGCTTCGTGCAGAGCGAGGTCACCGCACTTCAACCCTGTAATCTGCAGCTGGACATGACGTCCCTGGGCCAAGCTGGCATCAGGGCTGGGGACTTTCCTTAGGGTTATACAGTTTGGATTACATGCAGATGTGAGGCTGGACCTCCAGGAGCATGAAGATTGGGTCTGCTCGTCCCTTAGAGAGCTAGAAGCTGCTGGATTTCCTCATGGGAGGTCTTCCCAACTCCAGAACTAGAGGCCACTAAGTTTAGTGTGGCGTCTGTTCACGTGGGGGATCACTGCCCTTTATCCTTCTTCCTCCTCTGTCCTGAAGACAATGGGGGTTTGCTTCCAACTATTTGTTAGGGGTGCATGTGACGTCTGCGCATAAGATCTGTCCTTGTTCTTTACTAAGATGATTATACTAGTGAGCAGTAATATTTCACACAGTAACCCACTATCTTCCAGGAGGAATCTGCTTGTACAATCGTTAATCAGTTATATGTGTAAATTAGGTATGTAATTGTATATTAATGTAAATGTATATGTATATCATGTATATTATGCCATGTATAATAATATAGATGATGCATGTTATATATTGATGGAAATATTTTAAATATTTACATATATGTAAATGTGGCACATCACTTCCATATTATTCTAGACATTCTTGTTGCGCTGGCATGTTTTTGGTGACAACCGGAAAACCGCTTACTCTAATTGTACCTCTGTTACCTTAATCGGTAAGAGAGTGGACCTCTCAAGTTCCGTGCAGAATCTCTTCCTGCTCACGCATGGGTTCCTTGTCTGGACAGCACCCGTCAGCCCCGAGCCAATGTCGTCGCACTGAGATCCACATCCACACTGCTTCCCCGGATAACCGGGTGGCCCAGCACAGCTGTGCAAGGTGCCTGGGGCCCTGGTTCCCAGGTTGGTTCTCAAACTTAGCTTCATCACTCTGGGGCGTCAGCACGGACAAGCCACCCCAGCCCATGCTGAGCAAGGCAGTTCCCTGTGTGGGCCAGGGGGCCTCTTCCAGCCCTTCCTTAGCTCCAGCAACCTTCTGCCTGGGCCGCTCTCCCTGTAGTCCATGTAGGGCTCATTCTCCACCCTGCCTGTGCAGCAGGACTGCCCAGAGGGCTTTTCAAATCATAGACGCCGGGGCCTTACCTGTAGGTATTCCACTCGATTGGTCCTTGGCAATGATGTTTTCTAAGACTCCCCTGTGGGTGGAGAACTGCTGTCTTCGAGAAACCTGCCTAGCTCAAGAGCTCCGTGCGGCATCCAGAGCCAGGGTCCCCTCCTGTGCTGCCTGCACCTTGGGCCGCTTTTCAGAGCCACCCTCCCATAGCAGTGGGACTGGCCCCTCCGTTGCTATCTCCCCAGCCAGGAGGGAGGGACTCAAGGCTGCTGCTTGCTGGGTCATCTCTGACTGCCCCCCACTCAGCAGCGAGCCCAGTGGACAGAAGGCACCTAAACAGGATTGTTACAAAATACCCTTGGGGTCCTGTGATCTCTACCAGCAGCGAGGCTGCTTCCCAGACTAAGTTAGCAGATGAACTTCTACTTCTGTCTCCTTGCATTTTACAACTTGGCTTGAATGTTCTCTGCAATATCCATGGTAAATTTCACAAGCACATGGAAATGCATTTGGAGGATTGATTTTTTCAAAGAAAGTGTTCTATTGACAAGAGATTATAGTCCGCACTCACCCACCCCCAGCCACGGCAGCCCCCTGAGTGAGTCTGCAGGGTCCCTCCTATTTTGTTCATGCTGATGTCTCTCTGTTAACCTTCTGCCCAGCTGCTTTCAAAGCAAATGAATGAAGCCTTGGGTCCACATAGAATTTAAAATTTTCATAAAATATTCTGCTCCAACATTTAAAGCAGTGTATAGAATACTTACACACGTATATAATGGAGTGTATAATCTATGGAGTTTATGCATATTTTGTAAATATTTTTGTAAAAAAGTGAGAGGATCCCAATCTTATGTGAAGAGGAAGTGTCGCCATCTCGCTGCTGTCCAGGGTGATCTGATCCTCTCCTGCTTCTCAGCGTCTACACTGGCTTTGCTCTAGTGTCTGGACCACCTGTGCTGTGCTCCTGGCGCACGTACTGTGGCTATGCCGAGTGCAGCCCAGTCCCATCCTTCAGATAGAGATGCTCACCCTTCCTGTTTCTCTGTCCACCTGCTCCAGAGGCCTCAGAGGCCTCATGGGGCAGCGTGCTCAGAGCTCCCGCGGTCCTAAGAACTCTGTGATCAGAGGGGCAGTGGCCTTCCCTCGGCCCAGCGACCATGGCCACTCCAGCAATGGGTCAGGCTTGTGCAGTGATGAGATGCATTGGGGCTGAATCATTAAAGCGTGTCTTCAAGGGATAGCACTTAGCGGGTATGTGTCCGCTGAGCTGTGATCAGGACATCACGGCTGTTCTTCAGAGAAAGATCCCAGCCTACTTTCATCAGTGTGTGGTGTCTGAACCATGTCTCATGGACGTGCCCCACAAAAGTCAACAAGTGCACCCTGGTCAGAGGAGAGCAAGGGCACAGACAAGAAGAAGAGATGGACAGGAACATGGGGGTAGTGCTTGGATTACCAAAGTAGTTTCCATTTTGTAAAAATGTTGTTTTATTCTTGTAGCTTTTTAGCTATTTCTTTGCTCATTTAACCATTCACTAATCTTGCAGAATTTACTGTTCCAAGCATTTGTTAGATGTTGGGACCGAGATGAACAAGGCGAAAATTCCTGCTTTCCAGGAGTTGTCTAGATAATGGCAGGAGTTTTTGAAACAGGAGTTACCTCAGAGAGTTTGTGTCTGCAGTCTCACAACGGACACTAGCTGAACGTGCCACGTCCATCGGGCAAAGGTGTGCAGGGCACTCCTGCATTCCACTGGGAGGTTTACCTCGAGTGGGAAGAGCCTGGCTTGCCACACAGCCTTCTCTTGCACCGGGGTTCTCCCAGCATCTGTTTCATCCTGTTTGAAAGCCCATCGTCCATTAAACACCCTTGCATTTTGGCTGCAGACACCCTGCTCCGTGCTGAATTCTGCCCGAATGCCCCATCCGACGGGCACGCTCAGGTGACAGTGACATTTGTACTTGGCGTTTTGGTTTATGGCCTTTTTAATTATACCCAGTCCCTAAAGCACTTACACAATGCTCTTAAATATAGCCGACCCTTTTTATTTAATTTCATTTTCCTGTTAGTGTTTGGAGACTATCCAGCAAAGCACTCAGTAAATTCAATAAAGTTCATACCACAATTAATACAGAGCCCAATGACAATGGAGGCCAGTCCCTTATAAGAAGCATCATAATTCGACTAGAAGCACAAATATTTCAGTGAATTAAGTAACAGAAATTGGAGTGAATAGATGAAATAAAATATTATGTTTTGTCTAATTAGTAACCTCAAAACGTGGAGTAGTTTACTACCAGATCCAATCAGAAAATTTTTCTGGAGCTCTACACGACTGCATTTCCATTGTGAAGCCAAGAATTTTGTGGGAATAAATTACTGATTTCCCCCGATTCCATCACATAAATTGACATGATGCAGAGTTTGACTTCAGATTTTGGTTCTTTCTTCCACTTCCGTGCTCACTGTAATTTGGAGCTGGTGGGATGCTGCGCATTTCTATATGGACCGTTCATAGGACTTTCATTTATGATCCTAGAATGAGGTATTTCTTTCCAGAATCATCTTTACTAGGTATGGACGATGTGGTTTGAGGGAGCTCTGATTCAAAATAATCAAGGTTTACTGAGTTAAGTAGGGTGAAAAATAAGGTTAAAGCAATATGGCGCCAGCCACGGTTGCAGGCCAGCGCGCCAACCCCTTACCACTGCCCACACGCCCGCCTCTCCGCTGGGCACGCGCATTCTCTGCCTCCTCACAGCAACCATCATCCGTCCTCAAGAAGCTCTAGTCAGAAAGTGAGGATTGAGGGGCGCCTGGGTGGCACAGCGGTTAAGCGTTTGCCTTCGGCTCAGGGCGTGATCCCGGCATTATGGGATCGAGCCCCACATCAGGCTCCTCCGCTATGAGCCTGCTTCTTCCTCTCCCACTCCCCCTGCTTGTGTTCCCTCTCTCGCTGGCTGTCTCTATCTCTGTCGAATAAATAAATAAAATCTTTAAAAAAAAAAAAAAGAAAGTGAGGATTGAGCTCCCGAGCAGAAAATAAACCACACAATCCGCTTGCGTCCTGGGTGCTGCTAATATTACTTCATTAATAATGCATTTGGGTTGTCAGAAACAATCATCATCGCAGTTCTTTCCTACATACTGTTTATTATAAATCACTTTGCAACAATACATTATTTTGCAGAGAATGAAAAGCAAAACCATTCTGTGACAGTTGGAATTAACAGTCAGGAAACCATAGTCTTTCAGGAAGGGAAATAGGTAAATTAGCATATGGAAATCTGCCTGTGCTCTGACAGAGGAACAAGAACAGTGTGTATTCAAGCACAGAGATTAAAGTTATTTGAAACATTTCCTAATTGTTCTTGTTGGTTAGTAAGAAAGTACTGTGTGAGTAACATCAAGTTGTTGCTGTTTTTTTGTTTTGTTTTGTTTGTTTTTGTTTTAAGCTCAGTGGGGCTTGTACCACATATAAAATAGGTATTTCATGAGGAATCCTCTCAAGAACTCAAAATTGTTTAAATCAGAACATAACATTATAACAAGATGTTGATCCTATTCTCAGACCTTTTAAAATCCCGTCGTCTACCAGTTACAATAAGATTTCAATTTACATGTGATGTTTATTTACGTGGAGGGGAGGGGGCGCCTGATGAGAACAAGCCCCTCCCACGCCAGCCCAGGTGAACTGGACCAAGTGGGAGGTGGGGGTGGGGTGAGCTGTGTCCCTGAGAGCCGGTGAGATGACCCTTCTCCTGGGAGTAAATGGGGTGAAATTGTGCCCACTGCTGAGCCCTCTGCTTCTCATAAAATGAAATCGCCCCAATTTGGACACATATTTCTGACCTTGCCACCTCCTGAAACAGACAGGCCTGCTGGGGGTCCAGTTTGTTCAGCTAAAATGTTGAGTAACTTGCTAGAACTTGTCTGCCGGGATGGCTGAGTGAAGTCACCGCTGGGGTGTTTGCCAGAGTGCTGAGGAGCAGCGAGCGCAGGCTGTGACCGCAGAGAGCTACTGCTTGTGGGGGTCCTCCCGGGGGTCACGGAGTCCAGCCCTCCAACCAGGCTCCAGCCGGCGGCCATGTGAGTAATGAAGGAGTCAACTCCACTCTTGACTTGCTGGGAGCAGTAACAGGTAACACCCAATCTTACAACGGAGAACACATGGTTGTCATTTCAAGAGAATTCATTTTTTTATTTTTTATTTTATTTTATTTTATTTTATTTTATTTTATTTTATTTATTTTAAAGATTTTATTTATTTATTTGACAGAGATAGAGACAGCCGGCGAGAGAGGGAACACAAGCATGGGGAGTGGGAGAGGAAGAAGCAGGCTCATAGTGGAGGAGCCCAATGTGGGGCTCCATCCCAGAACGCCGAGATCACGCCCTGAGCCGAAGGCAGACGCTTAACCGCCGTGCCACCCAGGTGCCCCGAGAATTCATTTTTTTAAAAGTCAGAATCCGGGGAGGGTTGGTGGCATATTCAGCTCAAGTATTACAACAGACCACCTTCCTTGACCCTCGCTCGTTGCTCAATAACAACATTGTTCCCTATCACCGTTTAGTTCAGACTGACAGCCTCACTGGGGAGACAGGGAGGAACAGATGTGAACACCCAAGACAGCATCCCTGCAAATTTTACCCACTGTCCAAGAGAAGAAGCAAGTTGGGGGGAACGTGGCTTGTCTTGTCTCTCAGGGGACTCTGCAGGGAGGACTGGCAGAAGAGCAAAACGCCCAGCTCCAGGCTCAACATCCCTGTGTCATGCCACTGTGGGCCTCTGGGCCGCCTGGAACGTGGGCTCTCGGGAGACCACGCCCTCCGATGACCCATGGTGGCTACGTGCAAGGGCTTGAGGGTAGCCGCAGCATCGGGCCTGTGTGCAGCAAGCGCCCCGTGCGTTTCCCTTGGGATGAACGCAAGAAACGGCGGGGCCTGTGGACTTGCAGGGAGGAAGCCACGGGCATGCTGCAACCAGGGGACAGGAGCGCAAGGAGCACACTGAGGGAGCAGAAGACAGGTGCCTCCCCGCCTCAGTACCCCTGCTGCCCGTGTTTCCTTTGCTGTCTCAGCCAGACCTACTCCAGCTCCAAGAAACTGCCAGCGGAGGCTCTTCCTGCTGACCCTGACCGCACCTCATCCTGTGCCTTTCCCTTCACCCAGCCCTGAGGCTGCTTCCTGCTGCCTCACCACCTCTTCCCTGCCCTGGTGCCACACCACCATCATTCCCGGGATGAATCTGCTTCCTCCACAGTACGAGTGTTTGCCAGCTGGTGGGGACAAGGACAGCAACACCGCTCCTAGAGTACCAAACATGCTGCCCTGGGCAGAAGCACCAGGGCATCCCCTACCTGGAAATCTCAGCCCCGGTTGGCCTGCCCTGGTTGGGCGGATGCTGTTCGGCAGACACACAGGTAATCCTCTGCCTCCAACATGGTGGCCGGAATCACTGGATGGAGGAAGCGCTCCCACCTTCATGGCCCGAAGGGCTCACTGGCAAGGAAGGCCTGACCCCAGGGCGCCCCACTCACCGTGCGGCACTTGACCCGCAACAGGCCTTTGTCCTACCGCAGCCCGTGCTCCGGAACCCTCTGGGGACCTGGCTGTGTTCACCCCATGCTCTCAGATGGAGCGGTGAGCTGGGGAAGCACACAGGTCTCGGCAGAGTGGGAAACCCTGTCCTTATCTTCAGTCTCAGCCCTCGGAGCACCTGTGCAGGGCGGGGTAGGCCTGGAATGCCTCGGCTATGACTAACACTCTCCTGTCTTGTTGACAAAACAGCTTATTTTGCTCTGGAATTTGCTTTTCCCCGGCCCAGCCCACCTTGTTCCCAGGGGAGGCGTCTACACTGGGATCTGTTCCCATCGTGCTTTCTTTGGAATGTCCCCACTTTGGAGGAGGCTTCTAAGACATTTCAGAGAGAAGTTCACTTTTTCTGCACCTGCAGCCCCGGAGCCTGACCAGACCGAGCTTACCAACATGGTTCCAGAGAAGTTTCCAGGGGTGCCCTGCCAGCCGTGGGATCCAAGGAAGGCCTCTGGCCCTCAGCGGTGGCCGTTCCTGCATCTGCCTGCTGCATTGTGGGACATGCTTGGGTCCCTCTTGGTCCCTGCAGAACACCCTCAGGTTGACTCAGGGATTCCTGGTTCGGGGGACAGGGTCCCCAAACCCGGCCTCCAATTGCCAGCATCAGATGTCATCTTCAACCTCATGGGCAGGATCTGTTGCCTCTCTTAGGAAGGGACTTTGATTCTGAAGGATTCATAAGTGAGGTTTTACTACAATAGTATAGAGAGCAGTCTATGCGGAGTCAGGTATCTGATCAGAATATTCTGTAAAATCTGTATGGTTCTGTGCACAGAGAAAGGATGACATAAGCCAAACTGGGCATGCTCAAATGAGACAAGGTGCTTGCTATCTTCTGTTTGGGGTAATGGAACAAATGTAGCAAGGAAGTGTCCGAGAGCAAACTGAAAATATTCAGAAAATCTACTTGAAGAAGAATGACAGTTTACTAATTTTGAGAATCTCACAATTAGTAAAATTAACAGAAACATAAATCCTATTGTTACAATAGTAGGTAGGGGTAGAACCCTCCAAGAGGGCTTTTGGTGAAAGGATTTGGCACAGGATGATGCTGTTCCTTAGGTACGGTCACTAGAAAGATTTTGCTGCATCACATTTCTTTATTTCCCTTGGCTTTTTGGTTGTTTTTGATTTTTTAAATAAGGTAAAACTCTGGCAAGTATGACCTTCATGTCTTGCTGTTTTTCTTAGACTTCAGCGTACGTATTGTAATCGTGCACACGCATTACGTGTCTTACAGAAACATTTGAGTTATAATTTTTCCTCTGAGGATGGCTTTAGCCATATTCTCTAAGTTTTTAAAGTGAAATTTTCTGATTTTTATTCATTTCTAAACTAATCTGTAATCTCAGATTTCAGTTCTTTTGGCTCAAGGGCGATACAGGAGGCCTGTCCATGGTCCAGATACATGTGTTTGGCCCTTTCTTAAATTGTCGAGATCTGTTGCTTTGTGATAAAAGAACACAGTCTGTACTCTGTACTTGCGGAAATTGTGAAGTGTTCTGTATGATTAATATTTGGGTTATTTGACTTAACACAAATAGTGTCTGTGGAATGTAGACTTTTTGATGTATTAATCTCTGTTGGATCAAGGATTTTCATCATTATTCAAAATTAAATGTGTGTGAGAGTGTGTGGGCTGTAGTTGTCATTGTGACGATTATTGAATTATTTGCTTAAAATCCAAAGAGGTGTAATAGTTTCCCAATACGATTATAGTTTTTCAGCCTCTTCTTGGACTGCATTTGTAACTGAGTTTGCCTTTTGTATTTTGCTACCATGTTGCTGAACACATGAAGTCCATAATTGACTTGTTTACAGATCATGATATTTGATGCCATAAAGTACCACACCTCCCCCTGCCAGTACTTCAGAAATTCCATTATGTGATACTCTCCATGTGTTTTCTTCCCGTTGTTTAATGGGACATTGGTGCCTGCATTCCTTCTCAGCACAAACATGATACAACATCGTCCTCTCTCCCTCCAGCTTCCAGAGCTCTTTTGGACCAACTTTTCCTTTTCTTCCCAGTTTGTGTGGACTTAAGTGAATTGGAATGCCAAAGCAAGTACTTTTTATTAACAGCTTTTTAATCTATTTATACATTGATTTCCTAATAATTACATTATAGTCCAGGACTACATTATGAACATAGAGTTAAATAATTAATAAGTTATATAATTTTAACTCATATGACCTTGTCCTGGATACTTCATTTTTCTCTGCAAACAGAGACACTTTCACTGATTCAATTTTTTATTGGGATTAAGAATTTTCTTACCTATTTTTTCCCCTAACGTTCACACAGGTTTCTAAAACCACTTTTCACAAAATGCCGTTTTTTTCTTTATTCATGAATAATAACTAGGATGGATATGGAATTCTATGGTCCTGTCTTTGTTCCACTCTAGGTTTCAGTTTTGTGATTGGAAGTCCAGAGCCCGATTGGACTGTGGTGTGAGGTAAAGCAGACGTTACCTATCCTTCTGCACCATTTGTCAAGAAGATAATGTTCTCCCGACTGAAATGCCCAGTGCCTTGCTTGAAAATCAATTCACCACGTATGTGTGAATCCATTTCTGGATTCTCTACTTTTTCTCATTCATTCACCCTTTAACCTCTATGCAAATACCACACTATCTTGATTATAAATTTATAATAAATTCGGATTTAAGGTAGCATAAATACTCTAAATTTGTTCTTACTCAAAATTGCTTTGGTTATTTTAGGTCTTTTACATTTCCATATAATTTTAGAATCAACTTATCCATTTCTACAAAAAAAAAATTCTGCTAGGATTTTTGGCTGGATTTGTGCTGAATATAATGATGAATTTGGGAGGAATTGGTGTCTTGATAATATTGAATCTTGTGATCCATGAGCATAGCGTACCTCTCCATTATTTAGATCTTTCAGTTTCCCCAGCAATGTTTCTTAGTTTTCTGCTGATAAGTCCTACACATTTTCTGTCAAGTTTGTCTCCATTTTAAAATATTTTAATGCTATTCTAAATATTTTTTTCAATTTCTGATTTTTTGTTGCTACTCTGTATCCTGCAAACTAAATTCACTTATTATTACTAATATCTTTTTGTACATTCCTTAGAATTTTCTGCTTAAAAGATCAGATTTGTAAGTGAAAGTATTTTTGCTTCCTTTTTCTCCCAGGTTGACATTTTTTTTTTTTCATTTTGTCATCATGTCACTGCTGGGACCTCCACAATAATGTTGAATATAACACATGAGAGTGGAATATTTGCCATTTTCCTGTTATGTAGAAAATATTCAGTGTTTCTTTTTTGTTTGTTTTTGTTTTTTGTCATTAAATATGGAGTTAGCTCTAAGTTTCGTAGACTCCCATCACTAGGTTGAGGAAATTTCCTTCTATTCCTGTTTTGCTGAAAGTTTTACAATAAGAATATGTTACCTTTTGTTAAATGTGTCTTTCTACATCTATTGAGGTAATTCTACACTTTAAAAAGTATATTAATTACGTTGATTAATTTTCTAACAAAAATCAACCTTGCATCCCTACTTAGTCATGATGTTCTAACATCTTTATATGCTTTTGACTTGATTTAATAAAATTCTGTTCAAAGTATTTGCATCCAATTTCCTGAAAGTTATCAGACTATAGTTTTATTTCCTCTCCTATTTTTGCCTGGTTAGAGAATCAGGGTAATGCTGGCTTCATGCCGGATGAGTTTGTGGAATAGGTATTATTTCTTCCATTAACATTTTCTACAATTCACCAGTAAAGCCATCTGGACTTGACTTTTTTTGTGGGAAGAATTTTTAAAACTTTAATTTCTTTAATTTAATGTTTTTAAAAGATACAGGGCTATTCAGGTTGTCAGTTTCCTCTTGAGTGAACTTTGCTATTTTGGATCTTTCAGTATTTTGTGGTTTTCACAAAATATGTTCATTTCATCTAAGTCCTTAAGTTCATTGACATGGAGTCATTCATAATATCCCGTTATATCTGTCGTTCATGATATCAGTAATTCGTGTCTTCTCTTTTTTTCCTATTTAGTCTAGCTAGAGACTTGCCAATCTCATTGATCATCCCAAGTAATCAACCTTTGGTTTAAATTATTTTCTTTATTGATTTTCTGTTTTCTATTTTATTGGATTTTGTCATATGCTTATTATTTCCTTTCTCTGCTCCCTACTTTGGTGTTAGAATTGACCTCTTTGTTACACAGGAGTGGACCCAGACACCAGCCGTTGGTTTCAGGACCCCTCTCCCTCCTCACTCCTTCACCTCTTGGAGGGCTTGCTCCCTTTCTCTCATCATGTGAGCTGGCATGTTGTCATCCTTGTCTTGCTGAGCTGCCTGTTTTGAGATGGGGCTTGCTTTCCTGAATTGCTCCCAAAGCAATTTCCCTTGCCTGATTGACATAGTTTTCTCAAGTTTATTGGGACACAGAAACATGGAAGATAGTCCAGAACTGAAGACTTTATACATTTATTTTTGAGAATTATTACTTAGTAAAAGGGCATGAGCCACACATTGTGAAGACCTGTGAATACTGAGGGATAATGCAGAGTGGTAACTATTTTAAATTAAAAAATTTATATTAAAATCAATGTCTAAGTTAACTCACATTTGAGGCGAATCACTGGTTATAAATGGCAAACTTGTAAATGACTCAAATTTGTGTCCTTTTACACAGAGACTTCTTGGGACTTGCCAGGGAAGGAGAGTAAGAGCCCTTCCCTGCTGTTATCAGAGTAGTGGCTACTGCCATTATCTGGGAGCTGCTGTCATCCCACCTTCTAGACACCTGCAGGCTTGTCTTTCCTGCTGGAAGTGAGGCTCTGGGGTCAGTGTGGTCTGATTCAGGGCAGACCCTCTCTGGCAGCAAAAAGCAATTCCACCAGAATGTGCAGGGGTTTGGCTTGGACATCACACTCCAGAAATAAACTAATGGAGGAACTTAGAGAATTAGCAATGAAAAACTTGAAATTGAAATGACAAAATATTACTTACAATAGCATCAAAAATGCAAGTTTGGGATAGATAGGGCACAATATATGTGAGATCTGTACTGAAAACTAAATAAATGGAGAGATATACCATATTCTATGAAGAACCTTTCTATTGGAAAGAAAGACAAGGGGAGAGACAGCGTGTGAAGCTTAGGAACAAGGCCATCACCTTGTAGGGTCTTGGGTTCAGGACATGAATGCGGGACGTGGTGGGTCTGTTGATAAGACTAAGGTGAGGTTGTGGAGCATGGAGCCCCCAGGAGATCAGGGGTTTGGGTTAGGGGTTTGATATGGTTCACTAAACTGAGGCAGAAGGAACAAAATGTCATAGCAGGTGTCCTAAGTAATAGTGTCCACTCCCAGGGATGACCTGGGAAAGGCTCAGAGGCTGCCTGCTGTACGGTCCCTCCCTCCTGTGGTCGATTTCCTGTAGAGACAAGGTTGTTCCACCCCGGGCTCCTCCCCCACTTCTCTGCTGGGAGCAGGGGCTGCAAGGGGCTTCCTCTCATTCCTGACTGTGCGACCACTGGAAGAAGGCTTGGACAATGTCTCTTCTTCTCACCTTGGTCATTTCCTCACATGTGCTAAAATAGGCATATTTCTCCTTCACTTGGAAGAAGCCCTATAACCTGGAAATAATGGGTGGAAATGTGCTGAGTCCTCCATGTTCATGCAGTTGAGGAACCCATGGGAGTCCATCTGTCTTTCCAGCATTTTATCCTTGATACATAACGTGGTGCCCAGGGTGGAGCAGCTCCCTTATGAATAAATAGTTAAGAAACAAAAGAAAGCTGGCAGAGGTGAGAGAAGGAGCAAACCAGGAAAACAATAATGTAATCTGAACTCTGGGAAACAATTAACTGTAGGTACAAATCAGAATATATTAAACTCTCAAGATTTTAAGCCCTTAAGTAAGTAACAGTTGAGTCTATTCAAACTGTGTATGTATATATACATAACAAATATCGAGTTTTTGATAGGCATCAAAAACATATGATTTATTTCTATGTAGTGTCAAATTAAAGAAATAGCTATTTCCATGTAGATGTGAAAGTCTCCAAATGGTGTGTAGCTTAAAAAAAATATTAATGTTTAACACCATTTAGTTGCTTTGCTAAACAACTTACTATCCTTGAAAACCACAAAATTTCCACTTAGATTTGTGAGGGGAAAGGGTATGCCTAGAGAGAGAGGATGGGAGCTGACATTTCTGCAGACCAACACGAAGGCACAGACTTTGTAAGACGACCCAGGAGCACTTCTCCTAGCTATCCACTCTCCCTGACTTTGGATTCAAAGAAAATGTAGTCAATGTCAAAGGTCTGCTGCAATTAAATATATGGTTTTAATAAAAGGCAAAGCCCTGGATACAATGAAGGCAGCATTTTTTGCCATGTGGACGGTCTCCCCATGTCTAACTGGATGCACGTGTCCAGGTGGTGGGTGGAGTGGGGCTCTCCCTCCCATAAGACTTGCTTTCTTCACAGAGCTCAGGGTTAGATCAAGCAGCCCTAGATCTTGGATAAACTCCTCTGCTCTTGACTATTCATTCACTCCCCATAGAAAGCAGGACCAGAACATCAGGTGGGTTCCTGGGGTGGAATTCAGAACTTCAGAATAAAGCAGGACAGTGTTTGCACAAGTATAGCCGGGGTCTTCCTCACTCAGATAGATATGTGCTCTGCATAGTTACAGGCACATGCACGCATGAAAATACTCTTTGAGTCCCATTCATCTGGTTTTATTTTATTTTTTTTTTGAGGTTCCGCACAGACTTTTTAAAATTTAATTTAATTTTATTATTTTTTTAAGATTTGTTTTTTATTAATTTGACAGAGAGAGAAAGAGAGAAACGTGAGCACAAGCAGGCGAAGTATCAGGCAGAGGGAGAGGGAGAAGCAGGTTCCCCGCTGAGCAAGGACCCCATCACGAACTCGATCCCAGGTCCCTGGGATCGTGACCTGAGCCGAAGGCAGTGGCTTAACCACTTGAGCCACCCAGGTGCCCCCCACACAGACTTTTAATCTGTGCCTGTGTCCTTGAAATAGTGTTGGTTGATGGATGCCTTCCAGGACGGTATGTTTCACTTCTTAAGGTATATGGCCCTTTCCTCCTGCTTTCCCGCATAGGTTTCAAGGCGCAGTACCTGCTTCAAAGAGAGTAGTGGTGGGATATTGTTTTCTAGGCAGTGTGCCCTTTCTAGCGAAGGGTAAGGCTATCGATAACCCTCCACGTGTATTCACAAGCACACTTCACCGTCTTTTGGGAACATACTACTTGAACGACGTGTTCTCTGCAGTTTTTGCTTCTGAATACGGAGATGGCATTTTCCTTGGGTTCAACACATACGTTTGAATACGCCCCACCCACCATGGATCAGGATTTTGGTGGATGCGTGGTTTCTCCACAAATGTGCTTCACTACACTCAGCAGTTGCCCTTTCAGGATGCTTCCACATAGACTTTTCAAACACCTTAACCTTTGGTGAATCAAGAAGCTAGACTGAGCGCTTTTGTGTAGAGACTAGTTTCTCTGAAAGAAATAAATGGATGATACTTTCCTTAAGAATCCACATACATATTTGAAAATGTTTCTGTCTGCATAAAAAGAGAGGTAGGTGAAAGGTGCTTTCCACACGCACTTGTTTCTCTAAGTGTATGACTCTTTCGTAATGATTCCTCTCAATCTTTTGAAAACACTTCCTTCTCCCAGAGAGAAGAGTTTGGTTGCAAGACCATTCATCTGGTTTTAGAGCCAAAAGTCCATGACAGTGAGATACTTGCTACCCCTCTCTACCCACCCTGGAAGCCCATCCTGAGAAAGAGTGCATGGTGAATGGCAAATTAATGGGTAGAGGTATTCCAAGAAGCACTGTGTCTCTGGAGAGTATGAAAGGCATTTTATTTTCAGTTTTTGTTTTCTTGTTGTTCCTCTTTAAGAGTGCCTCTGGAAGTATTTTCAGCAGGTGGGAGCAATAGGAGAAAATCATAGCCTTGCAGCAAAGGGGAGTGTCATTAGCCTGGAATCTGGGAGACCCAAGGAGGCTGGTGGTTCCCTAGCGGTGCTGGGAACCCTGTTTCAGTCTCTGCATCTCACCCACCAAGACTGGGGTTGGACCAAAGGACCCTTCAAGGTACAAGGCGGTTTGGAAGGAGGTGAATTTGACAGAAGTGGGCAGGATGGGAGTGTGTCCTGTGTGTTCATTCCCATTCATCCTCTGAGGACAACACAAATGATTTTTATGGCTCTGTCAACCATCTTCAGGGCAATAGCTACCCAACTAAGCTCCTTTCTCCTTTCTTTTTATCCTTGAAACATTTTTGGTGAGGAGGGTACTGAGGAACAACTCTGACAAGAAAAGGGAAACTCACGTGCCTCCAGAAGGCAGTATTTGTGCGGCCAGCAAAGAGAACCATGAATGGCAGGCCCATTGTGTTCCTCAAAGCTAAACCCCCATGACCTAGCCAGTTAGGATACACACTCCTGCAACCTCAGCTATCACCTGCCACTTTGTGAGCTGTTTGATTGTTCAAATAAGGACACTCAGAGCCTTCACATTTGACTTCACTCCTATCTACAAAATCAAGTAGAGAGAGACTAAAGTTTTGGTGCTAACAAGTGTCATTAAAGGGCGTTGGAAGACGAACTAGGAAACCCTGGTCTACACCCTGGTTCTGCCACAGGCTCACTCTGTGATCTGGAAGACTCCTCTCACCTACCTCAGTCCTATTTTTTAATCCATAAAACTGAGGCAGGTGGACTCAGGAATTAGCAGCGTTTCACCAGTTGGAAAAAACCCCAAATCCCATGTCTTTATGACTTGGACGTGTTTGTTCCAGAGAATGTATATGCTTATGAAACATGCCTTGCTCGTATATGAAAGAGAAAAATGTATTTTACTTTCTAAATACTTACCTACACTGTTCACTGAAACATAAGACTGCAGGAAAAGGAAATGTTCGTCCTTAGAAATAATGGCAATCTTTGGATAACAAAGCAGAATGGCAAGGCTTGGGCCCCTACCTGTCACAAAGTCCAGTCTTCAGATGTCCCTCCCCTTTTTGCCGAACCTGAATTATGGACACAGTGATGAGAAACACTGCAGGGCTGGGTGCGTGGTGCAGGGCACTGGGCCACAGCTGTCCGTCCTTGGGAAGATAGAAAGGAAAGCTGTTGTCTTCTTAGCAGAGTTGCCTGAGTCATGGCAGCCTTCTCTCATGGCTGTTACCCGTTACCTGACACCCTTCTAGAACCACGGACATCAGCACATCTGATCTGAAGGAATGGTGTCTGATCTTCTGAGTGAAGGCTTTGTGGCTGTCGGACTGGCGATAAATCAGCACATCGTGTCTGGAAATCAGATACCAAGAGGGCATGCAAACAAATTGAAACCTCTTGTGGGAAAGAATTTTGCCAAATTGGAGCATTCCACGCCAGTCCATGGAACGGGTGGCCGTCTTTGATCCCAGCTCAGTAATTCTCCTGAGGACCCCATTAGACATATAAAGAGTGTGAGGACAGTGGAAGCCTCAGAGAGGGGGAAGCAAGACATTCACAGAAGATCACTGTTTTTCTAGAGAGTTCACCCAACAACCAACCGAGGACTACGGCCTAGTCAACATATCGCGGAGCAGGAAGGAGAGATGAGGGTCTGAGGTGACTCACCGCGCCATCCTCGTGGAAAGCACCGTTTCATTTTCTGAGTGAAAATATGCATTTGGATTTTATTTGCCAGGTCAATGTCATATATTCCAAACTAAAAATAAGAGTGTTTTCAAGAATCATGATCACATGCATGGATGGTCTTAAAATGTTCAGTCTGCGCAACACCGCTCCATGCTGGTCAAATAACTAAGCACTTTATTCTGACTGAAAAAGACGATTGAAGTAAAAAAGCAATTGCACGATATATATCTGTGTAAATCAAATTGTGCATTAAATAGCAGAGGAATAAAAAAAAGGGGGTAGGTAAGCCCGAGCAGTTATGACTAACATCATTATTCCAAATCTTTCCATTTAGTTTTCTTTTAGTGATAAAAATCAAGGACTCTCTTGCCTCACAAAATTAGTAATATTTACCACATGTGACTAAAGGAAAATCACATTAGATAAGGTAATATTTACCATGTCCACAGCACTTAACCAAGTAATCCATATGGGGCATTCAGCAAATTATTACCTTTCCTTTTAAGGTCGTTACGTATGCTGTTACATATAATATTTTTAAAAGCCTCGAAATCTAACCATGACACGTGCTTGCCAAGAGCAGAGAGAACCCACTGACATGAGCAGCTTCCAGGTATAAAGAACAAATCACTACATTCCCATGGATATTTATTTAAACACGCCTACTGTCCTTAATCAATACAATTAATAGCAAGGAACACACATTTATCCTGAAGATGGCAAAAGTCAATTTGTCCTGAAGATTCAGGGTGTCCCTAGGAGATCGGTTTTCTGCTCCGTGTGGGTTATCACACTCAATCATATTAAGAAGTGGTTTTCAATACATTTCTCAAAATTCCTCATCTGATTTCTCATGTTAAGGGGGAGTCTAATTGGATTTTTAATCCTTGGCTAATCATACTAGGCTGGGTTTAGGTGGAAACTGAAAAGTGCTTTCCACGAACCTATTATTTTAAGGCATGCTCGAATGTAACCCAAATCAGTAGGAAAATAATGCAGTAAGCTCTTTTACTGTATAGATATTGCGTGAAAACAATACACTCCTTTCTTCACCATGAAGCCCGTCCCCTGCCTTTGAAGCAGCTCGGAAATAATGGACCGCCATGGGCTATTTTCTTCTGGTTTCTATGTTTCAATACCCGGCTTGTCTCCTCTGTTTGTTTTTAGCTAATTGCCTCAAGATCTAATAAGTTAGTGATGATGGGTGATACGCGCCAGTGACCCCTGCCAAAAGAAATATCATGTCGCACCCAGTTGAGGGAGCAGCCCTGATCGGTCAAGAATGCTTTCTCTAAGGGGCTCTAATTTCTTGAGTGGGGGTCAGGAATGGCATCAGTGATTGGATTGGGTCCTTTAAGTGTCCGCACAAGGAGACTTCCTGGAGAGGGAGACCAATAGACACGCTTGTCACCGGCTGTGTGGGGTGCTGCCTTATTGAAAAGCAGCCACTGTGCGTGGCCCCGTCTTCCGACAGAGCCATCACGCTGTCCTTTCTTGGACAGTCATTACAGGAAAATTCAACTTTGATGAGAAGTTTAATCTGGTTCCCGTAGAACACACGCTCCTCAAGTTTTATCCAATGTTCTTCCCTCCTCAGGGCAACTGAGCCAAATAAAGGAAACAAATAGCGTTGGTTGCAAGGAACATGTCCATCCCGGAAGCCGTAGGAAGCACACTGGTCCACATGCGATCGGCACACAGTCTCTGCCATTACAAGGAAAAATCAAGGCTCCTTAACACGACGACGGGATAGTTAAACACACACGCACAGCTCAGGAGAAAGCAGCCTCTGGAGCGGTGAGCGAAAATCAGAGCTTATAGTGAGCCAGGCGTCGAGCGGGGCTGTCGTGTCACTGCCCCTTCTGTTCCCAGATATGCATGCGACGTGCCTTCCCAGGGCGGCCATGGCCAAGCACCTCAAACCACAGGCTCAAAACTGCAGAAATCTGTTGTTGTCTCCAAGTCTGGAAGCCAGAAGTCTGAGATCACTGTGCGGCAAGGCCGAGCTCTCTCTGTTGGACTCCTTGGCTTAGGATGGCATCACCCCACCTCAGCCTCCCTCCCCAGCAGGCTGCTGTTGCCCTGAGCAAGGTCACCTTCCCATGGCGTTCTCCGCTCTGAGTCTCTGGGTCCAAATTTCCCTCATCTTACAGGACAGCAGCCACCGCATTGGGGTCCAAAGGATCCCATGTGGACATGAAAGTGATTACCTGTGCAAAGACCTATCTCCAAGTAGGGTCACAGTCAGAGGCACTGGGGGTTAGGATTTCAAATGACCTTTCTGGAGGGCACAGCTCAACGACAACACACACTGGAGGAAACTGTTCTTTTGCACAGAAGCCCTGCTGAGCTTCCAGGAACGGGCCTTGGCGATTCCCTCCCCGGCTGCCTCTCCCCACTCAGTCCCCGCTGGCCTCCCCGCGGCCACACCCTGTGGGTTCACTCTGTCTTCCATCTGCATTCAGGGTCTGGGGAGTGCTGGGTTGACGTGGTGGCACATCTCTATCTGCCTCTACTATAGGTTCTCAGGGGAGTCAGGGCTGTGATCAGAGTTGCAGACCCTGTTTCACATTTCTGGTCCCTTAGAGACACCCCAAAGTGTGTTTTCTCCAAAGGTGATCAGTGGAGACAGGTTGGCAACACAGGGTTTAACTGCACCGCCAGGAGTGGTCTCCAGGAAACCTTTTCTAGGCAAGTCGCACCTGCTCCTGCTGAGGTCATGCTCCCCGCATGCCCCCTTCAGGTGTCCCTGCCCCATGCCTGTGCCTTCCCTGCTTTCTCCTTCTCCACCTGCTCATCAAGCCGGTCCTGCCTGGGCCCCCACCCACCCACACTCACCATCGCCCTTCCGGGCATTGCCATGCCCAGCTGTGGGACTCGGAGAAGCCCAGTGGAAGGCTCATGGACACCTGTCTTCAGGAGGTGGGACAGGAGGAAGTTATAAGTACTTACAATTGCTATTACTTTCCTCCTATTACTCTTTTTTTTTTTAATACTCAAAAGCAAAATTATTTTCTTTACCTGACCAAACTGGTAAAACTGTCTTAAATATGTAGATGTAAGAAGAAAGGTCAAGAAGACGCCATGCTGGTGAGAGAAACCCCAGGCTTCAGATGGGAGGGCAGAGCTCCAGGGGGCGTGTAGGAGAAGGGCACGGAAGGGGAAGAAGAGCTCCGTGAGAGGAGCCTGTCCCAGGGCAGGGGGTGTGGAGACCAGGAGACACGGAGCAGAGCCCAGCCACCGAAGCAGGATCTGGGGGACCAGGCCACGGGCCGGCCGAGGAGCCACAGTGTCAGGCAGCTGCAGAGCTTGGACAGGTGGCCCACAGCATCCAATTAATGCCGTGCAGTTTCTATGAGGAAGACAGGGTCCTGTTTTACTGATGAGGAGATGTGATTCGCACTCAAAGTAATTTCTTCCAGAATCCCTAGGCTGAGCAGGGGCGGAGTCAGGATCCACCAGTTCAGCCTGGGGCCAAAATATATGTTTGTTCATTAAATACCCAGACAACTGTTCTGGGCTTAGAGGCCAAAAGAGATTGTCAGATCCAGTAGGAAAATACGGGGATCTCCTTCCACTGGGCTGGGGTTCCAGGCTCCACTGTCCGGGGGCACGAGGAACACTGTCCACCCTGGTACTGGGGTGCCGCGGGAGGGGAGCTGGTATCCGGACGCGGGAGATTCAGCCATATTGAAACTGTTACCTGTGCTATGATTCAGCCTTCCATCTACCCCGTCTAGTCTCCCAAGTTGACAAGTGATCAGTTCTCAATTCGGTTACCATTTTTTCCTCAGTGTTTTGTGTATACTTAGATTTAGATGCCCAAATTTAATCTGAAATGTTTACTGAATGAAATATAAAACCTTCACATCAAACAATGTGTTTATCTGTGAAGGTTTGGACTGGATGCAGTCTCAGGGAAAAAAATCATTTTTAATAATAGATATTGCTAAGCTTCTTTTGAAAAAAAAGTCTCCAATTTAGAATTTATTTTTGTAGCTTTTTATGTATTATGTCATGCTTCAGAGTGCTTGGTGGTGTAATAAAGTCTCCCCAAAGAAGTCCCAAGCATACACGGAATTCACATGAGATTTGAAAGTTGTATTTGAGGAAGACCTAACCCCCTTTCTGATTGAGATCATGTTTGCAGTTTCCTTTGTTTAAAATATGCCTAAGAATTCTACTTCTACTGCAAAAATAAATGATAAATTATTTATACATACCAATTATTTATTATTATTTATGCAAAGCTTGTCACATTATGCATGCATAAGGGGATTAAATCACCGTTAACCCGCAATGCCTTTAGGGGCGTTATATGACGGGCAAAAGGTGGCACGTGGGTATTACCATCGGCAAATATATGCGTCAGGAGGCTGCACTTTGTTTATGGACATTGCCGCTCTGATATACTTAATAGGAAGGAAAATACAATACCAGAACTGTATCAGCCAATAACACTCACCCAACTACTTCTAAATTCGATTATCTCCGCATTAAATAAATAACCCAGGCAAGAAGGAGCCGTTACCGTGCCGTGTGCATTGTAATGGAGACATAAAAATGCCCGTTAGTTTAAGCTTAAAACTAAAAGAAACAGATGAGCTCAACTTAGGGGGAAAAAAGTGTACTTTTCCTAAGGTGATGCTTTTGTCATATAATAGCGACATATGACAATTGAGAAAGAAAGATAAATCAGGAAAATACCAAGATATTAGGACTTGTCATGGTGCTTCCTGATAGCATTCTGAGTTTCAAGGCAAATTCAGTGAAGGTATTTTTTTTCCCAAAATACTAATGCATATAAATGAAATTATTAGCAGCATTCATTTTTAATAGGAAGCCTAATGGAGGCTTGAGGACGACAGAACTACCCTTTGATCGCGTGAAGGAGCGTTTTCCACTTCCTAGGGCGAAAATTATACCCACTATGATGATGGAAAAAGCCACCCATCTCTACAATCGACAGCTGAAAAACGCAAAGTGTTTTCAGAGTTCCGCTGGAGGGGCGGCCAAGCACTCCAGGTCTGTGGGTGGCACTGGGGTTTGGGCGAGGGCTCAGAAGGAGGCGCTAGAGCAGAGGCTGCAATGGGGTGGGTGCCGTGGGGACCGCGGAACGCCAGCTTGCCCAGGTGCTCTGGAGGGCGTTATCCAGGGCTTTCTCTTGCCCATTGCTATGTGCATCTGTGCTCCAGTGACGTCGAGGGCTCGCTCTGGTCACGTGTGGAGCTGCATTTGGTCACTCTGTCCACACGGGTATTATGAAACCCTTCTTTGATGTTATACAATACTCGTGACCTTGGAAGACGTGGTGTGGTGGGAAATCTAGTAATGGGTGAAACCAGCGGCCATCCCCAACACGTGTCCCAGTCGTGCTCTGTTTTCCGGCCACAGAAGGGATGTCCTTGCCGAGATGCACAGGAAGGCTTCACCCAGTCCAAGCCAAGAATCGACCAGCCTCCCAGCCCTTCCACACACCCTGATGAGACGCGATCCACACCTTCTCTGCGGCTGGGTCCTGTGATTAGTACCCTCCAGAAGCTCTTTCTTTCTTATTTGTAATAATACCGTCTGACGATTCATAATAATATCATCCCTGTTTTCAATTTAAGCTCTGTCTCTTTGGTCTGTCCTCAGACAATAGCTGTTCAGAGGCAGCACACTCTATATTCATGACAGGTACATTCTAAGACCTTTGTGAATTTCCAAATTTGCAAATACCGCTATGGAATATAATCCCCGTCATAAAATGCAGTTAAGTGTAGCTGAAAATTTTAAACGATGTGTTAAGACCATCCACGAATGAACAAAGTACCAAAGATATTTATCAAATGATTAGTATCAGTTCTCTCCTGAAAATACACCATACTGCATCACAGCATTGTCCGTGGGACCGTATACAGAACCCTGCCATCTGTGTTTGTTCCAGCCTGTCTGGGTCTCTGACCTGAGACCTGGAAGGAAGACCTGAGTGCTGGGCTCCCTCCGTAAAAGAGGAGAGCAGCGGAAGGGGAGGGGTGGAGGTGACGTTCTTGGACTCCCTCTGGGGGAGCCGCTTGCTGGGACGCTTAAGGACAGGAACACAGGGCTGCACCCTGAGCCCTCCAGATAAGACTCCAGAGGGGTCCCAGGAGTCTGCATTGCTAAGGCCTGGGGATGAAGGAGTGTGTTCAGGAGGGAGGGAGGTGGAGGTGGTGAGAGGGATGGAACAGCTTGGAACAGAGGGGTCCCTCCTCATGGAGCCAACTGTGAGAGTGGCAGAAGGTCCCCCAGTTCACATGGTGGGTCCCAATGACTTGGCCAACATGGCCTTCAGGAGGTCGGAAAAGCCCTCTGTGCTTTGGGAAATGCGTTTTTCCTGCACACAGAACCTGAGTGGATTCTCGTCCACATCCAGCCTGGAGCTGCTGCTCCCCCCAACGTCCCTGCCTCTGCGGGGTCTGTAGAGTGCCCCCGGGTCCTTGCACAGGGCTCAGCGAGAGCAAGGGGTCGTGGGCCGTCCCTGCACCCCGCCCCCCCCACCCCAGCGCATCCTCAGTACGCGCACACGCATCCCGGCTGCAGGAGCGCTCCGTGCGCGTGCGGGCGCGTGCGGGCATGTGCATGTGTGGGTGCACGTGTGTGTGCAGCTGGGGGTGCAGCACATAAAACTGTTGCAAAATACAAACAGGTTGTCATATGTAAAACACAATTCCCCGCGCATCCCGGGCACAGACGCCGATGCTCATACTCGGCATCTTCAAGTCATTTGAAAGGATAATTAGTGTGTGGCGTCTGTCTGGGACCCTCCGAGGGTTAGTGTCCATCCTGTTTGTCACTGTTTCTCTCCTAATCCCCTCTAATGAGGGTTTATGTTAACACGGATAAGCCCTCGCCGGTGTGCACTACCCGTCTAGCCGCGCTGACGGAGGGCACGCTGCTCAAATGTCACTGCTCGGCTCTCCGGCTGCGAGACGTCAGAGGGCGCACAAGCGAGAGGCTGCAGGCGTGAGGCTTGCCTGCGCGGCCTCCTTGGCCCTGGGGTTGGGCAACCCCCGCCTCGCACCCCACCCCCCGGGTCGCTGCAACTGAGCGTGATTGCTTTCAGGGGCCTTACTTCCTTTCTGTGCCGGGCAGCTGGTTAAGGACGCTTCCTTCGAGGAAGGTGCCCTGACCTGCTATTGCTTCAGGCTCCGGCGCGCGGCTCCTCCCGGAAGACGGCAGGCGGGCCCCGTGCAGCGTGGCTGAGCTTCCCGGCCTTCGCCCCAAAGTGCTGGGGAAGCGGGCACAAGGCCAGGACTGGCCTGGACTTGGACGCCGAAGTCTGACGCCTTTGTTTGGAGAAGCCACGTGGGCCTCTCTTGGCTCCGCAGGGATGCGTGAGGTACCGGCGAGCGAAACGCGCTGGAGACGTACATCTCCGCTGTTCAGACAGGCATGCTTTCTGCAGGCTAATCCTCGCGGTGCTATTTGTCCAGCTCTAAAATGATGATTGTAAGGAAAAACGATGGAAAAATCAGAATTATCACAATTGAATAGAAATAAACATCCACAGCCTGTTAGTGTTTGCAAATCCACATACACACCTGCTATCTATGTAGACCATTCTAGAATTCTGCGTTTGGAGCATGATCATGAGCCTTACCTTCCGTGGGACCCCGGCTCCTGAGCACCGGACGGGCTGAGGGTCTCTCCCAGGGTCACGCGCCAACGAGGGGCCTGCAAGGCCTCCCGGAGGGCTGAGCGGGGACGTCTGGAGCAGGGAAGGGACTGCTGTCTCTGGCAGGGGGCGAGTGTGCTGTGGCTGCCACGAGATGTGGCAAGTGGTTGCAGCACACACACGTGCCCGCTCTGCATCCGAGGGCGGGCAGCTTTGCTGCCTGCCCTCCTCCTATGAGCTCTTGCCGAGAAGAGGGCTTTTTGGCAATTCTGACCAAGTGCAGAAGGACAGGAAGGAGGCAGAACTTCGCTTGTCCTTGGAGGATATTTGGTTTTTGGAGGGAAAGAAAAGTTATCTGTCTTTCATGTTGAACTCCATTTTCCAGGAGTAGGGTTCCTGCTGGCCTGTGGGTTGCGGTAACCGCTGCCACCCAACATGGGGTGAGCAGCATGGAAGACACCAGTTAGGACTCGCTGAATGAATGAATGAATGAATGAATGATCTGGCTAAGTTAGGGTTAGTTCTGGGGGCAGAATATGGCTGTATTCACATGTGTGCACAGTCACATGGGTGGGTCTGTTATCAACCATCACACAGGTGTGAAAGCCAGGGCCACAGGGCTGGAGACACGGGCAGGTGAAGGGTCCTGTGTCAGATGTGGTCAGGGCCTCCCCGTCCCCTCAGGGCTCCCCATGCACCCCTGCTGGCCTGTCCTGGGGGCTCCTTCTGGCTTTGAACAGCTCCCTGGGTGCAGCTCTGTGGAGAAGTGTCCCTTGCAGCCCTGAACCCATGACAGACGGACTTGGGCGCGTCTGTTCCCTGTGGCTGCCACCAAAGTGCCACACGGAGAGGGGCTAAAAACGACAGTCAGAATCCAGTGTGTCAGCAGGGCTGGGCTCTCTCCACAGACCTGGGGGATCCTTGCTAGCCTAGCCAAGCTTTGGGGCTGTTGGCCATCCTTGGCCTGTGGCCACGCCACACCAAGCCCTGCCTCTGTCTCTGTGTGGAACACTCTCTTCTGTATTTCCGTGAGCCTCCTCTTCTTATAGGGACATCAGCCGCAGCGATGGAGGCCGCCCAATCCAGTGTGATGTCACTGCACTAATAGTGTCTGCAAAGACCCTATTTCCAACAAAGTCACATGCACAGGTGCTCCGGGGGTGGGACTTGTTTTGGGTGGACACGATTCAGCTTGCAAAAATGAGGCACTCCCACTCCCCCAGGCCTGGTGGCTGTCCAGGACAGTCTACTCATTAGCAGCCCCGCCAGGCTCCTGACTTCCCAGCCTCAAGCCCCACAGGCTGCTAGACTGGGGCTCCTGGGGCTCCCATCTCCATAAGAATCCCTGTCTCAGAGTCTGATAGGTGGTACCAGAGGCTTGCTGGTTTACAGGTGAGGGTCTGCGGCTGGCTGATAACCCCACGGCAGAGGCACTAAAATCCCTGGCACGGAACAGAGTGATGGCTGTCAGGCTCGGGGAGGTGGCTTTCACTGCACAGGTGACTCTGGCAGCGATCCCTGCAACTTCGCCTAATAGCTCCTCGTGGCCAATGATTATGTACGTGTCACCCACCTAGCCCACAGCACCTGGTGCCAGGTTTGGGGCACGGGCCCATCGTCCTGGAATCCATGCCACTCCAGGAGTGGGGCACTGGGGGCCAAGCTCTGTTCTTCGGTAGGACCGTGACTGTGGCTCTGCCTCCCTGTCTCCTCAGCTTGGAGTGCGGTGCCCGGGTTTTCTGCAGGGGGACACCATCCTCATGGGGCATGGAGCATCCTGCCGGCTCTGACTCTCCCCAACTCATGCTCAGAGCTTCAGAAATGCATGACGAGGGGACCGCCTCTCGGGGTCGTCGCAGGCACCACCAGGGGACTGGAACAAAGGCTCTGCCCTCACTGAGGACGAGGGAGAGACCACGACACCTGCATTGCCCTGCCAGCAAGGACACCCCTTCAGACCAGCTCCTGTGCTGCCCACGGACTCTGCTTGCCAATTAAAGAAAAGGAAATGCATTTCAGGACCAAAGCCTTTCTCATGGTCCTATCACGGCTGCTCACATTTTTGAAGGGAAACACACAAATAATCCACACAAGAGTTTCCCACAACAAAGTCACTGCTGTTTCCGCAGGGGCACTGCCCTCCCAAGAGGGGGCCTCCCTGGCTGGCAGGTGGGGCTCGGCCAGAAGATGGATGTGCACGCAGTCTCCACCCGGGGTCAGGCTCCTGTCTCGCTCTGACAGGCTGTAGCGTGTGGGACATAGGGACAGGCCTCCCTCGGCTTGTGTAGCGAGTTCTCTGCTCTGACTCGGTTGCTGATTTCATTTTGGAGAAGGGGCCAGATTAGAGGGCCTGGACCGCCACAGGGAGCTTGCGTCTCTCCTCTGCTCTCATTTTCTTGGCCATGGATCATCTTCGAGGCACATAATTTTTAAATGTGTCATCCCGTGTCACACGCAGATAGAGCTGTCCATCAGGGATAATAGAGTGTGGCCGCAGCCTTTCTCACTTCCTCCCTGGCTTCACGTGACGTGGCAGCAGGTGTGGGAGAGACGGTCTCCAAGCGAGGCCACGGCAGTAAACCCCCGCTGTAGGGTCGGGAGGGGACCCCGACCGCCTCGATGTCCCCATCCTCCTGCACGCTCTCCCAGGAACTCACATGACTTCCGAGAACCACAGGAGGACGTGAGGTGGCTTGTCAGTGGGCAAAGCCACGAAGGATACCCTTTCATCACACAGAACATATTCATTTTAAGAACTATTTAACATTGAGTTCATCTTGAGCAAAATATCCATTCTCCTGAGTCTGGACAGGAAACGCTGAGGAACCTAAGTCCGCTAGTGCGTCAGAGGACGTCACTGCGGCCCACCCCCAGCGGGTATAGCCAGCCCCCTGTCCTGGGTTGGACTGTGTCCTACAGATGCCCATATGGAGAAGCCCCAGCCTCTGGGACCTCAGAATCTGATCTGATTGGAAATCTGGTCATTGCAGATGTAATCGAGTTCAAGTGAGGTCCTCACGGTGGGTGTTAATCCAGTGACCAGGGTCCTTATTATGGAAGGGAGAAAGTTGGACCTGGACACACTCACGGGGAGAACACCACATGGGTGTGAAGGAGAGGTGGGCTGATGCCCTTAAAAGCAAGGAAAGTCACATGCTGTTGGTGGAGAGCAGCCTGGAGCAGACCCTCCCTCCAGCCTGAGAAGGAACAAGCCATGCCAACGCCTTGACCTCGGACTTCTGGCATCCAGAGCCAGGAGACCATACACGCCCACGTTCGAGGCCCCCCAGCTTGTGGGGTATGTCACGGCAGCCCCGGTAAACTAACACACCCGCCACGAAAATGTAAACGCATCTTTCGGCGTGTCAGACACTTTCGAATGTTCTAATGGGTGTAAATCCTCCGCTTGGGGCCAGCTGGTATGCCGAGTGTTGGGAGATGGCGTATTAGGGTCCGATCTTGGCTGACACAGACTCACGGGCAGAGCGGACAGGACCGGTGTTGAGTGTGCGGGGAGGACTCCAAGGGCTGACTCTCAGATTTGGCAAACGGAAATACAGGACTCTCAGGGAAATTTCAGTTCAGAGAAACAGCAAATCATTTTTCATAGGCTCGTGCCCCATGTGGTACTGGGGACACATTTAGATTAAGCAATCATTTGTTGATTATCTGCAATTCAGATTCAACCGGGCATCCTGGTTCGTCTAGCAGTTCAATGTGGGGGTGTCCTGAGGTCATATGTTTAAAACAGGGACACGCAGCTAGTGTACAACTCGGGAGACTTGGAGTCTTCGGCTCTCCAGGTAGGTGAGCTCCGTGGGGCCCCGGGACCTGAACCACTCGACCAGAATTTTTATGTGGACCCCATGCCCCACGAGGCTGTCACCACGCCGGCTGTTGGCACAGTTGGAGTCACATGGGCAGAAAAGTGTGCACACAGGTGGGGCCGCTCTCCTCGTGGGGGAATAAATCACCTCTCCAGCCTTCTGAGTTCCGGTTTTCTGCTGAGGCTGCAGCAGACGGTCAGATTTATGCCCTTTCTGGGTGTGCTTTCACGGGCATCTCTCCATCAGGGGTTGTAATCAGACCTGCTCATGCAGACCCCGAACCCAACAGGGGCTGAGGGCCTCGTCAGGAAAGACTAGAATGCTGAGTTCTGTGGGGCCTGAGCTGGCAAAAACCTCACAGAATGTCTTTTTGTCCAATCTCTTTAAAAAATATGTATCAACCAGTCCCTTTAAAAATAAAGCAATAAAACTACACTAAGCATGGATATAAATGGGTCCTGAACCTCAGGGGTAGCAGTGCGTTCAGAGCTGGCTGCACAGAGTGGGGTTCAGGTGGGGCTGGTGGAGCCTCCGTGCGCCCCTCACCGGTCACGATTTAATCCATGCCATTTCCTATCAGGAGACCCCACACACTGCGGCATGCATGGTTTCTTCAGCCTAGCATAAACTCATACAATACAATTATCAACTTGTTATTCAGCACTTTTATCAGGAATTAAAATGAAGTTCCTTTAGCTTATCAAACATTTGATGGACATGCAACGTTTCCACAAGTGCTAAATTCTGTTCCTATTCATGCAGACGTCCACAGCGAGGTTGTGCATACTTGCATCACGAAGAAGTTTAGCTTCCCGCATTCTAGCTCAAGCTTGCATGATGGAATCTCTTGGTGAGAGCAAGCATGATACAAGGAGCCCTTGCACACGGTTGCACCAGAGTTAATGGACAGAAAACAGAATGCAGAAATCAGAGATTTAGGAAAAAACTTGGTTGTCACCTCAAAACCTCACCATTTGTTGGCATTTGTGCTTCCTGAGGGTCAACCCTGATTTTTCCTTTCCTTGGTGAGATGCATTCACAGCTCTCTACCGTCCTGGTAGAAAGACCGGTCTGTCCTTTCTGCAGGCTCAGGGCTTCTTCCCAGAGCCTATCTCAGTGGACCCTAGGCCACTTCCTCTGACAAGGCTGTGGCCCATCATCCAGATGCACCGGCCGCCAGGGCGCTGCTGTGAGCTGGTCCTGGATGCTGCTGTGGCCTCGCTGTGGCCTCGCTGTGGCCCTGGTAGCTCAGCCGAGGTGAATGGGGCGAGCGGGTGGGATCAGAGGAGCTCTGTCTTCCGCCTGCCGGTACTCATTATTAGGGCTTGCCGGGCCTGCCCTCTTGCCTACTGCTCAGCTGACCCTAAGCTTCTCAGGGCTCTAGAACCTTTCTTCTAGATGGCTGACAGAGAGTTCCTTCTGGGTTTGGTGGGTGCCTGCTGCATCAGTAGGATTCTCCTGTCTGGCCCCTGCAGGCGAGCTCCAGCTCTACCTGGGGCCCAGCCTCACAACTTCCATCTCTTCACTGGGTTCTTGGGGACCATCTGCCTCTCAGGCTGCTTGGGGAACCAGCAGTCACTCCCTTGCTCAGCAGTCACCCACTGTTCCAACACGGCTGAGACGAAGGCATGTGCACACACATCACACCCAGAAAACCCCTCCCACGCAGTGGACGGAGCCCAGGTGCTCTCTGGCAAGCCCCGTCTCCCCTTCTTCTTGCACCTGCTCTTGCCCATTTCCCCCTGGGCGAGGTGCTCCGGGGTCCGCTGTGTTCATTTTCCAGCCTCATTCCCAGTGATGTGGCTAACACACAGGGCAGTGGTAGCAGCGGTCATTTAAGCCTGGTGCTTTACGAAGGGCCGTGTTACAGATTTGGTTGTTGTGGTTTGTTTGCTTAGCAAAAATGGGTCATAATTAAGAAAAAAATGTTCCCATAGAGTTCAAAATGCAAAATGTTACAAACTCTGAGAACTTGTTATATCTGCTCAGAGAAGTGAACTGTGAAATCTGTAATGACTGATCTAATCTACACCAAGATCTTTCTTTGCTAGATCATGCCTGAAACGTATTATCTTGCTCCCAGTGTTGCAAGCTTGAGCCACAGATAAGAGAAGAAGTACCTCTCAAAGAACCTTGCCCACGTCTTGACAGTCAGGAGTGTCCGTTCTCTCAGCTCCACGACAGTGTCCGACAGGGTCTCCTGGGACCAGATACTACCATGGATTAACTGCACTGGAATGTTACTGGGGGAGACGCAAATGTAAACAAACTTGGGAGGGGTCCAGGGACAGCTGAATGAGCCACTGGACTGAGACAGAATTCTGACCCCAAATGAAGGAGGGAGAAGGGAAGGAAGGTTTGGTGGTCACATCCCAGACTGCCATCTGATCTATGGTTCATGGAAGCCATTGGCCAGTCTTCCAAGACCACCTCTGCCTCAGTGGCCCCACTGTGCCCAGCATGGGCTGGGAGCCGGCTGGGGGAGGCCCCCTTGCTACCCCTAACAGTGGGATTCAGACTTCAGGGCACAGGGCAGCTTCTCTTCCTGCCCTTGGACGCTGCAGGAGACACTGCAGGTTTTTCCTGGCTCTGCAGGGTGGTGGATTCGGTGGGGTTATGAAGGGAGGGGCTCCCATGGTCAGGACCCCCACTCATTTCTTACAGTGCTGCAGGCAGCATGGGGGCACTGGAGTGTTTGGAGACCCCGGGGCTGCACTCTGTGATCCTGGGCCTGCGGAGTCCAGGAATTTGGGAAGTTAGGGTTGTTGAGGGTGCCTGGCGTGTGGGCTGGGGACTGTGGGTGGGGAGGGGACCAAGGCCCTGACCGGGAGGGTGCTCCCAGCTGGCTGCCTCTGTCCCGGGATCCCTGGATGCGGAGGGGCCTGATCTCACGGCACCCCGAGGGCCACGGCGGGGACCCAGGACAGGCATTGAAAGCTAGGAGGTGCAGGGTGGGGTGGGGAGGCTATGCACCGGGCTCTAGGAGGGCGCAGGACAGTGGGCGGGGGAGGCGATGGCTGGTCCCACTGGGGAGTTGTGGGCAGGGAGGCTGCGCACATGGCAGGCTGTACACTCTGAGCACAGGTGAGCATGCAGGCGGGTGCACGGGGCCCTGCGGGGGAATGAAGTATGCAGGGAGGGTCCCCTGTGGCTGTGAGCTTTCTCCCAACTTTCAAAGCTTTGGAAGATAAGTGCTATATTCATCACTGAAAAGAAGAATAGAGAAATAAAACTTAAAAAAAAAGTAAGGTAGTGTGCTGGAGGCATAGATAGGAGAGAAGTGAGAGGGCGGAGAGAAAGAGGGACAGAGAGACAAGGGAGGAAGGGAAGGAGGAGAGGGGAGTGGGAGGAAGGAAGGGACCTTAAGTGAAAGGTGTTTTAAGAAATGGAGCAGATTGAACAGGCATGGAAAAATAGAAATATAAAGTGTTATGAATCTCATGGAAAATCCCCCATGTATTAAAAAGACCAACAGTTATTGAGATATTTTTTTCTACAAAAACCGGAGGCCCCATTAATGGAGACCACTGGAGGGCAGGTGTTTCTCCAAAGCCTCGGCTTACCCCTCTCCAATCTCCTCCCTGGTTCCTAGGTTTATTGTAAATTGAGAGGAGTGTGTGAACCATGGCGATCCCAAACAAAGAGGTGTGTTCCTTTGGGGACAAACGCCTCTCCTGAGCTGAGCAGCGACCTGGGAACAGCCCACTGCATACATGATGAGTTCTCCCTTCAAGCTGTGAGATGATCCCCCTCGAGGATAAAATGGGACGCATTTTCCAGTCAGCTTTGCTGACTGCCCCAGTGGGACAGGCTGAAGTCACACACTGATAACTCTTATAATTTCCATACCTTAAATAATTTAACGTGAAATCACATAAATAAAATGCTATAACTGAGCATAATTCTTTATACATTTTTTCTAATAATCCTAGCCTTTTAAATTAGCATAATAACACTTAGAATAATTGAAGAATTTAATTGCATGGAGCACTGGAATATTATCTGCTGTGCTGGGTGCCACGATGAAGCTCTGATTAGCTTTAATTTAGTTGGTTTTCTCAATTTAGTTTTCATATTAGATATTGCTGCAGAAGGTAGGGGCACACGCAAATAAGCCATGGGATGCGTAATTGTTCATAAGTGTCTACATGCTTTGCCGAAAATCTCTAGACATGCCATTGTTGACCTTAAAATAGAGGAGAAGAATTAGTGACTTGAAATGTGAACTATTGTTTCCTTTCTGCCGTGTGCTCATAATTGTCTAGACATACTGACGTTACGTTCCAGCATGCTCTAGGGTAGAAGCTGTCCCCGAGTTTCCCTCCCTCCCTCCACCTTTCTCCCCCTCTCGCTCCCTCCCTTCCATTCATCCATAATTATGTAAGGAGGGCTATGTTCAAAACATTCGAGTCCATTTTTTTTTCTTTTTACAGCAGACCTTTGTGGTTAAGGCAGGAATAAATTGTATTCTGCACACATTTCACAAACATAACAGGAACAAACTATATTCTGCATGAATCTCAGATGTACAAATACAGATTTTAAGACCATTTCAGAGCCTCATGAGAAATAGACATCACTGATGAAAAAGAAGATTTTGCTATAAGAAAAGTGAATTTTGAAAATTTGGATTCCCAAAACAGATCCATTAGTGAGGTCAGCATATTTTCGGTTTCTAGGAAGATTTAACCCAGAATTCCTTTAGTGATCCATTTTTCAAACACATTTTAAAATCATGCCAGTGTATTCATTTTCTACTGCTGCACGAAAAATTACTAGAGATCTAGTGGCTTAAAACAACATGTTTCTATTATTGCACAGATGTTGTGGGTCGGCGTCTGGGTCCTCTGCAGGGTTGCATAGCATGCTGGCTGGGCTGGAGCTAATCTGGAGGCTGGACTGGGAAGGAGCTGCTGGAAAGTTCACTCAGGTTGTTGGCAGATTTCCCTTCCTTGCTGTTTTAGGACCGAGGCCCCGGGTTCTGGCTGGCCTTGGACAAGGGCTGTCCTCACACTGGAGGCCCACGTGGGCTTCCAGTATAGCCATGTCTCCCTCACAGTCAGCAGGGCACAAACTCTAGAGTGTGGCTGTGTGGGGGCCAGAGTTTGCTGTAGCAGAATGTCCCATGGAAACCCCATCATGGTGCCTTTGCCTGACTCTGCGGGATAGGTCAAAGGAAGGGACTATACAAGACAGACTCCAGAAAGCCAGGGTCTCAGAGGCCACCTTTGGGTCTATGTACCATGTACATGCAAAGCGTGGTGGACATCCCTGTCTGAACGCCCATTTGAGATTGCAAGCCAAAGGAAGCCTTGTTGGTTTTCTTCTAAAGAAGCTATAGAGGTATTCCAAGTTCCGTTTTCTCAAGGTCATCATACTTCCAATGTCTAACAGCCATTTCCAAAATTCGGAGGTTACACATATTTGCAAAGAACAGAAAATATACCTCTAAGCTCAGGCTGTCTTTTTCTACCCAACACAGTATTTCTGATTGAGATGTATGTACACGCACACACACCACAATGCATATGCACACACATCCACAGACACACAGACACACCTGTGCAGGCAGAAGGGCTCACAGGATCATTTCTCCCTGCCCTTGACTCCAGGATTCCTGGGGATTACCGCGTGGCTCCAACAGAAGCCAGTGGCACTGTGCTATGTGTGAAGCACGGAGGAGCTGTGCCTGGCTCCCAGGTGTGGGTCCCAGCCCCCTCTCTATCTGTGCAAGTGCCTTTGGCTCACTCACCCTTCCACGGTCTCCAAGCTGCACATGGCACCCGCATTTCACAGGCTCCTGCTTTCAGAGCAGTATGCATCAGATATTTTTCCAGCAGTGTGGGTGGTGGTCTCCACACCTGGACATGGACTGTCCACTTTATACCATGGGTGCTTTGTGGTTTGGTGGGTAGAGATGCTGAGCCCTGGGGCTGATAGGTGCTGCCCAGGTACAGGTCCAGTGACTTCCCCTAGTGTTGACTTTCATGCCAACAATTACAAATGAGCTGCAATTCTTACCCCATCGTATAAATATTGCTAATGAGGAGAAGGCCATGAGCTCCAGTCCAAGAGGCCAGTCGTTGGCTTTGCTGGATCCTAGCCTCACTGGCTATACACTGCTCACTAATGGGATACCTGCAAGGATGGACCAGGGAATGTCAGCGCCATAGAAGGAAAACGTGGAGAGCATGGCCTGAACCAGTGCTCTTACCAGAAAACACAACTTAATCCATGCAAACCTTCATCACTCATGCATCAGCATTAGCTTTGTGCCGGAAGGGCTGTGCACGGTCCTCCTGTGTGACAGCTCAAGTCTGCAGACTCCTGGCTTCAGAGATCTGCCATGGCCCACTGTGCCCTACTGGGGGGTGTCTGGTCCAGGGAGCGTGGTCCCTGGGGATGCTGGGGGACCCAGGTCCACATCCCAAATGGAGGTGTTGGCTATCATGGGGAAACACAGCATGAGAACAAAGCGGGGGGCAAGGTTTGGTGCTGGTACCTATTATGTGAAGGCATTCCTGGCAGACCCTTTATCTCTGTGGGTACTTGTTCTTGGCTTATCAATGACAAGGCCTGCAAACACTCAGCCCCTTCTAAGTAAAAATCCTCAGCTCATGGGCATGTTTTGTAAACTGAGACTCTGCTCCCACCTGTTCATAGTTGTATGGTCCCCCCAATTCATATGTTTAAACCTAGCCCTGGATGTGATGGAAGCCAGAGGTGGGGAGGGGATTAGGTTGTGAGCGTGGAGTCTCCTGAATGGGATCAATGTCCTGTTAGAAGAGACCCCAGAGAGCCCATCACCCGTTGTGCCCCATGAGGACACAGCAAGAGGACAGCCCTGCGTGAAGCTGGAAGTTGGTCTGAGCCACGCATGAAACCTGCTGGTGCAGGGCCCCACAACCGGGAGGAGTACATGCATGTTGTTCACAGCCAGCCAGCCTGTGGCCCTTTGTTACTGGGGCCTGAGCAAAAACGTCTAGGCAGACTTTGGCCTTCATCATGACGTCTTTCATCTGTTCACTTGTGAAGCACCTACTGTGTGTTGGCATTGTGCTGGTCCCCAGGGATGCTGGGCCTTTCTCTTGAGGATTTGGAGGATTCCCTGAATGAAGTTCCCCTCCGTGAACTGAAAGGCAGAGAGAGAAGCCCAGAGAGTCAGTGGAAGAAGAGGGTTCCTGCCCAAGTAAGACAGGGATGGAGTTCTGAGAGACAGAGGTGGAAGGTAAAGGAATGAGAAGCAGGGGACCAATGAGGAATGTGGCAGTGGGCCTCGATGTGGTTTACAGTGCTGGAGGCCAGGAGCCCAGGGTGCCCCAGGACCAAGCCTGGCCAGGGCTCCTGGGAAGATCCTTTCGGCCTCTTCCAGCTCTGGGCGTTCCTGGGCTTGAGTCCTTCTATCTTCACCCCCACTGTCACAGGGCCTTCTCCACTCTGTGTTTCTCCTTCAGGAAGGTCATTGCATGTAGGCCCACTCAGATAATTCAGGATGATCTCATCTCAAGATCCGCCACTTAATCACAAAGACTTGCCCAACTTGGGCCATGTTCACAGGTGCTGGGGATGGAGGGCTACCACCCAGTCCTGGTCATGAGAAGGAAGACAGACAGATGGAAGGGCCAGCAGCAGAGTCATGCTGGGCCAGGGGGATGGTGCAAGCACAACCTGTTCACCCTGCATTCCTGTGGGCTCCTGGGCACCTGGAGCTTGGTGCTTCTTCTCTGGGTCCGGAGCCCCACATTCACCATCTGGACTGCTGATCTTCCACCTCTGTCCACTGGAAGACGCTCCTCAGGAGGACAGATCAAATCAGGGCTCGGCTTGGAGCCCCACCTTGTGCGTGCAAAAATCCCAGTGTGCGTCCTTGGTGGGTGACAAGCCACCTCTCTGTTTCAGGTGAAGAGGGCCCAGCCCTGGGCTAGATGGCCTGGGAGATCCACAGATCAAGTTAACCCTGAATGTCTGAGCTTTTCTCAATCTCACCCAGAGATCAAGAGAACATTCCCGGAAACCGCAGGCACTGGGGCTGCTCTGCCTGTGGACTGAGCAGGAGACAGTAAGGAGAGGGGAAGACGGGACGGTCTCTGGATTGTAAGGCCTTTGCTGTAAAATCCAGATGAAAAGAACAACAGCCTCTGTGATCTTATCTGTAATTATCATCCCTTCTCTGTCTTTACTCCCATAGGAAACATACACAGGCTCACACATGGCCACACACGGGCACACACCTGGAATTAGGCTGTTTCTCAGGAAAGGATGGAAGGGTGACACCAGGGTTGGGTCAGGCAAGGAGGCTGGTCCAGGCAGAGTCCCGAGGAGGTGTGGACTCTCCCCAAGAAAACCTGCAAAGCCAGTGATGGATTTCATCGCCTTAAAACCCTGTGGGTTTGACAACCAATTACAAGATTGTTAATCACCGGTTTACTGTGAACGCTGGGTGTGCCCCGTTTCATGAGAACCCTAATTATCCCGTCTCCCTGGTTGACAGGAGGCTGGCTAACGCCTCCACTGTGGGAACTCGAAGATGGGACTCGGCTTGGGTGGGACAGTAAGCCCCGCGCCTCTGTTGCAAGAAGCCCACGTGCTTGTGTTCACATACCGGGAAGTCCCAGAGTGAGGAGAGCCTGGCCTCCCTGCCTCTGCTCTGCAGGGTCTGGAGGGTCACCTCGCTCCCACCTCTGTGTAATTATAAGGTTTGGAAGCACAGACGAGCCCTGTGACTTAGTCTTTACTCATTGGAGGCTACTGGAAGTTCCGTGCGATGAGCGGCTTGGGGAGAAATGATTCAGGACCCTGGCTGCTTTCCCTCAGAGGGCCCGCGTGCTCACCTTATTGACAAGAGGCGGGCCTGGGGGCAGGAGCTCCCCCTGAGTGTAGACAGACATCAGCATGCCCAGCACAGACCAGGCGGACCCAGCATCAGACGCAGGGGAGGGACCTTCTGGGGCAGCCACTCATGTGGGACAGACCTAGGCACAGGACCATGATAAGGCGAGATGGGGCAGAGCACTCTAGGGGGACATTTCCTAACACAAGAGCACAAAGAGGCTGTGCTGGGGAACGGGGAGGGCTGGCTGTGTGCACACAGGTCGTGTCACTGCCGGAGACCCTGGTTTAGCTGGTCGTAATCATTTTGTACCACTCCCCCTTGTCATGGAATCGAGGAAAAGTTAAGTTTGGCCGTGCAGGACACTTGCCTCCCAGAAGCGCAGCTCGCTCCTCCTGCAGCACCAGGCCCTGGAGGACGTTAATTCCAAGGTCAGGTATTCAGAGTGTCCCGGCTGGGGCAAAGGCAGCGCTCCGTGGGGGGGGGGGGGGCCTCATCAACAAACAGCAGGTGAGTGGCCTTCCGTTACAAGACAGTGATGGCCATCTCGCATCAAGGCAGAATCCCAGCAGACCGGCTGCAGGAGCAGGACCCTGTCTCTGCCCCTACCATGCCGGCCCACAGTCCGTCCCTTCTCGGACCCAACCTGCACCTGTGCCCACCCATGACAGTACACCCTACCACTTCTCTCAAATGCAACTTTCAGTAAAACTCTCTAGTGTCTCATGTTCTTGTGGCAGAACGGATTGGCCCCACGGTGCATCCGACAGCGGGCTCAGAAGCAAGTGTGTGGGCTCAGAACAAAGGCTTTCGGCTCTGCGTCCATTTCCCCCAGCTGCAGCTGATGCCCCATCCGAGGTACAGGTGCGTCTCTTAGCCCGGCCCCACTGAATTCTCCGTTGACCCCGCTCTGCCCTCCTGGAGCAGCCTCTGATGTCGGGCCCTCTCCTCCATTGTTCCCCGGGTTGCTGTGTTATAAGTCTTTTCTTCGTGTCCCTGAGCATTTCAGCCGGAGAAAGGGAGGGCAGTCGGTGGCATGCTGCTCTCCACTGCACTGCTCCCACCGCCCCTTGGCCTCCTGCACCCCGGCCTCCTCCTCTAGGCATGGTGGTGCACACGGGTTAAGGCTGCAGGTTTGGGACCAGACCCTGCCACCCACCCACAGTGACCTGGGGCAACAGAATCAGCCTTGCTGTCCTTCCGTCTCTTTATCTGCAAAATGGGATGGTGAGCGTAGTACTGAGCTCAGTGACTCACCGTCAAGATTAAATGGGATGATAGATATGGAGACACTTTTTAGAAATGCCAATACATGTAAATATGAGCACAGCTGCATTTCAACCACTGGCATCTCTAAAAAGGAAGTCTCTCCTCTAGTGGGATATTTGCATGGTGCCAAGTCTGACTCCAAAGCTTGACGATCATTGCAATGGGGAAAATGCCCCTTTCCCAGGAGGGCCTGCTGGCTCCTCTCCACAGCCGACCATGCTCAGGGGGAAGCCTGACCTGTGTGCTCTGACATAATGTAGCGGGTGTTGCAAAATCATCTATCCAGTATTTCGCCCCTAAAATATTTAAACTGAATCTAAACTCTGTAATAAATAGTGCATCCCAAGATTTCACACACCCAAGAATCCTTGGAGGCATTTTTAAAGCAAGAGTTCCCGAGCCCCACCTGGAGGTTCTGTCCTAGCGGGTCTGGGTTGGACCCCAAGAACCCCCTTTTCTAACAAGCTCTGGGGTGACAGTGATGTCACTGGCTGGCCAGAAATACAGGGGACACAGGGACGAGTTACATGCCTCCGGGAGGAGCTCATCAGATACTAAATGCCCTGGAATCTTTAAAAAAGTTAATGTCATGAGAAAAAGGAAAACAACTTGGAGAACTTATGCAAGACTAAAGAAGACAAAGGAAGCCCGACAGGCTATTGTAATGTCTCTTTCTAGATTAGAGCCTGGTGCCCAAACGAGAGAAACCAGCAACACCAGTGTGCCCGGGGCCTCTTGCAGAGCCTGCTTATTAACGGTACTCGTTGCTCCTTACAGCGACCTCGGAGAAAGCAAACCTGCAGGGTCTGGCGGGTGTCCACCTGCTGGAACCGCGCGGACCGCACCCCGACGGTGGGTAACGCATGCGCAGCAACACGGGCGGTGCGGGGCAACTGCAGGGGCCTGCGGCACCTGCCTCCTTCCTGATCAGATTCTTCCTTTCTCCGTGCGCAGGAGTCTCCGCTGAACTGCTCCAGCTCGGTCAGTCTGTCCTGTGCCAGTCAGCGAGTCCCTAGCATAAAGAGGTCATGCCTTCTCTGGGTTGGCCTGTGTCTGGAGACGCGGCCGCAGACCGCCCTGCACCCGCCGCCGCACGCCCACGCTGCGCGCCGCACTCAGCGACCTCGCGGCCAGCTCGGCTGCAAACTCATCTTGGGTTCTGCAGAGCCCGGGCTCTGTGTCAGACACGGTGCAGGTGGCCCGCTGGGGTTTTAGAACTGGCTGGTTGGTAGGAGTCCTCCAGGGTGCTTTGTGAATTAGGAAAAATATGTTTATTGGTTTGTATAACTGGAAACAGGTGAAGACATTCCCTCACATTTGCCAAATAACAAAACGAAGCTCCGACAGCTTGCCTTTAACACAGAGTCTGGAAAATGTGTGATTTCTGGAAAACCATCATGTGATAATTTAATAAACATGGAGACCATGTTTAAATTTGTATCGAAGTTCACCAATGACAGATGCTCAAAGCTACAAGCCGACACCATTTCATGTCCATGTTAGAAAAATGAGCTGCAAACCTGGGAGACCACAGTTGCCACGTCTGGTTGATGCCCCGGCATTCCTCACTGGAAGCCCTGCGTCTAGACTGAGTTTCCTTTCTGCGAGAGATAGATGTGCAGGTCATTTTATTCATTTGTCCCTCCCCCTCCCCCTCCGCGTGCTCACGAGATAGATTGGGGTCATATCATGCTCTTGCAGGGTGCTGAGCGCCGGGGGTGTAGGGGAAGAGGGTGAGAGGCGCGTGCACAGCAGGTGCAGGGAAGGTCGGCCCGAGTTGAGTCAGGCTTTGAGCCCTGGCTGCTTTCTTACTGAGGTGAACTGGTGTTAAACCGAACACACGCACGGAAGTGTGGGGGCTGCTTCCACACTAGGGTTTGCCCACATCACCGATTCGGTCAGAGCGGAGCCGCCCCCTCTCATGGGGCACCAGGCCCTCTGGGTTCCTGGGGTTGGGGGGGAGCCCCTGTGATCCGGAAGGGCAGAGCTGGGGCAGGTGACCGGGAAACCAACCCTCAGTAGACCGGGGGCCTGTGTGGCACAGGGCGTACCCCTCTTCTCTGCACGCCTCGGGACACCTTGTCTGCCACCCACACAGGAGGCACAGGTAGAACTTGCAGGTGCAGCAGGCATTAGGGGAGGGGAAAATCCCGCTGAGGAGATGACAAGGAAAGGAGGGGCTTGGGAGCTGCTTCCAGCAACAAGTATCACAGTTATTCTTGGAAAGGGAGCCCCTGCAAACACAGCTCCGTCTTCCCCAGGGGGCATGATCGGCACTCTCATGAGTCTCCAGGTGAGTCTGAAGTCTTCCCTCCAAAGGCAGGGAGGGTGCCCATGTAGCCAGGCCCAGGGGAGAGAGGGGGGTGGACTGACTGTCCAAGTCCATCCTGTCTGCTCCTTCCACCCGAGCACCCAGTCAGCTGCACCCTGGCTCTGACCCTCCAGCCCTGTGCGCCCAGAGCCACCTGGGACCGTCGTGGCTGGGAGGCGGCATGTCTGAGCCACCAGTGGGCCTCGGAGCAGAGGCTGCAGCTGCGCAGAGCTGCTGTTGGGAGCTTAGAGCCGAGGGAAGTGCAAGGAAGTTCCTGCCAACGCCTCAGCCCTGTGCTCGCAGAGGTGAGGCGTGAGTGAGACCGCAGGGAGGAAGAAGCCACATGTCACCGTGGGACAAGGAGGGACCTGCCATTGGTGGGCAGCGTCGTGAAGGACACAGAGGTAGGATTTTTTACGGGTGTCAAGCTGACAAGCTCGTTGTGGGAAAGGGCAGAAAGTTCCTGAGTGCCAACATGCAGAGAAAGACTTGACAACTAGGTAACTGTCTCCCAGGCAGTCATCTGCCTCAGCCCGAATCAATGAGATCTTAACCAAAATCAATGAATTAAATTAAATCAATGCATCTTAACCTGAATTAATGAAAATTCGTGCTTGAGGGGTCTGGACATCAAGCTCCGTGGAGTCATGCTCCATGTAACGTGCAGCTCCAGCCCTATTCCATTTATCTGCACGACCGGCGTCCTGGCGGGGTCCACACCATTTCAACATAGGTTTGACATTTTGGGTAAAATATGGACACAGCGTGGTAGAGGGAAGGCCCTTGGCTGGCAGTTCTAGTACCATTTTCTGCAACAAATTCAGCTCTTTTCCCTTTTCCTCAAATACATTACTGGTTAAATGGATGAAAATCTAATGAATATATTAGTGACAGAAGCAAATAGTGGAGTAATCTGAGCTGAGTGATTTCATGTGTGTAATGCACAAGCACGGTGCGTGTGTTCCATGTGCGCACACCCTCACGCACGTGTGTGCACACGCTCATTCCAGAAGAAAGGTCCTCAAATAGAGAACATACTCCAGGTGGAAAGAAAGCAAGTGCAGTATTTTTCCCTTTTAATTAGAGGACCCAAAAATGGTTACCCCCTTCACACCCACCAGAGTTTTCAGACACGTTCTCCAGCATACTTTTGGCCTCAGGTTTACGATTTTAAATGATGTCACTCACTCAGAAACGAGCAGGTTCCTTTAGAGAAACGTGTTTTGCAGTCAACTTTGATTCACCTTTTTTTAATATCAAGAAAGGACAAGAATATAAATGAAGAGATGGTGCTGTCCTGGCGGTCTGAAGTATTTCACGGAGCACTTCACCTCTCGGTGACTGTCTGCATATCAATACGTTTTGTTCAGGCAGAGATGGGCTGGGACAGTGTAGGGGAGGCGCGTCTCTCAGCAGGACTGAGGGAGCCCACGCTTTCTGACAGCAGCTGCTTGACGGTGCCTGCTCCGTCCCATTTTTAATATTGCATTTATATGAATTTTCCCATTGTTTTAAAAATTTTTTAATTTAAATTCAATTAAATTAACATATACTGTATTATTAGTGTCAGAGGTAGAGGTCAGTGATTCATCATTGCATGTAACACCCAGTGCTCATTCCATCACGTGCCCTCCTTATGCCCATCCCCCAGTCACCCCATCCCCCCACCCCCCTCCCCTCCAGCAACCCTCAGTTTGTTTCCTAGAGTTAAGAGTCTCTCATGGTTTGTCTCCCTCTCTGGTTTCATCTTGTTTTATTTTTCCCTCCCTCCCCAATGCTCCTGTTTTGTTTCTTAAATTCCACATATGAGTGAGGTCATGTAATTGTCTTTCTCTGACGGACTTATTTTGCCATTGTTTTTAGGTATGACCTACAGCGTGGTCAACGGGGCTGCTTCCCACGCTTCATTTTATCTCTGGAAGTTGGAAAAAGGATTGGCTCATAAGGGAAAGATGTCGACCCCCAGTTCTGAGAAACCAGTTGACTCAAACTGTGTCCCTCCGTAGTGATTAGGAAGTGTCTGGATGGGGAAAGCTTGCTTCTGTCCACGTCTGGGCGTCATGGCATGCTGCCGGCCCGGTGTCGGAGCCACTGGCCGCACGCCCCCCTGTGTTTGCCTCCCCGGTAGCTTTTGTCAGCTCCTCCTAGTGTTGAGTGTGTGTGTGTGTGTGTGTGCGCACAGCAGACTCCGATTTCTCAACCGCTCAGCCCGTGTTCTTTCGCGTTCACAACTGGCAGTAAATATCAGTCCCAATAAACGTAAGAAACACAGGGGATGCGGCGTCTGTGGCTCAGTCAGTGAAGCGTCTGCCTTCAGCTCAGGTCATGATCTCAGGATCCTGGGATCAAGTCCCACCTCAGACTCCCTGCTTAGTGTGGAGTCTGCTTCTCCCTCTGCCTCTGTCCTTTCCCACTGCTAGTGCTCCTTCTCTCTCTCAAATAAATAAATAAAATCTTAAAAAAAGAAAGAAACATAAGGAACATCTTTTTAGTAATTCTTCTGAATGCTTCCCTGCGTAGTGAGTTGTGTTGGAAAAAACAGACGTGCAGGTCTGTGTGCAAGAGTGTACTTCCTAAGAATAGAGAGAGTGCCCAGTAAGTGTGGACGAACTAGCGAAATTACTGTATATTTTTCTTTCAAAGGAAATTAAGAAATTAATTAAGTAATTAATTAATTTTCATTCAAAAAATTAAGTTTTTAAAGTGTAAAGTATAAAAAAGTAAATAAAATGTGAAATATATTATTACATTATAATTTATAAATTTATATTATGTTTATGTAACATGGTGTATTATGTTGTATATAAGATATGGCATATGTTATGTTAAATTATAAATTACAAATATATTTATGATTGTAAAACATAAATTTATGTTTTTGTATTATCACTTAAAGTAACAATAAAATAATAATTCACTAAGTAAAAATAACCCAGTGTCCTGGATCACTTAGAGAATCAAGTTTCTAGTTTCTTATAGCATCATGGCTGGATTCTGTCCCACATGTGCATAAAACCTGAGGCAGATCCGTAAGTGCACTTAGCTCCAGAAACTTGCGGGGTGTAAGGGATATCTTAGATGAGGGTCTCTGTGGTCAAGTCCCACTGTCTGATTTGGATTCAGGTGTAGACTCTTAAAGGCAAGGGCACAGAGGTGCATCTGAATTCAGATTGGCCTCCTGGTTGGAAGGAGCCTACCTGCAAGAGGCCGACCCAGAATTCTGAGATCCTCACTTTCCGGGTGACTTAGAGACCACCAGACAGATCCAGAAAGGAAGTCCTCCTTATTACATTTCAAACCCTGTTTTTCACACTGGCACACATGCTTACCTGACCTGTGAGCTCTCGGCAGTGGGAACGAGAGATTGCGAGAGGCTGCCGAGGTGGTAGGGACCGTGTCAGAAGCAGGAGGACGTGAGCTCGAGCCCCGGGGTCCAGCGTCCTGCACGGCCAGGCTCGGCTCCCAGCATTACCTTGGGATGTGGCCAAACAGAGCTGCCAGGCTCTGTCTGCAATCACTCCCAGATCCAAATAAGGCAAGAAAACGGTGACCAGGGACGTCGGCACACCTCTGGCCTTATTTGCACGCTATCCCTTACACACCTGAACATCCCAGTCTTAGCCCAACTGCCACTAGCACCAATTGTCGCTAAATTGACTAATTTGGCAGACTCCTAGCTGTTCACATTCTCGAGATTACTTCATTTGAGACGGAAAACACACACACACACAAAAACCAAAAAACCCCCCAAAGCTCCGCCACCAATACGGGCCCATTTGGGACGTTTCTTGAACTTGGCACCCACTCAGAATCGTATTTCTGCTTCAGAAATAATTAAAGGGCATAACCGTGTTTCTTACATTCCTCTGAGTAATATACAGTTGCCAATTATCAAAAGCCACTTCAGTAAATTAGGGAAATGCCAAGAATTCTGCGAACCGTAAAGAATCCTATGATTTTTAGACTTATTTCTCATTCTTCCAAGTGTAGAAGAGGCGAGCACTCCTGCGAGGCTGCCGTGCCCGCCACAAATACACCTGCTGCATGCAGAATTATGACAGCCAAGGTGAGGCCGCGTTCCGGGGAGGCTCTCTGCACTCAAACAAGGCTGAGGATTGATGTGAGCCATGACCCTGGAATAGCTTGTTTTAGTAAGTAAATGAACTGTCTATCCACATAAAGTTAAAAAGAAATCTGGTGGAATAAAAACACAGCCATTTGAAAAGCAATCAGTGGATTTAAGGCAAACCAATCAGTGGTTAAAATAAGCCATTGGGTGCAGTGCAGATAGCGTTATTGCAATCCTGTCCTCACGCGGGGACACGGCCACAGTCTGTTGAGACTAATTGGCTTGCTCATTTTCATAAATGCACTTTTTCTCACACGATAAAGCTGAGTCATTCATTAATTTGTTCATTAATTTTAAAAACATTTAGCAAAAAGCCCAATAACCTGCACAAAGAATAAGGTTGGAATTAGTGAAATGCAAAGGAATTTTGATGGCGTCTGGTCTAAAGGAATCTGAACTTCATAATTTAAAAAAGGAAATGAAAGTTGTGAATACAAGCAAGTCACAGATATCTCTCCTGCTTGGCTTTTATTTTTTTCCTTTCTAAGCAGGATTTGCTCATCTGTTTTCTTCAGTGATCTATCCCTGGGCCTAGAATGGTGCTGAGTATGTAGTAGGTGCTCAATAAATGTTTGTTGAATAAACAAAAGGACAAACATTTGCACTTAAAATATACACAAGGGCTGGAGAATATTTAAAGTAGAAATCTCAACCCACAATCTTACATGTACAATTAAAGAACCAGGTTTTTCCAAAGCCCAGCCTGCTCACTCCCTGTCTCTCTCCAGGGGAACAGGATATTGAATTCCATCAAGGTGAGTTTCAGTGATTTTCTGGTTCCAACTTCCCTCATCCCTTGGGTGCAGCCGAGAGTCCTCTGAGAGCGAGCTGAGGCTCCAAGCTTGAGCAGACCCACGTGTTTTCCACGGTGGGGTGGTTCTCATCCTGGAAGCTCATCTGTCCTTGCTGATGTCCAGCCGCAGGGCCTTGAGGACACATGGGAGATGAGCTTGGTTGCCCCCCAACAGACATACAGGTGCACACATCACTCTGCCTGGTGGGTGAGGCTGTCCTCTCCACTCTGAGGCTTTGGTGAAGGCACAGCAGGGGTGTGGGCGGCTGGCAGCAAAGGGGGGACATGGGGATTCACTGCTCTCCAAGGCCCCAGACCCTACTGCACTTTCTCTCACTACCCTTCTCCTGTGGATTGTGACCAAGGACACAAAGCCCAGGCCCCTTCCTCGGGAGACCCACCTGGAAATTTCTAGATTCTCCTTGGATTCTGTCTTTCAAGCCCTTGGGAATGTTTACCCTGTCCCAGGGCAGGGTACCCTAGGCTCTTCTATTCTTCACAATCTATGTTTATGTCTGTTTCTCACAAGGGAAAAAAAATAACCACTTTTCTTTAAAAACTCAAGTATCTCCTTGAATTTCAGAAGCCTATTTTGGCTGCCAGAGCCCTGTTTGTCCCTCTTTGGTCTGCTTCCTCATCACACTGCTTGGATGGGACTGACGAAGAGCACATGCCCTGTTAATGATTCAGAAGTGCCTGCCGCAGACACGAGGCCAGGGGGAAACCAGCGGGGCAAAGGCACAGGGTAACAGATGCTTCTAAGGCAATAGGAGTCTTGAGCTGGGTCTACTGAGGGAAAAAATCGATGGGCAGAGAGAAGGTCCTGAGAGCGTGGTTAGAGGGAAGAAGAGGGAAGGTGTGTGTTTGCACTCGTGTGTGCGTGAGTGCGTGTCTGTGGGGTGTGTGGTGTGCGAGAGCAAGTGTGATATCATCTGAAAGAGACGCGAGAGCTGGTTTCTGCAGGGTGAGGACGGCCAGCTATGGGAGAGCCCGCTGGCCGGTGAGCATGACGTTTGCGTTCGTCTCTGCAGGTCGGGTTTATCGCACGGACTAAGTTTACTATCCAGTTATTCAATCACAGGCTGACCTAGCTGTTGCCGAGGGGGCACTTGGGGGACGTCATGAGCATCTATAATCGATTGGCCTGAACAGATTATGCTGGTAGTCTGAGCAGGCCTGATCCGAACTGTTGGGAGTCCTCAGGAGCGGTGCTGAGGTTTCCCAGAGGAGGACAAAGAGATCCCAGCAGAGGAAGCAGCAGGAGAGGCTAAGAGCTAGGCTGCCCTCGCCGTCCCAAGCACTAGTGTGACCCGGTGCTTCACAGAAGGATCTCCACCCACAGGGGCACGTGCGCCACACCCGCGTCTGCATCCCCGGGTCTCCGTCGCCTCTGCCCCTCGGCCGAAACCCCAGCCGGTTCAGAGTTCGGCACCAGGCCAGCTCTGGAGGAATGGAACCTTAAGGACAACTTTCGGAATTGGTTCTGGTGTTGCTGGAATCGTCTCCCTACCCTGCTTGGATCTGAAGACTAAGGAGGCTGGTTCCAAGGCTGAGGAGCCCATCATGGTGCGATGTGGCCGCAGACGGAGACCAACTCCCCGCGGGGTACTCGTAGTCAGTACCATTAGGAGGCAGCTGCCGCCGCGGCTCCCCATGGGGTCGTGGGTGTGACACCACGCTGCTCCGCACACCACCGCCTCCCACTTCACTCAACGACCTCAGTTTGTCTCTTGTGATGCCCTGGGTTAGATCGTTTGACTTCTCCATTCTGTTTGGGCAAAGGAGTATTTATGGACGTTCTTTAAAGGGGACAATCTCCACCACTGTAAATTATGGTGACGAAGATGGGGGTAAGCAGGTTGTTGTGAGTTAAGACTTTGATGACAGAAGGATCTGTGTTCTGGTTTCAGATTCGGAGCTTACAAGCAATAGTGGGGCATCTGTTTAACCTGCCCGAGCCTCCGTTTCCCCTTGTGCAAACTGGGACTAGTCCCTGCACCTGCTGCGTGCGGTCCGCGGGATCCTGAGACAGACGGAGGTGATTTCTGAAAACCAGGGTCACCTCATTTCACTCTCAGTGGGTGTGAGCATCGTCCTGCTCGGCGGCCTCAGACTTCTGTGGTCGTGGTGTGATGTTCTTACCCTGGGGCTCGGCCGTCATCCCCTTGGAAGCCCTGCAAACTCTAACACCTGTGTTAACACCGTGTTAACATGTATGCACAGGACTGACCCTCTTAACCATTCTCAGTGTACAGGTCAGTGGCGTCCATTCACCTGTCGTGTCACTGGCACCACTACCGTCTCCAGAACCTTCCCAGTTTCCCGTAAGGAAACTGTATACGCATCACACCCTGACTGTTTTGTTTCTCTCTTTGGCTTGATTTTGGTTGACCCGGAAGAAGAGCACACTGGCTTCCCTGGGGTCTGGCCTCTGGACCAGCACTTGATATTCAGGCCCAGGGTAAGGACAAGTGCCAAGCCCCCGCAGGCTTAGTGTGCCTGTGTCATGAGGCAGTTTCTTCTTCCTAAACAGATCTGTAGTCTCCTCGCAATTTCCTCTAAGCAGTGGGTCCAATCCCTCTTGATGCTCTTCCAGAAAGCGGGGGCACCTGCTGAGTTAGTCAGGCATGCAGGTGTCCCCATCCCAGCCTCTGGCCCCGCTGGCCCGAGCTGCGACACCGGGGCTTGTGGAAGGCCAGCCCGACCCCAGCCAGCACCCAGGCCAGGTGACAGGTCACCATGGCAGCAGTTCACGGGTTCATCTCCACTCACTTTAAAATTTCCCGTGTGCTAGCAAATGTTCCATTTGAGCTCGGCTATATGCCAAAAAACCACAACCCCCCCCAAAACACTTTTATTGGCACCAATTGTAAGCTCACAGGATATTGTAAAGATGAGGCAGAGAGGTCCTTGTATCCTTCACCCCGTTTCCCTCAATTCTCTTTACGACCATGAATTTTAAAAATTTTAAAAATTATATTTTACTAAAAATTATATTTTACTGAACACGTCTATGTGTTTGAGGCAGGAGATTCAGCTGTAACCACTGAGTCTATGCCTCTGAAGCCCTTTCCACATTCCCTTAGGAGGCTTCTGAGAGTACGGCGTTGTATAGGCTTGTATCCATTGATGCGTCCCCCCAGGGTGTGTGTGTATGGTGTCTGCACACCCGTGTGCACGTGTGCAGTGTGCACTGCAGTGTGGGTGAGTATGTGCGTGCATGTGTGTGACACATGTGTGCATGCATGCGTGTGGTCTACGTGTACATGTATGTGGCGTGTGCTGCAGTGTGGGTATGTGCGTGCATGTGTGTGACACGTGTGTGTGTGCATGCATGTGGTCTATGTGTACATGTATGCGGCGTGTGCTGCAGCGTGGGTATGTGCGTGCATGTGTGTGACACGTGTGTGAGTGCATGCATGTGGTCTACATGTACATGTATGTGGTGTGTGCTGCAGTGTGGGTGAGTATGTGCGTGCATGTGTGTGACACGTGTGTGAGTGCATGTGTGTGGTCTATGTGTACATGTATGTGGTGTGCTGCAGTGTGGGTGTGGTTGTGTGTGCATGTGTGTGACACGTGTGTGCGTGCATCAGTGCGTGCGTGTGTGTGGTCTACGTGTGTACATGTGCATGTGTGGCATGTATGATGTGTGTGGTATATTGTATGTGAATGTGGTTTGTGTGTATATTGTGGGGTGTGTGCGTGTATGGTGTATGTGTGGCATGTGTGCACATGTTCGAGTGTGTGCATGTACACGTGTGTGTATGGTTATGTGTGTGTCCGTGTGTGTCCGTGGGCTCTGTCTCCGCGTGCCAGCGCGAGCCTGGGCTCCTCCCAGCAGGCAGCATTCCCGTGTCTCGCTTGGTTTCCCCGCTCTGCGGCCCAACACCTGCTAAGGGCAGCTCCCTGCTCGGCTGGTCGGCGAGGGCGAGGCGGAGCTGAGCCCCAGTGCCCCGAGGCAGCAGCCCTCCTCGGTGAAACATACCAATTCCAGCACTAAAATGAACACAAGAGGGAACTGTGAGTATTGGTTTTACTGCAACGGGGGTGGGGGTATTGACAGGATGGGAAGGGGCTTCTCATTTTGAGAAGTGACCTCGTCTCTTGGTGGTGTGCAAACAGGTAGTTCCGAATCACGGCGCAGCGTCTACATTTAAATCTTACAGTCTGGGTGCCTAGAGAACTTGGCATTTCTCTTGTGATGATGGCATTGATCGCAAGTTGAAAGCAACACACACGGAGTCAAACTCAGTCCCAGGAATGGCCCTGTTGTCTGGTAGGTCCTCCGAAGCCTGGGGGTTCTCCTGTGGTGAACTGGGGCACCCAGGGAAGCGGGCAGTGGAGGCGCGCCTCCCCGCCGTGTCCCAGCTGGCCCCCCAGGCCAGTGCCCTGCAAGGTCTTCTTGCCTGCGGGCTTGCACGGGGCTCCCAAGACAGCTGTTGCATGGGGCGTGCACAGGCATTCGCTGCAATCGCGGACTGGTCTCTGTTCACATACGATGGCTCAGTGGTTGTCACGGTAAACTTCCAAGCCTCATTTGTACAGAGTTGCTGAGGAAGACACAGAGAGGAGTAAACGCATCAGGGAGAATGTGTATGTGCACACACACTCTGGCATCGCGCTGTTCCCGGGTTATTCACAGGCGTGGTGTTCAACCCGTAGAGAAATCCAGATGCCGTGGACACAGACCGCGTGCACCCTGGCCAAGAGAGCCACAGCGTCCCCACTTCACAGTAACGGAGACCTGCTACGGGGGGTGACCTTTGCCAGAAGTACGAGTGCTGATCCGTGCACAACCATGAAGTGATGAGAAGGTGGAATCTTCCTTCTGCCAATTATGGCCTGATTGCCATGTAATGAAGTTAATGTTTTGTGGAATTTACAGCCTGATATTAATGGTTCCTTCTCCAGACACTCTCCTCTGACTTCTTCTTTTTCACCCAGATTTTTTTTTTCCCAACAACAAAAGAAACAGGACAATATGTGAAGGCTCATTAATTCTCTTTGGTTTTGATTTTCCCCTTCTTTTTTTGCTTGCCTCCTCCTGGAGGTTAAACAAGAGGCATGCCATCAGGCCTTTCCATAAACTCTGGTTCACAGGAGGGTGAGAGCCTCAGTCTTGTGTAGCTGCCGGCCGGGACAGGCAGCTTTCAGCTCTCCATCCTTTACAGCTGCTGTTTTATGGCCTCCTTGATCACCAATTACACAACCAGGAACAATAGACCTACCGCTTTAATGACCAGGCTCCAAATTTGCCTTGATTTGCTGGTCTGCGCCATAGCAACACGCCCTGTGCGAGGCGGGAGAGCCTAATTACAGGAATGAAGATAGATCGGACCTGGGAAAGGCCCGCGCTGGGAACAATATGCTGGCCCCCTGCCCCCTGTCCCTGCCCGGATCATCCTGACCCCAGGCTGCCCCGCTAGCACTGCCCCTGACCTGAGGCTGCTGAAAGGACCCTGCCTGCTCCTGGGGACCTCTAGGGTCCCTGCAGAGAGAGGGAGGTGGCCAGGAAGGCAGTCCCTCGGGGATCCAGGGAAAAGAAATCCTAAATTGGGGCTGGGCTGCATGCGGAGCCAGGATGCCCTCGGCAGAGCCACAGCGATCTGAGCGCGCTACCAGGCTCGTCCCACAGTGGCTGCCACGCTGGAAGGCCTTTGTTGCTGGGGGTGGTGAGCTGGTGGCCAGGGGAAGCTGCTCAGATACCACACTCCTTTCCTATTAAAAGTGTGAGGAGGACAATGGGAGATCAGTCTGGGGCAAGCGGCATTAGTATTCCCAAAGTTAAGCGGCTGATTCTGGCAGAAAGAGAATTGGCAAACACCGCTTATTTAAAAAACATGTTTTGCACACAACTGCATTGCTTTGTACTCCTTCACCCAATATTAGGAGCCACCGGCTTGGATAGCAAAGCTGATTTTCCCCAGGATCTATCAGTGTCGCTCTGGGAGCAGTGACGGATGCTGTCCATCCATCAGCACCTGTCAAAGCCCTTCCTCGGAGCTGGGGCTTCCAGGAGAGCAAAGCTGGTGGGAAGAAGAACGCAGCCCAGAGGAGTCTGCAAGGGCGTGGAAGCCCCTCATGTGAAAGGGTTTCTGGAACTGGCCTGTGCGAGTGGCCTTGGTCTATGGAGACACTTGACCACAGGCTGCACGGCTCTGAACAACAGAGACTCCTTCTCAGTCTGGAGGCCATGAGTCTGACATCAAGTTTTTCTGGGCTGCTGCCTCTGAAGGCTCCAGGACGATCTGTGCTCCTCCCTCCGCTGCTGCTGGCTGCCAACTACCACAGGTATCCATTGGCTTCTGGACACGTTGCTCCCATCTCTGCCTCTGTTTCTTCTACCCCTCTTTCTTTTCCACTTTGTAAGAACACCAGCAAACTGGATTAGGGCCTTCCCTATCCCGGCATGATGTCTTCTTAACTAATTGCATCTGCAAAGACCCAATTCCAAGAAAGTCCCTGGGCTTAGAGCATGAACACATGTGGAGGAGACACAGAGTCCAACCCACAGCAGGCCCTTGCCATGATGCTACACAGAGGCCAACCGTGGAGAAAAAGACCCCAGGACCTCCTTCCCGTGTTCTGTCCAGGACCCCCGGGCCTCCTGCAGTGTCTAGTTCTGTACCTTGAGCTCTGACTGTCCTCACTCCCTGCCCCGACCACTTACAGAGCCCTCTCTGTCCTGGAGGCAACTCCAGGCTGCCAGGATGTCTCACAAATGACAGTGAAGATGTCAGCCTCCATGTAGAAGCCTGCCCTCAACACCATGTTTCAGCATTGGGAAGGATTGATTTTGAGAAACTTTGCTATATCTGTGGATGTTTTAGTTATAAAAGGAAATACTGAGGTTAAAAAGAATTACCCACCACGACCAGGCGGGATTTATTCCTAGGATGCAAGGGTGGTTCAACATTCGCAAATCAATCAATATGATAGAACGCATTAATAAAAGAAAAGAAAAGAACCATATGATCCTCTCAATTGATGCAGAAAAAGCATTTGACAAAATTCAGCATCCTTTCCTTATTAAAACTCTTCAGAATGTAGGGATAGATGGAACATTCCTCAATTTCATAAAAACCATCCATGAAAAGCCCACAGTGGATATCATTTTCAATGAGGAAAAGCTGAGAGCTTTTCCCCTTAAGATCAGGAACACGACAAGGATGCCCACTCTCGCCATCATTGTTCAACATAGTACTAGAAGTCCTAGCATCAGCAATCAGACAACAAAAAGAAACAAAAGGTATTCAAATTGTCAAAGAAGAAGTCAAACTCTCTCTGCAGATGGCATGATACTTTATGTGGAAAACCCGAAAAGACTCCACCCCCAGATTACTAGAACTCATATAGCAATTCAGCAATGTGGCAGGGTATAAAATCAATGCACAGAAATCAGTTGTTTTTCTATTCAGAAACAAAGCAACTGTAGAAAGAGAAATTAGGGAATTGATTCCATTTACAATAGCATCAAAAACCATAAGATACCTAGGAATAAATCTAACCAAAGAGGTAAAGGATCTATACTCTAGAAACTACAGAACACTTATGAAAGAAATTGAAGAAGACACAAAAACATGGAAAAATATTCTGTGCTCATGGACTGGAAGAATAAACATTGTTAAAATGTCAATGCTGTCCAGAGTAATCTATACTTTCAATGCCATCCTTATCAAAATACCAATTGCATTTTTCAAAGAGCTGGAACAAACAATCCTAATATTTGTTTGGAACCAGAAAAGACCCTGACTCACCAAGGAAATGTTGAAAAAGAAAAGCAAAGCTGGGGGCTTCGTGTTGCCTGACTTCAAGCTGTATAACAAAGCTGTGATCACCAAGACAGCATGGTATTGGCACAAAAACAGACACATGGATCAATGGAACAAAATAGAGACTCCAGAAATGGACCCACAACTCTATGGTCAACTAGTCTTCGACAAATCAAGGAAAAACGTCCAATGAAAAAAAGATAGTCTTTAATAAATGGTGTTGGGAAAATTGGACAGCTATATACAGAAGAATGAAACTTAACCACTCTCCCACACCATACACAAAGATAAATTCCAAATGGATGAAAGACCTCAATGTGAGACAAGAATCCATCAAAATCCTAGAGAAGAACAAAGGCAACAACCTCTATGACATCAGCCACAGCAACTTCTTTCATGACACATCTCAAAAGGCAAGGGAAACACAAGTGAAAATGAACTTTTGGGACTTCATCAAGATAAAAGTTTTCTGCACAGCAAAGGAAACAGTCAACAAAACTAAGAGGCAACCCATGGAATGAGAGAAGGTATTTGCAAATGACATTAGAGATGAAGGGCTGGTATCCAAGATCTATAAAGAACTTCTCAAACTCAACACCCAAAAAACAAATAATCAAGTCAAAAAATGGGCAGAAGACATTAACGGACCCTTCTCCAAAGAAGAAGTACAAATGGCTAACAGACACATGAAAAAATATTCAACATCACTAGCCATCAGGGAAATTCAAATCAAAACCACGTTGAGATACCAATTTATACCAGTTAGAATGGCAAAAAATTAATAATGCAGGAAAAAACAAATGTTGGAAAGGATATGGAGAAAGGGGAACCTTCTTACACTGTTGGTGGGAATGCAAGTTGGTACAGCCACTTTGGAAAACAGTATGGAGATTCCCCAAAAAGTTAAAAATAGAACTACCCTATGACCCAGCAATTGCACTACTGGGTATTTACCCCAAAGATACAGACATAGTGAAAGAAAGGGCACATGCACCCCAATGTTCATAGCAACAATGTCCACAATAGCCAAACTGTGGAAGGAGCCTAGATGCCCTTCAACAGACTAACGAATAAAGGAGATGTGGTTCATACATACAGTGGAGTATTACTCAGCCATCAGAAAGGATGATTACCCACCATTTGCATCAACATGGATGGAACTGAAGGGGATTATGCTAAGTGAAATAAGTCAAGCAGAGAAAGACAATGATATGGTTTGGCTTATATGGGGAACATAAGGAATAGCACAGAAAACATCAGGAGAAGGAAGGGAAAAATGAAGGCGGGGGGGGATCAGAGGGGGAGATGAACCAGAAGACACTATGGACTCCAGGACACAAACTGAGGGTTTCAGAGGGGAGGGGATGGGCGCTGGGCTAGCTCAGTGATGGGTATTAAGGAGGGCACGTATTGCATGGAGCACTGGGTGTTATACGCAAACAGTGAATCATGGAACACTACATCAAAAACTAATGATGTACTGTTTGGTGACTAACATAACGTAATAAAAAAAAAAGAAAAGGAAGTAGGAAAAGATAAAAAAAATAATAAAATAAAAAGATGACAACCACATAGTAAAGATTCTTTCTTCCTCTGATATCCCACCTGTGGCTTAAGTGTATATATTTAAGATAATGGTGCCCCTTCTGCCTCAGTAACATGGAATATCATAAAAAGTGTGGCCATCAGGAGGGTCGATGATATCGATGGCATCGTTCTTTGGGGATGTAGAGGGAAAAAAAATAGCTTGGCTACAGTTGGAATCACTTAGACCCAGTTTCCATCCTAATTAGCATTTTTCTGTCATGAACTTGGCCCTTTAAAAATAGGACATTTTTTTCATATTTTGATACTAAGTGAGCTGCAGTTATAATAATGAAGTCTTGAGTTCTCTTTACTCTGAGAAATATTTTGAACCTTGGGAGAAATAAAATTATTAAAAACAAACGAACAAACCCAACAGCAAAACTGTTATTTAATTGTGATTCCAATCCAAAGAAAGAAAGGGCTGACTTCCTTCAGTCTTGCTTGCCAAGAGAAATTGTTGCCTTAATTCAGGGCAGTTGTCCTATTTTGCAATCTCTCCTGTAGGAGGAAAGTTATTCACACTATTGTGGAGTGTACAGGAGAGAAAGAATGCATGGCAATACTCCGTGGTCTAATTCCCCAGTGACATTCCCCACGGTCTACTGAAAGTTTGGCCAAATAACCTTTCTCATATTGGCCCCCATGCAGACGCTGCTCATATCCATTGAGCTCGCTTTCTCTCTCTTTCTTTCTTTCTTTCTTTCTTTCTTTCTTTCTTTCTTTCTTTCTTTCTTTCTTAAGATTTTATTTATTTATTTGACAGAGAGCAAGAGCACAAGCAGGGGGAGCGGCAGGCAGAGGGAGAAGCCGGCTCCCCACTGAGCAGGAAGCTTGATGTGGGGCTCGACCCCAGGACCCTGGGATCATGACCTGAGCCAAAGGCAGACGCTTGACTGACTGAGCCACCCAGGTGCCCCTGATTGAGCTCATTCTAACTGTAATACAGGCAGCTGAGAAGTCTTCAAGGTTCTTTAACCTTGTAGACAGACCCACCCAGAAAGGAGCGAAGTCAGAGGGACGTTGTCCTTGTGCATGAATACTTGGGGCAGCCGAGTCTATCAGCCAGAACACTCGTCAGCTGTAGGGATGTGTCATGTGAACACATCAAGGACCAGGTTCAGAGAGACAGACTGAAGGCAGAAGCCCCTGTCCCACCCAGAGGACTCTGGTCCATGTGGGATATGCACAAATGGCAGGAACACTGAAGAGGCAGAATTTGGGATGTGTGGGCCTCGCCAGTGGCACCAGCAAGGGTCCCAGGAGTTAGGCTGCGAGTACAGATGGAAGGAAGGGTGTGGCCGAGCAACCGCCTCAAACAGGTCCAGACTCCAGCAGCACGGCTGCTGCCCGCATCCGGCCGTCTTTCCACCTCCCCCTTTGGCATGGCCAGCAAGGCTCTCAGTGGGCACATGAGGCTCCTTGGGGGATGACACTGTTTTCCCACCATGTTTTATTTTCTTCTCTCCACCTGCTTCCTCTGACAGCATGGAGCCCCTCAGGTAGCCCAGCCTGGCCCCTCCTCTGCCTGTGTCCCCACTCTGCACGCACCTGGCCCTCTGGGGCCTGGGCAAGGTGCTCGCTGTCGTCCCTGGGAGCGGTGGCCACGCTGTGATGGCTTTCGGAGGGTCTCTGAGGGGTAAGACCGGATGGACGGCCACAGACCTGAGCAGGAGCACGGGCAGGCTGGAATGGTCATCTGCTCAGCCCAGAGCCCCCACGCCTCCCTGGGCACCTGGCTCCTGGTGGCCTCTCTGGATCTGCAGCATCCATTTGGTTCTAGACGGCAGCCCCACGGGGGTCTCAGGCCCAGCTTCCTGCTGTGGTGGCCACCCGGACCCTGGGGTTCTCCATGCATGTCTCTTCCCGCTGATGTTCAGGCACCGGTCGGCTGCCGGGACGCAGGGTGACACGGGGCCACCTGGGGTCAATAAGGTGCCCAAGTGAGGGGGTTCCCATGTGAGGGCATCTGTCCATGCGCCCGGGGCACCTATGTGTAGTGGGGCCATGAGTGTAGGGCTGCCCGTGCCTGTGGGAGTGTCTGCGTGAATGGGGTCCCCGTGTGGGGTAAGGGAGAACTCTTATGAGGGTGGCTTACCCAGGGACAGACTAGAAGGGGCAGCGGCTCTCACTGCTCCTGCCTCAGGGAGCCACGGAGGCCACGTCTGAGAGCCCGTGGCAGCGCACTTGCTCCCCGTCGTCGCGCCCCCGTGAGTAGCTGGAGGGCAGCAGACGTGACTCATCTGTCACTGGACCCCGGTCATCTCTCCAGATCAGTGGTGTTTCAGACACACAGCAGAATGGACGGACAGATAACCAGGAGACCCTGGCCTGGGAGGGCAAGAGCTGCTGTCCGTGCGGCCCTCCAGGGTCACGGCCCCTCCCAGAGAATGGGCTGGCACAGAGTAGATGCCCAGCTCACATGGTGAATAACGTTGTGGGTTTTCACCGGAAGCAGGGAGCAAGCAGCCCCCTGGACGCTGAGTGTAGAGAGGGTCCAGGACCCCCGGACCCTCAGCCGTGGCTGTGTGGGGACATGCCTCGGCCACTGCCGCTGAGAGAAAGCAAGCAGAGAGAAAACACAAGGCTGAGGGGTGACAGGCCTCCACTCACCCCTGCATCCCAACGGGCAGAGTCCCAAACCTACCATCATGCACACGGACACAGGGTGAAATCTGGTTTTCAAAAGTTTAAATACACGCACAGGCCAGATTTGTGCAGGACATTGAAGTTTTGACTGTCATATAAACAAAAAATTTTTGGTATGATATTTCATGGGACAACTTATTTTAAATAAAATTTGTTATTTATTTCAGCTTTGAATTTAACTGGACCTCCTGTAGTTTATCCGGCAACACTGTTCTGGGCCCACAGGGTATGATGGGGAGAAGTTTCAGCCCCTCTCTTCCTGAAATCTCTCTCCCTCCATAAGCCATTTGCTTTCTCTTAATTATGTAAATGGCTTTATAAGTTTGTATAAGAACCATTATGTGTGCTACGCATCAGTGAGTTACCAGGAGTTTCCTTTAACTGGGTGATTCTACTCTCAACTCTGAGTGGTCATCAACCATGAAGTGAGCAGTTTTGAACAGAAAAGACTGGGTCAGTGTTTGAAGCTGGAGCCGTCAGAGGAGAGTGAGGGATCTAGCGGTCCTCCAGTCCGTGTCCTGCGTGCCAGGCACAGGGCACTCTGCCTCTCACACCCCAGCTCATCGCTGTCCCGGGAGCTCTGTGGGATCAGCTTACCCACAGCGCAGGCAAAGACACTAAGTGCAAGTGCAAGTGACCTTCCCAGTTGTCCCAGCCAGCAAAGGGCAGAGTAGAGGGGCAAACCCTGGGCTGCCCAAACGCCCTTTACCTTTCTCACCCACAGCATGACTCTGGAGTCCAGAGTAAACTAGGAGGGGAGTGGACACCCCAAGTGCGGGACAGGGGGGTGGAGCGCATTTCAGGAAGTCTCTTGGAGCCCCAAGGAAAGCGGGGTTTCCGCCAAGAGGAGTGTCCTGACCTGGCATGCTGCCACACACAACACGCACACAACACCGCGTACCCTTGTTAACCTGGCTTGTTTCCGTCGGCAAGGCCATTCGGGCTGGGATGTCCTTCTGATCTGAGAGAGCCGGCCCTGCCGAGTGTGGTGATTCCTGACCGTCATCCTGACCCTGCTTCAGTTCCAGGCCTACCTCTCCCCTGGAAATCTTCGGGCAATCTCAAGATGCTCACTGGGAGTGTCCGGTCTCAGTGCAGAGCCGTAATCGCATATGGCCAGGACCTCAGCAACTTCTACTGTCCTTGATCCACGTGCCTTTGCTCAATGGCATAAAATGGGGTCTTTCCATCTTTGTTTCATCATTGCATTCTGGGGAACAACTAACCCACATTTAAACTTAATTAATTACATAAATTCTGGTGTAATTTGTCCCCAAGAGGGGGAGCTGAGCTTTGGAGGAATACGAACTATTACAATATCTGCGAGTTTTCTCTCTGCACCAACACCCAACTTTCTGTGTGTGGAGGCACGGTCTCCCCTCTGAGAACTCACGACACGTACGGACATGGGACACATACGCTTGTGGGCACATGCAGATCAGAGACCAGTAGCAGATCGTTCTCCTGTCTTGGGAGGATCAGTGTGCTTGGGCAGTGGTGGGGACAGGAAGCAATAGGAGAAAGAGACAGTATTTCTAAGGAAGGAGGAATGCACGTCCACGTTTAGGACATTCATAATCGGAGCAAGAGAAATCTGATTCTCCCACCTGCTGGGCTCCCCTAGTTGCCCCCGTCTGTTATTGTGTCTTAGGACAGCACAGACAGGCATGTTTGTGACGCCTTGTCTTCCCTCTCAAAGTCCTGCTTGTGTTCTAATGGCAGGTGAGTGCATTACCCTCACGACGAAGCCTGTCCCTAACCCTGCACCTTGCAGGGAATGGCATGGCCATATGTTCATTGGTGCTGCCCCAGTATGGCACAGGGCAGCTGGCGGACAGCAAGGAGGGGAAGTTAGAAGCCTAAACAAGCACTGTTCCCATTGGGGCAGGGTAAATGCCCGTGATCACTACCCTTTTGGTGTGTTATTTAGGGAAGCCATGCCAGCCCTATGGGGTCCTATCTATGATGTCTTAGCACACAGCACAGGTTAGAGAGAGGTGGAAAATGTCAGGAAAACAAACCAGGAGAAAGCTCCAAGTATCTATGGAAATTATGTTTTTGCAATAGTCATGCCTTTTAACAGATATCTGTATATCTGGCACAAATAATTTATAGTGAATGCAATCTCCAACCTTCCCAAGGGCCTCTGTCACAGGGAACTAGTTTGGATTGTTTGGGACTTGGCTAAAATTCTGTAAGTCTCCAAAGGTTACCTCCAACAAACCTAAGTCCCAGGGGTGGATTCTAGCATCTTCTTAGCTACTTAGGGTCCTGTCATGAAATGCCGTCCAGTGACGGGGTGATGGACAGATTTTGAGTCTCATCGAAACCACACAGATTCAGTCCTTATCTATCAACCACTTGCTGTGCTCAGAGCTACCTTAAGCTTTGTGGGGGATGGGGACCGACTTACAGCACAGGGCGTAACACATACAACCTACAGCTCACGTGCATGTTTATGATTTAGATTAAGAGGGAAGACGTACATAAATGAGTCGGCACAAGAAGACGAGATCACACGTGTCCATATGCACACACAAGGGATGCCCTTGCTGCTCAGTGGAGTCATGGGTGGACGAATCTGGAAACATGTCTGGAAGGACAAGGAAACGGAGTCAGGGCTTGGGGTGGCTGGGAGTGTTTTGAGAGAGCACGTGGCTTCCGTGGATGGGAGAAGGCATGGACTCAGAAGCCTGGGTCTGGAACATGCACGGGGCAATTCAGGTGGTCCGGTAGAGGGTTTTCCTGGAGAAGAACCCACGTGCATGGCTGGAGACTTGGAAGCGAGGCTCAGGAGTGGTCTGCAGTCTTACATACTCGCGGGGAACCACCCAAGGCCTTTTGGGGGCAGTTCTTCAATGAGGCCACTGCTTTAGGAGGATTTGTCTGGTAGCAACAACCAGTGGAAGGTCATTCTCGGCTCTAGCAAGAAAATTGCTGTTCCCGGAACTGCGCTGTGAGCCCGAGCTTGCTTCAAAGCACCTGCCCCTGTCCTTCTCCAGGCCCCAGAGTTAGAGGAGACCAGGCCAGCAGCGAGGAGAGAGTATCTACCCATCTCCTGCCAGAGACGCTATCTCTATCTCCGTCGTATCTGAGCACACCGAGCAGGTGCCCATTGCATGAGCTCTGCCCATACGTGCAGATCAGTCTCCATGCTTATCTCCCACTCCAGCCAGCGCCATGTATTCATGCAGCACCAGACCGAAGGCACTTCTCAGTCACGGCCATCAGGACACTCCCGCGGATGTTCCCACAGCAACAATCACTCATCCGTCTGTTCATGAGCCTTGGATTACGATGGAGGACGCTGCTGCCTCAGACTGCTCCGGAGCCTCCAGAGTTCCCAAGGGCTGGGTGAGAGAGAGTCCCAATTTACATCAGTTCTCCCCACTTCCCAGTGGAGACGTTCTAACTTCAGCCACATGTCCTGGCAGTGGGACTGGAGGTCCAGACACCCGCCCGCTCTGGCAGGCCCACACTCTGTGCCAACCGTGCCCGCCCCAGCCACCCCGTTCATTTTCACAGACCACACTCTATTGGCCAGGGTGTCCTCTTCAACGTCATCACCTACCGATGCTCGAAAGCCCTCACCCCCGGGACTGGAAAGCCTGGAGAAGGCACACAGAGACGCCTTGATCCTGTGCCTTAGATTTGACTGTACACTTAGGGGCCTTGGGGTTGAGGTCAGAAGACAAGAAGTCCCGGGATCGCTGTTTTTTTGTGGCAAAACAACTACCGAGCAAGCGCACCACTTTTCCCTGAAACATTCTTTCACCTGATACCCACCCAGGCGGGCATTGCATCCCTACGCTCTTTGGGCATTTGAGGGTTTCCATGGTGCCCAGGTGGGTAGCAGACAGGCTCCCCTTGCCAAGTCTCTGGGGCGAGGCTTCCTCCTCATCACTGTTCAGGGAGTCACAGGCCCACAGTGTACAGACAGTCACTGGCATGTGTGTGGTTACGAAGTGGCCCTTGAGAGACATCTGGTCATCACAGCAGTCCTGGAGTGTCGAGGCCAGAGCCGTGCAGGTCCTGCACTTCCTGACGTGTGCCCAGAGGCTCATGACTGGTGTATGTCTTGGGGTGCTCTGCACCCAAGCCACCTGCCCTTTGGCATGCTCCCTGCGGTGACACATGCTGGGGAGAGCTGCTCCCTGCTCTCCAGGGGTGTGAACCTCGCTGCAATGGAAATTTTGTCTTTTCTCTTCCCATCTTCTCGAACAACTACATTGTCTTGCAAAATGTTGCCTGACCGTTGCATGCCTTGCTTTGTCTGTAAAACCCCACAGACAGCAGGTTATGCTTGCCAATCAGCACTCACCATCATTCCACCCCCTGTACTCCCAGAGAGGTGCTCATTTTCAACACTGAGATTCGTGTTAGGATTTTCTTGGCATCTTTGCCTCCAGTAGTGACCAATAATGTCACAGTGTGTGACCATGAGCTGCATCCGGGTAGTATAAGAGCAAGAGTTGCTGGTGGAGTTCCCACAGAGCTGGAGGAGAGAAGGGAGAGAAGAGGGTTTTGGACCAAGAGGACTGCCATCCCGAAGAGCCAGGCTGGCTGTGGTCCAGGAGGCTGCTCACCGGTGCCTGGAGCACGTGCATGGTGAGGTGGGGGAGTCTCGGGACGGCCCCTGCTCAGCGCCCCCTGCCCTGCAGGCCCGGTGTGATCGGCTTCTGGTGCGTGAAGTCAGTGCCTGGGAGCCTGAGGTGTTCTGCCCCATGAGGAAGTCACCCTGTGCAGCGCATTGGTCGGCTGGGGCTGCCAGAACCCAGCATGGCCGCACACAAGGCACTGAAACAGCCGACACTATCTTTTCCACATTCTGGACGCTGGGGGTCCCCCATCAAGGTGTGGGCAGGCTGGTTTCTCCAGAGACCCCTCTCTGTGGCATGTGGACGGTCCCCTTCTCCCTGTGCCTCTTCTCCTGGTCTTTCTCTGGGCGCGTCTGCGTCCGAATCCCCTCTTCTTATAAGGACGCTAGTAAGAGTGGACTAGGGCCACGCCTCTGGCTTCATTTTACCTTAATCACTTCTTTAAAGACCTCTCTGCAAACACAGCCACATTCTGAGGCCCTGGAGGTTAGGACTTCAGTATGTGAATTTTGAGGGGACACATTTCAGCCCAGAACATATGGCAAAGATGAAGGGATTTGCATCTATAATTAAGGTTCCAAATCAATTGATGTTTTTAGTTAATTAAAAGGGAAATGATCCTATGGGCTTGACCTAACCAGATAAAAGTCTCCGAAGAGGCCCGGGTCTCTCTGGGGGAGCAGTGACTGTCCTGCTGGCCTGGGAGACACACACCATACATCCTGAACTGTTTGTGGGGGAGGTCGCCCCTGGAGCAGAGGGCCTCCCCCCTGCAAACACAAGCTGCTAATGAACTGGGAGGCAGGCCTCCCCCTCCTTGAGCCACCCGGCAAGAAGGCAGCGTCTGGCAGCCGGATTTCAGTGTGGTGAGGCCCTGAGTGAGGACTCAGCTCCTCTGGGCCCAGACTTCTGGCCACGGACCCTGTGCCGGGGAAGGGGGCTTGCTTGTGGGGGGCTGCTCAGTCTGCTGATCTGCTCTCCAGCGTCAGGAAACCAGTGCGAGGGTGGGTGCTGCGGGCTTCTCCCTGCTCTCCTCTGCAAGCCCAGAGTCAGGGAAAACTTGAGGGGAGCACAGGGCCTCAGTGACCGCTGGGCTATCGTAATCTCTGGAAGAAGGAAGGGCCTCTCCATTCTTGTAGAGATGCGTGGAGGAAAGGTGATCCACAGGCTTCCTGACTTCCAACCCTTCTCTGGGATGCTTTGTCCCGAGCTCTCTGGGAGGCGGGTTTGGGGGCCTCTGCCGCGGAGGCCAGGCCTGTTTGCTCAAGTGGCCTCCTCACGTGCACGCAGCTCAGCGTCTGCTGGGAACCGTGAGGCAGGGATCGCTCAAGATCCAGCTCATTGTTTCCAGCCGCGGTCCCCATCGCCGACTTTGGGAAGGAATGCAGGGGGGTCAGTGGGATTTTGTGCAGAAAAGAAGCGACTTTCCACCACTTAGATGTGGGTTTTTCTTAAGCTTCCTTGCTCCCCACCTTGCTGCCACATGCCTTCCCCACCCGCTTCCTCCCTTCCCCAGTGTCTGAGAACACATTGGGAGTTTTAGAAACTGCTCCCGCCGGGGAGGCCTGTGTTCTGCCCGGACACATATCATCTTCCAAGGAGCTGATACCTCCACTAACTTGTCCCTGTGAGGAACACTCAGAAGCTCCATGTTCAGAAGAGAATCTGAATGGCCACGTCAGCCTGAATGGCGGGAGCCACGGGGTGGACACTGCCCGTGAACGCGTAGCAGAGGCTGCCTGTCCGCTGGCCTCGACAGGGAATCCCGAACACATTCGGCTGGAGCGTCAGGGCATCTTATGTGATGGAAGCAGTAAAGCCACGTTTCCTCATTTCTGCATTTGATGTCTTGATGTCTTGGGGCCTTGCTGACCCCAGAGGGACTGCCCTCCCCAGGGCTAGCTCACGCCCAGAGACAGCAGACGACGTACCTGTGCGTGCGGCTCCCACGTGCAAACCAGCAGATCCAGAGCTCACACCCAACCACTCTCTTGAAGATTCCAGACCACTATCCCGTGGCCCTAGTCACCCCAGGGCAGGTACCAGACAGCTAGGGATGGCCCATGTGCCCCAGCCCCCTGAGGTCACGCACACTAGCCAATCCTGAGCCTGCTTATCCTGCCTCCTCTGTTCCTTCCACAGAAACCTCAATACAGGGTCTCGCTACATTTTCTCCTTGCTCCCACCACCTCCTGACCGTCCGCTGTACCCCCTGTGTCCGGGGAGCTGTGAGTAGAAAACCTTCCTCCTCAACACAGTCACACCGTGTCTGCGTGTCTCGCGGTGCCCGATTTAAACACATCCCAGACACCCTATGAAAACAGAACTGATACTTCATTAGAAGTGGGTCTGATCCGCGTCTGGAAACCGACCCTCCTTCTCCCGTGACGACGGGCTTCGGATGAGCCACCTGCCGCAATAGGGGTTAGCGTTGCATGGGCACACGCCGCTGCTTCTCCACCCTGCCCGTCCCCGGCAGACCCGCGATGAGTATGAAAATGGCATAAACGCTCTGAGTGTGCAGCTCCGTCCCTGAGGAGCGAAGTCAACAGCAGCCCGGGAGCGAGTCATCGCCCGGCTCAGAACCAATCCGGCGCGGGCGTGCCCTGTCTCTGCAGAGCTCTGTTCGGCGGGGACTGACTTCTCAAGTCCTGGGAATTAACCAAAATAATTCATCCTTAACTGATGTAGCAAGCATCGTCTTAGATTCCTACTTATTTTTCAGATGCGAGTTGACTTGTTCTTCTATGAAGTGATGACTTAGCGTGTGTCATAAGAGAGAGACCTCGTGTCCATCCACGATGTTGAAGTGGGACCAGCGCTGAGGGGTCTGGGCCCCAAGTCCTGGCTCCCTGGGTCTGTCCTTTCCTCGTGGGCTGGTCCTGGGCAAGATGCTGGACACCTCTGGGCCTCAGTTTCCTCACACAGAGAACCAGTGGGTTGGGAGGAAATAGTTGCATTTACCTCTAGATGTGAAATTGAAGTGTGTGCTATAAACTCTCCTAGGTTCCAGTGGTTCATTCTGTAGGGCGGGCAAGACAGGCCATCATCTCAGAGCGTACAGAACAGTGACTCTACAAGCAGAGAAAGACAGTTATCACATGGTTTCTCTCATCTATGGAACATAAGAACTAGGAAGATAGGTAGGAGAAGAAAGGGATAAAGAAAGGGGGGGTAAACAGAAGGGGGAATGAAGCATGAGAGACTATGGACTCTGAGAAACAAACTGAGGGCCTCAGAGGGGAGGGGGGTGGGGGAGTGGGATAGACTGGTGATGGGTAGTAAGGAGGGCACGTATTGCATGGTGCACTGGGTGTTATACGCAACTAATGAATCATCGAACTTTACATCGGAAACCAGGGATGTACTGTATGGTGACTAACATAATATAATACAAAAATATTATTATATATATATATATAAAAAAGAACAGTGACTCTAAGTACCGCTAAATAAGCATCCTGGGTGTCTGCACCCTCTGTTTCACTCAAAGATGCCTGTTGGCTTAAAAGGCCTTTTGAAAGAAAGTCATCAACAAATTCTGCCAAAGGGAGCTTGATTTTCTTTCTGGGGTTTTAAACTGTGCGCTTGAATGCTGGCCGTGGCCTCTCTGTCCTCGCCTGTAGCTCTCGAACACCTGCCGTGTCTAGCCAAACGAGAGTGGTCCAGGCCCTGCACATGGGGCAGGATGCTGGCAACAGAACTAAGAGAGGCGTTATCTTGTCCAGGTAACAGGCCAATCTTCCTTTGCCTGGAACAGCAAGTTTAAAGTGAGAGACTCTCATTAAGAGGAGAAAATGCAAAATCGTCTGCCCCACAACTCAGCTATGCGAAGTATGCCAAAGCGTGGGTGTCTGCATTGCTCTTTGAAATCCGAGCCTGGGTCTTTGTAAATCGCCCCCAGATTACTGCCTGGCATCGCCGTACATGTCTATGAACACTTCGAATGCCTGGACTCAGCAGACAGGAATGCTCAGATCTCTTGGGGCAATTGCACCGCTCCCCATCTCCACAGCACGAAACCAGGTAGCTAATCACCACTGGTAGCCATTGGGCCCGTTCCTTGTTTGTCATCCTCATGAATGTATCAATAATGTCCACGCCCCTTGGCAAACTTGTAGTGTGTATGCCATCAACAACGATACATCATTTGTGAGCACATGTAGCAATTATCACCCGAAATAAAGGCTCTCGATCTTAATAAAGGGCGTGCCTGGTGCAGAGCTCAGCAGCGCTGGCCGGGAAGCAGGCTGGCGGTGACTCACCTACTGCGGGCTTGGTTAATGGTTAAACAGGCGGCGCGTTCGCACCGCGGCCCACGCAGCAGAGACAATACGTGTGCTGTCAGTGGGCCTGGGAACAATAAAGCCCTGTATGTTCCTCCCGTGGTGCGGATTTAGTCATGTTTTGCTTCTGGAGGGCGGGCATCAACAGGCTGCAAGCCAGGACGGGTCTTCCGAGCGGGGTGCTGGGAAGAAACGTGCGGGCGCCTCGTCCCAGGTGAGGCGGCTCCTGAGAACCAGACCCAGGGCCCCATGTCTGCCAGGGGAAGTGTGGTGTCTTCTGTAGTTAGTGCCATGGGTGCCACGGGGTGAGTGTGTCCTTTCCCAGGGTCTGCCTCGGGTCTCGGCGGCGGAGGCTGGGTCTGAGAGTAGGAAGTCACCTGAACACAATACAATGCGTGGTATTTGCGGGAGTTCGTAAGAGGTCAGGTGTGGCCCTTAGCGAGGTGGGTGTGGGGAAGGGTGTCAGGACTCCTGGGCTCTCACTGCCCTGCTGCCCTGCCTCCCCCTGCCTACCCCTCCTCCCTCCATCTCTGTCAGTCTCTCTGGCCTCCTAACACCCCTCCTTCCCCACCTTGCACACGGGCTTCGGCCGCACTTGAAAGCAGAATCGCCCCAGCTCCCAAGGCGTCTCTAGGGACGGATGCTCCTGTCCCCAGACGCTTGTGTCCGTCTCCAGTCTCTACGTCTTCCTGTCCCTCCACCTGTCACTCTCGGCTCCACAATGTGCCGAGGTGACCAGGCCACGCTGTGGAATATTAACACCACCTCTCCTGGGTGGGAGCGATCACGTCTCCCTCTACACATGGGGGCCCTCGGGTAGCTTGCATTTTCTGTGAAACAGCAACAGTGAAACTCTAAATGATGATGTGGCTTGGGGACCTGCCCACCTTGCTCACACCCTGACGGTCCCCTTCTTGCTGTGAGAGCACAGGTGAGCTCTGAAGGCTGGCCTGCAGCTTCGTCCTCTGGAGGGCCGGACAGACTTCGACACCCACGGACTGGGTAGAAAAGCCACGGCAGTGTTCGTGGCTCGGCTGGGGCTGTCTGCACTTCGAGAAGCCTGGGTCTGAGGCCTCTGTCCCCATGAGTCTCAGCTCCGTGAGGGCCCCCCTCAGCACATTTTCACACTGAAGTCAGTCCCACATCCCATGGGTTCCCTGAGAACCAACATGACCCCAGTATCCCCGGGGGGCTCAGAGCCATGTTTTCGGAGGGGCTTCCGTTATCGTTTCAGCCCCAGCTCTATCAGCCACTCGCTCCTAATGTCGAAGGCGTGACCCGAGCTCTGTTACGTGCTTCCCCAGAAGGGCAGGATGACAAAGGCCATGGCTGTTGACCCAAGGCCATTGGACATAGCGGTGGCTTCAGAGGGCAGAGTGAAGGCAGAGAGGGGTTTGGAGTGGATTAAAGTGATGGTCCAGCGGCCCTCGGTGTGTCCCGGGTCTGGGAGCTACCAGCGTGCTGAGGACCAGGTGCCACGTGCCCATGAAAGTGCGTGTGGGGGCTCTGTGAGCATGGCCACTAACAGCGAGTCGATGGCCTCCAAGCCCACCTCCCAACCCCGGCCTCGTATGCAGCCCTGCTCAGCCAGAGCAGTGCCTGTGGCCCGGGCCCCAAGTGTTGTGACCACAGCACCTGGGGGAGGCGGCCAGCCTGAGCAAGAATGGCCACCACAGGCAGGTTCTGTTCCTGCCACTCGTGTACCTGTCGTCAGTGCACGCAGGGACTCTCCTGTGGGCGAGCCGACCAGCCAGAGCGTAATTCTTCATACGTGCCGTTCATGTCTCCTAGAGGTTGTAAGTCCGCGAGGACAGGACTGCTTTACCAGTCTCAGACCCCCTTGCACCTGAGAGTAGCTGCTTCCTGAGTAGGGGAGGCATGTAATGAGCTTGAATTTGTATTTTGTTTGAAGGAAAGTTGTGTTTTGTATTGTCCAAAATTAATAAAACTTGGCTTGTTTCATTGAATTAATTGTACCTTCTTTCAGACTTAAATATTGGATATTAACTTTCATAAACCCTGGATAAAACACTTTTTCCCATTCTCAGCTAGAAAATGGCTCAGAACCCTGTCTATGTGTTTGTCCATGTGGACGATTCACACCGGCGGCTGCATCTCCAGCTCGCCTTCCCCGGGGTCCCGTCCGTATCCACGGAGCAGAATCGTGCAGACTCTCCCACCACACGCTCATCTCTTCCTCTGCTCTGAGGGTCTCTGCAGGGCCTCCTTCCTGCCCCTGTCCATCCCCAGCGAGAGGGACAAGCCCGCCCTCCAGAGGACTCTGGTGCGGGAGAGGGAGTCATGCCGCAGACACCTCATGGGTCCCCCAGACCGGCTGGGGCCAAGTGCTGCCGTCGGGTGTGCAGGCGCTTGGGATGGGGCAGGGGGCCTCGGGAGAGGGTGCTCCGGTTGAGGCCTGAGGAGTTAAAGTCAGTCTCAGGCAGCTCGTCTGCTTTAACAAAGTACCGCGGACGGGCGGCTTACACACCAGGCCTGTTGTTCCTCCTCACAGTCTGGAGGCTGGACGTCGTGGGTTCGGTGCCAGCAGGGCCGGGTTCTGGTGCAGACTCCTCACATGGCACAGAGTGGGCGAGAAAACAAGCTCTCTCCTGTCTCTTTTCTAGAGGCTTCCACACTCACGACATAATCCCCTTCACACACCCTATCCCCATGTGCAGCCACACCAGGGCTTAGGTGGTGGCATTTAAATGCTGAGTCCATAGCAGAACCCACCATGCGAGGTGCTGGGAGAGGGGCAGGGCTGGCGGTGGCCTCTCATGACAAGTCAGTCCGTCACTGCAGCTGGAGCCAGGCCCCGGGGACAAGTGCTCACTGCAGTGGCCATGATGAGGGCTTCAGTTTTCATCCTGGGATGGGCAGGACGCTTACCAGACATCTTCCTTGGAATAGACTATTTTCCAGAGCAGTTGTAGGTTTCCAGACATATTGTGTGCAAAGTACAGAACAAAGAACAGAGAGTTCTCGTATAGTCCCTGAGCCCTCACGTGCACACACACAAGGCACACACATGCTCACATATGCATGTACGCACACATGCACACACAAAGGCACAATGCACGTGCACACACACGTATGCACACACATGAACATGCATGCACACACAGATATGTGTGCACACATGTGCTCACAGGGCACATGCATGCACACATATACACAGATGCACACAGTCACACATACGCACACACAGGCACAATATGCTTGCACATGCACACACACACGCATTTGTGCAAACACACATGCACACACATGCACAGAGACACACACGCACACATATGTGCACACACAAATTTGCATGCATGCACACATAGACACACAGACACATTTGCACACATGTGCACTCACACATACAGATACATATATGCTCACACATACACACATGCACACAGAGGCACACAGGCACACACCTGCACATACAGACATACACATGCTTGCACACAGGCACACATATGCTCATGTATGCATACATACACACAGAGGCACATAGTCACACACGTGCACACACAGAAGCACACAGGCACACCCACATGTGCACACACACACACACACAGAGTTCTCCCTACTATTAACATCTTGTCTTAGCATGGTGCATTTATTACAGTTGATGAGCCAATATTGACACATTATCATTAACTAAAGTCTGTAGCTTACACTGGGGTTCATTCTGTGTTGTACACTCTGGAATGACGTGTATCAGTCATTGTAGGATCACACAGAGTAGGTTCTTTGCCCTAAAAATCCTCTGTGTTGTACCCATTCATCCTTCCCTGCACCCAGTCCCTGAAACCACTGATCTTTTCACTGTAAGTCTTTTCCAGGATGTCAGACAGTTGGAATCACACAGCGCGGTGCATTTTCAGCTGGTCTTCCCTTACTTAGCAACATTCATTTAAATTTCCTCCACGTCTTTTTGTACCATCATAGCTCATTTCGGAGTTTTATCACTGAGTAACGTTCCGTGGTATGGCGGGACCAGCGTTTATTCATTCACCTACGGAAGGGCATCTCATCCTTCCATCATTTTGGCAATTAGGTAAAGGTTCTGTCAACATTCAGGTACAGGTTTTAGCACGGTCATAACTTTTCAACCCATTTGGGCAAATTCCAAGGGCACGATTCGTAGGTCACATGGTAAGAGTGTGCTTCGTTCTGTCAGAAACCACTCCACTGTCTTCAAAGTGGCTGCACCATTTTGCATTTCCTCCAGCAATGAATGAGCGTTCCTGTTGATCCATCTCCTTGCCAGTGTCTGGTGCTGTCAGGGTTTTGGATTTTAGCCATTCTCACAGTTGTGTAGTGGCGAATGAGACATTACGATCAGAGAGGCCACATGAGCTGATTGACGTTTTGAATAGAAGACTCTGCTCTGGGACAACATGATGGAGATCAACAAGGATGTCCTCATAGCATCCCAGGTGAGAAGGGACAGGCTGTGGGCAAGGAGGGAAAGAGATGGTGTGTGACAACCTTGGAGGCAGAACCTGCAGGCTTGTTGATGGGCTGGACTAGGGAGAAGATGGAAAGAGGGATTCCATGTCATTGCTTCAGCCATCAGCAGGCTGGTGGGGGCTCCCATGGAAACAACCCAAACAATATATTTTGTACACACTAACCTTTGGGTTTCTGGTGGAGGTGTCAAGGAAAATCAGTGTTGTTAAGTCTGAAGCTTGGGGGAGAGATCTGCGTTGGGCATATGAATTGAGCCTCACCCCAGAGCACCCTACCTCATGCTGACCATTCACCCTCTTTTCTCTTTTTCCCTACCATTCAAGATCTTAGTTCAAATCCCTTCTTCAGGAAGACCTACCTGTATTTTCTTCATGAGAGTAAACCTCTTGTTCCTTGTGACCCCTGGATCCAGAATTCCCTGGACCCTAATGTCCACTGCATTTCCATTCATGTGATTTGTGTAATTATCTGTCATGTCCTTTAGTCTTGAGGTTCTGTGAGGACCCTTCTTTGTCAGTCTCATTCACTCCACCCTGTACTTCTGCAGACCATTCCACGATATGCTCCCAGTAGATATTTATTGAATCAACAACTTATTGAAATATAATATAAAAGTGTCCAGGTGTCTTGGGCATGGGATGAACTGTATAGTTAGCAGAGCAAGAAATGCAATCGAGCATCATGACTACCTAGGGCAAAACTGTCTTCTTAAAATTATGCAACTAAATAGCAGTTATTTCTTTTCTGTAACTGTCCCAATGGTTGTCACTATCGAAGCAATAAATATCCCCAGTTGCCACAGCTAACTGCATCCCCCACCCCCACCACAATGCTCTCTTCCCCTTGGATCCTGGTGTAAGTTACTTTTTTTCCCCCCTCTTCACAACCAACAGGTTTCCACATCAAATATCAATAAAACAGACTCAACTGACATCCAAACTCTGGTAAATGGCAAGCTGGAAATCTGACCTATACTGAGAAAGCACGGTTAGTAATCTTTATCTGACAATTTCAGATTTGAAATAGTGATTACATAGCTACCTGCCATGAAAAAATGTGCTGAAGAAACAAAACAAAACACAGGCTTAATTGCCTGATCATCCCTGAGAGCTTTCTGAAAACTTAAGTTTTACGTAGGATGAGCTTGTATGATATTTCAGATCTGGTTCCACATCTAGTGTTACCCAATGACAGATGCAAGAGGTCGAATTTACAAAATCCCAGCTCTCATTGTAGAGCTGCCTCTTAAACCGCGAAAGCCCTGTAGATAAGCCTTGATATTGACATGCAGCAACACCCCAAATGATGCAATGTGGTTTCCCAGGTCAGCCTAGTTTGTTTGGCTAAACTGAGTGTATTGTAATCCCAAATTCTATTCTACACAAACATCAATTAGTTAGCGCTGACCTAATGATAATGATCTTGCTGCATATTAGAGTCAGCTGATACTTTCTCTAATTACAGGAGGCTGCAATTACAGTTAACCCAAAGGTCGGTGCTCCCGGCATTCAGACTGGGCAATGGTATTGGTGCTGACACGGGTATCGTGGAAATTAGCTGCAGGAGCACAGTTAGGGTGATGGCGTAGCCCAGGACGAGGCTTAACATCTGCACACGGGTATTTCTGTCCCCAAGGTGTGACTGTGCAGCCAGCTCTCCACCGGGGCCGTGAGCGACCACATTTCTCCTTCTCTTTCTCAATATTTCTGTAGCTCTTCATTTTCTTTTCTGCGTTGGAAATACTACACTTAATCACTTCATAAATATGAATGGGTGTCACTATTCTTAAAGCATGTATTTGGATGGTGTTTTCTCAAGTTTTGTAGCAGTTGAAACACTTCAGTAAAATACTCATTTGCATTTACTTAATGGAAATGTTTCTCTTAGTATGTATGTGGGTGAGTGTGGCTTTCTGTCTTTCCGACGCTTCCTGTTCTACGAGTCTCATTTTGAAACGTGCATGCCTACTTTGCTGTCTCCTCATTCCCTTTCCCATCAACCAGTTCAAACCCCTCCTGTCAAAGCATCTTCTGCAAATCGGGCCAGAGACACTATCTATCCATTGTGGAAAAGTTGCCTTAACCCTCAAAGTGAGCAGTCACAGCCTGTGTGACGTTCTTACCTGCCTATCATGTTTATTCACCAAAACAAGTGGAATAACCACAAAAATGAAATGAGAAATATTAGGACAACGTTTAAAACATGCATTTCTTCCACTAAAAAAAAAATAGGCATGGTGTTTTACTATTGACACTACTGTTGTCAATAAGACAACTGCAATAAAGTAAAAAATAAAGAAAAACAAGAATATTTATTACTTATGTATGTGATGGTCAAGCAAGGGTGTTTTCAAAATAAGGCAAATATCAAATGAGTTTTATTTCCATGAGCATTCCAGCTAAGCCAGTAATTTTGGCCCCTAAAGCTTACATTTACCCTGCGGATGGTGTAACTGTTTTATTTCTCTAAAAGTAAGGCAAAATTTCCCTTCGTAGGGAGCTCAGCAGAGCATCCAATGGCACGGCCCTGACCAGCTCCCTGGCCAGCAGTCCGTCGCCTCTACACCACCGGACCTGAGTGTCGGCAAGTTCAACTGCCACTAGACACGATAGTCAAGCATTCATTATCTTGTGATGCTGATGGAAAGAAGAGTCTCTCAAAGAATGTATCCAAAGAAATCCAAAGAAACGTCCCCATCTCCCGTCTGCCACGGCAGGCATGCTGGGGTGGAGCCCGTGAGCCTGCCACCTCACAGGGACTGTTCTCGCCACAGGAGGGCTCCCATATGAACCGTGATGTAAACTATTAATAAGAAATTAATCACAAAGAGGCAGGCAAACAAAGCTAATGTGATATTTGCTGTTTTGATAAAACGAACAGGTGCAGACTGGTCAGCAGAAACCCCGAATAACTGTGGGAAACTCTGTGTCACCTCGGGGAGCCCCCAGAGGACCCACACGGCATTTCGTGATGCGGCAACTGAGACCATGTCCGCCCAGGCCGTAGGCACGCAGCGTTTGCCAGAGTGCCCTTCCACAGTGAGAAGAGAGCCATGCATGGCTCAACAGTGTTAGAAGGGTCCAGCCACCTGTCGGTGAATTAATCCGTTCACGTATTCTGCCAAGTTCATCACACGTGTAGTCCCTGCACTTGGAGCTCCCGGAACGTGGTGACGGATGAGTGGGGATCTTGTCTTTGGGGCGGAGATAAATGCTTCTTTCTTCTTCTCCCTGGGCGGGAAGGACTCGCCGGGGGGGGGGGTGAACCCAACGTGTTTTGAGGAGCAGAGGTGGGGCTGCTCTCTGGCCGAGGGGGACACCGGTGGGCACCACCATGGCATGGCCGGCCTCTGACAGCTCGCTGCTTCTCATCTCCGGAGGAAGGGGTGTGCCTGGTGAGGTCTCTGTGAAGTAAAGAACCATGTGAGAAGCGGATATTTTTACCCTATAACTGAAAACTGGGCATCAAGATTTTTATGTTTGTTTTAATTCTGGTTTGACTCGCTCTGCTCGGCGATACAACTAGACATTCAAGGCCGCGGGCTGCTTCTTTGCAGCACCAGGAGAGGGCTCGGTTTCTACAGCACCATCGTCTGAATGCAAACGTCTGCCTTTTGGGGCAGTCAGCTCGTCACAGGAGAGGAGCTCATTTTCGATGAGCTGAGTTTTGCATCTCTCCCCGGTAAAGAGGAAGGGAGCTGACATGTCCTTGCTGACCGCACCCTGAGTGCACGCCGAGCCTCCCTCTCTCGCTGGTTCGCACGACCCTGCGGCAGCGTCCCCGCTACCGGGAGCCCCGAGCCTTTCTGAGGCATCCGTACGGGCCAGTGCAGCAGGCTGACCTTCTGCCTCATGGGCTGACTCCAGAGCCGTTTTCCTGTCTCATAAAACGCCTGCATGGTGAGGACCAAATCCAGGGGACATAACTTCCAGCAATCAGTTAGACCCCGGTCAGGGTGCCACCGACCTGAGCTTTATTTCTGTAAGGAAGATAAAAATCTAGTCACCATTTTGCAAAGGGTACAAGGAAAATAGATTTTCTGGTAGAGGCTGAGCGCCTGACACGAAATGTTGCCTCCTAGTAGAGTTTATGAAATTTAAAATCTAATACATTGTGTCTGGACTGTTATCTGGGTTCTGTTCCATCAGAGGCATCTTTGCAAGAGTAAGATGAGTGGGTGGAGTTAGTGGGCGGCGGCACCAATGGTTTTGCTTTTTTTTTTTTAGATATGTATTTGCAGGTAGCTTCCACCACCAACGCTAACCTCTGAATGCTTTCTGCATTGTGCCGATGCTGTCTCGAGTCAGCTGTCATCTGTCTAAACACACGGATCTGCTTGAATCTTCAGGTCTCAAGCCTAAGCCAAGCACGTAATAAACGACGGGACTTCCACATATCTACAGGCATCTCTGTAAGCACGTGTACATATATATGCATGAATTTTTGATTCTGCATTTCTCTTTAACTTATTTAGGGAAAAATTGTATCTCAGTTGCAGGGCTTTGAGGGGTGATCGCGAGGAGCAAACGTAGTAACATGTTTTCAGGATTCTTTATAAATCTGCCTCTATCTTGTTTTTAACTGAATGTGGTTTCATATGTCAAAAATGCAGAAAGGAGGAGGCGAGCACACCTGTGAAACACGTCATGTACCTTTTGTGAGCAGTGTTCGGCTGCGCTGACGTTTCAAATCTCAGACTGGTTGAAGTGCTCAGCCCCACGAGCTTTCCTGTGAAGGACTGAGCTTCCCCAGCTGGTGGTTAACTGCTCAGTAAATTGTCTGAAGATTGCACGTGATTGCTCGATTAATAAAACCCTATTAAGAGAAATGAAGTTAATAATGAAGCTGGAGCGATCCTTTCCGTGCACTGCCTTGCAACCGCAGTCACCGGCTCTCAAAATGAGCAACTAAAGACCAAAATGAGCCCTGCAATAAAAATTAGTAGGCCAGAAAACCCGTAAGTGATGGGGCAGTGATTTGCCAAGTGTAAACCACATTTTCTGGGAACTTCAGATCTTCCAGCGCACACTCGTGATTCCTGCGATGCACAGAGTTCCAGGGAGAAGGGCAGCTATGCAGGAGACACGAGCAGGGAGTGCAGGCTAGCTTGGATGCTGCACCGTAGGTCTTGGGCAGGAAGGCTTCCCGTGGAATCCTGTGTGGCTCAGGCAGTGATGCCGTAGCAGGGACGGAGTGGGGAGCGCAGCTGTGGCTGGGACATCGGGGCTCTCATGCACTGGAGGGAAAGGGCACAAAGCAGCACCCTCTCAGGGGACCAGAACCAGGACTTGTGGAAAGATGTGTGCTGGAGGCTGTAAGGATGGGAGAGTGTGAATGGTGTGTGTAAAAGAAGTGTGGTGTGTGTGTGCATGCATCTGTGCATCTGTGTGTGTGTGCATGCCTGTGAGCAGTGTGTGTGTGTGTATACATGCATGCATGTCTGCATGTGTGTGTATATATGTGTGTGGGAGCAGTGTGTGCTGTGTGCATGCATGTGTTCTGTGTATATGCACGTGTGTGAGCATTTGTGGTGTGTGTATGCATGCATGTCTCTGTGTGTATGTATATCTGTGTGCATGCATGTGAGCAGTGTGTGGTGTGTATACATGCATGCATGTCTGTTTGTGTATATGTGTGTGTGGGAGCAGTGTGTGGTGTGTGCATGCATGTGTTCTGTGTATATGCACGTGTGTGAGCATTTGTGGTGTGCGTATGCATGCATGTCTCTGTGTGTATGTATATCTGTGTGTATGCATGTGAGCAGTGTGTGGTGCATGTATGTGTTTTCATGTGCATGTGTACAAGCAATGTGTGGTGTGCGTACACACATGTATGTGTGTGTGTGAGGAGTGTGGGGTGTGTGTGTGCATGCCTGTGTCTGTGTGTAGTGTATGTTGGGTGTCATATGTGTTCTGTGTATTGGGTGGGCAGTCTCAGGGTGGTGGAGGTTTCATGACCGGGATGGAAGTATTTCTACATGTTAACCTTGGCTATGGCTGCACCAGGGACTGGGTGTCAACCCTGAGGCTGAGGACCAGTTTTCCTGTTCTGGTATTTTCACCTGGAATATTCATGAAAGGGCTCAGTGCCCCTGAAGCCACTTTGTTCTGTCCTACCCCACGTGCATTGGGGACCCCAGCTCACATCTAGGCTTGCATCCACTTCTCACCTGGATGATGTCACCTGACCTGTCCAAGCCTCAGTTTGCCAGGCTGTGGACTAGGGATAATGACTGTCCCTACTTACGGGGTGGTCAGGAAGATTCAGTGAGGCCAGGCTTGGGAGTTGCCATGGAACATCAGGATGGCGTTAGCATTGTCATTTCTACTGCTGGCAACCGTCGGGGTGCTGGTCCCCGGTGCTGGGTCCAGCAGGCCACCTCCTGCCCAGCACCTGCAGGACGCCTCACCACCACTGTCACCACGTTCTCCGCACACAAGGTTGCTCCCCCCATGCCAGCAGGAGACTTGTCTCTGGGTTCACCCTCATCGATGCCTCGCTGGGGCAAATGAGAAGGTCACACATGGATCAGGCCAATGTGATGCATCCAGCAGGGCCTGGTCCTGCAGCCTGTGCTCCAGAAATTAGATACGTCTTTCTTAGACTCTGGGCTCTGGAAACCGAGAGGCTGAGCACCTGCCCTTCCCCCTCCCTCCACGGGATCCCCGGACCCTGCCCAGAGGTCTTCAAGCTCCAGACGTCCTTGCCAGGGCCACGTGCATGCAAGGGTTTGTCTTCTGAGTGGCTGTGCTGTGTTCTTTGTCCTAAGACTTCTCAGTCCTAGAATGACCCAGATGTGTCTTCAAAATCCGTTCAAATTTCCTTTGATAAAAATAGTGGACAAAATTTCAAAGCCACCCCAATTCTGCCATTGTGCGTGCACGTGATGGTAAGTATGTGCACGACCGCATCACTCCCGAAAACCAGAACAGGAGAAAGCACATGGAGCTTTAGGCGCTAACGGGAGTCAGAATGCGACACTAGGACGTCTTCAAGTGACCGTCTGTGCCGTCGTATGCCACGGCAACCAACTGTCCTGTCGTGTTAGCAGCTGGCAGGTGAGTGGATTCCACATGCAGCTTCTTGGACAGACTCAAAACACCGAGGACACCGTTGTGCGATAAACAGAGCAGCGTCTCGTCCCTCAGATGCGAGGAAGGGCTCGCCCACCGGATGCGGCGTGAGATGGGCGATAAACGGCCATTTTCCAGGACCACCACAAGGCAAGAACCGCACATAAACGCATTTCAATATTTCTGCAAACTCACAAAGAATGAGCCATTTCCCTTTCATATTTAATAAAGATCTCCTCCGTCAGCTGCAGCCAGTGATAAGCGTAATATCCTTAAATGGTTAATCCCGGGATCACGGCTCAAGTGTTTTCTGCTGGTCGGAGCAAGAAAGCTGTTAGGAGCTGCAGTGTGCATTTCATAAACCCAAGGAAAAAAAAATTTTTTTGATTTGGCTTTTTACTCTATCTTAAACGCTTTCTTTTTCAGGGGCGAGATAAGGCCTGGTTCTTCACATAAAACTAGAGCTTAGCCATCCCCCGTCTCTCTCGGTGAAGGAGAAGGTCCTGTCTATGCACAGATGTCTGAGATTAAATTGTACCTTGCAGTCCTTCCCCAGCTCACACTAGATGAACTGCCAGAAGGGCCGTAGGCAAGAACTGAATTGCTTTGGTTTCAGTACACAGCGAATTTGGCTCAGACAAGCTGAATCAGTACATTAAATGCGAATCCCTCACAGATTTGAAAGCAGCCTTTAGCACAATTATTGACTGTGAGTGATGATTATGTCTAATTGGGGGAGACTTTTGCTACCTGTAGCTCGGCTGGAGTCCGCCGCGTCGCGGCAAGACGCTGCCTCTTAATTCAATGTTCCAGCTTGAGAGCGGCGGTTGAAGCTAAATCCTGACGTGTGTACACATGGTCGATAAACTTTAATAAACTTTACAGGTTCAGTAACTAGGCTGAGTATATAATTCAATTTTTTAATTCAGGAAAGGAAAGAGGCTAACAAGTCTGTTGGCTGCAACAATGCCCTCGCTCACCACAGGCAGACACCTTCCGGAACGGGGAGACGGGCCGAGCCTCGCTCCTCCTCGTGCCTCCGGAGCCGTGCCCGCCTGGCCGCCCACACACGCGCCCTCCAGGGCCGCCACCGGGCTCCCCGGGCCGTGACCCGCGGCCGCAGATCGGCGAGGAAAACAAAGCAACGGGACAATTTCATATTCTTTGTTAGGGGTTATGTCAATAACCAGGGACACAGACGCATTTCTTCATAGAGCCACCGGCTTGCCCGGACCTGGGTCCTTCTGACTCAGTTGCGCAGCCAACCAGCAGTCGCACCAAAGCTCCCGACCACGCTCATTCTTCCCAAAGTCACTGACTTTTCTTGGCGAATTAAAGGCAATTTTCTCATGGGTGTTAAATTTAGAATCTATTTTTTTTTTTTTTTGCGCTCTTTGGAAAAGACACACACACCCCAGATCCTGTCCATATGCTGGCCGTGAATGTCTCTTTTCCCAAGCGTGTGTGCAAGTGGGTGCGTGGGCTCTCAGCCCCCTAGCAGTTTTCCACTTGGACTAAATTCATTTTGAATGAACGTCAGGCCAGTTGACATTATTTTAAAGAGCATTTACAGCAGGATTTGCAAATAAATTCTTTTCCTGTGCTGCAGACACAAAGCTGGGCCTTGCTTCCCCACAAAATCACTCCTCAAATCCTACACAAGCCGAGCCGCCAGGTCTGTTTGCCATTAATTTTCCTTGTGAGGAATGGGCCAGCGTCCACATGGACTTGAGTTATGATTTTCTGCAAATTGGAGCATTCGTTAGAGTAATAAAAACACAACCTGTAGAGGTCTGCATTGAAAACAGAGGGGGGGCGGGGTGGAGCTGGTAGGCAGGGCGCACAGGTGAGGAGGGCCGGTCATCCTGCAAGGCCGGAGCAGATCCGGTCCCTACACGTCCGAGGTGTGCCCCTGTGTCCACAGTGGCTCTGTGGCTGCACCATATCCCTCACACATGCCTGCGTTTCAGGGAAGGCCCTGGACACGTGGGAACCCACTAGGCTTCACGTCGGCCCTCTGCTCACATGTCGTACAAAAACCAAGGGGAAGCCTTCTGCGAGGTTTGCGAAAGCTTACGTAGCTTCTGCTCGGTGTTGATGCTGAGATCAAACCGTCAGGTCACTTCCGTCGGGACGACTGTAAAGCTCTCTTTGCCTTCCCCTTCATGTTAGCATCACGGTGAGCACGTGCAAAATCACTTTGGGAGTCTGGGGGCTGCTCTACACCGAGACGCCGCGCACATGCCGCACGTCTTCAGAGCAAACCCCTCTGTCGGCATCACGGTCTGTCCCCTCATGACACAGCCACCCCAGGTGCTCTGAAGATTATCTCGGCGATCAGAAACGTATGCCTTGTGATCCACAAGCCTCACCACCAACAAAGAAGCGAGGCGACAAACGCTGTCCAGCGTCATGATGTTTTCTCTCTTGATCAGCAAATGCGTCCTGAGCATGTGGTGGCCGCCGTCTGCTGAGGCACCGAGGGGCATCGGCTGTTAGGACGCACGGACACGGCAGGACAGAGGCACGAGGTCCAGGAGGTAAAGGATGCCAGTGCCCAGGCAGGTGGCGCCTGGTGACACAGGTGTGGTCTCTAAATCCTGAAGATGGCCCGCGGAAAGGGCCGGGTCCCGCGGCCTGGAGGCTCCGCGTGCAGCACAACTTTGAACGGAATCCCAGGACTTCAGGAGGAGCGAACCTGCCTCCAAGGGGGCGCTCAGGGTCGCTGTCAGCGCGGAGGAGAAAGGCAGAAGTTAAGGACGCGCACTCTGCAGCTTTCCTCTTCCTCCTCCCCACCCCCCGCCGCGCCTACTCCTCTTTGGTGAAATCCCACTCGTGTCGAGTACAAGACTGAATATAGAGTGAACATAAAGCTCTTTTAGGAGGCTTGTCGACAGCACTCATTCAGGAAAAGTCCTGATTTTCTAAGAGCAATGCTCGGGTGCAGGTGCTGGGGCCCCGCTCCTGCTCCTTCTGTCCCAGGCCAGGATGCCGGTCGCCGGGACACTGAGTTTCTCAAACACACTGCCGAATGCTTCTGTGGCTCTTTCGTAAGTAATCCAGCAGGTGGTTCGTAAGATTCTCCGCAGTACAGGAGAGCTGTGGAGCCCTCTCACACTGGGCTCGTGGGCGCCGTGACTCCAAACACCCTGATGCGCTCCCCTTCTGAGCAGAGAGGCAGCATGCCCGGCCCGCCCCCTGCTGAGATGCCCATCCGTCTCCTCCAGCTGCTCTTCCTGACCCCCAGGCCCGAACCGGCCAGCAGTGCACCTGTGGCCCTGGCCCGGTGCTCTGTGGAGGCAGGTGCACTCTGTCTGTGAGGCTGCCCCACTTCCTGCACTAAGAAACCTCCATCCTGTGAGCTCTTGTCCCACCCTTCTGGGGCCATGAGGATGCTGGAATAGCATCACGATGCAGGACCACCAGGGTGGGCCCGAGGTGTGAACAGGCGTGGGGGCTGTGCAGAGACAGGCCATGTATGTGCAGAGTGCAGCTCACGGCTCCCTCGGGGCACTTGCACAGGACTGGCATTCGTCAGCCCTCGGGGGCCCCCCACACCTGCTCCGTGGCTCCCTGAGCTCCTTCCCACTGAGAAGCCTTCCGTGCACGTGGGGTTCCACCTCGTCCAGCTCCAGTCATTGCTCCTCCCGGGGCTCATACTCACGTCACCTGCACACAGCCTGTCCTCTTCTCACCATCTGTCCCCTTGGGCTCTGAAACTTACTGTGATCATCTCTGTAGATCAACCATCTGAGTCCTGAAAAACCAGTTTGACATCTTCTGGTTTATAAAAATTTTTTCTATTTTAGATGGGATGCAACATAGCTGGGACTCCTCTCTTTACTTGGCTCCATTTTGAGCACCTGGTCTTGAATCCTTGGTTGAATCATGTTCACTCTGCCCAGGACCGGGGCAGGGGGACCCTGACCTGTGAGACCTTCTAATGTTTTCCTCAATCGTGTGTACTGAACAGAGGTTGGGTTTGAGGAACAAGATAGCCAGTAGGAAACACGTCTTTACTTGTAAACCCAAATCGTCCCTCTGAGCCTCCTGAGGTGCAGGAAACCCCCAAGCGAGCCCCGTGGGTGCGGAACTCAATGCCCATTAGCTAATGATGGTGCCGACTTGGATTTATGTGCTGTTGCTGTTACAGCAACATTCTAAGGATGAGTAATACTTCACAAAGCTCTGTACAAGGGGAGCATTCCCCCCATCATGGGTCCCCCATCCCCATGGCATCCTCCAGTTCATCAGTGGAACCTGCTTCCCTTCCCATGTCCGCAGCCCCACTGCTCCCTTAGATGACCCCTTGCTGTGCACCGCCAACTGCCCATCTCAGCCGACATGGTGGCAGAGATCTAAAACGAACAAACAATAAAAAAACAGGGCCCTGAGTGATTTGCAGCTTGCCTAGGACGCTGGGCCCCTGATAACTCCCCCACTGGCTTCTTGGGCAGAAATTCATCCCCTTGGACAAAATGCATTGCTGTCTCCTTACAAACGTAAACACCGTTAGGAAGAGAAGATGCCCAGGAGCTTGGGGTCAACAACGTCTGAACAGGAACAGGAAGCAGGACCCTTGATGTGAGGGAGAGAGGGGTTCCCAGGACAAAGACAACAGTCCTGATGGGGGGTCAGGTGGTGGCGAGTCGCAGGGCTGCCTTGCGTGTGGGAAGCGGTGTCAGGGCGCTTGCTCGGAAGCTCGGGGAAACACCCGGAGCTGGGGCCGGGGATCCCTGCTCGCTGGGCTGTCCTCCGCCTGGAGCTGGCTCAACGTGCCTGCGCGTCCTTGGGTTAGGCTTCTGCCCTGCGTCTGTGATGAGCTTCTGTCAGAGTGAATTACCCCCCCCCCCCCGCCCAGTCCAGCGCGTTCTGTTAGAGCAGTTTGTTGAAGAATTTTGTTGGAATTTTTCTGTCCTTAGAAAAACAAAAGACTAGGTCATATCAGATGATGCTAAAATCATATATTAAAAATGTTTTGGTTTAAGTATATTCCAAAAGAGGAGTGGCGTGAAATCGGCCGGCAAAACCTGGCTGGAGCAGTATCTGGATTTCTACCAACCCAGGGAAGGTTACATTTGGCTTCTGAGGTGACAGACTTGGCACATGGATGGGGCGGGGCGAGCAAGCCCCCAGCGGGGACACACGGCCTCTGTGCCATCTTGTGTCTGTCTTTGGGTGACCCGCTGGGATCCGGCAGTCCTGCCATTAGAACGGGCCGAGCAGCCGCTCCTGGTCTGGATGAGGCTAAGTTGCACCCCCCGTCAGCACACGGCTTCCAGGGACAGAGTCACCGTGTCGTCCCGAGTGAGGCCAGAGTCGTGCTGGTCAGTCTGACCCCAAGAAGGAGGCTTGTATGTGATTAGGCGGCCGGTCCAAAGGTCGCTTGTGTGGGTCAGACGGGCGGGTGTCTGCTCCCGCTTCTTAGCAGAAGACCAAGCACAGTTGCGGATCATTCTCACACTTGAAACATTTGAAGTTATTTTTATTACCTACTTACTTTTCACAAGCACCATTGACCGAGCATTTTGAAGGGTTAATATCTATAAATTTGTATCGTGTACGTGATTGGACATGTATAAAGCCCTACCTAGCACAGTGCCTGGACATTGTAAGGAAGTCTGTTATGTAGTAAGATTGGCTTTTGGCTAATTTTTGTTGCCCAATTATGCATTCTTTAAACATTAAAACTTCCCTTTCTAAGCAAATTATGGTCTGTGCAAATAAAGCCACTTGCTTCAATCAGGCACAAAGATTATGCACAGATCTCCCCCTGGTCTGAAGGGCTCATCTGAGCACTAATGACCCACCTCTTGCAATCACGACGGAGCCCCTTGGTGTCCCCACATGCTGTGGTGCTGACAGTCAGCAGAATGAGAGAGGACTCTCCCCGTGTGCTCTTCTGTCCATCTTCAGCCAGGCCCTGGCTTAGCGAATTTGCACCCACGAGGACAGTTCACTTGCGGCTCCGTAGGTGACTTGCTGAACGGACCTGGACAGGGAGCTTGAAGAAACGTACAGACACAGACACATCCGAAGTACATTGTTTTCCCGCTGAAAAGGTCCAGACTTCTAGTTCCAAAGTAAGTGTGTCACAGAGACGAGAAGTGAAGCGTAGGGAGTATAGTCAGTAGGATGGTAACAACCTCGTGGGTGACAGATGGTGACTGTGGCTGCCGTGATGAGCCCTGCAGAAAGTACAGAAGGGCGGGGTCGCCACACTATACACCTGCGGCTAACGGAACACCACCCGTTAGCTCTGCTCCAGTCAAAGAACGAGCACTGTTTTTACCTGCTCTCGGGAACTGTAACAACATGCTCCCAGCCACGGTTTTCTCGGGGGCGAAGGCTTCGCCCTCCTAACTGCTTTGAAGGATGCCCATGTCCACTGGGTTATAATCTGTTGTTGAGAAACGAAGTTCCAAAGCGTTCACAGCCTATTTATTCGGTTGATCTTTGAAAGACATCAGCCAGTTGAGTGAGTGATTAACACAATAATGTACACACACACACACACACACACACACACACACACACAGACTTGGGTCTCAGTCACTGTAGTATTAGCTCTATACAGTGACTACAGATTTCTGTATACAAACCACACGCACACACGTGTGCTCCCGTACTCGACATTGTAGTATTCTGTAGTATATGGAATGTATTAGACGTACATAAAGAGTATCTATTCTGCACACAGAGCGTGTTCGTATATACAGTCTATAGACAAACTACACACATACACACTCACTCCACTATTCATGGCAACACAATCCTGCACTATTCAGATAATGTGTGTGTTTGCATTTTCCTAACCTCTGGAAGGGTGAGCCCCTAAGCCTCCTCCAGTGTAAATAATGCATTGAAGTAAAAATGGACTGTCAAACTCAGGCAACAATTAATTATACGGCACATAAATCCTTCCTTCCAAATGACTAACACACAGGCCTCTGTGCATAAATGTTTCTCTGAATTCTGTTTGAGCTACTAGCCTCATAACATCAGATGGTGCATTCAGGATAATTTTCATTAGAAAAATAATTATAGGCTAAATATGGTTAATAAAACATTAACTATAAATTTGAATATTTTAAAAGCATGTCCTTCTAGAAGCAGCTTCTAATGAATTTTGATGAAAATACCGTGATTACTTAAGAAAAAATAAATAGACGTGATTATTACACACAATTGTGAGATTGATGAATTACAAAAAACAATTTTAACTCAGAAATAATTATTCTGGGCAATCTGCTTCTTAAAATTGATGATTATAAGAAAAGAAGAAAATAATAATTCTTCACGGATGACAGAACATTTGGTCTAATTTTGATCTAGTCTAGATTCATGAATTTGTAGTTATTAGTCAATTGTAAATCTCTTAAGTTTTACAGTTTAAAATAATATCGAAAGGTCAACTCCTGTGCAAAGATTTCACACTGACTTAAGTCCAGCAATGAGGCTCCTGCCCCCACTGCCCCTGTCCACCTGCCCCCGACAGGACGCTGGCGGTTCTTGGAGGGGGGGTGGCGGTAGGTGGGCAAGAGGCTGCATCAGGCCTTTTTCTCAGTGCTGGACTAAATTCCTGCCAAGCTAATAAACAACACACCTGCCGGGACCCACGCACCCCTCAGAGGTACTGCCCTGGATGCCAATGGGCAGGAAACGTCATCACAAAGACTGGCTTCTTCACTTTATCTCCCACCCTCCCACCCAAACATGTCCATGCAGTTCAAGTGTTTCTCTTCACATATGCCATTTATTTCTACGATACTTTGCAACATTTTCAAAGTACTTTCCTACGTGTTATATAATTTATCCTCTCAGGAAACTTGCAAAGCAGAGCCACGATTTTATTTTTATTTTTTTGGCCTGAAATTGAAACCAGGAGGCTGTAAGTTGTTGGGTGGGTGATGGAGGGCTCCCTATCCTCACTGTGCCCATGTGTGTTCACGGGCGTAATGCTGTGCCGGGTCAGCAGCTGGGCGAGAAGCTCAGAAGTGCCCTGGTGGTAGTGATGCCCTCCTTCTGAGCAGCAGACCCTCCAGAGCCCTTCCATGCAGACCTACCAGACAGAAGCAACGTCCAGCTGAGTCCCATGCAGCAGCCTTTGAGGAAACCCCGGACACGCATGCTCCTTGAGCCCTTCCACCACCCAGGGCAGGAGGGCAGCCTCCAGCACAGTGCTGGACACCCAGAAATTCGGCTGGATGAACCTGCAGTAGGCCAGGTATTATCAGCCATGTTTACACATCAGAAACCATAAATGATTAAGTGAACCTGCTTACTTAAAGCCACCCAGGTAATAAGTTATGAAAGGGACTTTCAGACGCCCCGAGACCTACGCTGTTCCCACTGCACTGGCTGCTCCAGAGGACGGATGTGCTTCCATCCCTCCAGAGCCCAGGAAAGGAGCCGCGAGTTAGGAAACACCATCCAGGAAAGGAGCCACTAGTTAGGAAACGCCGCCCAGGAAAGGAGCCCTGAGTTAGGAAACGCCGGAAAGGAGACCTGAGTTAGGCAACGCCATCCAGGAAAGGAGCCGTGAATTAGGAAATGCCTCCCAGGAAAGGAGCCGCAAGTTAGGAAACGCCGCCCAGGAAAGGTGCTGCGAGTTACCAAACGCCGCCCAGGAAAGGTGCTGCGAGTTACCAAACGCCGCCCAGGAAAGGAGCCGTGAGTCACGAAACGCTGCACAGGAAAGGAGCCGCAAGCTAGGAAACGCCGCCCAGGAAAGGAGCCGCGAGTTACCAAATGCCGGAAAGAAGACCTGAGTTAGGAAACGCCGTCCAGGAAAGGAGCCGTGAGTTACGAAATGCCGTCCAGGAAAGGAGCCGTGAGTTAGGAAACGCTGTCCAGGAAAGGAGCTGCGAGTCACGAAACGCCGCCCAGGAAAGGAGCCGCGAGTTAGGAAACGCTGTCCAGGCGGGACAGCACTGGACACTCACACTCAGGGGCAAGGTGCACGTCACGACTCGTCTCAGAGTGAAGCAAACTAGGCTCAGAGAGGTTCAGGGATGAAGGGGCATTGATGGCGGTTCTGACAGCAGCGCCCACTCCCCATACCATCTCTCATTTTCTCCTTCAGCCCCTGGAGTGCTGGCCTTTCTCAGCCCCATCACGGCAGACCCCACCGTGTGCCTGTTGACAGCAGACCCCATGTCTGGCCCTTGCTTTATTCACGGTCATGGTGATGCCACACCCCGAGGATGTCTCCAGCAGGTGCCCAGGGAGTGAAGCCGATGCCCATCCCCCAGGCCACCAGAGCTGGCTGCCGTACCGCCTGGCCCCCGCGCTCGTTCATTTCTCCACATGGCCTGCGTCCCCCCACTGAGCACTGGCTCCCTGACTTCATGATTCCAGCACAAGTGAATGAGAAACACATGGATCCCATTTCCTTGAAATCACATGTGATTTGACAAATGAGTAGAACGCTCTGGCAAAATAGATTTAGGAATTTTTCTTGCTTCAAAATTTGAAAAATAAGTTTGAGATGTCACAAAATCTGAACACGGCATTCCTTACCATCTGTGCCATGGAAGGATGGGGTGACTCATGGCTGAGCTCTTCGGGGCTGAGGCAGGGAGTGTGGGAACGCAGATGAAGTGTTTACTCAGCCCTACTTTGGACAGCAAAGCCTTCTTGGATGGGCCCAAGCTCCACGAGGAAAGCATCAGGCTTACAAAGATGTTTACAACAATAGAGACAAGAATAGTCTTCAAGCAAATCATGGCTTTCCTCAGAAGGTCTCATCCCATGAGGGCAAACCGAGGGCACGCTTGTACATTGTTTAATAACACTTGAAACTGATGTCCTTAACAATCACACGTCTTCAGGCAGATTCCATTTTATCCAATTCCCTTTCCACGAGATTTTAAATGGAGGTAATTCTGTCCACTTGTTTTCCACCATCGGGCTGGGGAAGGACAAGTGTGACCTGCGGAGTGGGGACACCCCTGCTCCCTCACACCCGTGGGAAAGGGGGGGCATGGGGGTGGTGGTCCTGCCTGCCCTTCCCCAGCCCCGTCCAGCTCTGAGGCTGCCTGCCTCACCCCAGTCTTATGCTCTGCTCAATCAGAAGCCAGGTCTTGTGCAGGGAGTCTGTCTTCTTCTCATGCTAGAGACGGAGTCACCGGGGTCCAGTTCTGGAAGGGGGTCTGTCCCCGAGTCTAGGAAGCAGTTCAGGCTGGGGAGGGGCCACTGGAAGGACTGGGAAGTCCTGGGAGAGTGTGGTCATGGATGGGGCTGGCAGGCACAGGAGGGAGGAGGGCTCCGTCCTGCCACCCCACCACGCACTGGCAGGGACGTGGAGGGGCGGGAGCAGAGGGGCACTGAAGAGTCTCCCCAGCATGGATGGAGCCTGGGGGTGGAGAGGCACAGTGGCCCTGGGACGTCTCTGCTCTACCTGCCCATATCACTACTGACTTGGGACCCTCGGTGTCCACACCTTTGTGTCCGGCCCCTTCTGACACCTCTCAGCCCAGGCCAACCAGCCCGAGACAGGCTCCACGAAGACGTCTGTGTCCTTCTGCCTACTCGCTTTCCTACCTTCCCTCATACTCGACAAGGGGTAAGTTTCTCCCTGAGGTTCATCCGCCCTCCTGTCACCCCTTCTGATGACTGTGGTGGCCCTCAGGGCCCACTTCTCAGCCTGGCTTCCGTGACCCCAGGGTGCCTGCCCAGCCACACCAGCCTCCACGTGGGGCCTCCTCTGGGTCTCCTGGCTCCGTCCTCGACCCACCATGGAGCTCTCGGCTCCCATTCATCCCCTGGGCACACCCTCCTTCCCTCCAGTTTTCCTGAGCTCTGGGTTCTGAGCCGCTCCAGGGGGCTTGGGTTGGGGCTGCTGGGCATGACTCCAGCAAATGCTGAGTCGCACAGCTCCGTGCTCGCCGTGTCCCTCCCACAGCACCTGAACTTGACTCGCAAACATTGGGTACGCAAGAAATGTCTCTGCCCCAAATTAAAGAATTAAAGACACAGAGGGAAGATTTTCTTTCCCTGAACCGGGGGTGGGGGGCTCCTCATTCTTCTGGCTGCACCCCCCTCCTGTGTGGGTCCCGCCGTACCTGGGAAAGAGCTGGGGGCCTGCCACCGAGGCTAAGAGGGCTGGGTGGAGGCAGTGATAGGAGGGATGTTGGAGTAAACACGGTTTGAAAAAAACAGAGTCCGGGGAGAAAGGACTGTGGTGGGCAGAGGTTTGAATGGGAGCTGGTGGGCATGTTCTTAGATCTTGCTCCAGACCACTTTGAACAGGAGTTACAAAACAACAGGATTCGGTGCACAGAAGGCACCAGGGAATTCCCCACATAGCAGGCACAAAGAGCAGAGAGACAAGGATTCACGTCTGCTGTGCGCCGATTACCAGGATGCGGCAACATTCATTTTCAGTGACTTACATCTTCCCACAGTCAAAGGTGCCACTTGGAAATACCTGTTTGTCTTACTTTCACTGTGTCCTCGTGGGACTCAGTGGGAGCTTCCTGGGTCAGTGACCTCGTTCCTGGGCTCCGCAGCCCTCCCTAGAAGGCTGAGGAGGGAGAGGATGGAGGGCGTGTCAGGGCACACGAAGGGTATGACCAAGACATCACGTTTTGCTTTGCTCATCTTGAAACTGCATTGAATATCCTGTTTGCATTCTGAGTGTGTGTGTGTGTGTGTGTGTGTGTGTGTGTGTGTGTGTGTAAATGCACAGAACATTGACAATGCTGCTGGAACATCCAAAAGGCAGTTGCCAAAATTTTGGGTGAGTTCATTGTCAGCGAATCAGAAACATATGGCTTAAATTATCATAAAAATTCATGTTTAGGATTTCACGAAAACGGTCTTCGGTGAATGAACGCTCGTCGGAGAGGAGGTCGGAAAGGCATGGACAGAGAGCGCGCAGGCGGGGCACCTGGTCAGGCTGGCCGTGCAGCTGAGCTGCGTGTCCTTCGGCTCTGATGCTCCTGTCAGCCTGCAGCTCCCCCTTCTGCAGCCCCAGCCCGACCTGCCACCTCTCCCCTCCTTCCCCCTGCCCCGTGGCCCCTTTCGGGATTGTCCAGACCATGAACTTGTCAGCACTTTTGTCCCCAGAGCCTGGCAAAGAGCCGTGCCCGATGACTCCGATGTCCCCACAAGGAGGTCAGCGATCAGTGCTGATGCGTGGTGGGGGGCGGGGGGGCACACACTGGAGCTCCGCTCTGCACCAGCCTGCCCCCTTCTTTTGGAAATCAGGCCAAGTGGGCCACGTGTCCTGCGGGTTGGGTGGATCCTGAGAGGTGGCAGGGAGTCCTACTTCCTTTCCACTCTATTTCTCACAGGATTAAAGAGAAAGAACACTACATCTGGCCACTTCACCTGCCTCGTCCCCCTCCACTCAGCACAAGCCCGTGGTTTCCCAGTTCACGGTGAACGCTCAGTGGCCCCGCAGAGTGGCGCTGCCCTGCAGGTAGGAACACGGGCTCGACAGCAAGAAGGCCGAGCACACGGTGGTGGCACGGGTGGTCCCTGGCCGGGGTCCCACACTCCAAGCCTTTCGTCCTCTCCAGGGGTCACTCCAGGGTCTCATTCAGCACACCTGTGCTGCTGGAATCTCTGTTCTGACGCCAGAGGGAGAGCTCATCAGGCTGGGGACCCCCATGCTGGCTAATTCTCAGTCACTGGAGGACAGTTTGCTGCAGAAAGCCCTGCTCGGCATTGTCAACCGCGTCATCTGCTCCTTCTCTCTGCTCAGTGAGGACGCAGCTCCTGGCCGCTGTGGCCTCCCAGACTCACGCAGGTGTTAGCACCCAGCATCGCTCTCCTGAATCCACCAGGCAGGTCCCAGAGGAAGACCTGCTCCCCATCTAATGCCCCACGGCCTCGAGGAAAGGCCCCACCAAGGCCGTGGTTGTCCCAGCGCCTGAAGCAGGGATGGCCACTGCACCTCTGCATGTAGGGCTGGAGTGGCCGAGCGCTCTGCGGTGGGGAAAGACACTGTGCTGTCAGGCACGGAAGTACAGTAGATTCACGACAATCAATAGTGGTTCCCACGGTGCCCACGTCCTCTCCTTACCTCTCTGCCGTGTTTCTGCCTGTGGTTCTGGGTGTACTAATCACCCCAGTATTCCCGGTAGACGCAGGTGGCCATTGGCGACCACTCTACAGTATTAAATGAGTTCTATTGTCTTCCGAACTGCTGTGTAAGGGGATGTCATGGCTCCTGTGGCTGCCGTAACACGTGACCACGCAGCAGAGATCTTTCCTCTCCCATCTGGAAGCCAGGTGCCCGAAAGTAGGGGTGTGGGCGGGGCCCTGGAGAGGGTCCTTCCCGCCTCCTTCAGTCCGCGGGTTGCGGGCATCCTTGGCCTTCTCCGGCTTGTAAATGTACGTGCCCACCCTCCGCCTGTGTCCTCCCGCAGCCTCCTCCCTGGGGGTCTCTGTGCCACGCAGCATCCTTATAAGGACGCCTGGTGTTCGGCTTAGGGCCCACCCTACTCCGGGATGGCCTCGCCCTAACTTGATGACAGGTGCAAGGACCCCTTTACCAAATAAGGTCCCACGCGCAGGACTCCGGGGTCAGAGCTCCAACACAGCTTTTGCGGGGGACACAGTGCAAGCCACAGGAGCGGGACACCGATTTCTTGCACTGGCAACTTGTTGAATGTTGATGACAGAATTGCATATAAATTTTTTTTTGTAAATGCTTCAGTTAAATGAAAAATCCCCTTTTTAAGTCATTTTATTTTGATTTTTGATATCCTTGAATTACAGTATCTATTTTAACTTTGATAGGGGTTTAAAATATTCTAGGAGAAAAACAAGTTGAGAATGTAGATGAATAATTTAAGTTTTAATTTTTAAATGTACTGTATTTGAATATACTCCATTTTTCTATTATGTGTATCTGATAAAATTTATTTCTAAATCCTTACTATTAAAAGAGCATGGAGTATGTGAACATTGTGATTACAACAGTAACTAGTGGTTTTGTTGAAATAAAGCTAAGGAGAATTAATTTTATGAACTAAACATATAATTTACAAATTATGGACATTGTTATATTTTTATTGCTGTGAACACTGACAGCCCAAGAATACGATGGCCAGATCCGTATAAAGATAAGATTTAAATTCTGTCTTTGCTATTTTGCCATTTTGTAGTTTTGAAAAACTTCATCTCTAGCCCTAATTTGTAATGCTGCTGTTTTGGAGGGGTGTTTGTAAGACAAAACAATAGAATCTCTCTGTCAATGTTCTAGCCTTATTTTCAGCCGATCCTTGGACATTTGGTACCGGGACCTCCAAGTGCAGTGTTGCACGGAGCCCGTAAGCTCAGGGACAGGCCTGCGGCAGTGTGGCATGCGAGGGGATGAGGAGGGAGCTCTGAGTCCCCGTCCCCTAGAGCGCCTGCGGGAAAGGGAGGCCAACACCAGCCTTGCACCTGCCGTACCAGAAAGCTCCCAGAGGGACCGGGGAAAACTAACAGTAGACCCTGTGTTTGCTGGACACTTGCATTGTCTGGATCATCCCGCCTTCCAAACCGTCCATTCATTTTCATCCCCTGGGATGAGCTCACCTGTACTGGGTCCAAAATCCTCCTCCCCCTCCTCCTTCCTCCCTTCCTCCCCTCCTCCTCTCTCTCTCCCTCCTCTTCTCTCTCCTCCCTCCCTTCCTCTCTCTCCCCCTTCCCTGCTTCCTCTACCTCCCACCTCCTTCTCTGTCCTCTCCCTCATCTCCCTCTCTTTTCCCTCCCTTTCCCTCTTCAGTCCATCTCCCTCCTCTCCCTCCTTTCTCCCCCTCCCTACCTCTCTCTTACCCACCTTCTTTCTTCTCCTTCTATTTCTTTCATAGGTACTGTCTTTCTTTTCCTTTCTTTCTCTTGGAACGGAAATGAGAGCAGGATATTAAGCTGTTTCTGTCTGGTGAGAATGGACGGGCATTCAGGGCTCTGACACCGCCTCTGTAGCCGTCTGGATCCACGTGGGGAAGCACAGACTGGGAGATGAATACAGCAGGAGCAAGCTGGCCTTCGGTCTGCAGTTCCTCTCCTTCTTCTGCATCATAGGGAACGATGTCTCACTTATGGCAAGGAAAAACATCCCTGGATTGCTGAAAAGTCACTCTTTAGCCTCTTTTTGATGTTGACACTAATGACGCAGGCCTGCTTCTCGTTCTGGGTCTCCTGTGTTCTCGGTGACAGCAACATCAAGAAGGCCACACCGGCAAGGCTCTAGCCAGCCTGCTGACCCTGGACACACCCCAAACCTGGCTTCTGGAAACCCCGATATTCTCCAGCTCCATCTCCTGTTGAAGCTGGGGCTCGGCTCCAGCCGCACTCAGAGACCTGGGGGCTTCCCAAAAGCACTGCTGTCCTGTTCACAACGGGGCCTGATGGAGAGCGCTGGTGTGTTACGCTGGCTGGGCGAGTCTAGTCTGCGTCCAGGCTGGAAACTTGGATCTCAACTGTGCATGTCCAACACGAGCAACATCATCCCAAGAGGGCAGAAGTGGCTCTAGGGGAATAAAAAGTCCTAATCCTTGTGGGCATTAAGCACGGATGCACATACAACACAAAGACAGATCATATATACGTGTTACTAAAATTTCATGGGTGGGGGGTAACTAGGTAAAAGAAAAAAAAAGTCTGCAAAGCTTCCGTAGGTAGATAGTGGTGGCATATGAATTTTATCTCAGAAAAGCCATTCCATGTATTTATATCTTAAATCCAAGTCTGTGAAAGCAGCTGAAGGCGGCCAGCCCCGGGGGCGGGGAGTCACGGCTTTACCACGCTGCTCTCAGCGGGGCTGGATGCTGGTGCGGTCACTTTATTTAACAAACGACACAACAGGCCCTTTGGGTCAGAAGCTGTTCCAAGGAGGATGACAGAGGCGCTGGGGTCTGGAGGGGCATCGGGGGTAGAGGGCAGGTCCAGCACTGCCTGGCGCACAGGGAGCCCTGCTGGAGACCCTACACACCGGTCTGCGGGAGGGCCTCTGGGATGGCGGGGCACTGGCCGAAGCCTGAAAGATCAAGGGGGGAAGGAAGGACTGTCGCCCCCACAGGCACCTGTGGGGTGGACCTGACTGCCCCCATCCGTGCACGAGCACATACCCAGATGGGTCTCCTCCCGTGGTAACTTTTGTCCCCTGTTGTCTACTCTTCCCGTCTTCCTCCACGACCGCCCCATTGGCTGGGGTCCTGCGCGGCTGGCTGTGGCCCGAGACGCAGTGTGGGATGACCCATGTGAGCAAGGCAATCCCCAGGTCACACCTTCCCACGGGAAGCCACCTGCCAACCACCACCGCCGCTCGTGTCCCCTTCCCACAGCCAGGCGCGGGGAGCAGGTGGTGAGCAGACACCCCGACACCGCGAGGAAGTCCCGGGGCCCGGCATCTGGAGCAGAACCGCCCCACGCCCACACCAGCGTCTGGTTTTGCCAGGCCGCCGCAGGCCTAGACCGCGGACACAGCAGCTTGGTCTGCCCGTGGCTGAAGGACTGTCCAAGAACATGCATTTTCCCGTTTGATCAAATGTTTCAGATATCCTCAGTAAATCTGTTAGGAGTTTTCATTAGGTTGAATTTGTTCTTAGGTATTTTGTCATTGTCATTGCTCTTATAAAGAGATCATTTATCCCACAATAAGTGGTGGTTTGTATTATGTGGGGAAATTCTAATTTTGAGAATTGACTTAATAATTGGTTTTCTTGTTAATTTATCATTATTTATAATTCTTAAGCTGTTTCTTCTTATGTGTTAATGTTTACGATTCTATCACATGTAAGCAGTACACGTTTCCCCTTTTCTGATGCAGTGATCTCCAGACTCCTGATAATACTGCCCGTTCCTTCTCTGCCTTTCCCTCCAGAGTTCCTTTCTTACGGAAACCCTTTGCCTCCTTCACAGACACCACGCCCCCACAAACATGTCTCTAGATCATCCTTCCTGCAGTTCTAATTTCCAGCTGGGTTTCTCCACTTAGATATCTTTCCCTATCTTCCAGTCATTAAATAAATTCACCTTTTCTCCCAAATTGGCCTCCTTGGGGGACCCATCAGGCTGTGCTGGAGGCTTGCCCTTCCCTCAGTCCCCAGCAACCTTCTTTCCTTCTGTCTAGCTGAGCCCTGGCTCCCTTGCAGCCTTGCCCCGTCCAGCCCCCAGGAACCATGCATCAGCAGGGACGCCCTGCGCGCCTGGCATGTACCATTTTTGGAGAGTTCTGGCATTTCACTTTAGATGTTTTGAAGCATTTTTTCCAAGTACAATGTAAGCCCTTCCAGTAGGACAGAAAGCAGATATGGTATATTCTCGGTGTACTGCACACTGTTGTGTCCCCAAAGTTGAGTTAAGTTGAATTCAATAAATACTCATTAGGACGAACGCTGGGCCAAGCTGGGGACCGAGCCACCCCTCATCACAGGAAGAAGTAGATACACCTCGAAGTCTAACTTAACCTAGTAATGTCTAGAACAGTTTCTCCGTGCAGGCTGTTATAAAGTGTTTCTTTATTTATTTTAAGATTATATTTGAGAGAGAGAGAGGAGAGAGGCAGGAGGAACAGAGGGAGAGGGACAAGCAGACTCCATGCTGAGCACAGAGCCTGACGTGGGGCTCAATCTCACAGCTCTGAGGTCAGGACCTGAGCTAAAACCAAGTGTCGGATGCTTAACCACCTGGGCCCCCCAGGAGCCCCTAAACTGTTTATTTTTCTCTCCTCAGTGGTAGTCGGGCGTGTTCTAACAGCCAATCCAGGATGTAGAACTTAGATCTTCTTCCTAGCCTGCTGTGTCCTGGCGCTGGGGAGCCTTTCTGCTCCCTGTGGACCCCCGCCACGCCCCCCCCAGTTCACCTTCCTTCCAGATACGTCCCGAGGATAAATTAGGTGCTCGCAGAATATTCTGAGGGAGACACTGAACAAACACGATGCAGGGTTCTCCTTGCCCTACCTGGCTAAAAATGCTGCTGAGTGGATTGTAAATAGATGACCACCTCGTTTCCTCCGGGAGCTCCTTTCTGCTTCCACGGACAGTCCCCATGAGGCTCAGCCTTTTAAAAAGCGGGGGGAAGGAAACAATGCAAGGTGCCTTGGTTTATAAATGGCTATATTATTCTTAGAAGGCACCCCTGGAGCGGAGCCCTGGGAACTTGCTGACTTGACATGACTTAACTAGGCGAGATCAATGGGTCCCAGAGCCCCGAAGTGCTGGGGCTGGCGTTCCTGGTGGTGCCCGTTCCCCGTGGGGGATGTTGGTGCCACTTTGGGTTTGACTGATGATCTTCTAATGATCTCCGAGAGTGAAAAAGTTCCTGAGAGCACAGGATAAACACAAGGACAAGCGAACGTGGCCCTAGTTTGCTGAATGAGAAACCTGGTCTTCCCCCATCCCGGCTGCTCTGCGCTCAGCCGGCCTGTTTTAGCAGATGCCCAGATGGTAAGCCGCCGTTCCCCAAAGGAGCAGCTCCCAAAATCATTAGCAATTCCACATGAGAAGCTGTTGGTTTTTAAGTGGATGGATTAAAAGCCCCATATTTCCCATCTAGCATCCCCAAGAGATCTGACCCAAGGCACCACTCCATACAATCAGCATTCCAGCCCAAAGGCCCCCTGAGCACAGCCTGCACTCAGCTCTCGGCTGGGTTCCGCCGCTGGTCCTGACAGGGCAACAGCCCAGAGGAGCAGGACACCCAGCGAGAGGGGTGTGGCCAGCTGATGTCCCATCTGGGAATGCCGGGGCCGCCCGCCAGGACCGCCACCTGCACGACCCCTCCCTGCTGGTCAGGTGGGCCTCCCTGCCCCTTGCCCTGCTGGACAGAGTGGACATGTGAACTCGGCGCCAGCCCCAAGCCGCTGCTTGTAAGGCACACTCCGCACACAGACCTGCGGACTTAGTTTCCCACATGCTGTCGGATGCCGTCAACAATTCCGGTCTGCACCCTGTGTAGCTTCCCAAGAGGCTTAGGGAAGGTGGCGGAGACACATGTGCGTGGGGAGGCTGCCCTTTCTCCCGCAGCACTAGGCGTGGAAGCGAACACAAATGCGGGAACACCGTAAATTCACTGGCGGAGGGCTTCGTCGCCTCCCTCTTCACACCCTGCTGCTGTCCACCAGGCTGTAAGGGCATCTTTTCCCCAGGACGCACTGTCTTTTTTCTGCCCTTGCATCTCCGTCCTGACAGCTACGGCAGATCCTAGCCAGTGGGACAGAGAGCTGAGCAGCGAGACAGCCACAGCCCCCGGCTGACCACGTTCCACGAGCCGCGTCAGTCTGCCCGGTGGTGGAAGCAATGCTGCGGTGCGAACTGTCTCCATCCTGCACACCCATCTCTGGCCCTGTTCGGCGAGGAAACGGCCTTTCCCGTTGTGCAGAAGCCAGGTCCCATAAAGCCCGAAGCGACGCACGGCAGAGCGGAGGTCTACCGTGACACAAACAGTCCGACAGCACAGCTTCATTCTCCCATACCTGGGGCAATCTGCCTGTTCTCCCTGCTGGTAAACCCTGCGAGTGCCCGTCCCTCTGTGGACCCTCCCGGAGGCCGCAGGACCAGTCCCGGTGACTTTGGACTGGGACTTCCCGTCAAGCCTGCAATAGGGTGAGAACATTCCACCATGCATCTCACCTGACCCCTTGCCGGAGACTCAGGCCCACATGGCGCCAATGGTTGGTCAGTAACCAAGTCAAACGATGGTTGTGTTCATCTAAAAGCCAGGGTGACATGACAGCCACCTGCAAAAGTGACTTCTGGTCAGCGAGGATTGCCTGGTGTTCACTCAGTGTTACCCATGCAAGTAGTGCGGCTTTTCACATAAATAGGAGGGCCAGGCCGAGACATCCACAGCTCTCTGCACGAAGAGCCTTTGTATTTTTTCTGATGAAGTTACTACCGAAAAGTCAAGAACAGTGAACATGCAGGTCAACGGGTTGCCATTAAACCGCTTGCTTGCTTAAGTCGTGTAATTCCGCTCAGTGCATTGGCAGTGACTACTTGCCACGTGCTTGCTCTCTCAGAAGCTCCCCACGAGGCTGTGGAGACGGGATTGCCAGGACACCCCTGTGGGCCGGTGCATCCCCCTCAGGCTAGCACAGCGCAGGGCAGGGGAGGAAGGTGAGCAGGGCGGGTCCTGAACAGAACTGGGAAAGGGACATTAGCCGGAACTTTCCGCTCTTCTTCCTGTCTCCTTCCCCGATTCCAAGTAGTGTCCCCCCTCCATCACCAGGGCCTCGCACCCCTGCGGGGGGACCTGCTGGGACTGTTGCATGCTATGGTCCCCTCGTCCCGGCCCCAGGGTGTGCACGCAGACCTCGGCTCCACTGCTGAATGGATCTGGTCTGCTCCCGTTTCAGCCGCAGGAGAGGCGGAAGGAGGACTGTGCGGTGAGGCTCCCCGAAAATGCACCACATGCAGGTCAAGGTCAGTGATGTGTCCCTCGGCTTCATAAAAATAGACGTTGACCCTGTTCGAGAGGGACCCGCTCATGATGACGAGGACGGCCTTCCTGGCCACTGCAGCTCTCTGAGAATCGTGTCTTCGCGGCAAAGGGGGTCTTGGTCTCAGTCTCGTTTCTCCAGATCTAAAGTACGACCTACTGTCCTGCGGATGCGGAAGTCCTTACAGTAACTTCCATTTTCACACCCCACACCGCTCCCCTTCTTCAGGGCCCCTTCCCAGGGCGCAGCCGATGTGTGAAAAGCCGGGCAGCCCATGTCACCCGTACTGAACTGAACAGGTCTGTTAATGTGTCAGACCAAAGTCCCTGCTCAGCCTTGGCCACCAAGACCGTCCTGGTCACCTGGTCAAGTGCTATAAATAAATGATAGCTTCGTGGGGCGGGAAACACACGCAATTATCTTCGTTTCCTCCAGAGGCGAAGCTCGCTCCTGAGCAGGAGTTCCTGCGCTTTCTGCGGGAAGGAGGCCGGCCGTCAGTGCTGCTGGCCTGGACTCCGGGCAGGGGCCGCCACCCGGGGGCAACCCCCACACACAGTACAGACACACAGGGTTTGCACTGTTCAGTGTGCCCGTGTCTCCACAGAGCGCTTTCCTCGTCAGGGTCCATTTTACCCTTCTAGAGAGTTCCGTGCCTCAGCGGGGCAGTCTTCGCGCTGCAGGGGCAGCAAGTGGATAAACAATGAGAATCATTTGGCTCAGGGGTCCAATGAGGGCGGACTCAGAAAAACAGGGTGAGGGGGTGAGTGGTGGCTGATGGCCCCCACAGCATGGCAAGAGCAGGGACCCAGTAATCCACGAGGACAGCCCTTCTCTCGCTGGGATCAAATCCCCAGCTCTCTCTGGAAGATGACACGCAGAGGCCGGGGGACACCTGCGTGCGGAACTCCGTCATTTCCGAGGAGCAGGTAGAGTCTGCTCTGGACACCGCTCCGCAGAGGGTAACACTATCGGCGGGACGGACACGTGCCTGGTCTGCAAGCCTTCAGTCCTCAGACTTGCCCTCGTTGGAACGGCAAAGATGAGTGTCAGAGGGAGCCACCGAACGGCAGCTTGTGACAGGCAAAGTGGCTGCACTTGCTTCCCAAGCTGCCGGAAGGAAGGACCACAAGATGGGTGTCCTGAAACAGCGGATATCCTTGCTGGCAGCTCTGGGGCCGGTGTTCTGACGCCGAGGTGTGGGCAGGGCCACACGCCCTCCAAAGACTCCAGGGGAGGGTCTTTCCTGGGGTCTGGGGGTGGCTTCTGGGCTTGAGGCTGCACAGCTCGGATGTCCGATGTCTGCCTCTGCTCTCACATGGTTTTCTTCCCTGCGTGTCCCTTGCCGAGACGCACAGGGGAACAGAGGCTGTCACCTGTCCCTCAGGAGTGCTATTGACATGGGACCTTCTTGACCATGACCTTCTAAGTCCACATTGGAATACTCCGGATTTGGGAATCTAAAGCCCACTCCATTGATCCCAGCTTATGATCCTAAACTTAATTTTATCCACAAGGACTATTTTCCCAAATAAGGTCACATTCGAGGTTCCTAGTGGGCATATCTTTTGGGAGCAGGCAGCCTCCTACACCCACGTACAGGTAACGTCCACGCATGACATGGACGCTGCCCTGCGGATGGGGGGACTTACAGTTAGCTTTCCAGTGTTCCCTCTGGAGGGACGGTGTCCTCCATCAGGGGGAATGGAGGTGAGGAGAGCTCGGCACATTGGGAACTCTGCCATAAATGTTTACCGAGTTTTGGCCCATTTTCAATTATTTGTGAATTACAGGGCAAGAATTCCTGTGCTCAGCATATGAATGTCTGTCCCTGAGTGTAAGACAGATACAGACTGGCCAGAACTCACAGAGAAAGAGGACTACGGTGTGGCAGGGAGGACCAGTGTCCATACAGAAGGAGGAGGACTGACTCGGTGTCTCCTGGTGACACTGTCCCTGCATGGGGCACCGAGCCCGTCTGAGTCCGTGGGAGGCTGGCATCCAACAAGACACTGCGTCTCCAGCATTTTGCATCCCCAGCTCTTTCGCATTCCTGAGGCACAGGTGGTGAGGCGTGGGGTCTCCAGGAAGCATCCGGACTCTGCTGAGGGCAAGCAGGTATGCTGTGTGTCTGCTGTGTCTGTGTTAAGCCACAGATATGGCGTGTCTCGTGCTTACTCTGAGTTACCTGAATGAGTGGACTTAGAAGCCCGGGGACAACACAGGGACAGGGCCTACACCACTTTTCAAAGGCAAGTCAGAGTCTCCCGGGAGAGAATAAGGCCAGGGATGGGATGCCAGGAGAGGTTGGGAGCTCCACGAGCAAGAGAGCATTGAGGCTGGAAGGGCTCGGGCTGGTTAGGGATTGGCATTGGCAGCAGGACGGTGCTGGGCAATTGATCAATACCCAACCTATGCAGGGTCTGTGCAGGTGCCCACAAAGCCCTGGAGAAGACTTGGGGGGTGGCAAGCGGGGAAGCTAGTGGAAGAAAACAAGCAACAGCTACAAAGTGAGGTGGGGTTTAGAGACAAGATCTTTAATTGACCTTCTTGTCATCCAATCTATCGTGACAGGAGTCAAGCATTTCGGAATGATTAAGGGGGAGTGAAGTCCACCAAGGACATGTTGTTCCCTACTCTCCTCTGGATGTGTCACTTGTGTGAAGCGCAGGGAGATCAAGACACAAGAGCACACAACATCCAGAAAAGGGGGAGCAAACTAATAATCCAGTTTGATAGATTATCCAGCTGATCCACTTTGTCAGGCTCAAAGGGAAAGTGTCAGCACTCCCGGAAGTCCCCATGTTGTGGGTGCCAACCAAGTTCCCTTCCCCAAAGAGTTTTAGCTAGACACAATTGCGGGACTTACATTTCTCTTTGCAAAGTGTGATGCATGTCTTCAGGGGAGGGATGGTTAGAAATCATCAGTATTTGTGCTTCTTTTTGTATTTTATGTAAATATTTTACTATTAACATGTGCACTTCCCAGAGGAAAGGAATATGCTGGAATCCAATGGATGGTCTTTGAGAAGCCAGGAGACAGCAGAGGAATGTTCCAGATGGACAACGCACAACTCTCCGAAGGGCCCCTGCGCTCGTGTGGGAAGATGTGTCGGCCACTCCATCCAGCACAGAGCTGCTCCTGAGAGGATTGATACTGTTCATCCCTCTTCGTTCCCAACACTACTGCACAGACTTTCACATCTATCCATAAAGTTGACCTCATCTCTAAAACCTTCAAAACTGACTGGGGAAGTGTTTATCAGCACAAATAAAATATCTAAGTCTGGCTAATTGATGAGCTGAGCAGCTCACTCACTATGAAATTGTAACTGAGCATAATGGATGTTTGGAGTTTGTGTATATAACGTGTAACATGTCCTGGGACCTAAGTGCAAAGCTTCCAACATGGGTCTGTTACTTAGTAATCCCTTCAAACCTGTTAGCAGCTCTCCCCACTGCTCTGCCTAAAGTCAATGCTAGGTATAGCCCATCTTTCCGAGTAATGTTTGATTTGGGGAAAGAAAACCTAAACTTTGTAACTCAATTGTTACGGGATTAGATTTCTTAAAATCGAGCAAGAATTACTTCAAGCATGTAGAAAACATGCCAACTTCGTGAAAAAAAAAGCCAACTTCATGAAAAAAAAACATTTCATATTCCCTTTAAAGATTGACTATTGGCCAAAAATATCTTGTAACACTGCTTCCAGGCGAAGTTTGGGTTCATTTTTTAAAGGAGGGTTTGGGTTTTTAAAGTTTGGGTTCATTTTAAACAAGGATGCATTTTTAAAGAAGACAGACATCTCAGTAATGTGTACAAGTGGCTGTCTTTGTCAGGGAGCCCTCGTGGAGCTTCCCCAGGAGAGCCCAGAGGGGTTGAATTCACCCCAGGGGTGGGGCGGGTCTTCTCCCCAAGTCACCAACCCTCTCCTTTCCAAGCGGATGCCTGCCACTCTGGGGCTCTTTCCAATGTGCATGGATTCTCTCCCCACCGTCCCTGTTCTCAGCAGCAACTATGCAGTACAGTGGAGTCTGACACCACCTGCTTGCCTGACCTCAGAGTCCCCTCCTGTTCTTATTCCAAGAGTGCAGTGGAGGTCTCCTTGGGTTTCTGCGTGCAGCTAAACCAGGGTGATGCTGCCCGTGAGTGTCAATTTTATGTGTCAATTGTACCGGGCCAAGGGGTGTCCCGATACTTAGTTAAGCATGACTATGGGTGTGTCTTTACGGGTGTTTCTGGTTCAGTTAGCATTTGGATATGCAGACTGAGTGAAACAGACTGCCCTGCCCAGTGTCGGTGGGCCTCATCCCATCAGTTGAAGGCTGAGTAGGTAAAAGACTGAGCTTGGTCATTGGTGTTCTCCTGCCTTTGACTCAGACTAAAACTATAGCAGTGGCTCTGCTGGGTCTCCAGCCTGCAGATGGTAGATCTTTGGACCTTCTGACCTCTATAATCCTGTGAACCAACTCCTTAGATCCCCTCTCCCTTCCACACTCTCTCCCTCTCTCTACCCCCTGCTCTCTCTTTCTCCCTCTCACTCTCCTTTGGTAGGTAGGTAGATAGATAGATAGATAGATAGATAGATAGATAGATAGATAGATAGACAGACATCTCGTCTTGGTTCTGTTTCTCTGGAGAAATCTGACAAATACGTCTCCACAGACAAGCTCCTCTTAAGCATAGCTGCAAAGCCACTCACCGAGGTGGCCCTTCCATGAGGAGCAGACCCCATGTGGCAGCCTTGGAGAGGCATTGGGAAAGTCCTTGACTAGGAAAGAGGGCCTCTTAGTCCTTCCTGTCACTGAGGAAGAGTGCATCTTTGAGGTGGGGGTGCTGACTTTTTGTACATAAATTCAAAACTAAGGAGCAGCTTGGGAAGAGTTTCCAGGGACAGTTTGGTCCTGTTCATCTCCAGAGAGAATCGAATGGCAGTAAAATGTTACAAAAACATATTAAATGCCTTCCCGTCATTGACGGTAATCTTGGAGCACAACAGTTTAGTTCAGAGGAATTCATTCGCCCAGAGAAGCTTTCTCCCCCATTATTTGCTTTTGATCTTATTCACATCACCTGTTTCTAGTGAAGAAATTGATAAGAATTTTTTTTATAAGTTCTTCCTCTTCTTCTAAGCAGGAAAACAGCTGGAATCCCAAAAAGCTTCCCGTTGCTTGTCTTTTCTTGGCATGGGGAGGTACCAGTGTGCGACGCCCCTAAGTTCGATAAAATAAGTTTACCAGCTTTCTGTGTTTGCTGAGCGAAGAGAAGACTGCTTCCCCTTCCCCGGCACACAGTCTCTCGGCGCTCCTAATCTCTGCAGGACTGTGGGAGCGCATCGCCAGTCTCGGGGGCCGGACAGGAAGGAGCTCCCAAGCTGTTTGGGCCATGACAGCGTCTTTAGTCTCGAGACAGGCACGTTAGTCAGGATGTTGGCGAATCTCCTTAACTGGATTGCCTGCATAAGTTGCAAGATGGGGTGGACAAGTGATAGGGAAAAGTATGTTTTTTCCCCCTGTAAAAAGAACCAAAATATGTAAACAGCCCAACATGTAGGAAGAAGTGTATGTGCCTTGTATTGAAAGGGGAAAAACAGTTTGGAGAAATGGGAGGATAGCACAGGGTGGAAGCCGCTAGTCTTCTCCTATAGCGGACAGCCCCGAGTGGTAGAGGCCATTATTTCTTGCATTTTCAGAGCAAATGAACTTGACAGATGGCCGTGTCACCCAAACCCCCACCTACCAACTTGATTATGCAGAAAACAATACAATGGAGAAGAAATCATTACTGAAGGAACCTGGTTAGTCCACAGAGGGCCAGGGAAGGCAGAAGAACAAAATTACAGTGGTGGAATTGAACAGCAAGAATGCATTTAACATAAAGTGGGTTACAGCAAGGCAATCAGTCATGGCTAAAGCTATTGTCTGAGCTTGCTTGCATGGTATATGAAGTCATCTGTCATCTCCCACGGAATTTATGCTTAGTTTATAGGAAAAACTACAAAGGTTTTGCCAGGACATGTCTCGGTAGCCTTACGTAGCTCAAATGTGGATCCACAGAAAGAAAATGGTGGGAATTCTCGGATCTCTGCAGCCGTCCGTGTTTGGGAGGCTATGATCATGCCACCGGGACGCCCCGTCAGATGCTCCCAGGACCCGAGCAAGGCCGTCTGCCGGAAGTTCGGGACACACATCCTTCAACTTCTGCGGAGAGCAAGCTGCCCAGGCCGCCATCGGGCTGAGAAGATGGAAGGCCAGAGTTCAGACAGGGCTTCATAAAAGTTGGAGAGGGATGTTGTCTTAAGTTCAGAAAGACAGGTATCTCCTGTGTGTGGCTGCGTGTATTTGTAAGAACAGCTCAACTCTGAGTAAATAGGCAGTGTCAGCCATGTGACAGACAGCCGGGGATAAGTGGCTGATGCCATACTAGCCGTACGAGGCGTATCGATTGCCAACGTCAAAGCAGGTGTTTCCAAACTGCTAAAGACTTCTTAGGAATAAGGCAGCTTCCCTGCTCCTTTCCTGAAAATTGGGGGGATTTTGCTGCCTTTATGTATTTGTGCATGGAGCTTCTCCCATCAGAGAGCCTTGTCCCCATCCGTCCCTGTTCCTTGAGGCCACTGCCATGCGGCAGACCGAGCTCAAACTCACCAGCCGGCAGCCAGCCTGCTCTGCGCACGGCTCACAGCTCTGCTGTCACGAGACCCCGTTACCCCCGATGCTGCGGTGGCTTCAGTCCTGTCCCAGCTCTGCTAGCAGACACCCGTTCCCGACACGGGGTGTGTCATGTGCGTGCACCTCAGGAGCTGTCCTCTATCTGCACAACCTCTGTGCGTGCCTGTGGCGTCTGTCTTCCGATCCTGTCCGTCCGTGAATGCTGTGCCCTCCTGGACAGCCCCTTAATACCTGCTGGAAACATTCAGACGGGCAGCTGCTTTCTGATTTACCAACTTGATTTTGTACAATTTTAATGCACTTGTATGACATTAATATAATTAAATTACACGTTACCTACAATAATATATTACAATTTAATGTATTAAACATTAATATGGGTAATATTTGTTGGGTTTAATTATATGAAAGTTGTCAAAAATTGACCGAGAAATAAAAGTGCTTTCCCAAAGCATTCGCTCTATCTCATTATCTACTGTTACTATCTTTTTTAAATTATAATAATATTTTTTATTATATTATGTTAGTCACCATACTAGGTACACCTGTGACCAGTGGCTCCTATCCTTCTTGTACCTTTACTTGATGGAAGATACATACTTGGCTCTGCCAACGCAAGGGTCTGTTTGTGCACTTTGTCGAGCTAAAGCACAAACGAGAACACTTAACTTGGACTATTCTGACTTAGGGAAGTCCAGGTTCAGAGTCCCTTGTTCAAGCCTCTCTACGGAATGTGTTTCCGGATTGGAAGCCAACGAGCAGAGGATAGATCTCATTTACCTAAAGTAGCCTCTACAGGCTGCCATGAAATCGCATTTGCTGGTAATTACCAGCCTCACAAGGCTTGGAGAAGCCTGCGATCAGTTTTCCCCAAGAGGAAGTGCTGCCCATCCCAGTACAAAAAGTGACACTGTGTCTCCAAAACAGCCACCAGACCTCAACCTGTAAGAAGGCGGTCCTGGTGGCCAACTGCCTGACCCGGGCAGACTCCAACCCTCACCTCTGGCTCCCTGGCGAGATGACGCCGTCGGATGTCCCCTCAGAGCCCAGCCCCTTACCGGGTGTGTGCTCCCTGTGGACAGTGCCCTCATCTCTGAGAGGGCTGGCTCCCCTGCACTGGTGCACCCCCAGCCGGCACGATGGAGGAGCCGAGGGGCGCACCAGGACGCGGCCGAGAGCGAACCGGGGGATCTGGGTTCTGTGACTGTCACACCTGGCTGACATCTCGATTGCAGCCCAGTGAGACCCATTGCTGATGTCTGAGCTCCAGAGCTATCCGATAGGAGGACTGTTGCTTTAAGCCACAGGGGCTAAGGTCGTTCGCGACAGCAGTGGCAGGACACAAACACCTCTCCCCAGATCCTTGCGCTCCAGCTCTTCGGGCCACGTAGGGGAATGTCTCGGGATGTCAGGGAGCAGATTTGCTTTCCCACAGAGGCTCTGAAAGAAATGCCTCAGGAGACGTAACTTGAAGAGGCTGAAACTTTAGGTGAGTCCCCAGCCCTCTGGGGACAGGAGTCGTCTCTGGAATTCACCTGCACGGCCCTCCCGATGCTGAGCACACTTGGATGCGGGCGTTATGACAGTGACAAGGTGTGAGGGGCCTGCCTGGGGTGACAGTGGCCAGAAGAGGCCGGCGCTCTGGAGGACAGGGGCCCTGCTCATGATCCGCGTCCGCAGCGGGACGGGGCCCAAAGGTCCAGCTCACAGCCGTGTGGGTGGGTGGGTGCGTGTCCCTTGGGCACTGGGAGGAGGGGGTGCGATTCTGGCTTTCTGGAGACTGCCGGCCCCGAGTTCAATCCCGTCAGAACACCACCCTTAGAATCATCCTGTCTGCTGCCCCAAAGGCCCACACGTAGAAATCCTTTTCCCCGCACACATTCTGCCTGACACTAGGCCAGAGAACCTGGCCTCGGTTAGGACGCCTGGGGGCACGTCTCGGCCTCGTCACCATCTGCACAGATACACTGCCGGCCTCCTCCATGAAATAAAGCGTCTGTGCATCTGAACCGGGGGAGCATGCGCTCAATACCACTGACCTGACCCCCGGCGGCTTTTCTTAGGACCAGACGCTCAACAGGGTCCTCCAACCCAAAACAATAGTGATAGCTATTATTATTACCTCTTCCTTCAGGACAGGTAAGTCTGTGAGTCAAAATCAAGAATTGTGTCCTGGTGGAACAAAGCTGGGGTCTGGGGCGTGTCTGTGCAGATGTGGTTTGGGGCGCGTCCATGCGCAGCCACGAATGGGACCGCACGTGTGTCCTGTATCGGAAGGGCTCACGTGCGGTCACTCTTGCTGCTCTTGTCCAGGATCCACGGGGCCTTCCGGTGAGAAATCACGGGCTGCTGGGTGTGCATGGGCCGCCCAGACAGGACCTGAGGGCCTCCTGGCTGCTCTCAAGGCTGCACCCCCACCGCCCCCCGCCCCGAAGCCGTCGTCCAGCTTCATACCGGAGCGAAGGGAATTGCAGTCAAAGGAGAGCAAACACTCGTCTCCACAGTGCCCGTTGCTGAGCGGCCAACCCTGGCTTGCAAGGAGATCCAAGGAGTCTGAACAGTGGCCCAGCGGGTGGCGGCCTTCACCTCTGCACTCCCCACCCTAGGGCAAATGGGCGCGTGCTCACCTCAGCAGCGATGACCCACGCAGGGCTGGGGGAAACACCCGCCACCCCTCTTCAGGGCCCATTGCACGTTTGCTGCAAACCTGACTTGTTGGACCGTCAGACCCAGATGAAAGGAGCAGGTGTGGCCTTCTGTTTGGGACGTCCTGCTGTGGTGCCTGGTGTCCCTGATTTCCACAGCTGAGACCCGTAATCCACTCAGCAGCCACACAGAGAAAAGTAAGTGCACAGACCTGGCTCATTTAATGCCCTGGTACCCACATACTTCTCAGAGCAGCATGACAACCCCTTCCCAGTGCATTCACAGAAGGCTTTCATCAGCGGTCCTCTTCTCCTGGGACCTCTGGCCTTTTAGCTCTTCCCTGACTACGTGGACCATGGAAATGTGCCAAGCAAGTCAGAAACACGAGAGACCACCAGGAAGAGACCACCATACAGCAACTGTATGACGATGCCAAGATGAACATCACGTCCGTGGGCAGGGGAAGGAGGCTGCATAACCCTTCCAGGATGCTAGGCAGGAATCCTGACCAGGCTGTGTTCTGGACGTGTCTGAGACCGAGCGTTCCAGGTCCCTAAGTCTCCAGGGATGGTTGCTGGGATCTGGAGGCAGATGTGTCTGTGGGTACAGGCTTCCTGCTTGCGAACTCCCCCAAACTTTTGTGCTGCACAAGAGTACGTGAGATACTGTGATAGGACAGCTCGTTCTTTTTAGGGGCAATTTAACTGTGCCAGTCGAGTTAGAATCAAGAAGAAAAAGTAACGGCCTGAGACATATGTGGAGTAATGACATGAAATTGTAATGGGTGATCTAGGCTGATATGGGGGGGGGCAGGGAAAAGAACTAGCCTATAAGGCTTATTTACCCATGGAAGAATCCTACAGCAATCTTCACAATGGAGTTTAACACAACTCAGAACACGCAGTGAAGAGCAATCTTGTATCGGCAGGAAATAGACCAGATGACGAAAATCTAACGCATGCATTTCTATGATTTCATGACACATATCTGCAGAGTTCAGGGCTCTGGGTTTAATTTGGAGACAGCCCACTGATGGTATCAGTGAGAATGCCTCAAAACAACAGCACGTTTCAGGGCTCTGAAGCCGAACATCCACGGATGCCGAAAGAGCGGAGACCCAAGAGCAAAGGTCAACGGAAAGAGCCCAGACTCAGTCCTGACTCCCTGCCGTTCACAGACCCCGCACTTGAGACACAGTGGGAGTCCTCCCCACAGCTCCTCTGCGGTGGGCAGCCGAGGGAGGGAACCAACACTACTTGGAGCTGGAAGGACCGGAGGCCACCCTCTGTCTCCAGACTTCGGGGCCTGGCCGCGGAGGTGAGAAGATGTGGAATGCGTCGTGCTGTAGCAGAGCTCCCTCCAAGCCTGGTCTGAGATGCACGACCCTCGCCTGAGCGATTCATTCTGGGAGTGCTCTTGGGAGAAGAGGTAGGGGAGAGAGCGAAACAGGACGGACCCTACAGGGAGCCCTGAAGCCCACTTGTACCCCAAGTGAGCACACTAGAAGGAGGGGCCGGTATTTTGTGCCCCCTATACTGGTCAGTCTCAGGCCCAGGTCTGCCCTGGAGGAGAGCACGGCCCCAGGAGAGGCAGATCTGGTTACCAGGGCAGGGGTCTTGACCCTCAGGGGGAGTGGGCCGAGAACCCGTGGCATCGGGCACGGCTCTCGCTATCCCTTCATGTTCCTCCCCGCTCTACACTCTTTTTAACACAAATTTAATGTGGAACAATTTGAGAGTTAAGGAGTACAGAGAATCCCCATATCCCCAGCACCACCGGCCCTGTTCCCGCATCGTCCCTCCTCCACGTCCACTGTCTCTTCGTGGGGCGGTCATTCGGGGTGTAAAAGCAGGAGACAGACGTTGGGACGTAACTCCTCAGGTTCATTTTGTCTTGATGTCAGCCTTAAGCTACGTGTAGAGGGCTTGACCAAGCTCATCTTACAGGAACAGTGCGTCCACGCAGTTCATGTGACCTCGCAACCCTCAGCTGCAGAGTCTGACCCGTCCATGTCCTCGACCGCTATAGATGCCAGCCTGCAGAGGTTGGTAAGTTTGGTCGCTCATTGGCCAGCACCCTTTAGTGGTTGTGCACGTACCCGGGGGTGGAAGGAGGGGTTCCCAGAGTCGCCCTCGCTTTCTTCATCTGTCCTGCCCTTGCTGGCTCTGCCCCATGAGTGAGGACCTTCCCCCTGCTGAAGGCAGGTCTTACCTCTGGGAACATTCTCCCCGGTGTAAGAAACTGCCAGGCTACAGAACAACGTCTAAGGCAAGCTGGGGTTCCCCCCACTCGTGTCCACGTGGAAATCCTCAGACCGTGGGCTTCACCTCCTTCCAAGTCTAAGGTGCTCTCCCATGCCTCGAACACAACCTGAGGGCGCTCGGTTTTTGGCTCGACATACGGCATCTGGACGAAGCCTGGTGCACGGCTGGGACAGGTCCATCCTGGTGTCAGGAGCCCAGCAGAGATGAGTTTTGATCACATCAGAAACTCCCCAAATACAGGTCCTTATCAGAGATCAGCTCCTGAGGCTTCATAAACGCCCTGATATTTAAGGCAAAATTGTGTGAGCAAATGCATTTCCCTTTGGAGAGGGTCCCGAACTCACATCAAATTTTGAAGGGAAAACACGTGTCTATGACCAAAGGGGGGCAAGGATTGTTCTGCATCTAGAGACGAGCGTGAGGCCAGGCAAGCACTCAGTAAATGCCGTGCAACAATGAGCAGGGAGGTTTGTTGTTTGCTTAGACTACAGAGCAGGAGCCAGAGGAGCTGCAGGCTCTGAGGTGGGCTAGTGGGGCTCTGTCCCCGACAGAGAGCTGCCCTCAGTGTGGGAGCACAGCGACTGGGGTCTTCCCCTCTGCTGGCCACAGGGGACCCGAGGCGGGGACATTGGCACAGGCCCCGTTCAGCCTGCCTTCCCCATGAAGGGACCTCTAGGACACCGCATGGCAGCTTGAGGTGGGGCATGGAGGGGCAATGGCCATGCAGGGTGGCCCTGGGCTGCAGGGGACATGGGCTGGGTCATCTGGGGTCAGCACAGACGGACTCTGCTCACCAGCTTTGCTTTGGTCCAAGCCCCGTAGCCGAGAATAGCCTGTGACCTGGAACCGGTCACCTGGGCACCAGGACGAGAATGTTGGGATGGTTTCCGCTTTGAGACGCAGCCGCCGTCCTGACCGTCCGCAGAGCCGTCTACGCCCCCGCGCAGACCCACCCTGCTGTGCACCCACTCTGGGGGAAGCCCTTCTGCACTGGCTCCCACGCTGCAGGGCAGATTTCATGGCCGGGCCCCCGTGGTGCCAGATACTCTATGCGTGTCCTCTGTCTAAGTGAGACATCTTCCTGTCACAGTCCATCCCCAGGGTCCATGTTTGGAGGCCGGCTGCCGAGTCAGCTCCTCGGGACTCCATAACAGGTCCCCTCAGCCCCGGTGATGCTGGAAAGAAGCGTGTGTGCTCTGACCTTCTGGGAGCCCACAAGGCTGCACAGGGTCGCTGGGGCTGTGCTCCAGGGGGTCTGGGGGGTCCTCCCCCAGCTCTGGGACCCCAGGCCCCGTCTCTGCCCCACGCTAACACGCGCTCCTGTCCGTGGGCCAGCTTGTCTTCCCTGCTTCCTTTCTGGACTGGGGAGGCCTGAGTCCTGTCCCCTCAGTGTCCATGTTGACCCTGTAACTCCCGGTGTATCTGTGTTTGGAGGTGGTGTCTTCAGCCAATAGTTACGGCTAAATGGGGTCATCAGGGTGGGGGCTTAGAGCAACAGGTCCAGTGTCCTATAAGAAGAGAAGGATTTCCCTGTCTCCCTCCCTCCATCCCTCTCTCTCTCTGTCCCTCCTTCTCTGTCTCTGACCTTCTCTCTACCCACCCCTCCCACTGGCACGCACCACGAAAAGGCCACGTCAGGACACGGTGAGGAGGTAACCGTCGGTAAGCCAGGTGTTGAGGCCTCCCCAGGAGCCAAACTGACCTTGGCCATCTGGCCGTCAGCCCGGGTGGTGGTGTTTGATTCTGCCGCCCCAGCTGGCGGATGCACGAGCCCTCACACCGGTTTGCTCACTGCCCAGCCCCATGCAGGGCATCTCGTCTCCAGATCCTTAACCAGACCTGAGAAGACCTTTCCCCAACACCATCACACTCGGGTTCTGGACGACATACCATGTTTGGGGAGCCACCCGGCAACCCACTCCCCTGTGAGGAACAGGAGGTCTCCTGATGTTAGGGAAAGGAGAGGTCACATGCATGCCCACACTGCCCAGTCTCCTGCAGACTGAAGGGCTGTCCGGGACCCTGGAGCGAGTCCTTGCTGAGCACTTTGTGGGCGAGGGGCCTGGCTCCGGAGGGTGCCTTGTGTGATGGGGTTCTGGTCTCCCACAGTTCACCTGTGGGGCTCTAACGGGCCTGGGGTGAGAACAGAGGGCCCACTGCAGGGCACCCCGTTAGTGCCCACCGTCAGGCCCTTGAGCCACTGGGAGCCAGAGTGTTCCACACATCAGGTGACCATGGGGAGGACCCGTGCCCAAGGCCAGCCATCCATGATGCCCGAGGGAGGCCCCAGCCTGAACTTTGCATTCTTGTCCTCATCCTGGTTCAAGCAGGCCAGAATCCATAATGACCTCCCCGCCATGACCTCGCTCCAGCAAACACACGATAAACTCAGACACTCTGAAAACTATTTCTTAAACCGGTTTTTGGTTTTACATTTAGAATATCTACTTACCTCTAGGAACGGATGCTGAGCTGCACTCTTCTGAGCTGGGTAGACTGGAGCTTTGTGTCCTCCCACGGGGTCCAGTCTGGTTTCCTCAGTCAGACTATTCTACAGGAACTCCCACATGGCCTGGGAATTGTCGAGTAGGCATCTCACTGATTTTGGGCCTCGCAGCATCCCACACCACAGGTGTATCAGAGGAAACGTTCATTACTCTTACGATTAATACTTCCAAAAGCAAATGAATGTAACGCATCTGGGATTAACGATAGCGTCCTATTCCGAGCGCGCGCTGCACGTGGACACTTTGTACACAACACGTCGTCGAGGACGGCCCCGAAAGAAGCAACACACGGGAGGCATGCAGGCCACGTTTCCAAGGAGGAGCCAAGATTCACGCCAATTCTCTGGACGTCTGCAGCTGGACCCTTTCCCCTGAAGACAGAGACCCTCCCATTCCTTCTTTGTCAGCTTGTTTAAAACTTCCAGTGCTTAAATCAAGAACATACAGAACACGGGAAATACACATGTTTGTTGAGTGAAGTCAGTAATTCTACACGGCAGGGAGCGAGGAGGACGGGCCTGTGAAGGAACACAGGGGACCGGGAATTCTGGACGCAGCACGAGAATGAAAACAAGTGTGGTCGGATCCACACTCATCCCTCCCAAAAGATGACGGGCTCCGGAGCAGGAGGGGAGCCTCCCCAACGATGCAGATGCAGGGGAAGGGATGTGGACGGAGGACAGCAGCCGCACACTCCTGGATCCCGTCCTTACTTGTGAAAATGCTCTGAGATGGTGCTAGAGAGCAGGTGGCCCCGGGCAGCCGGAGCCTCTCCCTTTCCTGAAAGTCCCATTCTGTTTTCAGCTATGAGAGAACTTGCCATCATACTCAGCTGAACCCAGCCTTCTAGTGCAATCTACTGGCAGGGCTTGCATCTAACGCTTTGTCACACCAAGAATAATCCGAGTCACTCCTAAAGGAGGAATATCTGTCAGTCCTTCCGAGCCCTCCTTCCAGGTGAGACCCCGCGCATCAGTCAACAGACTTTGAACACCCTCCGATCTTGTGCAAAGATCACGCTTAATGTCCCATCAATAGTGAAGGATATGTTGTTTTTAGACTTGGCCCCGCTGTGAGCTAATGGACAACACTAATCATAAACCTTCCTGAGCATTCATAATTACAGAGAGAGCTAAGTGGTCAGGGAGGACTTCTGAAAGGAGGCGACATTTCAGCAGAGAACTGAATGAGAGGAAGACAGCCATTCGGAGCAGAAGCAGGGTCCTCTGGGCTGCACAGGCCAAAGTACACAGACGGCAGGAAGCTCCGCAAGGTGGGGCAACGGGAGGCCAGAGGCCAGGTAAGTGGAAGAGGCTTCCGGATTCCACCCTAGGCCCTCTGCAGGGAAAACACGGAGCCCCTGCCTCACAGAGCTCGCAGTTGAGGTGGGGTGAGGGCAGAATAAAGAGGTGTATGTGTCAGACGGGAGGGGAGCTCTGAAGAACAAGCAAGCAAGAGCAGCTGGGGGGCCAGCAGCAGACGAGGGAGTGATGCGGGCTGCGCTGGGATCATCTTGGCTGTGGGCAGGACAGTCAGCTGCAGACCCGGCTGAGCCCACGGCCTCTACCTTGTTGGGGCTGAGGGAGGATAGTGGATCACGCTACTGGCTTGGACGTGGAGGGAGGGCATGTGCTCGCCGTGCGGGGTGAGGGGCAGCATGGAAGGATGAAAGGGGCAGGGGTGAGGCCCTGAGGGTAACTGGCAAGGTGTCTGAGGACCTCTTCAGCTCAGGGCTGACTCACCCCCACTAGAAGTAGTCTCCTCTTTGTGAGTTTGCCCCACCATTAACCCAGCCCTTCTGCTGACCTCCTAGCCCACTTCTCACTGGGGAGTGAGAGGCTGCAGTCAGTGGAACCTCTCCTGTCTTTGTAGGGCCCTGGTGTCTGCACGACGCACACGTCCATACAGACTGCAGGTGTGTGCTCGCAGGCGGGGCTGAGGAGGAAGAGCCAGGCCAGGCTGGGAGGACTCCCTCGCTGAGTACAGACCTCTCTCTTCCTGGGAGCACGGAGGAAAAAATCGGGCCGGTGCTTTCAAGAGTGCTGCAGAAGGGGCTCGAAGCACCCTCCAGACCTGAGATCTACCACTCACTGCATCTCGGGGTTAGAGGCGGGCTGAGCCAGCGGTCCACAGGTAAAGGGCTGCAGCAAGGACACTGGCCTTCAGGGCTGCTGCCCCGCCCACCGGACACGTGGCTTCACAGCTCGCACACTTGTGCCCTCGCCTCTGTCCCGACGGCGTCCCTGCCGGCCCTGCTGTGGCTGATGGCATTCTGTGCAAGCCCAGCCAGGCCGCCGGGCAGACGAGGGGCCTGGGCGGTTCAACGTAGGTTCCTCAGCCCGGCCTGCACAGCATGCCTCGGCGGGGTCTGCAGGTCAAGAACGCTGTCTTCATATATTCAGGGAGGCACATCTTTAGTGAGGAGCGAGGGACAGCTCTATCAGCATAACTTTTTAAAATAGTGACATAAGTATCTATCATTTCACTATAGATGAATTTTTTAATATTTCCAATATAGATGATGCTGAATGTGGAATTTCACGAGATGTGATTCCACTTAGCCCGGGGGCCTTTTGATTCCTCCAACGTTTTTTTTTTTATCAGGTTTCATCAGCTTTATTGGAAAATGGGCTAGGGCCTTATTGGAAGACGGGTGGAAATTTGTCAAACACTTAGCCAAGCTATCAGTCTCAAGAACAGTCCTTGCTGCAGATTACTGCGTGGGCGTCTGGAGTGTGAGAGCTCCTAGAATGTTCCAGCCCCTAAAGAAATACGGATAACACAGTATGAGAATGCTTCTTTACATGCACAGCGACTGACACGGAGAGGTGGCAGGGCGAGAATGAGGGAGGCAGATGTTCTTATAAAACATCGACTGGAACTGAGGGCAACGACCATTTTCAAGCTGGAACGAGGGAGGCCCGAGAAGGTGGAAAATACTTCTTAAATGAGCAAGAGGGGATTTGTGTCTCCAAAGGGAGAGAGATCCAAGGGTGACCATTGAATTTGGGGGAATACATCCATTTTTAGACGGGGGGGGGGTGAAAGTGAGGAACCAGAAGAGGATAGGCAGGGCTGTGGCTTCAGGAAGGGCCCTCAGGGTGTGGGTTTGGGGGCTACTCAGTAGCACTGGACGCTGCAGGGAGGATCTGCGTCTGGTCACTGGGGTGACCATTTGGAGCACTGAGGTCAAGTGGGGCTCCCAGACCAGCGGCTGTGTGGGTGCCTGGGAACCTGCAAGAATTCCCAGGGCTCCCTACGTGCTGAAGGAGAGACTCTGGGCTGGGGCTCAGCAGTGTGATTCAACAAGTCGCCCAGGGCATCTCCACACATGCTCGATGGAGACCTGGGCCCCGGGACACAGTTCCCGCAGGTAGTGGAAGGGCACCCTTCCCCCACGCCCGCCAGGGATGGAGGGTGCAGACAGGAGTCGTTCCTGAGAGCACGCCTGTCCTCCTCTCGGGCGGGAAGGAGAGCAGGGCCACACAGGGATACAGCCGGGTCTGGAGGCAAAAGAACAAACCAGCGTCTGCGTTGGCGTCTGCGTTGGCTTCTCCTGATAGGACGTAGAGAACAGCCTTCCGCAGCTGGAACCTCCCAGCACGTGCGCGCTGAGTCCGAGCCCTCCTCCGGAAGCTGCAGCTCCCACGGGGAGGTTTTGATGAGAGGAGCCTGCTGTGCACCAGGCAGTGTAGCTGAGATCTGCTCCCTGCCTCAGACACCAGGAGGCCGGGGCCTCGCCAAGCAGGACTGGGGGGCGGATTCTATACCACCGATGACTTCATCAGCATTTTGGCTCCATGCAAGTGAAAAGTCCCATGGAACGCTGACCAGACGAAGTTTAAAATATCGGTTTCTTTGTAGCACAAGGGCTTGTTTGTACCTTCTCCTGGGATCCCTGGGATCTCCTGGGAAGACATTTGGAGCTCCTCTCCCGATGGAGCATGAGACACATGGATGAGAGAAGCAGGGACCCCAACAGTGAGATACCAGAAATTCTTCACACAGAAAATGCTGAAGCCCTTTCCAAACGTCTGAATATCTTCAGTCACCACGATACAGTCCAAAAGGTGTGTAATAACTGCTCTAAGGAAACCGTGAACTAACGCTGTGGAGAAGGCATCTTGCTCAAGCAGAGACATACTGGCCTGGAAGAGCCGCAGTGTTTGGGGCTCTCTGCGCAAGGCCCCTGCAGAGCTACCTGGATCGGCTCGGTGCTTCCCAGGCTGTGGGGGAACTCGAGGCCGCAACCGGGGACCGCAACCACAGCAGGTGGATGGCGGGTTCACACGGCAGCAAGGAGCCATGGGACCCAGAGCTCAGGAGCCAGGCTGCTCCAACACGGGTGACGTGTGCCTCCCAGATTCTTCGTGTCTTTCTGCAGTAAGTCAAAAATCAAATAGAAATAATCAAATAAGAAGGAGAGAGGGACAGGGAGATGGGAAGAGAAGGGAGAAGAGAGAGAAAGGGGTGTTTCTGTAATAAATGGAGGGGACATGGCTCTGTGCGGTTGGTGGCCACACATCACCCCCCCCCGGGGGACCGTCTCTGCCCTTCCACTTACTCATGAGCACATTTCCCATTCCACACCCTTACAGAGACTCTGTAGGTCCCTTTGAACGTCCCCTCCCTGCTTCCACTGTGGTTTCAACTTCGCCGTGCTATCACAGAACACAATAAGCTTCTGGAAGGGTCCTTAGGGAAGGGTCCCCATGGCTGACAGTGTTGTAGAGACCTAGGAACACCTTCATGGACCCCAGGAGCCCTGGGGGCGGCTCTTCCTCCCATGGACCTCTCAGCCCATCTCCCGGGTGGAAGATGCAGAAGACGGTCTGCCTGGTGACACAGTCCAAGGGAGGCGTCCACATGCGAGAATTCTGCAAGCAAGTGTCCTTCATCAGGCGCGGTGAAGTAAAGACATTCCCAGGTGAGTGAAAACTTAGAGAAAGCAGCATTTCCAGGACGCCTGCGTTACAAGAAGTTCCAAAGGATATTCTTTGGGCTGAAGGAGCACGTTTCCATAAGTAACACATCTGGAGGAGGAAACGAAGAGCATCAGGAAGGACAGACATGCAGGCAAATACAAAATCACCATGTAATTAACTTAAATTTTCCAGGGAACAGAGCAAAGATTTGGGAATGGATTTTCAAAATTGCCCTCCATTATGCTTATCCATTCTAAACAAAGCCATAGATTTTTTTTTTAGCTCTACAATAAAAAGCGGTGGGGGGGGGGCAATAGACATTATTTAGTCTAAAGCTCTAGTGTTTTCAGTTTAAAATTCAGTGGTCACTTTCCAGAGTCATCCAGCTACAGAGAAGTGTTGCGTAAGTGGAGTTTGCCTACCCATCCTGTGCAAGCCCTGCTTCCCGTGGGCCTTCCTGTCCTGGGATCACATGGAAGGAAATGCTCCACAGTCAGGGTGACAGAGCTCAGGACAGGCCACGGGAGCTCCCAGAACTCGAGGTCTCCACCCCGATCACCCCTGAGGGCCCATATGATGCCGACGGTCCTTCACTGGGCTGTCCCACATTGCCCCCTCGTGGGACCGTCTCTGCCCGTGCGCTTGCTCAGAAGCACATTTTCCATTCCACAAGTCTGTGTCGAGGGCCTCCCGTATGGTGGGCATGACGCCGGGGGCAAGAGACACCCCGGGGGGGTGGCACGCCCCTCCCAGAGGCTGCCCCGTGGCTCCGTTCTGCTCCACCAATCCCAAAGACTCGCCCTATGTGGAGGCTTGTCTGGCTGGGCTGTCTGGGTGGTAGGACTACGGGGAGCCCTCAGTGCACCACCTGACTTAGACCACGAACCACTGTAGCCGCTGCTGTAGAGCTAAGGAGACTTCCCCTCGGGGCCACGGCTTCTGGAAGCCTCCAGGGCTTGTCCCGTCAAAGCCACTCTCTGCCAGAGGTGTTTCTCCAGCCTGGGAGCCTGCTGGACCCATTTGAGGAGCGGGCTGGGGGTACAGGATGATTAATTCCCCAGAAACAACCCTGTTTCCTCAAGTGGGACTGAGGTCAAGTTGTCCTCAGGGCTCATCTGCCCGTCGGTCCGTCCTCTGCTGGCTTCCCCCACCCCTGCGTCCCTTCCTCGTTCCTCTGCTGCTCTTCCAAACACGTGTCCCTGCACCCCACACCCTGTCTCAGGTCAGCTTCGGGGCAACTCACTCGACGACTGCCACCAAGCTGACGGGCGCACCCTGGCTCCCCCCCCGCCCCCCGCCTCTTTGGTGCTGTGGCTTCTTTATTCATCTCCTGCCATAGGGCTTGTCCTTCTCTCCCTGTGGTCCCTTCTCTGGCAAGCCAGACCAAGGAACGAGCTCCCCAGCAGCCATGTGAATGCGCTCCCTGCCGCTCTCAGCCTTGAAACCAGACCCGAGCACCGCCCTGGGCTCGCCTTCCTGGTGAGTCCATGTATAGCCGATGGGTATGGGAAGTGGTCCCTGCCCCCCAGCCGCGTAGGGTCTCAATCACAGACTCCCAGCCACAGAACACAAGCCACCCTCCGCCCCCCCAGGCTTGTTTATTTACATCTAATTCAGGATAGCTGAAACGAGCAAAGTCAGATTGTCAGTTCCAACCGCTTGATCTACTGCCCAGAATCCTTTGCACACCTTTTGATAAGAAACTCCAAGCCGTGCAAATGTGCTCTGTGGCGGCCATGGCGCACGCATTTGCATACTTGTCAAGCTCAGCCCAGCGGCCAGTTGCAAGTGAACCACAGGGGGTGGAAATGTTTTCTTTAATTTTTTTCAGCATTTCTGTGTATTTATTTCAGTGTTTGCAAAAACTCTGTAATTCAGAAAAGGGCCTCTGGGTGTACATAAAATCCTTCAACATCACATCTCCAATATCAGGCAAACGGGAAGCTGCCCAGCAAATCCGATCTGCCCCCGTGAGTTTTGACAAAGCCACCTAGGAACACACTTCTTCGAGTGCTTTGCTGCTTTATAATCAATTTGAACATTTCTTTCCCTCCGAGACTAGAGGTGCCTTAAAATCCTGGGCAGGGATGATGTCACAGAGGGATGGGACTTCCTGCAGAGCTGGATAATGTTTTGCACAGATATTCTGGTGGGGGGAAGTTGTGACTTAGCTTTGTGGGGGGGTGGACTTTAAGGTACATGCCTACATTTTATCTTTGTACTTCATTCTGAGAAAAGCTTTGTCTTAACAATCGATGACTGCCAACAGCCACCCCCAAACCTGGTGACTGAAGACAATGAGCGGTACTATCGCAGTGCCTTAGTCAGGCGTCCCCGGGCGCTGTGGGGCTGCTGCAGGCATCCCGCAGGCGGAATCATGGTGTTGGCGGGCTGCGGCCAGGTCACCGGGCAGCTGGGGCAGGACCCCTTCCGTGCCTGCCCCGTGCTTGTCCACGGCACTCGGATCTCAAGGGCTGTTGGACAGGGCTGCAGAGGCCCAGTCTCTGGAAACCACAGCGTGAGTACCAATTTGCAACAGTGTCCATCGTAGTGCACCGTGTGCTGTTTTCTGATCAAATGCTTTCTAACCATAAATTATTTCAAACAAATTTGTTTTCACTTTTAAGGTGAATTCTGTGCCATTGTTGAGTCCTAAGCCAAATGGTCCTCTGGACGAGGCCTCTCAGAGTCTTGCTGGGGCCCGCGAGGGTGCAGAGGCAGGAGACGCAGGGCGGCAGGCGGCCGCGTGGAGACCTGGAAGATGCGGGTGTGTCATCAAGGCCCCCTTGGTGTGGCCTCCTGCTGCAGGAGGCTCAGCTCCTTCCTCTGTAAACGAGGAGAGTGCAAATAAAGGATCCTTCTGGTGCTGTCGTCTTGGTCCGACACAGCTGCTGTAACAACAGCTCGGACTGGGGGCTGACGACCTGCATAACCTTATTTCCCAAGTTCTGGGGGCTGACAGTCCAACACCGAGGCCCCTGCAGCTTCGTGGTCCGGCGAGGTCCCCCTCCCTGGTTCATGGATGGCTGTGTTCTCGCTTCTGCCCATGGCAGAAGGGACGAGGGAGCTCTAATAAAAGGGCACAAATTCCGTTTTTCAGGGTTCCACTCCCAAGACCTAATCACCTCCCGAAGGCCCCACCTCCTACTGCCATCACCGTGGGGCTTAGGGTCCCAGCACGTGGATTTAGTGGGGGACACACACACTCGATGGATAGCAGCCGTCTACATCCAACAGGCCATTATTTAAAAAAACAAATTCTCTTTGTTCAAAGGAATAAACATGATTCTTTTTTTTTTATATATATATTATGTTAGTCACCATACAGTACATCCCTGGTTTCTGATGTAAAGTTCGATGATTCATTAGTTGCGTATAACACCCAGTGCACCATGCAATACGTGCCCTCCTTACTACCCATCACCAGCCTATTCTTACCCAATGGTGTGTTCAGCGGGATGAGCCAACCTCTGCATGTAGAGAGGAAGGCACAGGGAGGCCACCCCGCCTGGGGACAGGGGACCACTGTTTGTGGACCACGAGTTGTTCCTTGTGGACGCCATGCAGAGAGCTAAGGTCAAGGGGCCCTTGAGTTTGGGACCCCAAAAGCCAAACCTCAGATTGAAGACAGGAAAGGAAACCCCCTGAGAACAGGGCCCCAGAGACGGTACATTGCACACCGGTGTTGCATTTCGCAGGGAGCAGCAGAGGCAGAGGCCTCCTTGGCTCGTGGCTGGCACCCCCTGCACGCACCCTCCTTGCACCCCACCATTGACTCCAGAATTACCCTGAACCCAGGCCTGGTGAAAAAGCTCTGTCTCCCTTGTACCTTGTCACCAGGGGCCGCAGCCAGCCAGGAGAGATACGCCCTCTGTTTCTCTTACCAAACCCACACAATATCCACACTTGCCTCTTCTGATTGAATCAGAAATCACTCTAAATCTATCATTCAATTTCAAAGCAAAGTGCAGTTAAATCAGTGGGCTCAGGGCTCTGGTGTTCTCTCCATGTGTTGCCTCTGAGCCACCTCCGCCAGGTGTGGGAGACCCGTCTGCTCTGCCTCTCGCAGGGGGCCCTCCACTCCCGCGCTCTGCCTTCTGTCTCTGGCTCTGCCTCTTTCTCAGCATTTACAAACTAGGCTTGCAGAAAAGTATACAGCAAAGTAGGAGCAAGGCTGCACATCAACCCTTCTCAAAAATTCTTGGCTCTCTGTATTTGCTCCAGGGTTTTTAAGAAGTAAGATTCTTCAAGATGATGTTGGAATCCCTCTTTGTGCTTCTCCCTTCCCGTCTGAATGTGGTGTTGACCATCCCTGTGCACAGTTCTGTACGTTTTCTACTCAGCCTGAGCTGGTAAACGTTACATAGTCTAGCGTCGCGCGTCTGGAATTACACACGCGCACACGCGTTTCCCTTCTGCGTGTTCTGTGGTTCAACATCACATGTTCTGACCTAGACTCTTGATGCTTAGAGCTTCATTTCATATTTTTTCCTTTCATTGTTAAATGCATTTATTTTAGCTTCTTTTTTTTTCTTTTAAATTTTCTTCTTTATTTTGAAATGATCATAGATCCCTAGGAAGTTGCAAGAACCGTATGGAGCGCCCCAGCTCCTTCACCCAGGTTCCCCAGGGATTGCTGCTTACATAATGATACAATTTCAAAGCCAGGGATTTGACTTTGATGTAATGAGGCAATGGTGTGCTCCATCCCATCCCGGGTGTAGATGTCTGTGACCGCGTTACAGTCAGGACCCGGGCTGCAGACAGTACCTCAAAGCTCCCTGACACCACCCTCGGCCGTGAAACTCACCCCCTAAGTCTGGACAGCCTCTCCTCGGCTTTCCGTTTATCACTGTGTGATTACAGGAATATCATACGATACTTTGCTTTTTCCAACGGCTCGTTTTCTCTCAGGATCTCACCCTGAGGGTCCAGGCAGGTGGCAGTGGGTGCGGAGCATGTCCTGTGTACTGCTGACTCGTGTGCCAGGATCCCCAGGGACACGGGCCTCGGGCGCGTGACCCTCCGCCTGCCCAGGACACGGGGGCTGCTGACACTTAGGCTGCCGCGGACGGAGCTGCTTCTCGCTGCCCTGCACAGGCCCGTGTGCGGTGTGTGTGTTCTTCTCTCCGGGCTACACGCCCAGGAGTGCTATTGCTGGGTCAGGTTTTAAGGGGTTTTTTGAGGGTTTTTTTTTTGTTGTTGTTGTTGTTCTTTCTTGGGTTTTGTTTTTTGGGAACCTGTCGCACCGTTTCCCAGAGTGGCGGGACCATTTCCCATTCCCACCTGCGTCTCCCCGTCCTCACAGCGAGCACTGCTGTCAGGGTGGTCCTCATCACAGCTGCTCTGCTAGGCACATACTGATCCCTCGTCACGGTCTCCGTCACACCTGCCTCGAGGCCGGGGACGTCCAAACCGTGTTCACGGCGCGTTCAACGTGCGTCACACTCGCGGGGAAATTTCTTCTCATGCCTTTGCCTACTTTCTGATGGGATCACTTGTTTCTCTGCTGATGAGTTTGGAGAATTTTCGATGCTTCCTCGGTGGGTGTCCCTGGCGGGTAAGTGCCGTGCGCGTGTCTCCTTGCCCACAGCTTGTGCTCTTCGTCAGAGAGCAGGAGTGTTTCATTTTGATGCAGTCCAGGGGGTTGAGGTTTTTTCTTTTATGACTCGGGCGTCTGACCATGTCTGAGAACTTTTCACCAAGCCTCATCCCTGAGGACGTGGAACCAGATGGATGGTCCCCTGAGTTACCCCTTGTTGGAGGTGCGGGCTTGCTCTCCTATGTGTGCAATGCCTCCTTCCTCCCTTGCCTGTTTCTGCACCTTCGTCAAAAACCAGCTGGCTGAATGAGTGTGGGATCTTCCTCTGGACTCTCCTCTTTTGTTTGGTCAACCTCTGTCTCTGTCCCCTGACTGGTATCACATGGTCTTGGTCACCATGTGTAGAGGAAATAGGAATGGAGTGATTTTTTTTTTTCAGAATTATTCTAGCTATTCTATTTCCTTGGGCTGTCATCTAAATTTTAGAAAAATCTTGTCCACATTTACACAAAAAAGCTTAATCTGTATATCAGTTTGGGGAGAATTGACAGCAGGAGTACACTGAGTTTTTCAATCCTTGGATGTGGATTATCTCTCATTTATTTAGATCTCCCTGATTCTTTCCCCTGGATTTCATATTTTTAGCACACAATTCCACCCTACCAGGATGACATCATCGTGACTTACCCAGTTACATCAGCAATCACCCTGTTTCCAAACAGGACTTGACACACAGATTTTGTGGGTACATAATTCAAACCACAATATATTCCCACAACTGAAACGTCTTGTCTCTCCTTTCATCTTGTCCAAATCTGACTCTTCTCTGATTTAGAATGTTTCAAAGTTCTGCGTTCTTCAGTGAGTAAACTAATAACTGCCTGCCTGTGGCATCTAAAGCCAAAGCAACCTAGCTCCCAAGCACATCGCCCACGCTTCTCCCCTTGGCATTCCCCGCCCATAAGAAGTCATTCAACAAATGGTGGGGCTCACCAGCTCCCAGGTACCAGGACAGCGACCCGAGGGCCCAGCACGGATGCAGAGGACGTAAATTCTCGATTACGAAAGCTGCGGATCTTTGCACATTGCCTGACGCTAAGACTTGCTTTCTCTGTCCGCGTAAAGCCATAAAATAAATGTAATTCCAAAACAATCGTAATTCTGAGAACAGAGGCTCACTGGCGCCACAAAGCCAGCCACCTGCACTAGCACTCACCGAGGTTTGTGCTAGGCTTGTATTACACTCACAAAAATAAAAATAAGGCTTAGCAAAATACACAATAGAATTTTGTACAAAAATTAAACAAATCACTAAAACCTTGTGAAGAATTATTCTGTCTTCTTCCTCCTTCATGGTTCTACTAATAATGAGCATTCTAGGGCCACAGGAGGCAAGCCCCACGTGCCTCCCCCAACTCTGCGTAATGCACTTTGCTCAAATTTACCCCACTTACCCCATGGCTCCAAAGACATCCACAGGGCATTGAGTGGTGACCAAGTCCTCATCAGAGGAACCCGTGAATGGGACCTTTTTGGAAAGGGATTAGGTTAAGGATATGAAGACATCCTGGATTATGGGCCCCACATGCAGTGACAGGTGTCCTTAGCAGAGAAAGGAGAGGGGACATGGAAAGCCGTGCTGCCCCTGCCCCTCAGGCAGGCCTCAGGGCTTCCTGGGCAGGCTCTTGCTGCTGGAGCTCTAACACGAGGGCTCACACCTCCGCCCTGAGAACAGCTCTTGCCCAGTGCACCTTGATCTGTGCAAGGAGCATATTCATAGCATGTGGATTCCTTGGTGTGTGTACAGCTTACACTTGTCACTTTTAAGAAGCCAGAACCAACAGAAGCATCTGCTTTGCACTTATTTGACCTCGGAAGGATACAACAGGCCAGCTGAAGCCCGAGTTCCCTGGTTCTCCAGAGAGCAGTCAAGGCAGAGAACTCAGGTGTGGGGAGTGGGAGGGACTGTCCCTTGTCGAGCTGGTCTCTGCTACCCGCAGTGGACATATCAATCCTGCAGGATCGCCCTGCAAGGAGCCTTATGAACTGGACTTAGCAAGGGGGTCAGGGGAAGGAAGGGTGTATCCACTCGGCCTGCTCCCCATTGGCCAAATGTCTCCGCACGAGAGGAGAACACCTCTCAGTCACCAGGGACACATGCAGCTACAGGCCACAAGATTGGAGTCCGCAGGGCTAGAAAGAATGACAGCAGTGGGGCCCAGAGGCTTGAGGGGGGCCCAAGAGCTCACCCGCACACTGTGTCCACCAAGGCTGGGCAGCACCCCCCGGGCCTCCGGAAGCCTCGCCAGGGCACCAGGCCCTCTCCTGACCCTGATCTGGAACTGGGTAGGGGGCGAGAGGCCAGGACACACTCTGCTGCTTCTAGTCTGTGCATATCATCGTGCTTGGCATTGAGACCGTAAGAACAGGAACAAGGTACAGCTTGGTCCCACTAATAAGTAACTTGTGTCTATTCACCTGTGTGTTTTGTCCTTTTCTAAGGACTTTGCCAAATATAGTTAAATCACTCATAAGCAGACCCTCTGACAGGTGCAGTGCTTGGGTCTGTTTATGGTAAGGGACCTGAACAGAGAGGGGCCGTACACAGGGCCACACAGCGGTCCAGTGCTGGGATGAGGGTGCACAGGCAGGCGCCTGGCCTGGAGACACACTGGCTGCCCTTACTCTCAGCCAAGGCTCCTTAAGAGCAGTAAGACCTGTAGATGAGCAGATTTATAGATTTAGGTGGAAGGGGGAGCAAATGGTAAATGCCCATGAGAAAAGAATAAAATGTCAATGGGAGCAGACAAGTGGGACTCTGGGACCAATCCTGAAGGAAATGCACATTTCTGCAGGGAGGGTGTGCAAGCAGGAAACAGGATGAGCGAAGCCTTACCCAGCAGGGGTCCCCTTCACTGGCCAGGTACCCTGAGGTCCACGTGCCAGGGGGACCTGAGCACATGCATGTGACCAAACTCACCCGTGGTTATCAATGCTGTTTTAGGTTCTTAGCCTGAGAACCAGGGAGGTGGTAGTGGGAAGCTGACCTTCTCAAGGTCAAAGCAGTGGGGCTGGGAACAGTGTCTGGGACGTCAGAGCACCCAAGAACCCTCATACCCACAGCTCATGTTTCCCGTGCGTGCTCAGCGAGACCAGCTCTCTCCCTCCCCAGACGCACTCCCAAACGGGCTCTGCTGCATTCCCACAACTCTTTTCTATTTTGCTCTTTGACCTCTCTGAGACACAAGGTCACAAGATCCAATTCCCAATACGGGATACATTTACCTGTCGTCACGCGTCCTGCCGGGATTGTGAGCCATCAGCAGGTTTGATCCGACTTGCTGAGCAGGTGTCGTCCTGAGCAGCTCTTGTGTTCCGCAGGGGAACGTGGTGTAAAGGACACCAGGACCCTGGGCTCAGACCTGACGTGGCGCCTGCAATGCAATCCTGCTCCTGCCCCAGGCTCTAGTGGGTGGGATCATTCCGTCCCGAGTCACAGACGCACTAGGATGACTTGGCCATCTAATTGGAGAGCATCTGATGAGATAAGAGCCCGTTTGTCAAGAGTCGGCCAGCTCATACTCAGTGTGCGGAGGAAGTGGCTCTCCAGCCCAAATGAGCCTGGGAGTCCTTGGGGTCCTGAGCAAGAACAACGCCTTCCCCTGGAGGAGACGAGCACGGCACCAAGCGAGAAGGGGCAGTAGTTCAGGGGTCTGGGGGGGGGGGGGCTCGCTGGGGTGGGGGCGGCAGGGATCACATCTAAGATAATTAGTGCACGGGGGCCACCAAACAAGCAAGTCTGTCCTCTGGGCGAAGGAGGGGACAGGTGGGAATGGGAAGCTCGCTCCGAGAACACCTGCATTACACATCAGTACAGAACTTGCAAGACGTGAACTGCGGAGATCCTGAAACCACCAGGTGTCTACCCAGATGACCCCTTGACCTCTAGCATTTACAGAAGGGTCGAGTGCTGCTTTGTTGCAACTAAGGAATATCATCCTGATGTTCGCATAAGCAGAACATCACTGATACAGAACCAGCAGCTTACGAGGGGCTCTAAGAACGCAGGCATATGGAGACCTCCTGAATCATACCAACATCCACTGTGAGTTGAACACAGCGCTGTTGTTCCTGGGGGACCCCTGTGCAGAACCAGAAGGAAAGCCCTCCATGCTCTGCCCAGCACCCCGACATCAACGACCCCAACGAAGAACCATTTCTAGTTTCACCAAAGGTGCTGCAGTGTGGTGTTCTTGGACCCCTCGCTGCCATGTGTGAGGCAGGAGCAAGGGGGCTTGAGGTCAGCCCAGGGGTGCGTCTATGCACCCAGAACGTTCTAGTGGCCTGCTGGGCGGTGAATCCAGCAGCCCTAGACCTGCGGCTCTTCTCTCCTCATCCCTGTTTCTGCTCTGGATCCCAGCTTCCCACGAAGATGCCCGCATTTCCTGAAGTGTTTCAGTCTGTCTGATTCCTGCCTTTTCCTAATTTCCTTAGGCTCCTGGTGTCCTTGGGCTGCTGAAGCGGGACAGGTCCGAGGGGAGGGGCTGACACCGGGGTCCTGGCTTCCCTGCAGCGGCCCTCCATCACGCTGCCCGGCCCGGCCAGTGGAGAGCTGTCTGCATCCCGGCCAGATGTGCTGCCAGGCAGTGGTCACACGGGTGGGGGGTGAGAACGCATTGCTGTATGGACCCCATGTCCCTGGCTAGTGATTAGATTATATGGGACTTTCGTTTGGTCTGTTTGTGGTGCTCTTTTCTCATAAAGAAGCTTTTGATTTCCATGTATCTGTAACACACACATGGACCTATTGAAATTAAAAGCAAGAGTATATAAATATACTACTCACTTCACACATGTAAAGACTATAAAAGTACGTAAGGAAGCTTTTGTCTGTGACGGGCCACAAACACCACATCGCCTTGTCTGGGGTCCCACAAACCTTTCACTCTCACATTTCACCTCCAGGTCCGGGTCAGGGCTCTCCCTGCAGACAGACTCAATACATAATGTTTTTTGCACCATTTGTGACAAAATTGTAGCTAAACTCTTCCCATTTAAGAAATCGGGGAAGTGCGGTCTATTATTAAGATGGAATGCTTGGCAGCAGTCTGACTAGAAGGGCAGGAGCCACAGGTGCGCACAGAAAGACGGGCAGCCCTGCCCCGTGGGCGCGAGCACCTGCCCGAGGTGGACCTGGGCCCCCACCTGGCCCCCCGCCGCCCGGCGAACGCGAACACAGCAGCAGCCCCCGAGCAGAGCACTTCTTGGTGAGAAACCCTCTCAGTGGCACTCCTGATGCCTTAGCCCTGTTATTGTGATTAATTAACTTAGGTATAATTTTCTAATTGACCCAGAGTCACAAATTACTTTCTTAAACAGAAACGACAGCACAAGAAACTCCCAGAAACCGTCTTCCCTCTTCCTGCGTGAACACCTAAAATGTAAATACGAGTCTGAGCCTCTCTTCGAGCACCTTCTCATTAAAGTGTCTTTGACAGAGAGAGCCACCCGGCTGGGGCGGCTTCTGTTCTAGAAAGGGCTCTGAAAGCCGAAAATGTCACACCCAGTGTGAGAGATGAACAGAGGCAGAGCTCAGAGCTGTGCAAAGGGACTCTCCAAACAGCGTCTGCAAATGACTTCGGTCCCCTGGCGTGATGAATCATGGAGTCGCAAATCCTTTTTAGCTAATTGCTATCAGCTTGCGAGATTTTCCCTTCCATGTTCAATATCAATTTTCATGGCCATAGGAGATAGCGCTTCTCCCCTGAGCCCGCTGGCGACCGGCCGATCCAACGGCAGCAGGAGCACTTAGCAGTTGGGGGTGGGGCGTCCCCTCATCACAGCTGCTGCGGGCTGAAGGAGAGGCCGGCCCGCACCCCGCCCCGCTAATGCATTCACGGCCGTGACCTTCCCGACAGTCGTCCTCCCCTGTTCACAGAAGCTCCGCCGACTCTCGGAGCCCAAACTTCGCCTGGTCCAGGAGCCGTGGGCTGCCCCGGCCGAGTGGAGCGTGTGCGGTGGGCTCTGCTCTTCCACAGGGCACAGAACTAGCGATACCGCCGACCCCGAACCGCTGCCCGCATGGCGCGGGTGACGTGAGAGCAGAGCCCTGTGTCATTGGGATCGGGGTGGGGGGTCGGGGCTACCATGGCCCCGGGAACCCATGCAGGACACAGGAGTGTCTCCTACTCAAGCCCTGTCTCCACGTCCTCCCCCCCGGGGACTCCCTGCGGAGTTTCCAGGAGTGCGTAGACTCTCCCACCCATGGAGGAGTGAGGGCCACCACCCCGTGCACACATAAGCACACAGGTGCCGGGACCAGGGAGCTCTCCGGGCAGCAAAGGAGGCCTGACCGGAGTGCAGATCTGGGCCAGCTCGTCTTACGCGGGAGCTTACACGCAAACATCCGAGGTCGCACAATCGCACAGCATTAATGACCAGTGGGCTCGCTTCTGAGCCAGGACGAATGTCTACTTCTGAAGGTGTGTTGGGAGGGACATGGGGCGACCGTGCTGCCAGGACCGGGGGGTTCAGCCAGCAGCACCCTGCCAGGCCTTACACTCCGAAAAGCCTGAATCAACTTCCCCTGTGGAAAATCTTCCTACTGACGAATCAGACATCAGTACTCTGCTACTCTACACCGACGTTAGTGCCAATAATTATTGCTGTTAATACTATTTTTGTTCAGACTGCATTTAATGGGATTTGACCAAGGGCTGCCACCAGCACTAAGCACCACACACACGGACCCATCGGATCCTAACCCTGTGTGTCCAGTGTCATCACCGTCCCCACTTTACAGCAGGGGCCCGTGCTCCCGGGTGACGAGCAAAGGCGAGGACGCAGCGAAGTGCCGTCTCCACCTGAAACCACAGGGCCTCCTCCAGAAGGGCTAGGTGCTCACCACATTCTATTTTGCCGACTTTGGCTTGGCTCGTTTCCCCAGCAGACCTCTGTGCAAGCAGCTGGTGAGTGACTCTGCGGATGGCCTGACTTTTCACAGCTTCTCCTTTCTACAGATGTGTGAATGGACATTGCGATGGAGGCACGGTGCTGCCTACTCAGAAATCAGCAGGCCAGCTGAATAAGTGACAGGTGATTGAGAACCAGCTGAAGACACTAAGTAATTGCATTTCAGAGGGGAATTGGGAAGACAGTCCCTGTGGAGCCTCCCCGCGTTCCCTCTGCTGCCCCTGCCCCTGGGTGGGTGGGACGTGGGAGGGACACTGACATCCTGAGCTGAAATCAGGGACAGAAGCCCCAGCAATCCTGTGCTTGGCTGGTCACCTCTTTTGGGTCAGTGTGGTATTACCACGTCTGGACTAGAGGTTACATTTGAGGGACATGGCTCTTCTGCTCCCCTTAGGAGGGCGTCCAGACAGACTGGACTGAGGAGAAGGGCTCTGAGCCAGCACCCATAGCCTGGGGCCCATCCATGCAGCTTGCTGAGTCTTGATGCCCTTGCATACAACCCAGAAATGGAATGATGTGACCCTCAGGGTTGAACACAGCAGGTTATCAGAAATAGTGCTTACTTTTAATCAGCATGTATCTAAATCCACATACAAATGGTTTTGCTGGGCAGGATGCCTTCTCTGAGATGACCGCTCTCTGGACAGAGGGCAGGAGGCTGCCTGTCCACGCTATCTTCGTTCTGACCCTCTGCGTGAGGAGAAACGGGAAGCAGAGGCCACGCTCCACTCCTGTGCTGAACTTCTGTGCCTTCATCAGAAAATCTGGCCTGTCTGTACATGTTTCCTCATGTGTATGGGATGGCCTGGAGCAGCGTCCGTCCACTGGCACGGCTCAAGAGCACGAACAGGAGGATGTGGCCAGTTCCTCTGAAACGTGGTCTGTGTGGCAGGGGCGCACCATGACATCACGGACCCTCCTCTCTCCATTAGAGGGTGCAGTGGCCCCAATTATGCCTAGCAACTTCCAGTGCTTAGAGTGAGAAAGTACAGAACACGGGAAATACACACGTTTGTTGAGTGAAGTCAGTAATTCTACATGGCGAGGAGCGAGGAGGACGGGCCTGTGAAGGAACACAGGGGACCGGGAATTCTGGACGCAGCAGAAGAATGAAAACAAGTGTGGTCGGATCCACACTCATCCTTCCTGAGACATGACAGGCCCCAGAGCAGAAAGGGAGCCTCCCCAACAATGCAGATGCAGGGGAAGGGACGTGGAGGGGGGACAGCAGCCGCACACTCCTGGACCCCGTCCTTTCTTGTGGAAACGCTCTGAGACGGTGCTAGAGAGCAGGTGCCCCCGGGCAGCCGGAGCCTCTCCCGTTCCCAGAAGGAAGCAGTCCCCCAGGTCTGCACACAGGTCATGCACCTGCTGTGGATACACAGGTAAGGACAATAAGCATGCGATTGTCCCACACCAGCCTCCCCGTGGCTCCAAGTACACACTCGACCAGTCAAACATATTCCTTAAACTGAATTATCTGGGTAGACATTCTTAAGTTGTGGAGGTGAAATTACGAATGATACATAACATTTTTGAACACATACCTAAGCCTCTCTTATTTTTTACAGAAACACCCTAGCAGGTGGATGAGCTGACGGCACCTTCCCAGAGTTCTCCCAGCCCCGGGCAGCGAGCTCTGGGCCGGGTCCGCCCCGGGTTTCCTTCCCCGGCCAGATGCTACAATTCCAAGGTGGGAGTTCTGGGACCAGGAATGCCAAGAGTCTTCTGCATTCTGAAAAACCCAGTGATGGCTGCTCGCGGCGTAGCAACCCTATGCCCACTGCTCAGAGCACCTGGGGTTTTCCCACTGACCTTTCCAAGAAATGTACTGTCACCCCCAGTTAAAAAACATCCTCTTGGGGCATCTGGGCGGCTCAGTCAGTTGAGTGTCTGACTCTTGGTTTCAGCTCAGGTCATGATCTCAGGGTCTTGGGATCAAACCCTGTATCCAGCTCCGTCTTCAGTGTGGAGCCTGCTCAAGGGTCCCGCTCTCTCCTCACTCCCTGCGCTCTCTCTCTCTCTCTCTCTCAAAAAAACAAAAATCCTCTTTGCTGTCAGATGAAGGGAAGTAGGGAAAAGCCGGAAGAGCTATCCAACAATTCCTTATTTTCATTCCACATTTGTATCTGCTGCCCTTTCCTTCCTTCCCGGCCACCAGTGGGCTTCCCCCGACCCAACTCTGCCTTCCCAGCAGTCCAAACCCTTTTGAATTTCCTCAGTGCTGGCTCTTGGAGTCACTCACAGCTGCAAGCTGTTTGTTTCGTCCCGTCGCTGGAGCCTCGGAGAGGTGCGCCCAGACGGTGCCGGCACCTGCGAAGTGGCCGCGTCTGTGAGAGGTGCAGACAGGCTTGCGGCCGGCACAGTGGGGCCTGCAGAACTGCGCACGGGAAGGCGGGACGCCAGGGCCTCGGAGTTTGTCCTCGTTTCATCATTTCTGCCGGTCTCGAGGGGGGAATCAAAGGCAGGCACTCAGCAGCGCACCGCGGTGCACGGCGCCGAGCCCCAGCCCCGCTCAAACAACCCTTGCCAATTTCATCGCCATCTTGCAAGTGTGGGTGTGTTTCGTATTTATTAATGTTTTAATGACTTCGCCCTCTCCCCAGGTCCTCGGGGAGATCCGCAGGCTCTGGACCTTTGCCTTTGAACATCCTGGAGTCAAGCATCAAGAGAAGGTGACAAGGGCCGGGAGGCCCCCCGACACGGCCGCTCCCGCGTCAGCCTCTGCAATTATGGACACCTTTCCAGCAGCCGGTAATTGAAACGTGCGAACCACATGGGCGCCGGTCAATAACGGCGCCCGCACACAAATGACACGCGGGCTTTCCGGGGCCGCCATCCTGGGCGCTTTGCTCTTCACCTTTTATCCTTCTCACCATCATGACTTAATCCACTCTAATGAGGCGCGCTCCACGGCCAGAGCCCGGCGGCCACACAGCTCTCTTCTGGCACCGCGCGGGGTTTGTAAGAAGCCTGAAAAGAAGGGACTCTTCCAGACTTCCCCGAGGGGAGCCTAGCGCCTTTCGCAAACTTCCCCTTCACCATGCAGCTTCCTCAACCCTGGCCCATGACTCGCTGGCCAGCGGGCGCTGTGGCCATTGCAGGGTGGGCATGGGCTCCAGGTTGCCTGCCCGCACATTTAACTTGGCGGCACGCGTGTCTGTCCTAGCTTGAAGGACACGGCTGGTGGCCACATGTCACTGTTGACAAACAGCAGGTGACGGCCAGCAAGCCGCGAGAGCGCGAATCCCTCTCACCCCCTTCTCCTTACCCATCTGTCCGCGCGTCCCGAGCTGCGAGTGCCCGTGTGCAGGTGCAGCGGCGAGAAGCGCGGGCAAGATGGTGTGGCGGACACACTGGCGGCTGGCCGGGCAGACAGGAACCCGCTTCCGCCTGATGTGGCTGCATGTTTTGCAGGAGGAAACAAGGGTCGCTTTAATTGGCGAATCCCATATGTTCTCCAGGCTCCGTCACAGAGGTCTGCAGCACGGTGGCAATTCCGGCGGCTCACATGTCGCCGAGCTGCTCTTACACCTGCCCCACCGCCAGCCGGACTCTGCGGCAGCCTGTGCTAATAATTAGCATCTCCTCTTCCGCTGACTTCACACTGCTCAGCCGTGTGTCTCGGTCCCAGAAAGTGCCAGGCCTGTGTCCCCTCCCAGGTGCAGGGGCGAGCCCGTGGTCTGCAGGGCACCACCAAATCACTGAACTTCTCCAAATGCGTGCAACGACACCAGCCCTGGATGTGCATATCTCATATTTTTATAATTAATACAATATTTCACTTTAATGGTTTTTTCTGTTGTTGAAAGCAGGGAAAAGAAGAAAAGAGAAGCACAATGCATTGAAAGCTCATGGGATTAACTGCATGGTCTTAATAAATGTATACACATCCAAGGCAGGGAGAAAAAAATGTCGCTGTTACACGGCTTGAACCTCCCCCTTTTCTCCAGCCTTAATCTGATTTTTGCCAATTCCTTTTGATCTATCAGGGGCAGGCAAGTCAGGTCCACAAGTACAGATGGGCTAAATATGGAGATTAGCCCCTTCTCCTCCTGCCTCAGCTCCTAATACCTGATTAAGTCTAGAATCGCACGATTGTCTCCAAGCCGGCTATCAGAGTGGCCGGGCTCAGAAGGGGGCAGGATGAAGGCCGATTTTGTAATGGATACTTATTTTATCCCAGCGCTCTAAGGAGATTAGGCCTGGGGGTGTCACATTAGCCGTGATCTCTGGGCCCCTGGCCGGCTCTGGCGGTTTTCAAACACCTCTCCTCGGCCTTAGAACAAACAGGGAGCCTGGACCCAGAGGCCCCATGTCGGGCATGAATAATTGCCCACTGCAAACTGTTTGAAGATCACAAAGTGCTGTGTAAATTACTCAGTTTGGGCTTTAGTCGGGGTGATTTGTGGTGACTTATTGAATCTTTTCACAGTTCGGAATTAAACTTTCTCCACTGCTAACTGCGGGCAGCAGAGAATGGCAGCGGGCTCTGAGCTGACAGCCCTGCCCTCAGATCAAGCTCGCAGGGGCCGTGCCGGAGTCAGGCGGGGCGAGCCGGCCGGCCCTGCGCTTCAGACGGCGGCCAGCGGCCGAGCTGCTCCGCCACGTTATGCCTATTCAGCATAAAACTGAAAATAGCTATTGAAACCAAAAAAAAAAAAAAAAAAAATGGGGAGGGGGTGGGGGGAGGAGGAAGGGAGCCGCTGCTTCTTTGGAATCACCCACACGTTTTTGGCACGATCTCTCGGGCAATTTTCCCACCAGCACATCCAATTTATTTTTTGTTTGTTTTCAAACATGGCACATTTCTTTAATTAGTGAGGGCAAACAAGTTAGAAACAGAAAGAAAAAAAACAAAAGTTTAAGAATTCTGGTCGGGGAAACGATGTGATTACACCACATTGAATTCGGGGGACTGAGCTGGGCGGGTCGGCTCCCGGCGGAGTCACTCGGGGCGAGAGGACTTTCCCGGGTGTGGACAGCCCAGGTGCCAGCGCAACCCAGCGTCCTTTGAACAGGGAGTGAAACGCTTTTGTCTTTCAAATACATTTGTGCCGCAGGTTTTTGAAGATTCTGTTAACTGGCGTGTTGCCTGCCCTGGTTCTATGCAGGAGGTTGCTTAGAATAAATTAATTAGCTACTATGTATTTTTTCTTTGTATCTACCTGATCTAAGTTGTTTTTGTTAAATAGTCATAAAACCAAAAACAAATTCTGTAATATCAGAAGTAGTGATGAATAATTTTTAATCTTGCCAAATATTTTGGAAACCATGAGAGAATACGGACAATTGCTCTAAAGGGCTTTTTTGGTAAAGAAGCCCAGACAGTATTTCTGTGCTTTTGGCGTTCTACTGGGTGCTAATAGCTGTAGCAATCTGTTTTCTAATTATCAAGACACTTACCCTCAGACATCTGAACATAGAAATATTTTTAATCACCTATCATTAAGGAAAGAATCAAAGTTAGAATATGGAAGTAAAAATGTAATTAATTACCTATTAATGATTATGTATTAGTTAAAAGGTTAGTGCAATTCTTTTACGTGTGTGTTTATTTTCAGATTATTTTTATTTTGCTATATTTTTAAAATAGGTATTGACTAGGCATTCATAGCAATTAAGAGTTTCTGAGTTCATTTCTGAAAATGTAAAAGAAATGCAGTCTACTATACTCTGGATAGGTATGCTGCCTGTCCCTGAATGGAATAGCTTATTATGTAATTACTAATGTACATTTATCACCTAGTAAGGACCAAGAAAAATTGAGAAGCGGAACCCAGATATATTGTGCTTTGTTTTAAAGTCGGATTAGCAAATGGAAAAAAAATCAATACAAGTCTCCATTGTAAAGGTAGGTAAATTTTACGATCCTCGTTAAAGCCAGCCTAGTTAACTATTCGCCACGGCATTTACCTAAATTACAGAAAGAAAAGCAATGCTTGGAAGGATAAACTGGCCTCATTCTCAAACCAGCACATCTACCATGCACGGTTTTGTGTTCATTGTGAGCTCACAAATTCCTGATAGATGTGCAAATAACAAAATAAAATATTCTAAACAAAGAGGCTCTGTGTTGGTGGGGTATGAGCTTGTAAGAACAATCTAGATCATTGTTTTGGTTCTCAACTTCATTTGGATATAATCTAGCTAAACTTAGACCAGGTTATTTCTCGCGGAAAGATTATATCTCATAGAAAAAATACGTATTTCTAGGTATTTAATTACTACCACATTCACAGCATGGCGCTAGGCTCTTTGGTGATACCTGGGTAAGAAACTTCTAGAAACTTCTGACCTTTGAAGATTTACGGGAGTGTGTGTATGTGTGTGTGTGCGTGTGTGTGTGTGTGTGTGTATGTACAGGAGGAAGGGAGGTGAAGAGAGACTTGTAATAGTAACAAACATTCTACCTTCTTACTTTCATCGTCTCTTCCAAATGCTTCACATGTAATAACTTGATGATGTTGGGAAGAGGACCCATCATGGTCTCCATTTAATGCGGTGAGAGATAATACCAGCTAGTGCACGGCAGAGCTGGGGCAGGAGCCCGTGCTGCTCGTCTCTGGGGTCCTTCGTCTTCACCACACCCCTGCCTCCTATCCTGAGGGTGTTAAATGCAGAAAAGTTGACATCCCGGAAAAGGCTGGTGGGTGCGTAGCTGAGGACCGGGGGATAGAGCACAGCTGAGGTCAGGCTGCAGAGGAGTGGGGGCATCGGGAGGCAGCCCACCTCCATGCGCAGACACACCAGCACCTGACCTTCACAAAGGGCTAAGGCTGAGGTGCGCACAAAATGAGGTAAGACTGAGTCGGTGGGACCTTGTACTGAAGGACTTGAACCAAAAATGACTGAGGCTTACATATTATTTTTTAATAATCATATCTCTGTGTAGCTGGACTAGGAACCTAGGCTACTTTCATCTTGTTTGTGAAGGCCATACAGCATTCTTGTGACTTGTATTCAGTCTTTAGCATCCAATTGAAGTATTATCTGCCATTTGTGATTGTCTACCGCAAACACCTCTCAACTCTAAATAGCCCCTGCCTGTAGGCTTTCAGGCCAAGCTTGCTCTGGGAACCCTGATCAGTCTGTAGGAGATATTCAACTACTACGATGGGTGGGTCACTTGGAGGCAAGGTCCTGGGTTGCTCAGAGTCCTCAAGGTTGGGGAGGGGCAGGGAAATGCGGCCTCAGCTCCCCACTTTCCACAGGAAAGGACACAGTTTGGTTCGGTTGTCAAGAATACTGACAGGCATCTGTAACCCAGAGCCCATGAGGACAAGACAGCAGGGTTGGACATCTTGTTGGGCTTAAGTGTGCCTGTCATTCAAAGGATGTTTCTGTAACTTCTTCTTTTCTCTGGTGACAGTGGAAGATCAGGTGCCATTTCTTCCTTCACAGGCAAACTCTTTGCGAAGGGGACCCAGGACCCACATGTCCTATGAGCGCTTCATTCTGTTGCAGTATCGTAGCGGGAAGCTCACTCTTGGCCAGGCAAGGGAGACATGCTGTGGCTTCTGAGAGAGCAGCGACATGGTAGGTCAGTATTACAGGGAAACCTCCAAACTCAAGCTCTTCTGAAGCCAGCCCCACATTGTATGCTCTTCTCACAGAAAGAAAAGGATTAAGTGCACACATTACACGAACACAAATTACAGTCTCACAGATTAACTCCAGATGATTGATGATTTGATGAACATAGGAGGTTAACTAGCAGGTTGGGTGGTCATACTTCCAGCTTGGACCCCTAGCTTCACTACTTTGTTGCTTCGAGGCTCTGGGCGAGCCACTGAAGTTGTGTGTACCTCGTCTCTTCATCTGTGAAACGGGAGCCATAGCACCCAGCTGACAAGGTGTGTTTCAGTGCCAAGAACATAATGAGTTCTTGTAAACATGAACAGCATTATGCATTAAGCACCTACCATGTGTCAGGCTCTGGTAGAGATGAGACAGAAACTGTAAAAGAAAGAGACAGACCCTGTCATCACAGAGCAGGGAGAGATGCAAAAAGTAATCAGGAGAGCAATATAAGAGAGGGTAATTTCCTTGAAGAAGGTAAAATAGCTGTTGCGCAGATGCATTACCAATTATCGGCCAATGAAGGGAGAAGCCAAGGATGGTTTGATCCTGGTACAGCCTAGGGGAAGCTCAGGCTGAGAAAGACCTTGAACAATGGGGTGGGCTTAGAGAGAAGAGAAGAGTTCCTTTTAAAGTTCCAGGCTATGTGTTCCAAATTTGCAGCTGGAGGACTGCGCTGTCAGGGGATGAGGGTCTGAGGCTGCAGGCCAGCTGTGAGAGTGTTTGGAAGTGTAGATAAATCCGGAATTTTTATTGCAGTGATTGGTCTACATTCTGTGCATCAAGATGGAGAGACGTGAAGTGTCAGAGCAAGTGAAAATCACCAGAGACACCACCAGGGATCCAGGTGAGGCCAGGCTTTGGCGCACGCACTGCCTTCTGTAATTGCCTCTAGACATGACTGATTCCACTGCTCATATTCTTGTAACACCGCAAACCTTTCCCCAGGAAGTTAATTTTTGAGCTACTTACCAAACGTTTGCTTGGTACCACTTTAGATACATCTACACCCTTTCTGACTCCTTCAGTAGTTCTGCACGGCAAGAGCGCATGGGTGAGAGGAGAGCAGCCACTGGAAGGTTCATCAGACATGGCTCTGTATATTTTATTACTGTAAATATACTCCTGGGCATTTGCAGGTGAGTTTCATCACTTCTATATGTATATCCAGAGATTTATGATGATTACTTCAATATGATATTAATTATCTAGTTTTTACAGTCTTTAAATACATGAAATCAATTGTTGCATAAATTTTGCAAGTATTAGAATTACTATCACTTGCCACAACCAAATCTAAGTGCGATATAATTTGTTCTCATCAGTGTTTCTTTTCCAGAAAAAGTGATGAAAGTCCTGATCCTCACATCCCACAACCAGAGATTTGGGGTTAGTAAGTTTGGACCAATGACTTAGAATCTGCATTTCAACAAATTCCCAGGTTATTTTTATGCAGTTTGAGAAACCAAATAAGCCCCTCATATCTTGACCTTCTGAACCTTCTCTCTTGACAATAGCTCATTGAGAAGCAGTATTGTGAGCAAAGAGTAAAATAACAAAAAAGTTTGACATAAAAAGGCAAGTCAGTATTTTTAATGCTTTGCCATTTGAGGTACAAACAGTAACCTATTCATTTCTCCTACTTCCTGTGAAGCCTTAAGTCCCTTCATTGAGGATGTTTCCCAATCCAGCTCCCATCCCCTTTGTACCTGTGCAGAACAAATGTGTTTGCTCTGCCTTTCTATCTCCATACCTCTAGCCACGTGGCCACCACGTGACTCTCCTGCATGTTTACTTCTTCATTTGCATGTTATTTCAAATAGAAGAACGGACTTGCTACAGTCGCTTTTCACTGCAGTGCAGAATATAGGATGATTTTCTTAAGTTAGCTGAGTCCAGTGCCCTGATTTAGACACTGCAGACTTATCTTGCCTCCTCACGCACTCCCAAGACCGGCGGCGGCAGGTCCTACTCACCAGCAGGCAGGAGCGCTGACCCCCAGTTGTAATAATTCACAGCCTCATCCTTCAGGGCCCTCGTGTGCGGAGGGCTCCTTGGACTCAGACTGTACAACAGGACTTCCTCGGGGTTGGGAAATTGCTCCAAGGAGAGGCAGGCAAAGGTCAGATCTCAGAATGAAAGCAATGGTCCTTCAAAAATTGTAAGGATTCATTCAATAATTGCCCAGCTGAAGTGAGCCGTGGCCCAGACCCCTGGGTTACAGAACATGCCATGGGCTCTTTGGTAATGACTTGGGGCTTCTGTTGGGGATGCTGGCTGTTTCCGAATACCTATGGCCACCGTCCCCCAGCCCTGCAACATGCCTGTCAATCCTGCAGGTTTATTAGTAGAGACTAATCAATAAAGATAGACACAGCGCTCTCTGACGGGGCAGGCAAAGCCTGCGAGGGCAAGGCACCCCTAGACCCTCACTGAGCTCCTGATCTTTGATCAGTGTTCCTGCTCCAAAGGTGCACCCACTAAAGAGATGACAAAATAAGTAAATCCTGTCTCTTTCTGTTGAGTTTGTGGGAGAGGCCCAGAGAGGAGGCAGGGATGTTCGGGGAGGCCATGGGTACTGTCTTCAGGGACAGATGCGTTCCCTGGGGGTGTGCCCTTGCTGGAATGATGCCATGGTTTTCACTGGGACATCGTTGTTCAAGTTCCTCTCCTGGGTAACCACCTCCCTCCTCCCCTCCATACGTACCCACAGGTATGGCTTTAAAGAAACACAATGTTTATTTTAAAAGTTAATTTGAGACATCGTAATAATATGTATTAAAGTATAAGTGTATTAATTATCTTGTAAAGTGGAAAAGTATCTCTCAGAGGTAAACTCATCTAATGTTGAAACATCCCTTTATAGTCTTCTAAGTACATATATGTCTCCTGAGCACATTAAAATTGCAATCGTTATAGGCACCTATTTTTTCCCAGTATAGTCTCCTATATTTAAGTTTCTCTATCCTAGAACATTTGGATAGATGCATGCTTCACTCTTACAAACAAGGCCAAAAAAATGACCTCAGCTTAGAATCCTGACTGAATCCCAGAGTGTCCCTAAGAGACAGTCCTTCAGTGGAATCGTTGTGCTTAATTGTGCGCACATGCTAAAACTCTCACACACGTTGTCAAAATGGTCTATGGAAAATTCATGCCAAATTTTAAAATTCCACTGAAATTTTGAGAGAGGTGACTCAGGGAGTCCTGGATAGAACTCAGCATCTCCTGCAGGATACCGACAGACCAGACGGAGCCCGCTAATCCAGCTTTCATTTTATGTGGATACAATCACGTTAGCCAATGATGTCACAACTTTATTGGGTGTTTTATTTCTTAGATTTCTATGCTTGTGTTTTCTGTTCGTTGATCTTTCATAGAAATTAGGTATTTAGAATAATTATCTGACAAAGGGATTACATGTTTTTTCTCCATTTTGGGTGATTTTGATGTCATAACCTTTGAGGTCTTCCAAGGCTACATGTGTTTCATATTCTCATTCCTCAGATCATATAAAGAAAAATACTTCGCTCTGTACAGTAATTCTCTGATCTATTTGAAGGATATTTTTTCAAAAGATATAATTTGAGTTTCTGTCATTTTCCCCCCAAATACTTACTTGTGGAAATTATTTTCTGAATGATGTTTCCGTCCTCAGTGTGCAGGCCTCACGTCTGGCTGTGTAACGGGTATAACTGCCTGAGGGTCTGTCTTGAGGTCTGTTCTATTCCACTAAGCATCAGCCCTCAGGTGGGTTCTGTTTAATAGGCAATGCCATCCAACATCAGGAGCGATGAGACCCCACTCGTCACTCTTATTTTTAAACAGTTTCTTGCTGACACTTTCTGTTATGTTCTAGGTGAACTTTGGAGCTCTTTGTTTGAAGGTACGAAAATCCCCCTGATCTTGAACATGGGCTGGGGACGGACTTTAACCCAGTGTATGAATGCGAGAGCAGCTAACACTTCTGGATGGTCAGTACCAAAGTGAGGGTGCTTTGTGTATCATCATCCTTCACTCAGGGCAATGCTGCTACCACCATCTTCTGGAACATAAAGTGGAGACAGAAAGGAGACTGGGGCGATGTTCAGCCCAGGTGGCATGGGGACACATCCCATTCCGCCATTCGATTCAGGCACGGCAAACACCCCCCTTGATGGAGGTGACGTTTTCTGTGGGTGACGTCTTCAGCCTCCTCCCACAGAGCTCACACACCCAGGAGGTGAGGGCACAGCAGACAGGGTCTGACAGATGTCCACGTGTCTTTCTAAACTGTCCCATGACGTTCTCAGTCCTCAGTGATGGACTTGTTCCCAGAGCCTTAGAGGTTTTATTGCTGTTAGAAAAGGTGGGTCTTTAACTTACGTGTGCATATAGGGAGTGGCCCTGACAACTCTGTCTGTTGTTACCTTGTTTCTGAACTACAACATTGATGAAGTCTGTGATACGGTAGTTCACGCTGGGTTGTTAATCTCTGGATTTTCAGTACAGACAATCGCGCCTTCTACAAACAAGGAAAGAGTATCTCATCAGTATCAGTGCCTATTTATCTCACTTCGGTTTCCTTCTATTTTGTCTTTGATTTGAAGACTGTAAAACATGCTAAGTAAAAGAGGATACACCTGAAACTAATAGCAACCTGGCTTATTTCTGATTTAATAAAAGACTCCTGATCTCTCATTAAGAAGGACGTTGGCTCTAGACCTTTGGTAGATGGCTTTTTTGAAATAAGCACGTCTTCTTAGTTCTCGAAGGATTTTTTTTCCATGAATAGTATTGAACTTTGTCATAATTCTCTGCCTCTAATGAGATTGTTTTGTTTTTTTCCCTCTTAATATATTAATCTGGGTGAAAAAGTTTCTTTAATATTTTTAATAGTGTGAAGTCTAATGGAAACACATAATCTCAGCTCATATTTGTCTAAAAACATCTTCATTTCCCTTGAATCTTAGAGCAATGTTTGCACTGAGTATAGAATTCCAGAGCTTTATGCAGCCATTCCTTGTCTTCTCTGTGTTGACCCCGAATTCATAGATGTCCCTCATGGGTGCACACAATAATTCTTCCTCTTTGATTTTAAATCATTTGACAGTGACGTGGTTGATTTCTGTTCTCTCTGAATCTTGCTTTGAGTCTGGTGGTTTTTGAAAGCTGTGAGCCAGTGCTTTTTATCATTTGTAAAGTTCTGGGTGGTTATTTCTTCAATAGTGCTTCTGTTTTGTTCTCTCTGTTTTGTTCTCTGCCCATCCCTCTCTCACCCTCGATTCTATCGATTCTGTACTTTCCTATCTTCATACTGGAGTTTGGACATGATAGTCTGACTTCCAATTCACAAACTCTACCTGCCGCCTTAACTTTTGAATTAATCCAACATTTAACAAAGTAGTGTGGTTTGCAGTTCTAGGATGCCTATTTGATTACTTTTGCTCATTCTTGTTTTTCCATTTGTCTGTATTATTTTCTATTCTACTTTACGTATTTATTCACAATTATTTTGACATCCTTTTCCACTAATTATTTTTGAATTATCTCTTGAACTTCTTCTATGGATTATTTTATCTCTTGATTCCTTTTCACCTTTTCCTGCTCTGTGTGTGTGTGTGTGTGTGTGTGTGTGTGTGTGTGTGATATTTTAAATGCATCAAGAGTTTGTGTATCATACATTGTAGAGGCTCTGGTTTACGTTATATTTCTCTAAAGAGTATTGAATTTTGCTTTGACCTTTTCTGCTAAATTTGATTTTCTATTTTTTATTATGAAATCATTGAAAGTTATATTTGCTATTTATTATTATTATCTCTTATTTTTATTAATTATTAGTTTATATTAGTCAGGTGCATAACATGATGGTCGGCAATTCTCTATACATTATGCAATGCTCACCACAATAAGTCTGGTTACTATCTGTCACCATGCAAAGTTATTACAATATTATTGGCTCTATTCCCTATGTTGTACTTTTCATCATGATTTACTATTTTTTCAACGTCCAATTTTTGCATGCATATTCATAGCTCCATTGTGATTTCTCCTGCAGCCTGAGAATTAGATATGAGTTGTTTGATTTTGAGTAGATCAAGATGGAGCTGTCATTTGGTTGTTAAGTTGCTGTACTTTGGCATTCGCTGTTGACACCCATAGGAGGGAGCAAGGCAGGAGGCAGTATCAGGGCCGAGGACTCATACATCTCTTTTTTATCAAAAAGGAAGCTCTTTCCCAGGTGCCCTAACATATGTCCTCTTATATCTCTTACCAGAGCTTGGTCCTGGACTAATCACTGGCAAAGGGGAAAAGCCAATCATGCATTATTCTTCAGAGTCAGGTGCATGGTACCAAAACAGAATCAGTTTCAGTACAGAAGAAAGGAATAGCTGGTGCGTCATTAATGAGCAATGTTTTCCACAACCCACTGGACAGTTCTCTAATCTCAGTTTATCTGAACTGTTAATAATAGTTGACACATTTGATCAATTGCCTTTCTTAAAAACACTTTCTTCAGTGGGCTATTGGAAAATTACTCTCAGTTCTTCTACCTCACTGAATATTCTTCTTACTTTCATTCTCTGGATGGTAATACTCATCTGGTTATTTCAAAATGTCATCTATATATTGATGATTCACGAATTGTACCTGCAACCAGACTCCTCTCCTGAACTACAGTCCCATAAATTCACTGCATTCTCAATATTCCAACTTAGATGTTTAAGAAATATCTTGACCTTGTCTTAAAACTAACTCAATATTTATCTCAAACTTTCTTCTCCCTGTCTTCCCCATCTTGGTAAATTATAACTACATTCTTCAATATCTTGAATTAACATCTTAGAGTCATAACTGAACCACTCAAGAAAAATTTCTGCCACTCCTATATTCAAAATATATACAGACTTCAACTACTCCTTCCTTTCCTGTCTTGTTGAGATTCCTGCAATCATATCCCAGCTGGCCTTTTTGCCTCTCACAGTGTGTTGTCAGAGTAATCAAGGTGAGGCTCACCTGGGTGGTTCCATTGGTTAAGCATCTGCCTTTGGTTCAGGTTGTGATTTCAGGGTCCTGGGATTGAGCCCTGTGTCGGGCTCCCTGCTCATTGAGCCCTGTGTCGGGCTCCCTGCTCCCTCTCTCTGTTTGTGCTCTCTCACTCTCGCTCTCTCACTGTCTCAAATAAATAAATAAAATCTTTAAAAAGAGAATGATCAAGGTGATACTTCAAAAACATATCAATGATTGATAGAAAACATAATTTTATTTAAAATAGTATTTATAATAGCATCAAGCACATCATATACCCAGAAATATAACTAAAAATTACCTAACTCTTCTGCCAAAAAAACCTATAGTTTAATAGCTTTGACAAAAATTAAAGAAAACTAACCAAATCGAAAAGCATACCATGTTCATAGACTAGGAGTCTCAATACTATTAGTATGTCTGCTCTCCACAAATTAATCTATAGACTTCTTGCTTTTCTAATAAAAATTCCATCAGAGTGCATGTGTGTTGTGTTGTGTATAAGTTGACAAGTTAGACTAACTTCTTATCTTATTCATAAATTCAGTTTTACTGAATTATGATTATAAAAGTGTAAGGTAAAAATAATTATCTAGGAGATGACACAGAGACATAAATTTGTGAACTGGAGGAGGGAAAGACTTTTTAAACAGGACGTGTACACACATACACACAGAGAACGTGTAAGAGAAAACATTGATAAGTTGCACTGCCTTGAAATTTAATATTGTTATTTATCAAAAGAATCAAAAGCTAGCCAGAGAGAGAGAGAGAGAGGAAGGGAGGAAGGGAGCCAGGAAGAGAGAGGGGGAGAAAAAGAGAGAGAGAAGATATTTGCAATAAGAATACCAGTCATTATATCCAGAATACATAAAAAATCTCTACAGATAATAAAAGGAGAGGCAAATAGTAAATGAATCAAGAGACTTCAAAAGATTCTAGATAACATAGGATAGCAAAATGGCCAATGGAACGTTTTAAAGAGTGCTTCAGGTTCTATGTCATCTGGAAAGTGAACAATAAGACCGTACCGAGTTAACACTACTCTCGTCTCAATGCTCAGTTTTAAAAAGATGGGATACCGAAGGTTGTCGAGAACGTGGAGTGAATTAGAAGGAATCACATGCTGCTGGCAGGGTGTCTGCATCTACTTGAGCTGCATATGTGTGCCCTACGTTAAAGCCTATCGGCCTCTAAGTGCATATTGAACACAAACGAAGACACACTAGCGGCAGAAGATGTACAGAACGTCCATGACGTCCCTCCTAATAGGCAAAGCTGGAAACAAGCCAATTGTCCCCCAGCAGCAGAATAGTGAACTGTGCTATCGTCACACGATGGAGCACAATACAGCCACAAAAATCAATGGGATACACCCACGCACCACCACATGAACAAGTCTCAGAGACTTAATTTTGAATGAAAAAGCCAGACACCAAATAACTGTGTAGTCCCACTGAGGGGATTTCCCATCTCTCTTCATCTGGAGACCTGGCACCCACTTCCTTTCTGACCCGAATCACTTGTTACTGTCCCTTCTCCCACTCGGATCCTACAACACCACTTTCTTCCTGTCTGTAAACTTGCTGAGACCCTGCCAAGAGCACCTGCTCTCCCTCTGCCCGAAGCACTCTTCTAGCAGACGTAGTGTGGACCAACCGTCACTGCTCCAGGCCCCTGTGCGAATCCTTCCTTCCATCTTACTGTGTGGTTTCCCATCACTGTGATCGTTCCCTGAAGGCTTCTGGATTTGTTTACCCACCTTCCTGCACTGGAATAGAACCCCCAGGAGGGCAGGCATTTGTGGGATTTATTTCGTATCCTCAGAACCTGGAAGAACACATGCTTATTAACGATCATGAATATCTTCCAGAGTTAACTGCATGAGCAGTGCTGTAATTTACGCCTGCTGGTTAACACTTCTGCACACTTTCCACTTTCCTCTTGCATGGGTGACCTGTTCGTGTTTATGTCCTTCTGATGTCAGGTGTTTCTTTTTCATCTCTGTGAGTGTCTCCCACAATCTAATGCACCCCCTAGAGAGATCCCTCAGACCATCCCTGAGAGTATGCTCTCTCTATCCCATCCCATGAGAGTTAGGGTCTCTGGTGGTTACCTCTGCTTCTGGTCAGACTGATCCATAGTAAAGCAGGTCACATGTGGGGTCATGGAGAGGTGAGGTTTTACCCATGTGCCGGCACTGCAAAATGCCATTTGGCTCTGCTTTTTTGGCACAGAAGAACCAGTGTTAACGTCGCGTCCCTGAAGACTGCTGGAGGCGTTTCTCCTTGGGTGGAGCAAGGAGAGATGTCACAGCTGAGCCCACCGCGAGTCTGGATGCCAGGTACCTGTCACCTTGGGCTCGCTGTCTGTTTAGCAACGGCAGATTATAATAACACACCTATCGGAGGGGAGTCTTGCCTCCCAGGACCCCTGGTGAGGTGTTTATGATTTGTTCGGGGGCATTAGCAAATTTTGCTCAAATGTGCATTGGACCATGTTTCTGCACATTTCATGAATAGAAAATGAAAGTCTAAACATTTCATGTGCAGGGATTTGAGTATGACTCTCAGTGAAGACAATTACCGAGGTCTAAGAACTTACTCAAGAACGTGAGTGTTGTAGCTTGCATGTGGTGTGCCCTGCACGTGGCAAATTTAAATCCCCCTTTGAAGGTGGTTCACAGATTTACATTCTTGAAGATGGTGGATTTTAACAAAAAGAAAAGAGAGGAAAGCTTTGAAATATTCGGAATGTTGCTTTGTATGCCGCATACTGAACCCAGAATGCATTCTAACCCCCTCACACATTAATGCTTTTGACCTGAGCTCATCCATGAAGTTTACTGTATCAGTGTACGATAAATACACTTTTTTCAGATCGTCACTCTGATCTCTCCTCCAGGAAACAACCGGAAGCAGGTGATGTGGTGTCCTGGCGGGACATCACTTCTCAGGGGCCCTAAATGTTCATGGTACAGTTGCTAGCAGGGACCTAGTCAGACACCCCAGGGCAAACACCTGCCCAGAGCTGTTGGCCTTCACGAGAGGGCCATCAGCACTGCCTGCATCCCCTGCTCCTGCCTGGCCCTGTCCAGCAGGACACCCCGTCCCCTTGGCTATGGCTCTGCCATCCCAAGGTACCCCCGTGTCTGTCTCTGGCTGTGTCAGCTAGTCTCGAGCCCTGGTCCTCTGAGAACAGAACTCAGCTCTACCATTCTGCCCACACACCAGGGCCCCGATTTCACCTGGAAGAGAAGCCACTGTCCCAAGGTGGCCCTCTCTGACGTTTGGCTACCAAGCTGCTCGCCCAGCTCATCCCACTCACCCCACTCAACTCAGCTTGTCCGGAGCCCTCCACCCTGCTCTCCCCTGGGTCTGGACCTTCCTTCTCAGATGCCACAGATCTCTCCCTCCTACTCTTTCAGTCTCCACTCAAAGTCACCTTTGGCCACACACACTCCGTACCCCGAGTCCCTCTGTAGCCTCCCTGTGCTCGGTTGCCTGTAAAGATCCCCAGCAGAGGCACAAAGGTCTGATTTACGTAGCTCTCCCTTATCTGCCCCCCACACCCCTGTCAATTCCATGACAGCAGGAATTTGTTTTCCATTTTCTTCACTGTGTGATCAAGGTAAGAATGTTTCACCTGCAGTGGGTACTTACCAGCTACTTGTTCAGAGGGTAAATCCTCAAAATGTCTGAAGGTGTTTCAGGGTCTCTGGACTGAAGGGTTAGTCCAAATGCATCCACTATACCCTTTGTCATCCCTCCTCCTTCAGGCAAGGAGCCTCTGCAGAGGTGCGGCCTGCAGGGACGCAGGGTCAGAGAGTCCCTGCCCAGCACACAGATGGTGAGGAACAGGCTTCCCGGCTGGGGCATGCAGAGGCTCCTCCCCTGTGCTCCCTCATCGCCTCCCAGCAGCACCTGCTTCTGCTCCTACTCATGGGGTCACCCCAGGATAGCAGGTGGCCCTTGGCGAACCGCAGTCACTATCTTTATAGAAGCTGGGGGACACTCTCCCCCCCCCCCCCCGTGGACGCAGGGAGCCCTCAGGCCACTCATGTTTCCCTGGCTTCTCCTCCTCCGTCTCGATGAGCACCTTGAAAACCCACCCCATGTTCGCATCCCACCCACTTCTATCCCCATTTCAGGAGGGCTGTTTGTGCACGGAAAGTATATAAGTGGAAATAAGTTATTCCAAACACCGAAGTGGGCAAGTCCAAGTTTTCTGAACATTCAGCAAACCTTTACCGTTTCTGCAGCAGCTTACCTCAGATTGTCCCGCTGTGAGAACAGTTATGTCAAAATGCTCTCTTCAGGGCAGAGCTGGGGGTCCTCCAAGGGACACAGAAAATGACCTCGTTTTGTGAAAAAATCATGTCATTTTTAAAGGGAATTTGGGAGCCTTGTTCAGTAGATACTGACTTTTAAAATAGCAGAAATGTACTAAATGTTACTTTGACTCATTCATCTTAGGAATGTCCCTGTCACGAGCTTGGAGAATGAGGGCAGAGCCAGGCTTGGATGGGCTGGTCCAGTGGTCCCTGAGTCGGTGTCCCCAGGACAGCTGGAAGGTGGTGGGCTGCCCCTGGCAGACCCTTCTCTGTGCTGAGTCTGGGCGACACCGCCCCAGGGACCTTCCCCACTCCCGGAGCTCTGTCTTCAGCAGGGATGCCTGGTGCTCAGAGCCTCATGCTGGGATGCGTCTCTCTCTCTCTTGGCTCTTGTCCTCTCCCAGCTTCAGCACATGAGGGCGGCCTTCCCCTGGTTTCCTCACTGTCCGCCGCCGCCCTTTCTGTGGGTCATTTGCCCCTCACCACCGGTGGCCCAGGAGTTGTCTGTGCGGGAGAGTTGATGCCACTCTTCCTACCTTACCATGGGTGATGGGGCAGCTCCCCCTGTGCCTTCCACGCCCAGCACACCCCACAGAGCCTTGAACAGGCTTACTAAACGGAGAGTGTTGATTCCCACGGGCTGCTCCCCATTCCAGGCTCCCCGTTGAGTTGCGTCCCTCAAAATTCAGATGCTGAACTTCCTGCACCCAGGACCTCAGAATGTGGCCTAATTTGGAAATTGGGTTGTTGAAGATGTAAATAGTTAAGACATAACTAGTCATACAGGAGGAAGGTGCACCCCAATCCGGGTTGACTGGAATCCTTGTAAACAGGGATGTTTGGAGACAGACAAATACTCAGGGGAGACCATGAGAAGCTGGGAGGCCATGGCCACAGCCAAGGACCCACGAGAGGCTGGGGGAGGCCTGGAGCAAGTGCCTCTCCAGGGCCTGTGAAGGGGGCATATCTCTGCACGCTCCCCACGGCCCCCACACTGTGCCCCAGCAGCCCCAGGAGACCAGCACCGGCCCCCAGGTTTGGCCTCTGTGGTCTGTCATGGGGCCTCACATGGAGAGACAGAGGCCCTTCCTTGTAACTGAAGTTAGAGGCACACATTGTACGTCTGCTTAGGACAACAGATAATTCCATTCAACCCTTGCATTTAACTGATAAATGAGCCTCGGAGAGATTAAATAACGTGTGAGGAAATGACAACTAAGCACAGTCATCAGCTTGGAACCCCGCTTCCTATAGCCAGTGTCCATGTTCTCTCTAGGTCCCCATTCTTTCCTTAAGTGTGCATTCTGGGCTTACAGAAAGTGACCCTTACACCTGACTTCCTAGCACTGGGAGCTGCACGCGAGGGCCACAGCTCTGAGGGTGAGTTGCACGGCCCCCCTGCCATCGGATGCCATCCCGAGGAGGCTCCAGCCCACCCCGCTGCCCGCGCTGGCAGGAAGAGGAATCCCTGCGTGCACGGCCAGCCCTGGGTGTAACTGGACCCCCGCTTCCCCTCCTCAGAAGGTGACGGAGGCTGGTGTGGAGCTGGCAATCTCTGGATGGGCCCCAGGGAGGACATAGGATGCCAGCAGGGATCACTCTTCGTATTTCCTGGGCAAACTGCACGTGATGGGGGCGGGTTCGCTGCCAAGGCCGCACTCTGCGAAGGACAAGGACAGGCGTGGCCGACTGGGCAGGGTGGGTGGTGACTGCCTCCTTAGCACGAGGAAGAGGAAACTCCTGGAACGAAGGGGTGGCATGAGACTCCATGGGTGGAGCCCTGGTCTCTGTCTTTGAACCACACACCTCATAGCCAATGGTCACGGCATCAGCTCTGTGCGTTCGGGGGAGCACGCAGAACGGAAAACAGTAACGTGATGCAGGTGAAGAACAGTACTAAAACTTCAAACTGACGAGCGGGAAGTCTGGCATGGATCATCTCAAGAAATGTGCCGTCCTCCACCTCCATGGCCATGAGTCCCAGCTGCACAGACGATGCGTGTTCACTGTGTCTCCTGCAGAAGCTGTCCTCCTGGGGCATCCGGATGGCTCTAACACCACATTCTTTACGGGGCGGCAGCAAGGAGCCCTCACATGGCCCATGGACCTCACTTGATACGTGGTCCAGCCAAGACGCAGGCCAGAGATTGCTGTGGGGAGAGAGCAGTGCTTTTGCTGAAGAGACTGCAAAGCCCCTAAAACTGGAGTGTCTTCAGCGTGTGTTCTGAACATGGAACATGCCGGTCTCGTCCAAGTTCCAAGAGAAACGCAATGCAGATCACCTTCCTCTGGAGGGAGGTTGGGTGGGAAGGGGTGACTGCAGCCAGCCCCCTCTGCTTGATGCCCGGAACTTCTCAGGAACAGGGAGCAGCATGGGGCACGGAGTGGTCGCCCTGGGGCGGGGGGACCATGTCGCAGAACCCAGTGCCAGCAGCCCACACCTGTGCAGCAGCAGAAGGAAATGCAATCCCAGCTTCCCTCTGGCATCACCATCAGGCAAAGCTACCATAAGCCACGGGAAGCTTTCTCAGACCCTTCAGAGTCAACACAAGTGATTCGAAACAACAACTCCCGGACTTTGGGTGAGCAGCATGGAGAGGATGCGGCTCGGCCACAGGATCTCAGACGCAGATGGCCATGCAGAGTGCTTCGGGCTTGCAGAGCCTGTAGGCCGGCGACGGACTCCAGACGCTGGGTCTGCTTGGGGGGAGCTGACCCACCCTGTGGAGGGGGCTCTGTGACCACCAGCACCGTGGCCCCACAGCATCTGGGGACCTGAGAAGCCACCTGCAATAAATGGACAGGTGAAAATTGTAATTGACAATGTGTGGTGTGAGGCCACGTTTGCTCTGAGATAGTCCAAACACATAAGGCTGCTGGAAGGTGTGGGTCACAGGGACTTTCTTTTCCCTGTGCTAGTCACAGTTCTGTAGAAATAAACTACAGATACATAAATCCATCACTCCATGCACAGATAACCCTGGCGATATACCTGTGTCCAGACATCGCTACGTTGTCTCCAGGATCAGCGGCCCCTGATCCTACAGAGCACATTTCTGGATTTTTCCTAAAGGGATTGCCATATCCTGGAGACACTTCTGTGTCTGTGATCCGGAAGGACAGCGGGAAGGGGGGAGAGGGGAAGAAAAGAGAAGAGGGGATAAAAGAGGGGAAGGAGGAAGAACTGGAGAGGCGGCTCTCACAGAGATTTCATCCGCTTCTTTGTTCTCATTTTCATAGTAAGTGGAGCAAACCTTCATGACAGTTGCTCCTTTTAAAATGAAATTATTAGACTGCGAATTGCACAGACTGGAGAACAAGTAAAACAAACAATCAAAAGCTTATTTCTATTTCCTTGCTGGACGGTCTGTCCAAACCCATGAGTGCGCTCTGAAGGCAGGGCCTGGGAAAGAGCCGTGTGCACAGCGCGCTGCATGGCCCGTCCCACGTGTGCGCAGAAGACTGAAAGTGAGAGAGGAAAAGGGAAATCTATCTAAAAGAGGATAATCTCCACCCTTCGTGCACAGGGGAATTGCTCTTCCTGCAACAACCGGAGGAAAGTGGAGGAGCGGTGTCTGAGACCAACGTGAACTGCCGCAGGCCTCAGCAGCCACACCATTGGATCAGCCTGACACCTGGGAGCAGCGGGCTCCTCTCTGCCTGCGGCCCTTCCAGCCCCGGAGAGACCCTCCCTTCCCCTCGCCTCTCCTCGGCTGCGTCTCCTTCCCTTCCGCTACCTGGCCGGCTGTAATATGTTTTTTCTCAGTGTTCACTCCGTAATGATCCCTGTCTCCTACAAAGGCCACAGTGCAAATGAGATGTGACACCACTGGAGTGAGGCAGTGTTTAAATTGAAATATTATAGGGAGGGCGGCACACTGCAGACCTTTGATGGTAGCAGTCCGGGTCTCAGAGGGGAGCTGTGAATACAGAAGCCATTGTCAGCTGTGCGAAGTTCCTCATCATTTCCAAGAGGGAAGGGAGCCGGCAGACAGAGTCAATAAAAATAATTCCTATTGGGTAAGCAGAGCGGAGGGCGCGAGCGTGCTAAGCTGATGGCCCCTGGCTTTGGAAAATAGAGCCAAAGTGCGTCATTCAGCTTATTCAGAATGACTTAAAAGCACATTTATGTATGGTGGACATGTAGTCGTATCTTTTTGTTAGAAAACCAAACATGTAGGGGCGCCTGGGTGGCACAGCGGTTAAGCATCTGCCTTCGGCTCAGGGCGTGATCCCAGAGTTCTGGGATCGAGCCCCACATCAGGCTCCTCCGCTATGAGCCTGCTTCTTCCTCTCCCACTCCCCCTGCTTGTGTTCCCTCTCTCGCTGGCTGTCTCTATCTCTGTCAAATAAATAAATAAAATCTTAAAAAAAAAAAAGAAAAGAAAACCAAACATGTAAATACAAATCATGAACGAAACGAATCTATCAATTGAATTACCTTAAAATGTTTGAAATTAACCCCAGTCACTATGAGGGATGGCCTCTGTGATTGTGAAGGTATCGGGGTGAACTCTGCCCCACCCCAAAGCAGGACGACCCATGAGGGTGTTTACACCCCTTTTACGTAGTTTAAGACAGGCTGAGGATGACTTTCAACAAATATGTATAAGTGTTCATAACTCTAAAAGTAGACTTGCTCATAGATGACAAGATCATAGATGATCTTATATAAAGAAAACCCAAAATCTGCCACAGCCAATAAATGAATTGAACAAAGTTGCAAAATATAAAATCAATGCAAAACATCAACAGCATTTCTGTACACTAACAATGAACAATCCAAAAAGGGAATTAAGAAAACAACTCTATTTATAATAGCACTAAAAGGAACAAAACACTTAGGAATAAACCTACCCAAGGAGGTGAAATCTTTGCACATTAAAAACTACAAAATGTTGCTGAAAGAAATTAAAGACATAACTGGAAAGACAGCCCATGTTCAAGAACTGAGACACTCAACGTTGAGGTGTCGGTACTGCCCAAAGCCATGCGCGGACTCAGGGAAGTTCTAATCAAAACCCCAACAATGCTTTTTGCAGAATTACAAAAATCCATCCTAAAACTCATATGGAATCTCAAGATACCCTGAACCGCCAAAGCAATCTTGAAAAAGCGGAATAAAGTTGGGAGTCTCGCGTGTCCTGATTTCAAAACTTACTACCAAGCTGCAGCAATCAGGACAGCGTGCTGCAGGCATAAAGGCAGACATGGAGCCCAAGGGAGTAGACAGAACACCCAGAAAGACCCTCATGCATGGGGTCAAATGATTTTCAACTAGGGTGCCAAACCATTCAATGAGGGAAGTCACACGATTTTCAGCAAATCGTGTTGGAGAAACTGGATTTCCACATGCAGGGGGAAAAAAATGAAATTAGACCTTTATCTCACATCATATACAAAAAATAAATGATAATGGGTCAGGGACCTAAACATAAGAACAGAACTTTAAAATTCCTAGGTGAAAAGACAGGGAAAATGCTTCATGACATTGAACTTAGCAATGATTTCCTGGATATAACACCAGGTAACAAACGAAAAAATAGACATACTGTACCTCAAGACCTCAGCCATCAAAACTAAAACAAACAAACAAACAAACAAACAAACAAAAAACCACAAAAAACAACAACAAAAAAACCCCATACATTAATGGGTACAATCAACAGAATGAAAAATCAACGCACAGACTGGGAGAAAATATTTGCATACAATGTATTTGGTGAGGAGTTAATATCCAAATATATAAAGAACTCCGACAACTCAGTAACAAAACAACCCAATTAAAAAGACTTGAACAGACATTTCTCCAAAGAAGACATACAAATAGCCAACAGCACATGAAAAGATGCTCGACATCACTCATCATTAGGGAAATGCAAAGCAAAAGCACAACAAGAGACCAGTGCACACCCATGAGGATGGCTATTATTTAAAAAAAAAAAATGTTGGTGAGGACGTGGGGAAAGTGGAACTCCTCTGTACTGTTGGTGACATTACAAAATGGTGCGACTGCTGTGGAAAACAGCATCCTCGTTCCTCAAAAGAAACTAAACACAAAATTAGCCTCTGACACAGCAATTCCACTTCTGGCTCCAAACCAACAAGAAAGTGGACGAGAACATGGAGATGTGCAGTCAGGGGGAGGCCATTAGTCACAGTCGTGTGCAATCTTGCAGGGAACAAGTTATTGAGTTATTTTTTAACAACCAGTTAGAACATTTTGTTTTACTTTTTTATAGAATTGAATGATTTCAAATAAGTCGAATTATCTGACTCAAAGAAAGTATGTCCATCAGCTGCTTCTTCCCCCCAGGGAAGGTGCAGAGTGTTAACCAGACTCTCTAGTTGCCACGGCCAATGTCAGTGGGCAGTTGGAGTAAACTGAAACCCAAAAGTCAAAGTTTGGCTTTCTCCTGTGGTCTGTAGAATGGAAAGTCAAGTGAGGAGATACAGAACCGTCTTGGTAGCAGAGCCAACCATGTTCCTGTCCTACAGCTGCTCACTTTGTACTGGCATAAAAGGAACAATAAGCCCTAAGTCTAGGTTCTCAGTCTTCTGCTGCTGGTTGCTCTTCTTCAGTGTCTCATGTGGGAGGAAGGGAAGGAGGAAGGAAGGGAGGGAGGAAGGGGGGAAGGGAAGAAGGAAGAGAGAGAAAGAAAGAGAGAGAGAAGGAGGGAGAGAGGGAGGGAAGGAGGAAGGAAGGAAGGAAGGAAGGAAGGAAGGAAGGAAGGAAGGAAGGAAGGGGGAAAGGAGGGAGGGAGGGAGGGAGGAAGGAAGGAAGGAAGGAAGGAAGGAAGGAAGGAAGGAAGGAAGAAGGAAGAGAGAGAGAAAGAAAGAGAGAAAGGGAGAGGGAGGGAGGGAGGGAGAGGAAGGGAGGGAAGGAGGAAGGAAGGAAGGAAGGAAGGAAGGAAGGAAGGAAGGAAGGAAGGAAGGAAGGAAGGAGAGAAGGAGGGGAGGAGGGAGGGAGGGAAAGAACCTGAAGCTCCGGACAGCCACACCGCTCATCTCACTGGGAGGCTATAAAAGTTGAATGAGGTAATGGACATGAAAACACTTCGGTCTAAGAGTGATGCACAATGGGTTATTAATTTTATGACTAAATGATATATCTGGTCAAGGAGAATCATTATTCAGGGTATTTTCCATCTCCTACATTATCCCAATGAAGGAAGCATCACTTGATTGAGGGGATAAGGCTGACAGTGTTCTCTTTGAGACCTGCTACCCTTTCTCATGCTTTAAGCCATAACGTAAGTTTTAGGTTGTTCTGTGTGAGTGGGTGAGTTAGTGGTAAGAGAAAAGACACACAAAAACATTGTCAAAATGTTTCTCCACTGTGCGGAAGTTTCTGCTTGGAATGCCCTCTGATTCTGCCATCAAAAGTACAGACAATTCAGAAGCCAGGAAAGACCTTCTGTTCCCACATACCACTCCCCCCAAGCCCAGACCCTCCCCAGACGCTCTCTGTGTGCGCGCGTGGGCAGAGACAGGCTGGGGCCTGCAGGCAGGGTCAGAGGCCCTCCTTCCCCACATCCACCAACACTGCTTGGGAGGGGCGAGGGGCTGGGGGTCTGGCCACCCCACTGCCCGGCTTCAGTCGGAGCTGCTGGTTTTGTTTTTATATATTGTGCTTCTGATGAAGCCTTTTTTTTTTCTTTTTTTTACAGAAAGCCTTACACTGCTTTAGGGGAAAGAAGGTGGAAAGAGAAATGGAAGGGTAATTGCTCTGCTCATGTCCATCATTTGCTCCCCAGGAAAGCCGTCTTCTGAGCACCTGACCATGACAAAAAGAGGAGAATTAAAGCCCCCAAAATAAGCCAAAGAGGAGCCGAAATTCTCTTCATGTGTGGCCGGGCCTCGCTTCTCATCTCTAGCACAAACTTCAATAAAGAAAATAAGCTGAACCATTCTTAGAGTGACTTTGCTGTTATCTGACTTACTATAAAGTACCATTCACTGTTGGTGGCTTATTCAGACCCGGAAGGGGTGAAATACCATTTTTCCAGGGAGGAATACCATTTCCATTCCTGGGAAAATGGATCATCAGTCGGTAAATCATCTCAAATGTGCAGAACATCCCATTTCTGAATCTTCTAAATGATAGGGCAGTTACTGCAAACTTTTGGGTGGACACAGTGAATGGTCCGTATTATTAAGGTCATGTGTCTTTAGGGCAACCAGTGGTTCTGGATTTGCCTCAGACTGAGGGGATTGCTTGGAAGGCAACACAATCGTTGCTAAAACTGAATAGTCCCAGGCAAGCTGGGACCATTGGTCATTCTCTGTGACTTGTGGCTGCATGTCATAAATGATTTATCAATTAATTGATTGATTGATTCCTTAAATATTCAGTGAGTGACTTTTGGGCACTTAATCAGCCCCAGGGTGGCTTGACATGGATTTCACACAAAGGATCCTCTGTCTAGAATAACTACAAATCCAGGTGGAGGGGAGGTAAAACCCCGAAGGACCCATCTGTGAGTTGGATGGGAAGAGACATTGTTACCTGGGAGAAGCAGAGGAAACCACACAGACACTGGATGCAGAATGGCCAAGACTGGAACACTTGCAGACAGGCATGGAGGGGCATCTGAATGAAGGAAGCACGTGGACAAAGGCACAGAGACAACGACCGATCTTTCATCAGTTCTATTCCTAATCACATTTCAACCCCTTCACACAGGCTCCTATAGAACCACTTCCGTTGGATGCCCACAGGTGCACGCACACTCTTTGGAGGAACTGCGATGCCGTTGGAAGCCATCTGTAGGTATGCACGTATGTTATCAATGCCCCAGCAGCACAGCACAATATTGATTGAGTCCTATCTGTGAGCTGGGCTTTGGAGATGCAGCAGAGAGAAGTTAGACAAGTTTCCCCCTCCTGGAGCCGGCACGGCAGAGCCAACTGGCAACTGATGGGGAGGCAAATGAAGGAAAGAGGTGACGTGGTCTCATGTGTACAATGAAGGAGAACAAGCAGGGAGGGTGAGGAGGTGGGCAGGGCTATTGGAGACAAAGGAACCATGGACACTTCTCAGGGGAGGTGACATCTGAAGAGGGCCCTAAAAGAGGAGAAAGACCCAGGAAGACCAGGGGGAAGGGCATTTTAGCAGAGGGACCCCACCCCCTCCGTGTTAAGACACTGAGTGAGAGTGAGCAGGTGTGCTGGATGTGAGGGTGGCTGGGAGCCAATGACAGTAGATGTGACCCAAGGGGATGTTGAAATGTCATGGGAGGGGGCAGACATAGAGCAAAGGTTTGACTTCTGCTTTAGTTTTGGGTGGATTTAGGCAGAGGAGTGACATAATTGGATTGCTTTTCAGATGATGACTTTACATGCTGAGTGGAGAATGGACAGGATAGGAGCCAGAATGGGCCCATGCATCATTCTAGGCTCAGGTGAAGAAGTGCTGTGGTCTGAGCAAGAGTGGACAAAGGAAGTGGTGGGCAGTGTGGGAATCAGAATCATCTCTGACAGCAGCGTTGGAAGGGTTTGCGACAACATAAAACAAGGGCAAAGAAATGGGGAAAAGCAAACATATCTCTGAAATCCTTGAGGTAAGGAATTGGTGAGAAGCAGTGGGCTTCCCGAAAATGGGGGTTCTGGGGGAGAAACAGGTTTGGAGGAGGGAGGGACTCAAATCATCCCAGCAGCGCCCAAATGGAGACCCCCCCGAGTAAGTTGGCCTTGACTCCAGCTCACCACGTGGATGAAACCATGGGGTGGGTATGATCCCATGGGCAGAAATGCTTGTTAGAGTAGAAGACTTGACATCAAACCCAGTTCTTCTGGGATTTAGGGATCAGACAAAGAGAAGGTGGCCAGAAAAAACTAAGAAGGAGCAGCTAGTGCTATCAGATGAACCAGGAGAATGTGTGCTGAGAAGCAAAGGGAAGAAAGTAGCTGGCGTTCACCCCTGCTTCCCCCAGTCACTGATCACGTGGTCCCAGGTGAGGTTTGTCCAACTCGGGCCACCGAACTGAAAACACTAAGATGTTAAGAGCAACGGAAGGGATGTTGAGTGCACACACTTAGAACTGGGCTGCACACGGTGTAGGTACTATTACAGCTCAGCTGTTCTTACTTCAGGTAGTTGCAAAACTGGATTTGGTTTGCCTTCCTTTGCAGCTTCTGGGCCCACAGCTGACTGAGGTGAGTTACAGAACGACTCATCCTTCCCTCCCAGGTGTGGGCTTCCCTACACAGGAGGCCCGCTCCTCCCATGTGGATCTGGCCTCACACTGTGCTGGCTTGCACCCAGCATCCTCGGTCCTCTTGGGAATGCCTGGTTTTGCTTACCCCACTCTGTTGTATGTTTGTAAAGAGTCACCACATCTACAAGTTGTTGAGGCCTCAAGAAAACATTCATTGGATGGGCTTCAAAGAGTTGTATTAACTTTCTATTGATGCTACAACAAATTACTATAAATTTTGTGCCTTAAATAGACATCACAAATTTAAAATCTTACAGTTCCATATGTTAGAAAGCCAACACAACTCTCAGTGCATTAAAATCACAGTGTCAGCAAGGCTGTATTCTTTTTTGGAGAATCTAGGAGAAAATCAATTTTCTTGCCTTTTCCAGCTTCTAGAGGCTAGGACATTCCTTGGATGACTGCCTTTCTCTGTAGTCAGAGAGCCCTTCCCACACTCTGTCACACCCACTTGCTTCTGATTGCACATCTTTTTCGCTGACTCTCTGCCTTTTCTTCCACTTTTAAGTGCTGGGTCCACCTGGATAATCCAGGCTGATCTCCCATCTCAAGGTCAGTTTATGGCCAAACTTAGTTCCATCTATGACTTTACTGCCCTTTGCCATGTACCAAATATATTCATAGATGCTGGGATCAGGACAGAGACTTCTCCTGGTGGGCCATTATCCCATCTCCACATCTTGGAATTGCCCACAAAATGTACTGGGTGTGTGAGTGTGCAGGTTTTTTCCTAGAGAGGCAATCCGTAGCTTTCATCAAATTTTCAGTGAGTGGCCCAAAGCAAAGTTTAGAACCACTGTTTGAGCAATCACATAAAAACCACCTGTCCGTGCAGTGGGGGTGGACCTCTGCTTACGGTACCAACCACTTAGTGTATTAATCATCCAGAATTTATCACTAATCAAACATCAATTGTCAAAGCAAATCAGCATTTGAGCTTTTTCTGCCTCCAGCGCCACGGGCCATGCTCCATCTTTTCCCAGATCGAGTATCATTGCTAAGCACCACCTATCTCATATTTTCTTTGGAATGCTTTTGAAATTACTAAGATTAAAAAAATAAACAATACCATACATATTGGGTTTAACCTGACTTTGAAACCAGAAACCAGTCAACTGACAAGCAATCCTCTCTCTGTTTTTACACAAATAGTCATTGTATGTGTGTGTCATTGGCTCTCTGTGAATCCCGGACTTATTTATAAAAATGCATCATGCTTATCTTTAGACTGCCAACGGGAGTGATTGAGAGTGGAAGGTGTTGATGTTGACAGTTCTCTGGGTATATCCTTTACTGGCCAGAGACAGGAGAATCCTATTGTCCACCTGTGGCCTTTCTCATCTTCAGTCTGCCATCAGGGTCTTATCTACGCACAGATAAAACAAACCAGATAAAGGTTGAACACACTAGGAATTTGTTGACTAAAAGGTTATTGTATCATCTAAATTAGGAGGCATGCCCTAAGTCTATTTAATAGACAGCATTGGCAAGTGTGAGTTTTTACCCAAAATACCATCCAGCATCAAAATCATCTTTCACAAGAAACAGATGTTGGCACCGTCCTAGCCCTGTAGGTTAGCGGAGCCCAGAGGAAGTTCAGAGACAAATGAAATGCTCAACTGTGTAAACCAAGTCATGGAAAAGCTCAGTGATTGTTCCAGGGTCAGAGGGAATTTCTGTAATTAGACTCCTTCCCATTTAGCATCCTCTGCTCCCCTGGGTGAGGATCTTATCAGCGAGTCTCTTGCAGCATCTTGACTGATTGGGGTTTGTTATAGGCACACAATCCACACTCAATTTAACGGGGAGTCAGTCGGAAAAATACTCTTATTGAGGATCTGTTTCTGATGGGGCTCTGGGTCTTAGAGTTTTACTCAGGGCACTAATGCATAACATTAGTTCCTGATTTATACAGATAATCCACTTTGAGGGGAGAGAACTCATCAGCTCCTCCATGCTACAAAACACAAATGTATGGAGGGTGACAGACCACCAACCTGGTACTTGGGAAAGATAAGCATCCACTGATGGTGACGGTAAAGGGTGTACGAGCAAAAGCAGCATTGTTGGGCTCTCAGAGCTCGAAGATAGAAGTTTCTGTGCTTAGGATTATCATTCTCTGCCTCGTGGAGCCTTTGGTGATCCTGCTCCTGCCACCAAAGGAGCCCCGTGGGACTGAGTGTGGCCGACCCATGATGAAGCACTTCACACAGAAGCAGCTGTCACCTCACCTGTTTCCCAGCCCATCCGAAGGCCAGAGAAATTCTCCAATTTAGCAAGCAAACTTAAGTCATTATTAGAAATGACAGGGAAACCTGATGAAATTGTACTTTCAATTGGAAAACAAAATTGCAATCAGACCAACATGATTTCCTCATGGTCTGACCATGCTAATGCCAGCCGAGACATGGGCAAATGTATTTAAAAGTCATAATGGAGCATTACCATGCGATCTCCTTTCACTGGCCCTTATTAATATAAAACTTCAATTTGCATGTAAATGTGGTCAACTTTCATATCATCAAAATACATGAGGCCTGGGAAAGTAATGAATTGAAGTTGGATGCAGCAATTACTGACGTTTATAAAGAATTTTAAAGAGGTCAGTCTAGCCTTGGCTGAGAAAATGAGGAAATCAACAGGGAATATTGTCAATATAGCAGCCGGGGGAGTCGGAGTCAGTCCCAGGTGCTGCGAGCCGGGCGATGATTAATAGAGAGGGAGCGGCCGCCTCTCACCCAGAAGGGCTCGGCCAGACCCCGGGCTAGCGCGCCCCATGAAAGGTGCTTGCTGGTCCGGTCTGGAGCTGCCTCGCGGTGTGTTCCGGGGGGAATCAAGGAGCAAGTGCTTACGAGTGAAAGCAGGGCTGAAGGTTTAATTGGGCTGCACATCCTTTCAGCTTTCTTCAGTGGTTGATGTGCAGTTTAACCTTCTTTCCACCTCAGACACTCCAGAGCCACGGGGATTTTAATAAGGCACTCGCGTGATGGCTTGGCTAAACATTGACTTAGTTGCTAAATTGAGTTAAACTGCCTTAATGTGTTGTAATGGCAATTTATAAGTTGCCTGGGTTTTGTTGTTGTTGTTGTTGTTGTGTTTTTGTTTCTAAACAGGAAGTATTTTTCCGGACCACATGTTTCATAAATCCTCAACCACGTGGAGTGATTTGGGGGGATTTTCTTTGCCTATTTATACAAACAAGTTAACAGGCAGCATAATTTTAAGCATGCCTGGAAAAATCAATACAAAGATAGAAATACTGCTCTAATTCTGGAATAATTTGGTGCGTAGAAAGCAGGGTCAGAATGCACCAGCCACAGTTTGCAAAAGTCTGGAGTGAGGACCTCTCCAGACTCAGTTTCCAAGGAGGACAGAAATCACGTGGTCTCTTGCTGAAGGGAGGTGGACTCAGGGTCCAGGCCAGGAGGCAGTCTTGGTGGGGGCACACGCGGGCTATGCCTTTACTGTTTTCCATCTGTTCTCTGTATATTCCCGCTTTGCATCTCTTCCCTGTTAAGCGATTTAAGAGGCATCTACAAACCTATTAGAAATGCAGGCCACCTTAGAATTGCATAAACCTTTATGAAATCCATATGCGTACCAGCTACTTTTATTAACTGCTTGGTTCGTGGGTAATTCTCTGTGTCTGACCCCTCCTGCGCTCAGTTTGGCGGTTTCCCCAGCAGGCAGACATGGTTCTCTCATGCCAAATTCCTCATTGATGTCCCGTTGTCTCTGTATCCACTTTTCCTTCTATTTGGCTTTTAATTACTTCTTCCTTCCTGAGAGTGTGCCTCAGTACGGATGCCCAGTCACCTTCACAGCTGTACAAATCTATTTTTCCATTTACATAGGTATGGCTATCATTGAAACCAGGTTCCAGATACTGTTACCCATCAGTACTGGGAGCCGGCAACATGTAAGACTTTGAATTAAGAGGACCCAAGAGAATCAGCACCAAGTACACGCTTTAACTCCAGTAGTATTTAAATACTTCGAATACTCTTAAATACTCTTTTCTTCCAGTTAATAAGCAAACTTCCCATCTCCCAAGATCTGTGGTAAAAAGATGAAGTCAGGGGGGCGTCTGGGTGGCACAGCGGTTAAGTGTCTGCCTTCGGCTCAGGGCGTGATCCCAGCGTTCTGGGATCGAGCCCCACATCAGGCTCCTCCGCTATGAGCCTGCTTCTTCCTCTCCCACTCCCCCTGCTTGTGTTCCCTCTCTCGCTGGCTGTCTCTCTCTCTGTCGAATAAATAAATAAAATCTTTAAAAAAAAAAAAAGATGAAGTCAGGGATCCTTATTGAGCAGAGAAAGCTCCCACCAGATGCTGGGAGCATCCTTCCAGCCTGGACTTTGGATGCAGGTGTCTGTAAGAGCATTTTCCTAGGCTTAAAAATTTGAACACACATGCTTTCTTCCACACATTATCTAATGTATGAGCTATCTCTGAATGCATTTTATTTTTATGTTTTATTTGAGATTGGATTGTCATGTGATGCGGTGTAAGTTTAAGGTATACGACACGTTGGTTTGATACATGTATGCATTGCGACATGATCACCCCCTTGGTGTCGGCGAACGCCTCTCTCACATCACATAATTATCATTTATTTTTGTGGTAAGAACAATTACAATCTAATCTCTTAGCAACTTTGAAATTTATAATGCAGTGTTGTTGACTATATTCACTATGCTATGCTTTAGATTTCCAGAACTTATTTATCTACTAATTGCAATCTGACCTGGGAAAAACATCTCTCCAATCCCCTGCCCCAGCCCAGCCCTGACAGCCACCTATCTACTCCCTAGTCCTGTGAGTTTGGCTTTTTAAGATTCCATCAATACAGTACTTGTCTCTCTGTCCGACTTACTTCACTTAGCATAATGCCTTCGAGGTCCATCCATGTTGCTGCAAATGGCGGGATTTCCTTCTTTCTCATGGTTGATAATACTCAGTGTGTGTGTGTGTGTGTGTGTGTGTGTGTGGACTCATCTGTTGACGGATGCTTAGTTGCTTCCATGGTGTTGGCTATTGTGGATAATGGTGCAGTGAGCATGGATGGGGGGCGCTGACAATACCCCCTCAAGATCCTGATTTCGGTCCTTCGGGTGTGTACCCAGAAACGGGATAGCTGGGCCATACAGCAGTTTAGTTTTTCATTTGCTGAGGAACTACTGTGGCTGCACCAGTTTGCATTCCCACCAACAAGTGAAGGGCTCCGTTTTCTCTAATCCTCACCAACATTTCTTATCTCTTGTCTTTTTTGTAATATCCATCCTAACAGGTTTAGGTGATATCTCATTGTGGTTTTGGTTTGTATTTTCCTGGTGATGAGTGCTGTTGGGCACGATCTCATACACCTGTTGGCCATTTGTATGTTGTCTTCGGCAAAACGTCTATACAGGTTCTTTGCATACTTTTTAACTGGATTATTGCATTTTTGCTATTGAGTATCATGAGCTTTCATATATTTTGGATATCAATTCTTTATCAGGTATATGATTTGAGACTATTTTCTCCCATCGTGTTAGCTGCCTGTTCACTTTATGGATTGTTTCCCTTGCTGTGCAGAAGCTCTTTAGTTGACTATGGTCTCATTGGTTCATCTTAGGTTTTGTCACCTGTGCTTTTGGTGCCCTTAGTACTAAAGAAATTGCCAAGACCAATGTCACAGGTCTTCTCCCTTATATTTTCTTCTAGGGGTCTCCCAGTTTCTGTCTTATGTGTAAGCCTTTGATCCATCTGAATGCATTTCAGCATAAAGTTGGCCAAGCCAGCATGTTGTCTTGGTGGGTGATGCATCTGGAGAAGAGTCTGTCCCTGCAGCCAAGAAGACACAGCAGGGTAAGCTGAGAGGAGCGTGCTGGAGGCCAGGCATGAGGCCCCACCTGAGATGAAAGCTCTGCTTTCTCTGCGTGTGCAACTTGTCCCCCAGTGAGGCTGTGAGCTCTGTAGAGGTGGAAGATGGGATGGGGACACTGAGGCAACTCTCTGTGTACAAGGTGGCACAGGCAGCAGGGACCGAGCCCAGGAGCAGAGCCACACAAATTCTGAAGGGACCTCAGGACTAGATGCCACTGACCCTACTCAGGAGCCAGTGAATGTACACTTTATCCCCTAACCTGTACGGTGAGGGAGAGGTTGGGTGATCCCCAAGGCTGCTTCCCAAGATTGTCCCCGCGGGTGGGCTCACACCAGCCTGACACTTACTCTCTTTGGCTCCCTCTTGACACCTCCTGGTATGTGTCATGGAGGCCCCTGGCTCCAAGAATGAGACATGGGGGCAGCTGCCCCCACCTCCCAGTCTCAGCCAGCCCCTGCCCCCCGCCAGCTTCCATGAACGCATGTGAACCAGCTCCTAGTCACAAAGCAATGCTCCCAGATGGAATGGACAGTTCGCACACAGTTGGCACTCGGGGAAGGCTTCTTAAACACCTCGCTGTTCCTCCGCACCCCACTGTTCTTGCCCATCCCAGCCCTGCCTGAGACCTGCTACACAGTCTGGGACTCTGTCCTCTCCAGGATAAACTTAATTTAAAGGTGATGATGTTTTTCATAAGACACAAAATATTACAATTGACTACTTTGTATCATATTTGACTTAAAAGTGTAAAGAATGAGTTTCCGCCTTCCTGACTCTGGGTGATATTTACTGATCTTTCTACTTCGTTTTCTCCTCTGTTCCACGTTAATAGCCACACTGTACAGCCTGGGACCACAGAATCATTTGTGCAACACAGAACGGCTCACGGCTAAGGCCAAAGATCAGCCAGAAGGGAATAACACAGAAAAACCTCGTCCTTGGGAGAATCAGGTTGATTTAGAAGATCACTGGTTTTCTGTAATTCTTTTTTATTTTTCTCTTCACTAAAGAACCAAACCCCTAATTGTTCATACCATTAACTCAAGTAAATGACCAGTCTGTTGTACTCCTACATGGAAGCCAAGTGCACTCCACCTAACATCACCCTACGTTTCTAAGCCATGCACAGTAGCAATGTCGCCCATACTTGTAATACAGGATTTAGTCCTGTTATTTCTTACTAATATCTCAGTCGTGCCAATGTGTCTGTTACGTAGATCACTGTGGCTTCCGTGTACAAAGAAGAAGCACACTGAAACTGCAGTGAGAACGCAGCAGAAGATGAAGGAGCCACGATTGGAATTTTTTTTTCAAGATTTTGATTGATTTTATTTATTTATTTGAGAGAAAGATAGAGCACGAGAGCAGGAGGGCATGAGCAAGAACACAAGAGTAGGGGAAGGGAGAACCAGACTCCTTGGTGAGCAGGGAGTCTGATGTGGGGCTCCATCCCAGGACCCAGAGATCATGACCTGAGCCTATAAAACATTATTTATAATGTATAATGTCTCTATGTTGGACATATAGCTAATAGAAATCTTAATTTTGACAATCCATTGGTTGTAAATGCTGTGTCATGGTTGAATTTGTATTTTTCTGATTGCATGAAGTTGAACTTTTTAAAAAAAAAACAGATGCTTAACTGACTGAGCCACCCAGGCGCCCCTATTTATTTATTTTAGAGAGACAGACAGAGAGAGGGAGGGAGAGGGAGAGGCAGCATGAGCAGGAGGAGGGGTAGAGGTGGAGAGAGAGGGAGAGAGAATCTCAAGCAGACTCCCTGCAGAGCCAACATGGGGCTTGATCCCAGGACCCTGAGATCACAACCTGAGCTGAAAATGAGAGTCAAAGGCTTAACAAACTGAACCACCCAGGGGCTGAAATTGAAGATTCTCTGATGTTTCCACTGATACGCAGCACACAATAGACCCTGAACAGTGTTTAGAATATCTTCCGACTGACTGTAGTGATTGGGTCAGCATACCAGCCCTGTGTTCCCACCCCTTCCAACTTTCTGCTCTGCGATCTCTAACCAAGACTGTGCCCAGCCATTGAAAAGCAACGTGTAAATCCAATCTTTATTTTGTAATGAATGAATAAATAGCCAAAACCTACCCAAAGCCAAATTGAAATTTGGCATAGCAATCTGACTATTAGATTTTATGTATAATATGAGAAACAAGAAACCTCATACATTTTTTTCAGGATTTCATAATTAAAGTTGATATAAAAACGCATTCAAAGAATTCCATTTCCCTAAATAGAGTCACTAGAAATAATTGTTCAGTTTCATGCTAGGACTCAACACAGGGCACACTTCAGCAATAAGGGATTTATTTTAACCATTCTCTCTTCTGACCTCCTTAGTTCACAGATGTACACCAGCTCCTGTCTGTGAGGGGACAAGAGTCGGCAGACCTGCTCTGGGTTCTAGCTGTCAAGGAACAGAAAGCTGAATTAATACTTACTGAAGCAAGGGGATCTGTGCCCTCAGACACAGGTCCCTGGAGCAAAGTAGAGTGATGTCTTCATAGAGTGGGGCTTGCAGGTTGGCAGACCGGCAGGGGCTGCAGAAAGGGGGTCTGCCAGCCTCCACGGCTGGGGAGACCAGCAAGAATCGTCCCCACCTCCACCACAGGTGAGGATTTTTCGTCAAGATGATGTCTCATTTGAAACTGTCAGAGCTCCCATTGACATACTCATCAACATGATTTTATCCTGTTTTGGTCTTTGAATGATCTGTTGAATCATCTGACAGAGCAGTATCTGCACGGAAGTGTTCGTCGGGTGTTAAAATGCTCCAAGTATTAAAATGAGGAAGACATCATGGAGTTAATCTGCACACAGAAAAGCAATGGCTTGTGTTACCCATGGCTTGGCTGAAAGGAGGTTCCAGATTGCGGTATGACTGCAAATTCCTCAGGCTGAGGAGCTTAAACTGGTGTGTTGTCTTCGCTAAAATGAAAGGCAGGTGTTTGATGCCTCAGCTACACAGGTGCTGCGTGTAGGATCGCTCTTTCCAGGGCCCTGTCCCACCTGATCTTAGCTACACCCCCAGGGACACTGGCGTCTCTAGAGACTCTGTTTAGGGAGAAACAACCCAATGAGGGTATCCAAGAGTCATGAACTCACCATGATCTGTTAGCGCCCCAGAAAATGTCCAAGGTTCCTTTAAATGGGCTGTGCTAACAATTGTTCGAGAGCTGAATTGTACAGTGAAGGCATGACTCTCCTTACAAAGTCTGAATCTGAGTATCTTATTTACAGTAGTGGGGGGCATGAAAGATAAGAACAGAAACCAACTTACCTTAAACTCTTAAAAAAGGAAAAAAATATATGGCCAAAAAATACAGAAGTATGCAAGCAGGTGGGGTGGTGAATCATTAGGAGTTTCTGGGAAATGTGGCAGGTGCCGTGGCCTTGGCCCGGGGGGAATCCACCTGCCTTCCTGCACTAGTTTCCTGCTTCTGCTGTTACAAATGAGCATACATGGTAGGGCTTACAACCATTTACCGCTCTGGACGTCAGAGCCCGAAATGGGTCTCACCGAGGTAAAATCAAGGTGCTGGCAGGGTCGGGTTGGGTCACAGGCTTCTCACATCTCACAGAGTGGAGGACTGCAGGAGTTCTGTGGGGTTCTCTCATAAGGACACCGGTCCCATCGTGAATCTGAATTTCCCATCAGCAGAGTTTGCCTCTATTAGCAGCTACCTGTGTTCAGTTACTTGTGCCGTGACTGCAGCTGGAATTAACAACTCTACTGAAAGGAGGATTTAGGGACTCCCAGGTGGCCAAGCACCATGACCTAAGTACCTCCCACAGGCCCCGCCTCCTAGCACCATCACTGTTGGTGGTTATGGTTTCAACATATAAATTTGGGAGGACACAACTCTTCTGACCTCAGAACCCACATTCTCTGGCCCATGGCCCCTTCCATCTACAAAGCCGGCAACCCCATTGCTCTGAAGGCGGCTTCTGTTGTGCAGGCCCCCCTCTGACTCTGGCTCTCCTGTCTCCCTCCTTCACTGATTGATAAGGACCCCTGAGAGAACCCAGGATAATCTCCCCATCTCGAGGTCAGATGACAAGCAACCTCAGTTCCATCTGCGACCTTAATCCCCTGGGCCACGTGACACAGTGTACCCACCTGCGGCTTTCAGTCACTGCGCCAACAGCTAACACGTTGTAGATGATCCATTAACCCTTGTGTAACACACAACGTTGCGTATTAAAATACTTGCATTTGTCTGCAATGAAGGAGTCCCTCTCATTGATTTTGTACTTGTAAACTATACACAAATAGCCAATTTTCAGTGAGAAAGCTGGTTTTACCTTTTACAAATCTGAGACCTTATTATTTGCTCAATAAAAATAATGTTTGCTTAATTTGCCTTATGTTCTAGTATCTTCTATATAAGCAATGGATATTATCTCTGAAATGATATTTTGTTTACAAAAGTGAAATACTTTTCTTTTTCTTTTCTTTCTTTTCCTTTTTGATAAAGAAGTTGGACTTTATTTTGAGCCATTCAACTAAGACTGGCAATTCATGAGGCTTTCCGTTTTTTAATTTATTTTTATTTATTTTCACTTATTTTATGTCAGTCACCATACAGTACTTCATTAGTTTTTGACGTAGTGTTCTGTGATTCATTATTTGCGTATAACACCCAGTGCTCCTTGCAGTACGTGACCTCCTTAGTACCCATCACCGGCCTATCCCAATCCACCACTCCCCTCCCCTCCGAAACCCTCAGTTTGTTTCCCAGAGTCCATAGCCTCTCATGGCTCGTCTCCCCGTCTGATTTCCCCCTTTCATTTTTCGCTTCCTTCTCCTGATATCCTCCATGTTATTCCTTATGTTCCACATATGAGTGAAACCATTTGATAATTGTCTTTCTCCCCAAAGATACAGATATGGAAAAAGAAGGGGAACATACCCCCCAATGTTCATAGCAGCAATGTCCACAACAGCCAAACTGTGGAAGGAGCCGAGATGCCCTTCAACAGATGAATGGATAAAGGAGATGTGGTCCATACATACAATGGAATATTACTCAGCCATCAGAAGGGATGAATACCCACCATTTGCACCAACATGGACCGGACTGGAGGTGATTATGCTAAGTGAAATAAGTGAAATATTTTTCAAATACATGTTCCTTTGTTTTCTATCCCTAATGCGTGGATGTACATTAAAATTGCTTGGTGTGTTTTTAAAATGTTAGTTTATTTATAACACCTCCCTAATGGGTGGACTTAATCTTTAGAATCCTCATTATTCTACAACCAGAAGGGTGTTATGGGCCAACTTATGCCAGACAGCATGGCTGGTTAACATCTGGGATAATATTACCTGCAACCCTACATTTGGAGTAATAAAGTTGAAGGATATGGCCGTGAAGAGCCTCTTTATGACTGTGTTATACTCTAGCAAATTAATATTAGTGTGGTTTTTTTCTTAACGCTATTTCTCTATGTGTCTGGAACATTACCAGAGTCTCTCACTGTGTAAGTCTGGTCATCCCTAAACGAGGAAATTGCCACAATATGCAAGAAATTAAAGACAGTTCCCTGCAATGGACTCATTTAAATGAGAAGGGGTCACGTACCTCTGGAGAGCTCGACCAGAATGGGTGTCTGTGACCTACTGGGGTCTACATGAATCCATTTCCTGTTATGTCATGTGGACCTTGAACAATGCTAGGCAGATATCCGTTACTTGAGTGATCGCGTTAACATGTTGACGAATGTACAGGTCTTCAGCACATGTAAGAAGCCACTAGACTTTAAGGTTTGCATCGTCGCGTATCTGATACACCTTCTTATCAGATCAGGCACTTTTCCTTCAATGCACTTATAACAGTTGTAATGATGTGCTTATTTTGCATTCAGATGTTTAAACCCTTCTTTTATTTACTTTTTTAAAGATTTTATTTATCTATTTGAGAGAGAGAGAGCAGAAGCAGGGGGAGCAGCAAGCAGAGGGAGAAGCGGACCCTCTGCAGAGCAGGGAGTCTGACGTGGGGCTTGATTCCAGGACCCCGGGACCATGACCTGAGCCAAAGGCAGACGCGTCACCAACTGAGCCACCCAGGCGGCCCTAAATCCTTCTTTTAGTGAAGAGTTGTTAATTCAGCTCCAGTCACCACGCAAGTAACTGAACACAGGTAGCTGCTAACACAGGCAAACTCTGCCGATGGGAGATTCGGATTCTAGGGGACGAGGCAGAGAACAGGGTGTGAAGTAGTCGCAGGACTCACTTGCTCCCTGTGGTACCGCTGAGGAAGAGGCAGACAACGTGCAGTGCCGGCTGTGGGAGGCCGTCCGGGAAAGCAGCTCCAGGGAGCCACGTGGAGCTTGTGTTTCCAAATGCCAAGTGACGAATCCGCATCAGTGGGATGGTCCTGGGTTCCCAATGACTTCATGGCTGTTAAAAACCACATTCCCGTAATGATCACTGATCTTGGCCTATTACGTGCCAAGCTCTTTTCATACCGCAGAGGCCAGTGGAATTAACGCCCATGAATAGAGAATGGAGCAGACGCACAAGGCTTGGTGGGGTCACGTCAGCTGGATGTGCTGGGAATCCTGTTTCTCTGCAGCCTTACCCAAGCCACCTCGAGCGCCTCCATACCCCTGTCTGGGGCAGCAGGAGACGCAGTATTGCACAGTTCTCCACCTTCACCTCTGATCAACCGAAAGGATGTTGCTTGGACACCAGAGCTTGTCGTGGAGGCTCCTCGGGCACCAACTGTGCCTCCAGTGGTTATGAGGTGATAGGGAGGCCTGAGGGCACCAGGGACCCTTGGTTGGGATGTGGCTCGCAGTCCCCATGGCAGACGCTACTTGCCAACCAGTATAGAAGTCCATCGACATTTTAACTATCACCGAAGGTGTACCTGTGCATGCTGGCCAGCACCAGCCTGCCCTCTCAGAACAGCCTTGTGTGCTGTGACCCCACCCCTGAGTCACTGACAGGCTCCGGTTGGTCATCTGGCCTGGGTTGACTCATGCCTTCAATGGCCCTGGCTGCACGGTTGACCCAAGCTGTCTGGTCAGAACCCTTCCTTCAGGGTCTGTAAAATAGAAATGCAAGTGGGTTTCCACTGGCCATGGAGGAGATGATAGCCAGCATAAAGGATGGGGTGGGGGAACTATGTCTCCCAATCGAGAAAGATAGATGACCAATGATAGACAGATGATAGATAGATGATAGATAGATAGATAGATAGATAGATAGATAGATAGATAGATAGATAGATGATAGATGTTGGAGAGATGATAGAGGGATGATAAATGGGTAGTAGATGTTAGACAATAGAAAGATAGATGATAGATGGGTAAAAGGATAGGTGATAGATGATGGATGGATAGATAGATAAAGAAAGAGAGAAAGAAAATTTTGGAAATAAAACAAACAAAAAATCAAATTTAAAAAGCACACATCTCAAAAATAAAACTATTATTAAACAGCTAGAAATCACTTATTTTGACTAATTATATTCTAATTTGGAGTTTAGGTAGAGCCTGTCCAAGGTTTGTTTCTTTTTCTATTTAATAAGAGTGATCTTTTTAAATATGCATTTCTTTCTAGATGCATCTTAAAATGAGAGGCATCTACAGACCACCTATTCCAACTCCCTCGTGGTACAGATGAAGAATGAGAGTTTAGTTAAGCTATTTGCATTTCTACTTTTCTGTGGAAATAACACCCTTCATGACTGATATTTTGAGATTGTTTCTGAGTGCATGAATGACAGTTCTTTGCCCGTGGTCTGCCTGGGGACTGCAGGGCATACAGGAGACCCTCCTTTGGGTGACCTTGTTCATGCTGGGTCCCTTCAACTGTGGATGGAGAGAGATGTCCTGATCTTGGGCCTACAAGGTAGACCTTGTGAATCATTCCCCTTCTTGGGACTTTCCAGTTGCGTGGAAGACAGCAACTTGCCCCTGACCGGGGTCCCTGCTTGGTGGTGAGCCTCACAGCACATCCCCAGCCAGAAACAGTCGTGTGTTTTATCGTGCTTGCGCACCGTGCAAAGCAATGTCTTGCCAAACCAAGAGAGGTGGTGGCCTTGGTCAGTGCAGGCGGGACTGAACCTTCCTGGAAACAGCTTCTGGAAAACACCTGCAAGGCGCATCTAATATCAAGCAGGGCGGGAATGGTGACCCACTTTCACGGCCAAGCACTCACTCGTCATTTGGGGTCAGACACTTGATGAGGCGTGAAGAAAGGATTCTCTCCCACCACCCAGCGTGACTCTGACCATCACGTTCTCATTCTTTGCCAAAGTCCCTGGCCTTTTATTTTCCTGGACTGAATGGTTTTTAAGATTTCTCTGAAGATCTTTTCTTCCTTCACCTTGAATCACTCCCGTGACTGTGCTCTGAGCCTACTCGAGCTATCTGTCTGGCCGGGAGAAGAAAGGTCAGTCCATGAGGGGACAGAGTAACTCCGCTGATGTGTAAAGAGCTCTGAATGCAAAGGAGGAGATGCGTTCTCTGGCAGAGGCAGGACAGACAGGGACTTTTTAATTGTTCCCCCTTGCACCTGTATCAGTATTCAGTGAAAATCACAGAAAGGCGTATTTAGCTCAATAAAAGGAAGCCATGTCTGACAGCCCCGTAACTGGGCTTAAACAGAACAAGGTGACTTGCCAAGGGGAAGTCGGAAAGTTTGCCGACTGGAAAGTAGCCGACGGGAGCTGAGTGATCGGTGGTCAGTGGTTCGGTGAAGGGCACTCCATCAGGGCTGGGATACAGGTCTCTGCAATGGATCCCAGGATCCCCCACCACATCCCTTCCTCAAGGCTGAAGCACCCACCCCTCCCCCAGCTTCTGGGAGTGTCACCTGCTGAAGGCCCAGAGAATCGCCTCAGCCAAAGTCACACCTGGGCCCGGGGGCGGCAGCAGCTTGATGGTGAAGGAGGAGCACTGGCAGCCCCCGGGGCCGCACTGAGGGTCACCACGCTCTGGAACCAGCAGACACGGCGGCGGCCACTGCACTGCAGGCTGACTCCCCCACCGGGGCATCTGCCAGTTCTCCTAGCACACCTCCCGCATAGCTCCGCTCATGCCACTGCCCTTCCAGGGACATGGGTCAGACACAGCCCCTCAGGTTTCCTACTGCGTGTGGGTGTTGAGAACATTCCCATTTCTTCTCTTTCTAGCTGAGGAGGAGTGACAAATAAGCCACACCTTGTTTCTCATACACTGGCCGTTGCAGGTCTGTGGCCAGGGTGGTGATAACCACCCCCGAGCTCTGCCATCTTCTGCACCCACCCCTGCACCCGATTCTCCGCATGTTGCTGGAAGGCAGCAGGGACTCACCTGAGTTAAGCTTCCAGGTGGGAGGTTCATGACTGCTGAGGACACAAAGACACAACTGCCCAGAAGTCCAGACCGCCACGTAGCCGACCTCGGATCATAGCCCTCGGATCAGGCTCTCGCAGAGACCTGGTCTCTCTGGCTTCATCTCCCCGCACCGGCTCACGCCCTGCACGCTGTGTGCTCAGCAAACAGTGAGCAAGGGAATGGATGACGAATGAATGAGCTCCTGTCCCATGGCCGCTGCTCTCTGGACAGTTCAGTCAGACTTGGCTCCTCACCTCGTGGATCTCGTGCTGCTCAGCCCTTCCCAGGTGACCCGTATTTACTAGAAATGAGCCGTCCTGTGTCTAAGTGGGCTCTTGGAGGTCAGCCTCAGTTGGTGTTTCTGGACCCTGCCGCATTCTCACCCACAGCACTGTGCCGGTCAAACGCCGTGCAAGTATTAGTTTTTACTTGCCCTGTAATTTCCTCCCTGAGCTCCACAGACCTGTCTCACAGATGCGGGTGCCAAATTGGAAGGACCCTCAGAAGCTTCCTGAATGCCGCCCCCCCCCCAACAATGGCCTACGGAATTCTAGGCATTATGATGTAAATGTTAATGAACAATGAGCATGCGTGCGACTTTCATCTCGCCATTTCATGAGGACAGTGGCTCTGGACATGGGTCAGTTAGGTCATTTAGTTAAAACTCGGCACTAATGAGACCAGGATAGAGACCTGGGCCCCTTATGGCCAATTAACTCTGAGCAAAGAGAAAAACTCAGTTCCATGGTCAAAAGCTACCCTCTTCAGTGCAGTTAGCTCTTCCATAAATGTGTGATGTTGACCCCGAAGGGGAACAGAGCGGAGGAGGAGGGGCGGCTCAGCGCATAACACCGTCCCAGCTCAGAAAAGCCATCGGCAGCAGACAGGTGCTCTCTGCACGCTGGGGCCGCTCCCTGTGGGGGAACAACGGGACTAAATCTCCTGAGATGAAGACAAACCCTCGTTTTGTCAAGTCTGGTATCTCTGTAAGAAGCAGCTTTGGAGATCACGTTTCTAAACCTTTGGCTTTATTGAGGCACCGACCTCACTGCTTTGTTGGCGACCCACCATATAAACAGGCTTCTGGATAGAACTGTACTTCTTGCCACAAATAATTTAACAGAATCATAATCTCCTAGGTTTATAAGGAACCGTAATGGTCACTCCCTTCAGTGAACCGTCCAAGACGAGCTCACCTGCAGACGGGCAGGTACCCGGTCTGTTCTGCACGGCCTTGGGGTTTAAAAAGACAGGGTCTCTCAGCAGGGAAACTCCAACAGTTAGGCAGCTCTGCCGATGTCGGGAGCTAACATCGCTTGTCTGCGTGGGGGTCGTGTCTGGATTAACTTTACACGTGAAAATCCACATCTACGCAGGGACACAGAATGTTCGTGTCATAAAAGTCTCCATAGTAAGACTCGCAAACACTTTCCCAGGCACATGTTTTCCTGACCCCCGTGCCCACCCATTTCCAGGAACACACCCGTCCCAGAAGACACGCCAGCCTGGTCTCCAGCCCCAGCGGTGAGCTCGGCCTGAGTTCTGCTCGTGCAGGTGGACCGCTGGCAGGCAGCCGCCTCTCCGATGCTCAAGCTTCTTCTGAGTTTGTGATCACTACACACCAGGGCCGGACACACAGTGGTGATGCCGAACGACGGCAAGAGCGCTGGGCCTCCGCAGGTCCCTGCAGACCCCCGGGACGATGGTCTGGGGCTTTCGCTCCATGGCGACAGCCCAGCAGTATTGTGTGAAGTCGAGCTCCAGTTCCCATGAAGGCAGACAGATTTACAACCATACGCATATGTGTATACACCATATAACTATAGATACCAGTTACATATAAACTTTTGAGCATCTAAACATTGGTAACATTCAATAAACTCGGAGCAGGCCTGTTAAACAAATAGCTTCTAAGACCTCAGGGGCACAAGAATTATAGGAACATTTGTTAAAACTCATTATTCTGGGCCCCAACATCAGAGGTTTTACTTCCTTAAGTCTGAGGAAGAGCCTAGAAGTCAAAGTTTGTAGCAAGCCCGTCATTTGAATCTGATACTAGTTGTCTTGCAAGCCACGCTTTTGTAAACAGTGTCCTGAGTCAGGTTCATGTTTTTCTTTGCTAAAAATTTTGCACTGTAATCAGGTTTAAAAATTAATAAACTGGACCAAGAAACCCTAAAATTACTGTGTTTCTTCTAAATATTTCTAAATTCCAAATATCAAGATACATGCAAATTCATAATTCCTGAATTAAAAAACTAAAGAAGAAAATAATATTCTCATATCCCTGCCTTGGTGTACCCTAAAACTGTCTGCTACAGATGGGAGCCCATCCCATGTTTCAAGTTAGCTGCACGCATGTGCACTACGGGCCGATTACAACCCGTAGGCTTGACTTAGAGTGGATTCAACACAAAGGAAAGAGCCGTGCATGTTCTGTGTGATGGGTGTGCAAGGATGAGCCTCAGCTGTCCACACTGCTGCAGACCTCAGACCCACTTCAAAACAAGACCAGGCCAGTTCCTATCCGAAGAGGTATGTGGCCAAGGATCGTTCATTTTGCTTGCCTGTGTTGACACACAGAGTATTTTGTGCTGTCTATAATGCACTCACTAAGGCAGAAAAGGACCAGAGCCCCAGGCGGGGCCCGAAGGGCCACCAAGCTGCCCCAGCCACGTCCCTCCTGCTTACCGGCCCCCACACCCCTGAGCCCATTCAACCAGTCACACTGTCCTCCTCTAGACCTTCGCACATCCAGACAGACACAAGTTAGAATTCTGGTTTTCCCTTTCTCTAGGAAAAAAAAAAAAAAAGATTTCTGCCTTGCTCTTCCACAACCAATGGAGGCCACCGAGGTCGTGTTTCCCATAAGGAACCTGGCTGCCAGGTGAGTGTATCCACCACACAGAGAGGTGGCATCCCTTCGAGGTGGCCCCGGAATGGTCATGGCAGCACAAGCCTACTCCCCTCTAGACTCAGAAACTTTTGAAGTCAAGGAACATGTTTTTTCATCTTTCAGGCCCAATTCTTGGCAAACTATGAAGCTTTCCATAAATATTGTTGGATGAATTAACCAATAAATGATTCGCTCACTTTCTCTGCTTAAGCCTTTACAATTACATGAGATGAAAGGTAATTATCATGGTTGCTGTACCGCTCATTCCTGCTTCCTCTGTAACGTCAGTGCGGACATCCTCCAGCGTTTGACTCTCTCCTCTCCAGGATTTTCTCAGGAATTCCCCAGAGGAACCAAGAGTTCCTCAGAGAAATAAGTATTTCTTTTTTTCTTTTAGCTAAGCACTTTTCTCCACTACAAGAAGCATTGTACGTTTATCCCGTCTCTAATACGTTAAGATGTAATGGTGTCTGAGTCCCTCTGGAATGGAACTTCAGCTCCAAAGGTTTTGAAGGGAAATAAGACGCAAGTGATCTTGGGCCAAGTATTTATCCTTTATGAAATGAGGTGAAATGAGGCAAACAATTATGGAATTAGCTAGGAAGGAATTTAGTTTTATAATAAAATTACTCAAGTTGCAGATAATATTAATTGTGAATAATTAAGCTCAGGATTTGCTGTTTCCTTAGTGTCGTGGATGAGCATAGAGGAAAGCTACCCTCAAGCTCATGGAACGATGTCACCAAATTCTGCTCCATTCTCTTCCCCTTCAAGGCGTTTACTGTCAGCTGCATGGACTAAACTACTCTTACGTCAGAAGCCGAAAGATTTAGACTTTATGTACAGTGAGTATTTATTGAATGGATAAATAAAACACTTTAAACCTACATAAATATCACTTCAAAACATCTTCATTATTTCATGCCAATGACTCAAACTGAAGTGCTTGACGTTTGTCTAAAAATTACAAAGCATAGATTTTTTTTAAGAATAAAATATGAAAGTGCTTACACTGATTCTGAAGACGAACTATCTCCATTTCTCTGAACTCAAGGAGGAAGAACATTAAATGATCACAACGGGGTCTCTCACAAATTTGGATATTAAAATGGTTTTCTTTGAGATTTCAACAAATGCTTAACAAATAAAAGCTCACATTATGGCTTTTTTTTTAAATTAAAAGTCCCAGGAATCCTTTCTAAACAAGACTTGTCGATTGGCTTTGATTGCAGCCATAACAGCCATCTCCATCACCCACTTCCGCTTCTCCATCCATCTCCTTCTCTGGGGACAACCTTGCACGGGACGAGCAGAGAGGTGACCTTTCCTATCGGCGTGCACGCGGTAAGCGAGAGGTCCCATGGCCAACACCAGGGATAGCTCATCTCCCGCGGACCTGATGAAGCGCAGCCCGGATGGGCCTGCCACGCCACACCAGCACACTAATATGTTTGCTAAACTGATCAATAAGAAGATTGATAAGTCTTCTACTAGGTTAAGTTAATCTTCTTATTGATCAGCCTCGCAAACATATTGCTTTCCTCGGGCAGCCTCCCCTGCAGCTCCTCTCCCCCACCCCAAGCCCTGGTTGTCTGGAGCTATCAAGAAGAGAAATAGAACAACATTTTCTACATTAAATGCTTCCATTACATCAGGATCATCTTTGCCGGCAACAAACATTTCCCAGAGTAGAGGATTTATAACTGGTGGGCGCCTGACTAATTTTTCTGTGGGTTAGAATATTGATAATGATCTGGGCTCTTCCCCGCTCACACTTAGCAAGTAGATTTCAAAGTAATAATAGTTATAAATGGAATATAGTAAGTGCATCTCCAGTAACAGTGCCCAGAGCAAAGATCTTTAAAAATAAGACAACAAACAAAGCTAAAACAAAGCGTATGCCCCGTCTTCCTGTTTCATTCTTTTTCTTATTAAGGAAGGATTAAAAGTAGGGCAGATGGAAGGAACCTGGCAGGCTGGAAAGGAGCCCCAGGTAAGCACAATGATGGCAGACAAACTCGACAAGAACACCTGCTGCAGGAGCTGAGCCGGCTCAGGGCACCAGTTCTGCTCCAGCGCAGGTCACTTCGCTTACCTTGGAAAGTGCCTCTGTGACCTTGGGCAATTAGTGATCTGTACCCCTAGATATTTTGAGAATGAATGACAGCAAACTTCCAGAAGGCTACATGGCAAAGAAATATTGAGACTGAAAACATAAAGCATTGTGGTCAGGTGGAAGAAGGGCAGGTTCGATGCCCAGGTGCTGTCGGAGCCTGAATATGGTGAGTCACCTGCCAGCCCCGGGCACAATGGGAGGGACCTGCAGGCAAGTGTCCAGAGGGCTCCATGGAATCGCAAGGAAGCAATGAAGCTAGGGCCTTTGAGAGAAGCTTTAAAGGCTCTGGGAAGTTCTGGGAAGGCAGTGGTGTCATGTAAAGCCGGAGGAAGGTGGTGTTTCAGCTAGAGGATCTGGGTGTCATGCTGCATGGCCAGAGAGCGGCACCAAGAGCTTTCAAGCACAAAAGACCCATCACAGCCTCTGGGCAGCCCGGCCAGCGAGGGGGACACTCACCAGGTCAACCAAATCTGATGGAGGAGTGTATGAGTGGAGAGGCCACCTTGAAGGAAAAAATACGACTTCTGTTACGTGGACCGTATATTGGGGGAAATTGTTCCATTTCATGTATAAGCAAGCCTATTGTCTAAATGGGAATTAGGGTCTAATTCACAGGTGAGATTCCGGGAGGCATCTGCCAGGAGCAGCACCCTGGTCAGAAACAAGGAGCATAAGCCCCATCATACCGGGTTCTGGGGGTCAAGAGCGGGTGAAGGAGGCAAGTGCACGTGCCTCAGCTGAGTGCTCCTGAAAGATCTTGCAGCTCTTCCTCGGAGCAACAGGCATGCAGGCACTCTTCCAGCTGTGAGCATCTTCCCCCCCGTTAAGGACGTGTTTGTCTAGGATTATTTGTGGAGAGCCCCGTTGTCCGGTGTCAGAACTGCCCCCACTGAATGCCTGCAGCACCAGGAAGCGGTCAACCTCCGCATTCCCTGCTCGGCACATCCCCTGCGGGGCACTGACTCTAACATAGAAGTCTGTGGGTTTAAGACCTTCAGGAAAATGCTTAGTCAGCAAATGGGGGACAGTTTTGACCTCACCTCCCCCAACCTTCCTTGACTCTTCCACCCCACACTTCTCTGCTGCGACAGGTCAGTGCTCTCCTCAGGCCCCCCAGCCAGCTGGCTTTGCTCTGCGTGGCCCTACTGAAACATACAGGTCTGCCTATGTATGAGTCGCTTAGCAGTCTCTGAGCGTCTTCATCACGGGCCTCTCCAATCTATGTCTTTTTAACCTTTATGTGCCCCCGGCTTTTCACAGCACACATGGTGGCGATCAGTGAGTATGTGCTGAATAATAGTTGAATAAAGGCGAGCCAGGCTCAGCCCAGAAACCTCCCAGCTTTTCCCCAGTCGCTGCATGGCCAACTTGAGTTCAGCTTTCTAGATTTCTTCCCTGAAATTGAATATTGATATCTTGATATCGATGGCTTTTTTTGTACAGACTACTGTGCCTGAAGTCTACCTTTCATATTTTACACTAGAAATTCCTCGATTAAAAAATATATTATTGAAGTATTTTGGGCATTACCCATTCCTCAACTTGGTCGTTCCTGAGGCCCAGCTGTGTGAGGAGGGCCACCATCTTCCCCACACTGCAAAGGAAGAGGGGGCCATCTTGCTCAAGGCTCCCAAACTTGGGGGTAGGTAACAAACTGGAGAGAGAGCTGGGTCCCCTGCTCCGTGCCCAGTGCGAGGTACCGAAGAGAACCAGACATGTTCCCTGTGGGTGCAGCTCCAGGCAGCCCCTCTATGGTCAGAGTCTTAGAACATCGAGGATAGAATCAACACGCCTACATCAGGGAAGGTTCTGGAACAGCACAGCTGGGGCTTGTGCACAGGTCCCATCTCAGGTGGGTGCGACTTCACGCTGTGGCTTATAATCAAGCAAGGAGCCACGAATTCAAAATTCTCTCTATGCCTGGGACCATGTAATCCGAGTTCCAAAGTGGGAGACATAAAATCCAAAGCATTTGATTAAACTGAGAGGTGTTCCCTTAGCTCTGCACTGTTCTCCTTTCTGAGTGATGAATACAGATTTCTTTAAGCAGGGAAAGGCTTCATGTTATCAATTAGGATGGAAGCCAGAAAGAGCGATTTGGGGACAGAGCTGCTGGGAATTACCGTTCGCAGATGGAAGGATCCGGCGGCTGCTTTGGGGCGCTGGCAGCGGGCGCAGCTCTGCTAGCTTTCGAAATCCAGACAATTTCATTCTACTGCACGCAGCCTTAGTTGATGCAATGGTCTTGTCTCATGCCAGGATCTGAGCAAGTTTGGCTCTCAGAACAAGGGTGGCTTCTGCCCCTCCTACCAGATTAAAAGAAAGGCGGACATCAACGAGTGGGAAGATTGAAGGTGCTATTGGTGCCCGAGTGGGTGTCAGCAATGTCGCCATGACATTCGCCTTCCCCGCCTCTGTGCAAGGAGCTGAGCAGAGCACGGTCCTTGTCTGACTTTCACTCAAGCCCAGCTGAATGAAGCTTCGACTTTCAGAGGAACGTGTCCGAGCAAAGTGGGCAGAGCGAGTTATTTAAAACCAGTCTTGGTGATAGATCTCTGATTTCTTTGCAACTCTTTTTGAGTGACAGGCAGGTCCCTATTTCCCTTTTATTTCTGCAAGTTAACCGAGGTTTCTGCACTTTTTGCTGAAAAGAAAAAAAAAATTTCCTCTTCCTGGCACTCTGGGAAATCTTTCTGCACAACATTTGCAACCGAGAGCTCGAGCATTAGTCCTTTTTACTCGTCTTTTGTGGAATATCAATACTTTATTCTGAATCTGAGATATCCCTGGTGGACCAAAAGTGGAAAAAAAAACTAAAAAGAAAGAAAGAAAAAAAAAAAAAAACCTCTCCCTCTACTGTCAAGAGAAAAAGAATTCTGAATCTTTCCAGGGCAACTGTTGGATGTGATCCTGTTATTTCACCTTTGGATAAATTCCCACTTCAAGCAAAACTCTTTTCCTTTGAAACCGCTGTTATGCAGACACATACCAAAATCACTCAAAAGGAATATTTTGCATGGGAATAATGTGATGTATTTAATGTATTCTGACAGTCATCAACATGCTGGACTCCAAATTCCTTTCATGTCTGTGTGTTGTTCTTCCTGTATATTGGCATTGGACACCTGTCCTTAATCAGCACCTCATCTTAGATCTGTGTTTTCTACCAGGGCTGACTTGGCCAGCCACCCCCCACCATGGGGACATGTGGCAATGCTTGGAGATATTTTGGTTTGTCACAGTGAGCAGGAGGGGCCACTGGCAACTAGGGGGACACAGCTACAGATGCTGCCCAACGTCCTACAATGCACCAGACGGTCAGTTAAAACAAGGAATTATCCTGCTCCCCATGTCCAGAGTGCCAAGGATGAGAAGTCTTGCCTTAGTTCCTAAGGACAGCTCATCAAACAGCGAACCAACACGTGCCATTGGTGACAACTCCCAGTTTCTAAGTCAATGCATGTAACTTTAGAATACATGATGAACGCCAAGTGTCTGCACCCTACATACTGTATTTTCTAATGTATTCATCCAAGCGGCAGGTACACAGTGTCCACGCATGAGCATGACCTTGAGAGACGTGGGTTAAGACAAACACACTCTACAACCACTAACCTAGTAGACGTACCGTGGACGATCCCCAGAGAGGGGAGTGGAGGTAGCAGCCTGAAGAATACCCATATGAAGTTCTAGCTTCGAGCCAGGTGGGGGCCGGGGGACCCACCCGGAGAACAAAGGCTGCAAGTTCCAACACATTCATGTAGTGGTGACGGGAGACTATCCCCAAACCACTCTTGGAACAAAGACCATGGAGGGGAGATGCTGCTGCTGCTGCTGCTGCTGCTGGAAAGAAAAAGAAAAGAAAAAAAAAAGAGAGAGAGAGAAGGATTTCATTGCGAATGATCCAAATAGAAAGAGACTGCTTAGAGAAAAAAAATCAATGAAATGATGCAAAAAACCCCGAAAAATATGCCTAAGAAGGATTTGGATTATTGTTAAGGTTATGAGCTAGAAAAAAACCCCAAAAGAATGACAATTAAACTTTGCTTTTCAGTCTAGATGAGGTGTTAGAAAGAAAGACAAGCTTCACTTTGATTTGAACCCACTGGCATCACAAGTTTGTGTAAAGCACACTACAGAGGGAGCAGTAAATCACAGGCAGGTCCCCAGAGGGGCACAGGATCTGAGGTCTATACAATGTGGAACTCTGTCTATATGTCTATTATGTAGAAATGGGTCAATTAACACAGGACTGGTGAGTTCATACACAACATAAGCAAACAGATTCCATTTCTTACAAACACACAGATTGTATGAAATAAACGCACACTGCTTTCCAAGCACTGTGGTCATCACATGCTTGAGGCAGAAGTTTAGAGCGGTTAGCAGCTGAGGACCTCTGGAAGCTTCTAGTTTCATCTCCAGCTCTATAACAAAAGACAGACCCTGAAAGACACAACATAAACACAGCCCCTCCACAGTGCATTTTCTCAGTTCTGCTGCTGGAGCCATAAAAAGGGGATATTCTTTATCTTTGTTTTTCTATTTTCCCAACAAAGGTAACTCAGGACTCTCCAGAAAAAGCTGGAAGAGCTTTGGATGGATTTTACCTCCAACATATGGTGGCCGAGTCTATCTGTGATGTTCTCAGCTCTGACAAGGAAAAACATGATTATGCCTGTGCTTTCAGAATGAATAAGGGAAATGTAAGTCTATACACAGTGGTTGAGTCGCACAGGTGGCAGATGTCCTGGGTCAAGCAGGTGGAGGGGAAATAGGTCGGGATGAGATGGTAGAACTGATGGTGAACTTAGATCAGCAGAGATGGGAGGACACGCATTCCAGGATGGGGCAGAACACTGATAGAAGATCATGGAGGAAAAAGCATTCAGAAATGCTGGGCACTAGGCATGGTCTTGAGCAGCTAAGACATGGAATCCTAGGACAGAAATAATAACGAGGTAAGTTAGTGGTCTTTAGGGATCTTAAATTCAAATACTTTGCTCACCAGGTTGAGAAGGCTTTATTTTCTCCTGGACGCACTGAGAAATAAGAGAATGAAACTCTGCAATCAGATCTGAGCTCTAAAAAGTGTGCTTTGGTGGTATTCTCTGTCTGAAGGAAGGGAGTGCATGGGCTGTGGGGAAGCTGTCCCAGCGCTTCTCAGTGTGAGGATCCCAGAGGTCCTGGGGGTCAAAGAAGACAACCAGAAGCTTTAAAATAAAGTAACAAGATTAACCAATTGCTGGTGTAATGGCTGTGTCTGGCTGCTAAAAAGGAGGTGTTGGCAACACCACACGACCAGGAGTAAGAAGATAGGGGGAGCAGGTGGGAAGGGGGTGGGGACAGGGCAGAAGAGGGCATGCTTGGTATGGAAAGCATGACTTGTGGATTTTGGCTGGCTGTGGAAAGAGGGGAGGCCAGTTGACCACTGGATGATGGCGCCCTGACATTAGCAGAACACATTGTTGCCACACTTCCCTGCTCCCGGAGTCCCCAGTCCCGCTATATTCTGTGGGCACAGCGCTCCTCGACGTTGAAAGACTCCCTACCAGCAGTTTCAGTGAGGTTGGAAATCAGTGCAAACCGCTACCTGCATTCGAAACTATCCCACTTTTGCTTGACGGATGGTGATCGATGTGATAACACACCTATAAACCTCCAATCTCACCGCAATTGTCTGGACTACTGTCTCCACCTTTCACTTTACATTAGCTGAACACACACATAATTAACTTCAGGACTGAGGTGGGAATTCCTGACCTGCTTGGACACACCCTGACCTCACAGCTTGGAAAGCTTCCCATTCCAACAGGCGGACCCAGGTAGGTCAGCAGGGCTTTGGCCAGTTCACCTACGGGGACGCAAGCAAGCCTTCCAGGGAAATTCTTCTCCAGGGCGTTTGTTCCCACCAGCCCCTTCCCATCACCCTCCATCCCTTTCATGTGTCTCTTCGGGCCTCCTTCCTTCAATACCTTTCAAGAAGCATTGATTGAAACATCTCTACAAAGATGCGATTCAGGCTGCCACGGTAACACCCACATGAACTCAAGTGGGCAGCAGAGCGTCCCCAAGGAGGAGAGCCAGATGGCAGGGCAGTTGTGACTGTCCATGGTTAGCTTCTAATGCAGGTGGGCGGGGGTACTCCTACTCTCTGAGCCTCTGCGTTTCCTCACCACCCCTGCTTCCTCCTACCCAACCACCTCAGAGCGTTGGTTTCTGTATATCTGTCCTCGAAAGCGGGAGATCGTTGAGACTGGGAACATGGCCTCCATCCTTTTTGTTTCCCCAGGAAGCGTGGCTTAGTGACTATGCTAAGACTTGTCTCTCTCATGCAAAAGCTCCCTTCCCTCCCCTCTTGCTCTCGGGCTCCTCCACGCATCCAGACATCTCAGGCAAACAGCTTCACGTGCTCCTGATTTACGTGCCGATTTTGCCACATCCACATCCATCTAAGTAGTTGCCGCATGAAATCACAGACCATTCGACCTAGGGAAATATTTATCCAAACCTCATTATGCATGGAAACCCAATATGCAAAATAAAAAGGCAGCTGTTCTTGTTATCATATGAGGAGAGGGTCCCAAGTTCTTAGACACCTCCCCTACATCACCTCCAAAGATAATCAGGGCTCTGCAAACTGTAGATTAAAGTTCCCCCCACCTAAACAAGGACTCACTCCATGTCCACAACATTCTCTATACATCTAAGTCTCTGAGCCCCTTCTCTGTCCATGCCATCGTAAACATATGCATCTTATAAATACATATGGAAAAAAATGTTTCAATTAGTTTCATGAACAGACAACTGACAGGTTAGTAAAAGATGTGACTCAGAGCTTTGTGTGTATCCGGTGACTTGGCTGCAGCACAGCCGACGTGTTATAATATTGACTGGCACCAACTAATAAACAGCATTACAGAAATAATGCAATCATAATAAATGAGATTGGAGTCAGACCAAGAGACTTTGAAAATAAATACTTGAGTAATTATGGCCCTATCTATAAATATAATGGACAAGGCAGAGAAGCAATTTCTAATTTGTGATATTGCTATGATTTATACATGAAACCACAAGCAATAAATCCAAGGAAATTATGTAAACTATGAAATCTTGTTCACAATATGGTGTTAGTTTTATATTTAAACATTATAAAAATAAATTGTGTAAATTTCCGGGGGGGGAACGAAAAAATAGGTAAAGCATGACATGGATCTTAGTGAATTATACATACATAATGGGGTATTAAAAAGTACTGTTGTGTAAATAAAACATGACTGCATTTTCTCTTTACCATTCCAGTTAAATAAAACTGGAATTATGACTTATCCTCCAGAAGAGCCAAACTTGAACACCTGCTAAAGTTGAGGGCTGGTTGGTTTCCTGGATGTGCACTTCAGGGCACGGCTGGTGTTTGGAAGTGATCAGGAGACTGCAGCCTTGGCCTTCTGCGGATTTACCCATTCCAGGAACACACTGGTGCTCTTGGGGTAATGAAGACCATACTAAGGGAAAATCAGCAAGGTCACAACCATCCCCAACAAGAATACCCCCCAAGAACGAAGAGATCAAGAGCTATTATAAGATGAGAGGAGATGACGGCTTGGCTCGTATCTGCCACGATTTCAGTAATCTAATTTAGGTGGCCTACTATGGCCAAGATAAAGCTGGCCAGTCTCCCAAGTCTTCTCTGAATACAAACTCATTGATTAATCTCTAGCTACATCCATAATGTCTCACTCAAGCCTATGAAGTTCCAAATGTGACAAGCACAGACAGCTTTCAATCTTTAGGTCTAGCGCTTGTGCTGCATTCAGCCTTGTGTCTGTCTGTCCACAGAGCATCTCTACCGGGGTGCCCATCAGCACATCCAACACAACCCCCACCTTTCACTTCTCAGAAAGCAGCCATGTTTCCAACTTAAGCTTCGTCATCCTTCCAGGCATGCAAGTCATTTGGTTTGTTGAAATCTTTGCACTCAAAGCAATTAACCTGTTGAGTCTTCCAAAATGTCTCTGCTACAGCTAAATTTTAAGTGCTTCTCATCTGGAAGTTAAGAGAGCATCCTCACTGACCTTATCAATCATGCTATCTTCCACCACCATCCATTGTGATCAGTCCTGATGGACCAGGACTTACATGCAAGTAACATGTGTGAATTCTGCGATGTTCCCTGGAGCTGAGAGTGCCTTGGTCTGGTTCTTGCAGATATAAGCTTTTTATACAATATAGCTCCTTCCCATAAGCGAACGACTTCATCTTATACTCAAACACAAAATCTATTAGACCACTGGAAGAAAACTAGCCATGTTGGGCTCTCCAAGAGATAGCATTCCTGTATGTTGTACTTTATTGGAGAATGAAGAGCTTTTTAGAGGATAGCCTGAGCAGTGCACAATTTTACCTGACACACTGAATTTAGAATCTGAGTCACCTGTGGGAACAAATACCCCACTGTGAACTCAGTAAAGCACACACTTGGATGTGTTTTTCTGCCTCAGAGCATTCACATACACCAGCAGAAAACAACTCTTACAACCTACCTCTTCAAAAGCGTTCACTTCCCTCCGCTTCTTTGCTTAAACTTTGTCTTCTTACCACAGGGCTCCATGACTTTGCTCATTCTGTTCCCTCCATCTAGAATGTTCTTCTCCTATCTGCCCTGTCCTCACACATGTAACTCATCTATCTCAAATGTCTTCAATACTCTCTTAACCATAAAGTCTTTTTTCCCCTCTTCTTTTTGAACATTTGTGGGATTCTGTATTTCTTAGAGTATCACACTCTGCTTCCATTAGGAGCATTTCTATTCAATGTCCACAACTTCATGGGCTAAAACCAGCCTATAAAGGGGTTAGTGAGGTGAATCGTTGCCAGGTGAGATGCGAATGGGGAGGAATGATTGAGCAGGTGTTAGTCACAGAAGTTGGGCTAAGGGAAGTAGAGGAAGCACTGAAAGTAGACACCCAGCCATGAAATCCAAAGAAAGCACACGGCACAGAAACAGGAAATAGCCAATATAATCCAGAGTTGGCTGAGCCAGGAATGGGATGGAAAATAAGGAGACAAGAAAGGATAAGAAGCCAAAGAAGGTCTTCTGAGACCATTTCTTAAGGTTGGCCATGTGATTTTTTACATTGTTTCTGACAGTGTGGAACATGAGTGGGTTATCCTGCTTCACAGGCACAGACAAGGTGGGAAAGTCTCCCTTCTCTCTCTTAATGTTACAATAGCCTGTAAGCTTTGGAAGGGTGAAAACTCTCCTTCAGGTGTATAGATATGTAGTGATATCTCACTAGCACTGTTACAAGAATTTATAGATAAACTCTACATTGTTGAATAACTGGCATATTTTGTGAGGATCCATCTATGTACTGAGTACAGTGTTTTTTTCTACCAATTTGGGTCTGTAAGAAACCTCCCATGTTTCTAGGTGGATTGTAGTGGGACATAAAAGCCAATATTTCACAATAGCAATTAAAAATAACAAGATAAATGTGAAAAATAATATTTTAAAGATATTTGAGAACTGTGGGCCCAGCAAGCATGAGATGAACCACATCCCAGAGAATGAAGGAACTGCCTTTGATATAGACTGTCTCTTTTCCTCCAGGAGCAATGGAGTCCAGGCCAAAGCAAAGGACTATGTTGGGGTAAAAAGAAACTACTGGAAAGGAGTAGATGAAACAAGTTTTGGAGTTTACACAAGGCTGAGAATTCTTCACTTTCCCACCAGCAGATCTCATAATGGGCAGGGCATTGGACAGAATACTCAAAAATTCCACCTTAGTGGTACAAACTTAGCATTGGAGCAAAAGTGCCTCTAGACACACCTTGTCAAGACCTCAGAAAGATCCAACCAGTTTTATACTCAACCATGGACCAGAAGCAAACCCAAGGCCACTTAAAGGAATACAACATAATCCAGCAATCAAAAAGAAAATAAATCACAATATCTGACACTCAGTAAATAATTAATTGCCAGACATACAAAGAAATAGGAAAATATGACTACTAAGTAGAGGAATAATTAACCAATTAAAAAAATCAGAATGATAGATATGATGGAACTAGAAGACAAACGACTTTGAAATAGCTATGAAAAATATGATCATAAAAGTTAAATATACATATTATATATATTTATACTGTTTTTATTATATATAGACAGAGCAACAGAATGTCCACAAAAGGCATATGCAACTGCCGTAGATGGAAAAATATTTGAATGAAAAATACCCTGGGTTGGATATGTGTGTGTGTGTGTGTGTGTGTAACATCTCGTATATTCGTATTATAGTATATGATTATAAAATTATGTATTAATTATATATATTATTATATATTATAATATATATAATCTCAGAAATAAGAAACAAATAAAGAAAAGTACTTGAAGCATGAGAGACTATGGACTCTGAGAAATAAACTGAGGGCTTCAGAGGGGAGGGGGTGGGGGAATGGGATAGACTGGTGATGGGTGGTGGGGAGGGCACGTATTGCATGATGCACTGGGTGTTATACACAACTAATGAATCATCGAACTTTACATCAGAAACCAGGGATGTACTGTATGGTGACTAACATAATAAAATAAAAAAATATTATTATAAAAAAAGAAAAGTGCTTGAAGAGTACTGTTATATGAGGTACATATACTTCATATAAAAATATATATGAAGTACGTATAATAAAAATATATATGTGAAGTACATATAATAAAATCATATTACATTGTGATTATATAATTATCTATTAATTATCTATTATTATATATTATAATATATATAATCTCAGAAATAAGAAACAAATAAAGTACTCTAAAATATGGTGATCAAAATGTTCTAAATTTGACGAGAACCACGAATCCACTGATTGAGCAGCTTTATAAATCCTAAAAAAAAAAAAAATTCAACCTAAAGAAAACCATACCACAGAATATCATAATCAAAATTCTGGAAAGAGTAGTAGGGAGAAAACAGTAAAAGCAGTCACAGGAGAGAAAAAATTTACATTGCATAAAGAGGGGCAAATATAAAGGAAACAGCAGAATTTCTTCAGACACAGTGCATGCCAGACGCAGTTAAAGTATCTTTTGGTACCAAAAGGAAAAAAACAAAAGAAAATAAAAAGACTGTCAACTGAAAATTCTTTACCCAGTAAAAATATCTTTCATGAATAAAAGAGAAATAAAAACTGATCAGATAAGCAGAAACTGGGAGATCTTGGGAGCAGTAGACGGCCACAACGAAAGTATTGAAAGATTTTACTCAGGCAGAAGGAAAAGGATTCCAGGTAGAAATTTCAATTTATATAAAGTATTGAAGGGCACCAGAAATAACAAACATACCTATAAATATAAGACATTTGATTTTATATTTTAATAGATTTAAAAGATAATTAAGTGTTCTTAAAAAATAACAACAGCAGGGGCGCCTGGGTGGCTCAGTCGTTAAGCGTCTGCCTTCGGCTCAGGGCGTGAACCCGGAGTCCTGGGATCGAGCCCCACATCGGGCTTCCTGCTCCACTGGGAGCCTGCTTCTTCCTCTCCCACTCCCCCTGCTTGTGTTCCCTCTCTCTCTGTCAAATAAATAAAAATAAAATCTTAAAAAATAAATAAATAACAACAGTATAGTGTGGGTTTTATACCATGTGTAGAATTAAAGTGTGTGACAAAAGCAGCATGAAGGATGGAGGATGGAGGTATCCTATTATGGGGTCAATCAACTTGAACTACTTAATATTTATAGCATTCCTCACCAAGTAACAGTGGAATATACATTCTTTTCAAATCCCCATTTTACATTCACTGAGATAGACCATATGCTCAGAAAGCAAAATAAAACAAAGTTTAAGAAGGCAGAAATGAAGCAAAGTATATCCTCTGACCACCATGAAATTAAGCTGGAAATAAATAACAAAGATATTTGGAAAAATCCATAAATATTTGGAAATTAAACAGCATATAGCAATATGAATGTGGGTCAAAGGAGAAATTAAAAAACATTTTACACTGAATAAAAATGAAAAAGCAGGGGCACCTGGGTGGCTCAGTCGGTTTGAGCGTCCAACTCTTGATTTCAGCTCAGGTCATGATCTCAGGGTCGTGGAATTGAGCCCCATGTCAGGCTCCATCCTGGGTGTGAAGCCTGCTTAAGATTCTCTCTCTCCCTCTCCCTCTGCCCACCCCCACCCTCATGTGCTCTGTCTCTCTCTCTCTCTCTAAAAAAAAGAAAAAGAAAGGAGAAGAAAAGGAAAAAGCAACATATCAAATTTGTGAGACACATAGATTCAAATGCTTATATTAGAAAATAAGAAATCCATAAAATTAGTGACTTCAGCTTCTGCCTTAAAGATCTTGGAAACAACAATAACAAAAAGAGCAAGTCATACCTGAAGTAAGCAGAAGAAAGAAAATAATAAAGATGAGAGCAGGAATCAATGAAATAGAAAACATAAATAATTAGAAACAACTCAATGGAATAAAATTTAATTATTTGAAAATCTCCATAAAATTTTGGTAAACTTTTGGCCCAACTGAAAAGAAAAACTATAGAAAGGATACAAATCATCAATATCAGAAATGAAAGAGGATATCATTATAGACACTACAGAAAAATAAAAGTATGTTAAGCAATATTAAGAACAAATTTATGCTCGTTAATATGACAACTAAGAAGAAGAAATTTCTCAAAGAAAAGATGCATTTCCTCAAAAACTAGAGTACATGAATAGCCCTATAGTAATTAAAGAAATTGAATGTATATTTTAAAACCTTTGCATAGGAAAAAAAAAAGCCATGTTCAGATGGTTAGAATAGTGAAATACATCAAACATTAAAGGGAAAAAAATAATAATGCCGATCCAACACAGACTCCTCCAGAAAATAAAATAGATGGAGATACTTCCCAGCTCATTTTATGAAGCTAGCATGACCAAGACACCAAAACCAGGCAAAGATATTGTAAGAAAATGAACCCACACACTAAAAATCTTACCAAAACCTTTAACTGATTCCAGAAATACATACAAAAGGTAATATTTTATAACCAAGAGGGGCTTACGTCAGGAAGACCATACTGTTTTAACATTTGAACATCAGTTAATGTAGTAAACTATATTAACAGACTAAAAAATACTTTAAAAAATCTTATAAATGATCACCTCAATAAATTCAGAAGAGAATTTGACAAGATTCAAAAGTCATTTATTATTTTTTAAAAAATATTTTATTTATTTATTTGACAGAGAGAGAGGGAACACAAGCAGGGGGAGTGGGAGAGGGAGAAGCAGGCTCCTCATTGAGCAGGAGCCCGAGGCGGGGGCATTCCCAGGAGCCTGGGATCATGACTTGAGCTGAAGGCAGATCTTAACTGACTGAGTCACCCAGGTACTCCTCATTTATGATTTTATTTTTCCTTTAAAAAAAAGCTCACAGAAAAATGAAAACAGAGGACAATTTCCTCATACTGACAAAAAAAATCTCAGGAAACTAAGACTAGTAGGGAATTTCTTCAGCCCCCCAAAAAGGGCATCTATGAAAACCTACAACAAATGTCATATGTCTTGGTGAAAGAGAGTGTTTTTTACCTTTAGCTGAAACAAGACAAAACGCTTTGCTCTTATCATATCTATTCAGTATTACACTGAGGATGCTAGCCAGTCATTAAGGCAAGAAAAAGAAATAAAGGCAGAAAGTAAGATCAGAAAGTAAGAAATAAAACTGTCTTCACAGACACTATTATGATTTCTATAATATTCCTAAGGAATCTACAAAGAAAAAAGCTATTAGAATTAATATACGAGTTTATCAAGGTCTTAGGATAAAGGTCAGTATTTAAAAATCAATTACACTTTTATATACAAGCAGTAAACATTTAGAGATTAAAAGTTTTGGAAGTACCATTTACAATAACATAAAAATATGAAATGCTTAAGAAGAATTAACAAACTAAGTGCAAGACTCAATATTGCTAATATATCCATCCTTGATAAGTTGGTCTATCTTTTAATGTAATCCCCCCTAAAATATCAGCAAACTCTTTTTATAGAAATCAACATGCTGATTTTAAAATTTATGTAGAAAGCAAAAGATTTAAGATAAGCCAATCAATATTGAAAGTTAAAAACAAATTTGGAGGACTTACAAGATTTCAAGTATTATTATAAAGTTAGTAATGAATAATTAGAGAAATTTAATGTGTATTTTAAGAGACAATGCAATATTGACATCAGGAGACATAAAGTAATGGAACTTAATAAAGAGGCCAGAAATAATTTACATATATCTGGTCAATCAGTTTTTGACAAAAATGTGAAGGTAATTCAGTGGAGAAATGACATTCTCTTCAACAGATGGTCTTAAAAAAACTGGATAACTGTGTGGGAAAAAATAAACATCATCTCCTCAAAACACTCACAAAAGTAATCATAAATGAATGATGTACCTAAAAATAAGAACTAAACTATGAAACTTTCAGAATAAAACATAGGGAAAAAAATCTTTAAGACTTTGGGTTGGGCAGACATAACCCATAAAGGAAAAATTAATCAAAATTAAAACTATTTTTTTTGCTTGTAGAAAGGCATCTCTAAGAAAATCAAAAGGGTAGCCACATACTAGAATAATTTTTCAAAATGTACATCTGATAAAAGATTTGTATTCAGAATATATTTAAAATATCTTACATTAAAATAATAAGACAAACTAATTTTTAAAAGAGCAAACACTGAATAGATACATCAAAAAAGATGTAAGAATTGAAACTAATCACATGAAAACATGTTCAATATCATTAGTTATTAAATAAATGCCAACTAAAACCACAATCGGATATAGCTCTTCATTCTCTAGAATGAGTAAATTGAAAAAAAAAAAAAGATAAAATCAAGTGTCAGTAAGGATAAAAAGCTGCTGTAATTCTCTTAAATTTCTGGTAAAGATGTAAAATGGAACAATCCCTAGGGGAAATAGTTTTCTCTTTTTTATAAAATTTAACCCTAACATCTACCCAGTTGTCAAGCAATTCCACTTCAAAGCATTTATCCAAGAGAGACAAAGGCATATTCCCACAAAAAAATTATTCATGAATGTTCATAACAACCTTATTCATAATGACCCAAAATCAAAAACAACTCAAATGTTATTTAACTGGTGAACAGATGAACAAAGTGTGGTGTACCCATATATCAAAATACTAGTCAGCAAAAATACATACAGCATCGTTACCCACCACAACATGGATACGTCTCACACACTTCATGGTCAAGGGGAGAGATTGTATGAAATTCCAGACAAACCTATGCTTACAAGAAGTCCATCAGTAGTGGCCAATGGCTGGAAGGAATAAAAGGAAGTCCACTGACAAAACCCTACAAGACCGGGGTGATGGGAAAATTCTGTACTATGATTTTACTTAAAATTGGTAAAGTTCATTGACTTTATATAATCCCTCAATAAAGCTGTTTTAGATTTTAAAAAGGTAAAATACTATGCTTTTAGGCAAACATGGAGGGAACTCACCCTCGGCAGACCTAAATTATAATAAATGTTAAGAAAGAAAAAATTCTTCTGGATGAAGAAAATGATTATAGGTGATTCTAGAACCCCAGAAGGAATGCAGGGAACTGGAAGGGACAAATACAAGTGTAAATGTAAAAGAATGCTGAGCATTTTATACAAAAGTAATCATGTTTTGTGGGCAACTGATACATGTGTAAAAATACATGATAAGAGCAGAAAAAGGAGGCATGGGTAAGTAATGTTAAACTGTTGAAAAGTCCTTATATTGTTCAAGATGTTATAGTAGCAAAAACTGATTAAGCTGGAATAACTCGGGGATGCATACTGAAATCTCTAGGGCAACCCCTAAAACAGAAATATAAGACTGTATGACTTACAGACAATAGAGGAGAAGGAATGAAGCAAATATATTTGATTAACCCAAAATAACAAAAAAGCAATAAAAGGACAAAGAGTAACATTAGAAAACAATGAGATAGTCGACTTAGCCCCAACAATAACAATGATTACTTTTTAAAAAACATTATTAACATTTCAGTTAACATACAGAGTATTAGTTTAAAGTGTACAATATAGTGAATCAACACTTCCCTACCATCACCTGGTGCTCCTCACAAGTGCGCTCCTTAACCCCCGTCACCTATTTGCCCATCCCCCACCAACCTCCCCTCTGGGGACCATCAGTCTGTTCTCTATAGTTAAGTCTGTTTCTCAGTTTGTATCTCTCTCTCTTTTTTTTCTCTTTGCTCGTTGGCTTTGCTTCCACATATGAGTGAAATCATATGGTACTCGTCTTTCTCTAATTGACTTATTTTGCTTAGCGTAGTATTGTCGAGTTAAATCCATGTCATGACAAATGGCAAGATTTCATTCTTTTTGATGACTGAGTAATATTCTGTTATATATACACCACATCTTCTTTATCCATTCATCAGTTGAGGGGCACTTGGGCTGTTTCCATAACTTGGCTATTGTTCATAACGATGTTACAAACATCAGGGTGCATGTATCCTTTTGAATTAGTGATTTTGTATCCTTTGGGTAAATACCTAGTCCTGCAATTGTTGGATCCCAGGGTAGTTCTATTTTAACCTTTTGAGGAAACTCCACAATGATTACTTTTATTTTTTTGACTTTTTTCACAACGATCACTTTTAATACAAATGAACTAAATCCTGCTTTTAAAAAGAAAAAAGAAAATGTTGGTTTGGAAAAAAGAGAAATAAGATGCTAAAATCTAAATCTTAAAAGGAAGGGGGACCTGGGTGACTCAGTCAGTTAAGCGTCTGACTCTTGATTTCGGCTCAGGTCATTGTCTCGGGATTGTGGGATTGAACTCTACGAGGCTCTGCGTTCAGCAGGAGTCTGCTTGTCCTTCTTCTGCTCTTCCCCCAACTCGTACACACACTCTCTCTCTTTCTAAAATAAATAAATAAAATATTTTTTAAAAAGAGAAACAAGATGCAAATATATCAGATGCACTCTAAATATAAGAATGTAGTTGGGTTGACTATGAATGACGGTAGAAGACACATCACATGCATTGAGCAAAATAAAGTGGCTCAGTGCCACAAGAATCGATGGAGGAGATGTCATGAAACCCTTGCTGCTGGAGACAAATGGACGTGTTTCCAGATGACAGTAGTCAGGCCAACAGGAAGACATGGCAATCATAAATTTCTACTTCCCTGAAAGCATGGCTTCCAATTTTTTTTAACACAAAAAGCAACAGAACTAGAGGAGAAAAGGACAAACACAGCACCCTGACTGGGATTGTAACCCTCCTATCTCATTAATTGATACAACCAGGAAACAAAAATGAGATCTGAATATCACATTAAAATAATGGGGCCTACCTCGTCTACACTCCAAGCTTAACAACTGCAAGGGAAACACTCTTTTTAAGTACACACGACAAGGTGATTCTAAAGCGTATGTAGAAATGTAAAAGATCTAGAATACGATGCAACCTGAATGAACAAAAATGCTAATGAATTTATGCTAGCAGAAATTAAGATTTGCCAAGGCTGGGTGATGGACATTGGGGAGGGTATGTGTTATGGTGAGTGCTGTGTGCTGTGTAAGACTGATGAATCACAGACCTGTACCCCTGAAACAAATAGTACATTATATGTTAATAATAAAAAATAATTTCAAAAAATAAAATAAAATAAAGAAATTAAAGTTTACTATAAAGCTACAGAAACCAAGACAGGGAGAGATTGTCCAGAGATAGACAAATAGATCATTAACACAGAAAGACAAGTCCAGAAACAGACACACACACAAGCAAATCACCTAATTTACAGATAATAATAATAATGATAATGATTATAATAATAATAATAATAATAATAAATAAGGCACCAATGCAATTCACTGAGGAAAGGCTGCTCTTCTCAGTCAATAGGGCTATTAATGGGGGAAACATTGTCTCCTTCCTCACACAATACACAAACATTATTTTTTTTAAAAAAATCACAAAACTAATTATGAAGCCTAGCATAGTAAGATCTCATGAACGAACACATAGAAGATTATCTTCATGTCCTTGAGGTAGGCCAGGACTTCTTAAATAACACACACACACACACACACACACACACACACACACACACACACAATAACAAAATAAAATAATAATAATTTATATTTCATCAAAATGAAGAACTTCTGTTCATGAAATACTCCATTAAGGAGAATGCAAAGGCAAGCCACAGACCAGGATAAGGCATTTACAACACAGCAAAAATTTTTATTCAGAATATATAAAAAACACCTACAAATCAGCTGAAAAACTACCAATTTTTTCAGTCAACAAAGACCTGAACTTTATAATGCTGACCTCACAAAAAGGAATAAAGAAATGTCAAATAAGCTATAAGAAGTTCAATGTCATTACATATCAGTGATATGCAAATTAAACCACAATGTGATACTAACAGATACACACCCACCAGAGTGGTTAAAATGAAATTAGGACCAAGAATGCCAAGTGTTGATGGGAATGGCGAGCATCTGGCACTCTTGTGCATTCCTGGTTGGAATGTAAGTTAGCACAGCTTCTCGTTTTGGCTGTATCGGGCAAAGATAAACATGCCTACCACAGAACCCACTCCTGCATATATACCCAGGAGAAACTTGTACATATGTACACCAAAGTCTGATATAGCTGTATTCATAGCAACCCAACATGGAAACAACCCAAATGTGCATCAACAGTAGAATAAATAAATAAATGTTGACATATTTATACAATAAATATAATAAGAAAGAACTAGTATGCCAGGAGCAACAGACATCAACCAAAAGACAGACACAAAGAGAACACATTGTCTAAGTCCATTTACGCGACCTTCACAAGGATGATAAAGTCAGAATGGGATACCTGGGGGATGGGGGTAACCGTGTTTTTATTAGTTGGAAGTTCTCCTGAGTTCAGAAAAGCTGTTTTTCTTGATTGGGATGTTGTGTAAAACCCATTGACTTGTACAGTTAGGATGTGTGCGTTGTACTGCGTGCACACTTATTTACATGCATACACATATGTGTGCATATGTATTTGTGCAAATATATATGGTATGTACATATATCTGTGTATATGTGTTTGCACGTCTATATTTGTATGTGTGGTCTAAGTTCACTTAAATGTTTTTGGCTCATTATTTTTGGCAAAAAAAGAATCTGTTTTTGAACTTACATTATCTACATGGAAGGAAATTCCATCCAGGCATTCCTGGGAATACCTCCCCCCTCCCAGATTCCTGGGAAAACTTCAGGGACCTCATTCCCACTAGGACTCGAAGGAACAGGTAGCCTTCCCAGTCTGGGGTCCCTGGACTGTCACAGAGGTTGGTGTTTGCTCAGTCCATGTGGTCCCTCCCCTGAGAGCAGCTGGCCCTGCTTGTCCTCACCTAGCTTGTGCTGAGTGAGCTCTTTTGTCAGAGCTGGAATTCCAGTGACAAGGGCTTCCTCTCCCGTTGACCTCTAGAAGCTGCTCACCTCTGAGGTCCAACCAGGGAACAGAAAACCAGCTCCCCGCTGCCCTAGGGACCACAAGCCACTGTCCTCGCACCAGCCTCGGGGACCTCTCAGACTTTGCTCACTTGCAGGTCGGAGTCATCCCACAGCCCACCCACAACACACCACCATCCCTGCACACCCTCTGTCCCCACCTTCCAACCACCCACCCGGATGAATTTTAGAGTTCAGAAAACAAAAGCTGAAGGTGCCTTCAGGAAACTTCCACTGCCAACATTAAATTCAAATGGTAGGTACAGAGAATGCAAAAGCTAACTGCCTTTTTTTTTTTTTCAATCAGAGGGGGAAATATGAGAACAAAACACCATTTTAGGACTCAGTTAGCTATCCTTCCAATGGATCTCTTCACAGCCTTCTTTCCAGTCTTAGAGAACCTGTTTTCTGCTGAGTCTGCCTCTGCTGCCATCAGACGCTGGGGGCTTGGAGATTTGGGATCACATCATCAGAGAGCCTCAAAAATGCGTGCACACCACACCTGACTTATCCACGCACGCAGAGGAGGCCACATACCTAGGAAAAAGCATTTTCTGTGAATCTCGGCACTCTGAATGTCGTCTCCTGATTTCTGTTTGTTATCGACACTTCCCACCTCTCTGGAAGGTCCATGCACGTTCCCATTGTTTCCTCCTGCCTGGTGCTTTATTCCAGCACCATCAAAGTGGAAACAGAGCCCTCCAGCAATCCATCATGGCACAAAAACTCATGACTCAGCCTCACAAAGGTGCAAACACAGGGCATTATTACACTGGCATTGGGTGGAAATTTAGATCTGGGCCATTTATTAATATTTACATTGTATTTTGGAGTGCAGACTTTTTTAAATTAGAAAAGCTTTCTATAAAATCATTTTATTATTCAATAATCCTCATTGTTTCCAACTACTAGATACATCAGTCCTTTTACCTCATAGGGCAGCTGAACAAAGACAATCCAGATTTACGTACCTGGAAATATAACACAATGGTGTTTTCCCTTACTTACATATGCCTGAAATGGCCGTTTATTTGAGCACGCTGGAATGAATCTCTACATCATTCATGCATATGCCAAAGAAGGTTGCCTTTCTTCTCTTTAACTTCATTTCATTGTCATCTTAACTGTGAAAAACCCAGCATTTAGATATTTTATGCAATTCTTCTGTAATAAATAATGAATTTAATTAGCAATTTCCAATAATTGATGAATCCAAAGCACGGTTTCTTGTTCGAAAGTGTTATGACCTCTTTTTAAAAATGAAAAACAAGAAGTCAATGTCAATTGTAATGGGCTCACATTACATTTTGTCTTATGTGGCCACTGATAGAATTTTTAAAACCCACAAGAATTTGATAGGATTCCTAGAAAACATGACTTGCTTTTGAAGCCTCATCAGACCTCAGGTTAGGAAGGCAGAGACACTAATAACGACTTCCTTGATCGTTTAGAAATGTTTTGAATAACCAGTAGACATAAAAATGGCAAGTGAGCATTTCATTTAGAACATTCTACTGCTGTCTGTCACTTCTCTTTATTTCCCACAAAAGCTTGTTTTGTTATCACTTCCATTTGTTCCTTGGAAATCTCAAAATCGCGTAGCAAGATAACAGTGTGAAATGTACTTAATGTCCTTATGATCTTAAGATCCAAGTAGCACACTTAGCTTTCAAATATTGTTGCCCAAGCTGAGTGAACTCTGAATGTTTGTGATTGGGAAAGTGCCTTTCCAGCTTCACTTTCCCGTATGACAGATAGAAAACGTACCAACAGAATTTCACATCAGGCTCTCGGTGCCCTCCCTCCACATGCGACCTCCTCTTCCTTTCCTGATTATCGATGATGCTTACACACAGTGTTTTCTATAAAACGAGATGACCAACTTTTGCCTTTAATATTTCTGGACAAAAATGGGAAGGGTTTTTCCTGTTTATTAAAAGTGTGAAAACCAGTCATTGTATTGGGTCACGCTCCTGGGAACCATGGTCCGTAATTGTGTGGGTGTGTCTGTGTGTGTGTGCTTGTGTGTGCTTGCGTGTGCTTGTGCTGAAAGAACAGCTGGCCGTGACTCAGAGTAAAGCCAGTTCAAGACTTTCCCACTCCCAGATCACTACCTGCCAGGGCCGCCCTCACCCTTCCCATCCGTGCTACACTCGACATAGGGACGGTGGGTTCGTGGCTTTTCAGAGGCACCGCCTCATTCCCCAGGTACCTCATTCTCTTCTTAAAACATGTAAGGCTTCCTGCAGATAGAGCTTTAGGAAATGCCAGACATGAGAAGTTTAGATCAACCTATTGTTCCAGGGTCCAGTTCCTACAGGACTTGTTTGGGGAAATTGGGGAAAAGCATTAGTTTGGAAGCTATCATTTCCTTCTCACTACCTGGTATTGGAAACCTTTACTTTGCCTCTGTGAGCCTCAGATTCCTCATCTATAAAATGGGAATAATTATTCAAATGACATGCTTGGGGGTGCCTGGGAGGCTCAGACAGTTAAATGTCTGCCTTCAGCTCAAGTCGTGATCTCAGGGTCCCGGGAACGAGCCCCATGTCAGGGTCCTTGCTCAGCTTCTCTCCCTGCTTCTCCCTCTAACTCTCCCTCTGTGTTCTCTCTCTCTCTCAAATAAATAAGGGGAAAATGAAGGGGGTGAAGTAGGGGGAGATGAACCAGGAGACACTATGGACTCCAGGAAACAATCTGAGGGTTTTAGAGGGGAGGGGGGTGAGAGGATGGGCTAGCCTGGTGATGGGTATTAAGGAGGGCATGTATTCCGTAGAGCACTGGGTGTTATATGCAAGCAATGAATCATGGAACATTACATCAAAAACTAACGATGTGCATATCATAATAAAAAACAAACAAACAAACGTCATGTTTGCTTCTAAACTGGAAGTGGTTGTGCATGTGAAGGGGATGCCGTGAGCCCTAATCGAAGTGATGATGTGATGTGCCGACTGGAGCTCGGGCTATCTCTCCTGTGACTAATTCTCCTGGAGCCACAGCCATGTCCCAAAGTAGGCAATAAAACAGTTTAACACATTCCTGCTTGGTAACGCTTCAGTGTCTTGGAAAAAGAGATGAAGCTTGTCAACCACACTTTTGGTGGGAAATAACTTATTCCTACAACACTACTTCTCTCATTTATTCTTAGAATTTCAACTAACCCTATGAGGTGGTCACACAGCAGATCCATACCTCCTACTTGTCTTTCATCTATCTCAACACAGTGAGTTTCTTGTCTTCCTTCCTCTCATCCAACGTCCCCCGTCCTCATATACTCAAGGTGAATAAAATCGGATTGATATCAGGACCTCTTGGGGGTCATCCTTCCTTACTTCCCCATCAATCTGTTGGAGGAGTCTATGCCAATTTTGAATACTGTGTACTATCTATGCCTTTTGACTCCCTAAATCCGGACTTCCTGGGTCTATCAGTTACTCATTCAGAAGTCTCTCTGTGTTCCCCATTCTGCTGGACACATGTCTGCTCCAGGCACCCTTCGGCTTACCTGGACACCTGCAACACCTTCCTGCGCAGTCTTCTGTTTTCTGCCTCCCTCCTCGCGAAAGCTTTGGTGCATTGTGCGACGTGCTTCTGCCTGGTGAGCAGTGATGTCATTAGGCACTGCCCTGTGCGAGGACCCGCTGGCCCCTATTACTAGCTTGGCCGTACTCCTCACTTTTAGGGTCACAGGCTCACAGCCACATCTCTTCTCCCCATACAGGGAGAAGTCAGGCAGACCCCTTTCTGCTTCCCAGGAGACTTTCGCATCCTGCTCCCCGCAGCTTTGTTAAAACCAATCCTCATATTTCAGTGTTGTTGCTAGGCGTCCATGTCCATTCCCGGGTATGAATTCACCATGATGCAGCTAAAAGAACCAGTCTAATCAGAACGTGAATAAATTCAGTAAATAATAATAAAAAAAAAAGATGTCTACAAGGACACAATGTTCTGATTTCACATAGCTTATGTTGATGAGCCATGGGATAGATCTGTAGTTAAGGAAGGGCTACAGCATATTTGAGGGGGAGGGCTTGGAAGAGTCCAAGTTTTCACAGTCCTTCATGGTGGTAAGATCCCACTGGAAACCTGAGGTCTCTCTGCCTCACTGACTCACCAGGACAGGAGCCGAGGCACTTAGCTATGCTCTGCCACAGATTCTTCATCAATTAAAACAAGGATTCCAGGCTAGACTTGATCTCTGAGGGGTTTTCCATTTACTTATTATGAATCAAGTACTTGGGGTCTGTGATTCTGCCTCCTCAAACTCAGGGGACATGTGCAATGACACTTCATTCCTATTTTGATTAAATATATTCACTCAACATTGAAATAGCGGAAAGAGTCATTTTACACATACGACAGTCCCGCCATGCTGGCTGCTCTATACCCGCCAGACCGCCCTTTGCCTTCCCGTAAATGGCACACACCGTTTTTCAGGCTGTGACTCTCTGCTCGAAATGCAACAAGAGCAGAAACGAACCCAGGAGTACATAGTCCTGTGCTGACACCAGTCAGGGCATAAGCCGAGATATTGGATCTGCTGTCAAACAAGGTTCAGGAGACTAGAGGGCTACCTAAAATGTGTATTTACAAAATGAGTTGTCCTCAGGTAAATGCAAATTCCATGCCGCTGGTGGCTTCTGAAGTCCACGTGTGGCTGAATCAACGTGGAGCGATGCCTGGGTCCACCTACAGCCGCCGCCGCGGCCATCGCGTCTTCCCCAACAGTGAGCATCTTAGTCCGCGGGAGCTGTGGTGACACGGAGCCACAGACTGGGAGGCCTGGACACACAGGAGGCCGGCAGGGCTTGGTTTCGGTGAGGGCTTCTTCCTGGCTTGCGGATGGTCCCCCTCTCACGTCCGCCTACAGCGAAGAGAGGCAGCTCTGGTGTCTCTTCCTCCTTTGTAAGCATGCTCGTCCTACAGGACCAGTAATCCACACTTGGGACATCATGTCACTCTACCTGCTTGGCGAGCTGGGCTCCCCATGAGTTCCTGGGAGAGCAGCTCAGTCCGTAGCAATGACCTCCACTGGGGTTCGGATGACACGATGACTCTCCCCAAGCAGTCTCTGCAGGCGAAGTCCCCACATGCAGGTCAGGGACTAGTTTGGACTGCACGGTGCCACACTCACGTGCATACACACGCACACACACAGGCCCGTGCACACTCACACTCGCAGATGTGTGCACCGCACCCCTTCTCACACAGCACACTCCTGGGCTGCCCTTGCTGTTTCGACTTTTCTGCTCTGCACTTACAGCAGGAATCTGAATCTAACAATGACGATGTGCAAACAGAACGGTCCCCACGTCAGGCCCAGGTCCCGCCCAGCATTTTGAGGCAAATAACCTCCATCAAACACAGAAACCATTCTTGATAAGCTCAACGGGAGAAGAGCAGCTACCATGGGGAGTATCTTCACGGTTCCACCTTTCCACGCTCATGGCGCCTTCACATCATCGTTCCCCAGTAGCTAGTGCTAAAGAATTATGATTAAAGAGCATTTTCCCCAAAAAAATCCAGCTCAGATTGGTGCCATCCATTCTGGAAATTTCCCTGCCTCCATGATTTCTTTACATCCACACTGTCTGTTTCTGTGCAGCATTTCACTCCCTGCCCTCACTGCGAATGTTCGTGGGCATGAAGGGGCTAATGAGGGGGGCAGCTGAGTCCTGTTTCTGGAAGGAGGAACTTTAGATTTTGTTCTCTTGGTTTCTCCAAAAATAGAGGAAAAATACAAGCTAACACTATATTTCATTTTCATTTTATTACCTTATAAAACTAAATCCAAAATTTGGATAAAGTCACCAATTAATGTTCCTACCATTACTCCGCTCATCACGGAATCTACCTTAGCTACGAGCTGGCCGCGCTGGCCAGTGTTTACACATCTCGGTATTTGGATCTTCGTGTGCAATTTGGCTGTGACGATAGGGACACCTTCAAGAAAGAGCCTCCGACGTTATTTAAAAACACTTACTTAGTGTGTTTCAAATGTATTTCACTCATCCGTTAAATCCTCAGCAGGTATTTGTTGCCAGGCCCCCGTTACGGGACCTGAGGAGATGGTGCCTTGGGGTGCCGCCACTCGCCCGCGGCCCCCACACCCCGATGACAATGTGCCAGGGACAGTTTGGGATTCCTCTGTCCAGGGGTGAGCTGTTCAAGTGCTGGCACTGTGACTTCCTACATCGTTCCTTTATTTCCCAGACACACAACACACACAGACACACAGGTATGCACAGACACACATATATACACACACAGACACAGAAACACACACAAACACGCACAGACACAGAAACACAGACACACATGCACACACATAGGTACACACAGATACACACATACACACGGACACACATACATGAACACATACATACACACAGAAATACACAGACACACAAACACACACACACAGACACCGATACATGCAGACACAAACACATATAGACACACTGACACAGAAACACAGACACGCACGCACACACAGACATACATGGGACACGCGTGCAGACACACACAGATGTAGAAACAGACACACACACCCCCTTCCATCCCGTTGCTCAGACTTCCCCTTTCTCTACCTTAAGTCAGAAAGTAGTTTTGTTCCCGAAGATATCTTCAAAGGACAGGGAGTTGCCCAAGCGATGTGCTGTGGGACGTAAGGCAATTCCACGAGGACAGCTAGTCGCTTCTCAGCAAGCACAGCAGGGATGCGAGGTGCAGACTGCCCCAGGACGTGCCCTACTGAGGCCGGCATGAGTCTGGAAGTGGGGGCTCTATATGTTGGTTACAAATTACCCTCATGACAGAATCGTCAAACCTCATATGAAATTATGCGTAAAGTGCTGGCCTTGGTCACAGAAGGGCACAGCCTAGAACACTGCCCTCTCTCCACCAGCTGTAAGGGCGAGGTCTCATTTGATAGGACAGTTTTTGGTTTTTTTAAGATTTCATTTATTTATTTGACAGAAGGAGCGAGCACAAGCAGGGGGAGCAGTAGAAGGAGAGGGATAAGCAGGCTCCCTGCTGAGCAGGGAGCCCGACAGGGGGCTCGTCTATCCCAGGACCCTGAGATCACGACCTTAGCTGAAGGCAGATGCTTCACCGACTGAGCCACCCAGGCGCCCAAGAATATGATAGTTTAAAGTCACCCTCAATCTGGGGCGCCTGGGTGGCTCAGTCGGTTGAGCATCTAACTCTGGATTTTGGCTCAGGTCATGATCTCAAGGTCCTGGGATCGAGCCCTGCGTTGGGCTCTGCACTTGGCAGGGAGTCTGCTTAAAGATTTCCCTCCCTCCCCCTCTGCCCCACTCAAATAAATAAATAAATAAATAAATAAATAAATAAATAAATAAATCTTTAGAAGAAAAAAAGGTAACTATATCTGAATCGTCCCAAGTTTTAAACATTGACACTTGAAGTGTATTGTTCATACCTTCGATGTAAAACTGAGGTTTGTAATTAATACCTTATGTTATGTTCTAAATTATGGGGCAGCCTGGAAATCAAGTTCATTTCCCAGGTTCTGGGTGATAGATGTTCAATCCGCATGGACAGGGCCAGTGGACTGGACCCTTCATTGGCCCAGAAGCACCAAGAGGGTTATGTGGCAAGGCTGTCCTTACTGAGAGCAGACACAGTGAAAAGTCCTTGCTGTTCTGAACAAGGTTCTTCAAAAGGTTACACACAGAATGACCATATGATCCAGACTTCTGCTAGGCAGACTCCAAACAGAGCTGAAAACAGAGAGTCAAGTACGGACACACACATGTTCACAGCAGCATTCTTCACAGTGGCCAAAGGTGGAAACAACCCACGTGCCCACTGATGATGGGAGAGAAGCAAAGCCGGGTCTCCGTACAGGGAGCATCACACGGCTGTAAAAAGAACAAAGTCCTGATACATGCCGCAGCGTGGACGGGCCCGAAAACAGTCATGAAAGCAGCCCGGCCCAGAAGGGCACGTGTTGAATGACCCCATTCCTATGAGATGTGCACACGGGCACATCTGTAGAAAGAGAGCGGATGCATAGTCGGGGGGGGGGTGAGGAGAAACTGCTTAATGGATGGGGGCTTTAATTTGATGATGAAACTGTTCTGGAACTTGATTGAGGTGGTGTTTACACAGCACTGTGAATGTAGTAAAGGCCGTGGGATTGTGCACTTCTAAGGGGTTGCTTTTTATGTGCATTTTACTTCCATTTCAAGTGCAGAACTGCCCCCCCCCACCGTGAAGTGGAGAGAGTCCGTGAGGACACGTCCCGAACTCTGCCACGAAATGCTGGCGCGGAACCTGCACGCGTCACGGCCCCACCCCTACGGTGTCTGTTGTTGCTTGTTTGCTGCTGATTGTCTCCATCTTCATCTTTGTTTTATGGGACCCAGAAGCTCAGCAGACCCGGCGCTGGCTTCACGCTATCCCCGGACGGCACTCAACACCGGGCCAAGGCCCTGGGCCACACTCGGCCAGCAGCGTGGGCCTGAGACCAACTTCCAAGAGAACATAGCCCTCTGTGGATAGAAGCTGGGGATGGCAGCCACGCAGCCAAACTGATGTTATTTGAGGACCCGCAGAAATCACCATACACAGAAGGTGCCAAGGGAAGACAGAGCCAAGAACACCACAAGGATGCACGGACCCGCAGCTTCAAAGACGCTGCCAGCCAAAGACAGCTGGAGGAGCAGTCACACCGAACGTGACTACTTCTTGCAGAGAAAGGTCACGCTGATGCTGCGGGAGTCCTGAAACTTCTCTTGGACTCTGCGAGGTCACTGCAGAGGGCTGGCCCCACCTAACCCAGTGCGAACGCTGCTCCGGGGCTCTGAGTCACGACCAGCTACAGCTCTCCCTGATATGTCAGGACAGATGGCAGTGACCACGGGCTTGCGCAGAACCACAGGGCACACCCACAATCAGGTCTTAGCGGGGCCCAGCCTTCCCGGGACGAGAACACAGAGGCGACCCCCAAAGAGCAGGCAGAGGGGGATGCGGGTGAAGGGCAGGGAGGGCAGAGCCCAGGGCCTCTGAGCCAGCCGCCATGGCTCCGTGCCTCGACTTCCGACAGCTGGTCTCCTCATCTCTAAATAGCACGGACTGCACTTGGAAGAAGCAGACGCAGGTCCCTTACCTGTCCTTTATCTCCTGCAGAGTCGGACACTCTCAGATCTAGCCTGGGTCTGTTTCCTTTTCCGTCCTTGATTGAGTGTGCTGCCCGCCCCCTCTCTCCCTTTCACGGTCTCACCCCCACTGCCCCAACGTATGGCCAAGAAAGCAGCTCTGGCCTCCCAGCGTTCCTCCCTGCGCCTGGGGATGCTTCCCAGGCACGATGTGTCCACGTCCTCCGGCCGCGACCATCCAGCCATCAATATGCTTGGCCAGCAGGGAGGGAGCCCCCCCGAGAAGACCCGCACAGCTGAAGCCCTCCGCCAACTGGGCACTTAAGAGGAAGACTGTATAATTAAGTGGAGGCCTGCTCCTGGCCCCCCAGGGCACTGGGCATTAGTAAGAAGAAGGAGCCCCTCTCATTACCCAGTAAAGAGCACCATGATTGGCCAGCGGTCAGGCCTCTGATGGCCCTTTTGTCACCACCCTTTGGAGGAAGGAGAGTGTGCTTTCCATCGGAGCTGGTTTTGCCAAATGTTATCATTTGAAAAGCCGTGAAAGAGAGGGGCTGGGCCTAGGGGTATACACAGCCCCATATGCGATACAAGTGTAATTCTAGACTATGATAGGGACACGCAAGATCGTTTCTGCCCTGGAACACGAGACAGCGGAGGGGATTATGCAGGGCAGGCTGTCACGCAATGAAATTTTCAGAAATCTGTTAACCCCAGCTCAGACCCAGTGAATATTTTATTGCTTAACACTAAGGAAAAGTATATTTAGTAATCACAGAGAGATACAGACTCCAGGCCCACCGATGAGTGGGGAGGCAGGTGGTCCACTCACTGCCCTGCAGGTGAGCGCACACCGGGGGCTGAAAAAGGCAGGGGCTGCGCACAGGGGGTCCAGGGATCTTCCCAGGAGGGGGCCCACGGTCTCCCAGCCCTCCCACTGAAGGGTGCTTAGCGCAATTACCATCACGTGGGGCTGGCGGGGGACAGCCAGGGACTTCCAGAGATGGAGGGAGAGGGATTCGGGGCTGGAATCTCTTTATAAATGTTTTCTTTCAAACATGGAAAACGGTGCTGTGTGTTGGACTTCCACCATCTTTAATCATTATATAAAAGAAAGACAATTTTTCTTTTGGAGGAAGATGGGAAACAAAGCACAATTTAGAGTCCCAGACCCTAGGACGAAGAGCCCGCTGGTGGCTGTAGGGACCTTGAAATGCACGGTCAATGCAAACATCCCTCAATGAAAGTACTACAGACCCTTATCTGTCAGCGATTCGGGTTAGTTGAACACATCACATTTGGGAACTGGCTGTGCTTTCCCAGCTCGTCGAGGAGAAAGGACGGTGGAGAGAGGTGCCAGGCCAGAGCTGGCGGGGCAGCCGGCCCCCTAAGGCAGGAGGAGAGGCAAGGGGTGCTTGCTGGGCTCCCCTGTTCGGTGCTGCAGGAGGAAAGGCACCATCGCAGGAAGCCCCTGTCAGCCGAGGTCTGGCCCCGGGGGCTCCCCTAGGCAAGCCTGCCTTTCCCCACATCGTGTCTTCTCTCATCTTGCCCAGGGAAACTGAGTCAAGAGCTGACTAAGGTCGGTGGGTTTTACAGACGAGGATAACCTCTTGCCCAGAATTTGCCAAGGCCGAGCAGCCATCCCTCTGAGACCCACGGGCACTAAGCCTCCTCCGGCAGGTTCACTGGAATAAACCACTTTTACCCAATAAATCTGTTTCTACATCATTCAACCCCTGCTCTGTCCTAGTCAAGGTCACTGGCTAAAACTGAATAAATAGGTAAACTTGAAACAAAACATATAGGGTCACAAAATACAAATAACGCTGTTTATTTCAAACAGCTCATTCATGCCCCCCCTTCCTTCTGGCCCCAGCACACACGCACGCTCACACACACACACTCGGAGGCGACAACAATGGAAGTGAAGCTCGGCCTGGCTTTTTAGCAAATCGCTGAGATTACTGAGATAACGTTTGCCCAACAGTGTCACAAGGTCATGGAAAAAACCAACACAATATGCTTCTCCAAACCCACCCCATCTGAACACCAGCTCCCAGTGTAAGCAGAGCCCAGGGGGTGCGCGAGCAGAACAAAAGCAGCCCTCTGCTAATTGACTGAAAAATTAGCCAGGTCCCCCCGTGGGAGGCACAGGGGGCTGCGGCAGATGGAGGCCGCTTGGGCGCCGCGGCTCAAAAAGCCACTCAAACCCGCGGCAGATCAGCGGCAATTATGGTTCCGGCCCAGAGGAGGCGCGCGGGGCGGGGCGGGCTACGCAGGGCCGCCCCCCCACTCTGCCCCCAGCTCCCCGGGCGCTCACAGCAGGCCTGCGGGGGTGTTTGCTCTATGGGGTTTGTTTGTCTAGTTTCTGGAGACTTTGCCTCCCGCCCAAACAGGTGTCTTCCTCTTCTTTCTCTGAGTCTGCTGATGGGAATTAAATTTCTACTCCGCTCTCTTAGTCCCCAGCTTTGGTCTGTGATGACTGGACCCCAGAACTGTCTGTGCAGTTGCTCATGGTAAACGCGCAGGGTGTGCGTGTGCACGTGTGTGCGTGCGTATGCACAAGTGAGTCCACAGTCAGGCCCGCACGCTCCTCTCCAAGCACGCTGCAGCAGCTCTGGCCACGGTTCTTAGTCCACTAATAAGACACAAAACCCCGTGGGCTCCCCCGGTTTTGCGGCTTAGGTCTCCCCCCGGGTGCAGCTTGCCCAACACAAGCTGTGTCCTCTCCCAGAGCCTGAGAGGGGCATCCTGGGATAATCGACATTGTGAGATGCCGTACAAGCAGAAGGGAGAAGGAAATGATAGAAACCTGACCCTAAACCACCCAGGCTCCTTTGTTTTCTACCAGAAGAAACAAGAATCCGATGGAATAAAGTAGGAATTTTATTCTACCTCAACTGATGAGAAAAAATCAGGTTTGTTTACATCGAATAATCCTTAGCTCTGAAAATAAGGCTTCCGTTTCCTTGCTGTGATTTTCACCATGTGAAAAGTATTCATTGTAGAATTATTAACTGAGACACACTCTCACCATGCACAGAGTTCTTCATTTTTGTCTCAAGTTCCTATAAGACAGTACTTCATTGGTAAAACCTCAATTTCATCACCGTGGTGTGAAAAACCTTATAAAGTCACATCCCAGAAGGAAAAATGAAGATATTCATGCCAGCCTATATACAGCTGATGATTAATTATAGGATACACTTCATATCTTTACACATGCATTATCGAAAAATTGAATCATTTAAATTTGCCAAATTATTTTTAACATGTTAAAAATTATAGACCATCATTCTACCAATTCTGGAAGAAAAGAACATGAGAGAAAATCACCCATAATCTTACAAAGCAAGTATCTTTCATCACTTTGCCTATTCCTTTTCATTTTTTCCATGCCAAAATTTTATATGGTATTAAATATAATTCACAATTTTGCAATATAACCCATTGCACTTAATATTATTACAAATCTGTTTCTCATGTTGCTGCAAACTTTACGATTACCCTCTTAATATTTTAGCAAATGATATTATCATAACTTACCCAGTTACCCGCTATTACTGGCCATTTGGGTTTTTCCCTTGATCTTAATCTTTAAATTCTCATACAGTAAGATCGCCTTTCCTTGGTGTGCAGGGGTGTGCATATGTGCTGACTTGTGCCAACACGGTCACAGTCATGATAGACAACAGTCCCATCACATCAGAAACTCCCTTTGCTCTCTCTCTTTCCCTTTATAGTTGGCTCTTCCTCTTCACTCTGACCCCTGGCAACCCTGATCTCTTCTCCGTCATTATGGTTTTGCCTGCCTGAGAATGTCATATGAATATAAATGGGGCCCTACAGTATGTAGCTTGGAAACTGGCTTCTCTCACTCAGTGCGACGTCTTTGAGACCCTCAAATCATTGTGTGTCTCAGCAGCACATTCCTTGTCGCTATGGGGTAGTTGGCATTCCCCGGTGTGGCCGTACCAGAGCTTGTTAATCCGTTTACCTGGTGAAGGACACTCGGCTTGCTTCCATTGTTTGGTTATTAGAAATAAAATTGCTATATATATATTAGTGCCTAGGTTTTGTGTGACCACAGATTTGCATTCCTTGGATAAACACCCAGGAATGGAGTTACTGGCTTAGGTGGCAAATGCACAGTTAAGATTCTAAGACACTGAACAATTGTTTCCAAAAACAATTGGACCACTTTTCATTGTGACCAGCAACGTGTGTTCCAGGGTTCTCCATCTTCCCCAGCACTCGGGACTCTCTGGTTTTTGTTCTAGCCGCGCTCCCGGGTGTCTAGTACTAACTCCTCGTGGCTTTATTTTGCTTTTCCCTGATGACTGACGATATGGAGCATCTTTTCATGCACTATCTGCTTCTTCGTTAGGGAAATGTCCCTCCAATTATTTTGCCCTTTTCTTCTTTTTAAGAGAGGGAGGGCAAGGGGAGAAAGAGAATAACGAGCAGACCCCTGAGCACAGAGTCTGACACAGGGCTCCATCCCACGACCCTGAGATCATGACTTGAGCCCAAATCAAGAGTCAGATGCTCAACCAACGGAGCCATGCAGGTGCCCCTATTTTGCCCATTTTTAATTGGATTGTTTTTTTACAGTTTGGTTTGGGGGTTATATTCATATACATTATGTATTTTACATATTTAGTATATATTCTGAATACATGTCCATTTTCAGATATGTGATATACAAATATTTTCTCATAATCTACTTTCGTATGTCATTCTTTTATGTCTTAACCTTGTCTTACAGAGAGCAATTTTTTAAATTTTGATGAAGTTACTTTTATCTTTTTTTTTTCAGTAATTGGACCCATTTTGGTAAGTTGTGGATACTCAGTGTACTGTTGTCTGTAGTTTTCCAGACACCCTTAATATCTGTGAGGTGATATCACCTCTTCTATACTTCGAATTGGTGATTTGAAGGTTTTTCTCTCTTTTTGCCAAACTAGCTTCAAATTTATCAATTTTATTGATCATTTCAAAAAAGCAGCTTTCGTTTTTTTGGTTTTTTTTCATTTTCTCTATGGTTTTTCTGCCTCCAATTTCATGGATTTCTGTCTTATTTCTATTATTTTCTTGCCCTTTGTTGATTTGTGTTTATTTTGCCCTTCTCTTTCTGGCTTCTGAAAGAGGCATGGATTTTTAATTTGAAACCTCTCTTAGTTTTTCATACCCACTTCCAATACTATCAGTCTCCCTCAAAGCTCTGTTACAAGTAATGCCACACACGTAATATGGCATATTTAATTTTATTTTTATTCAACATATTTCTTCTTTTTTTAATAATATTTTTATTACATTATGTTAGTCACTATACAGTACATCCCTGGTTTTTGATGTAAAGTTCGATGATTCATTAGTTGCGTATAACGCCCAGTGCACCATGCAATACGTGCCCTCCTTACTACCCATCACCAGCCTATCCCATTCCCCTAACCCCTCCCCTCTGAAGCCCTCAGTTTGTTTCTCAGAGTCCATAGTCTCTCATGCTTCATTCCCCCTTCTGATTACCCCCCCTTTCTTTATTCCTTTCTTCTCCTACCGATCTTCCTAGTTCTTATGTTCCATAGATGAGAGAAACCATATGATATACAATGGAATATTACTCAGCTACCAAAAAGAATGATTTCTCAACATTTGCTGCAACATGGACGGCACTGGAGGAGATAATGCTAAGTGAAATAAGTCAAGCAGAGAAAGACAGTTATCATATTCAACATATTTGTGAAGTCCTTTGACATCTGCCCTTCATCCCATGGATTATTTAAAAGTGCATTGGTTAATTTCTAAGTATTTGGAGATGTTTTTGAAAACTTTCTCTTACTGGCTTGCAGTTCAATTCTATTATAGTCTAAAAACATATTTTGCATTATTTCAATTCTCTTCAATTAGTTAAGGTTTGTTTTTTGACTAGAGATATGGACTTGGTGAATGTTACATGTGCATTTGAGAAGAATGTGTGTTATCTGTTGGGGTGGAATCTTGTTTAAATCTCAATTAGGTCCAGTTGGCTGATGGGCTATTCAGGTCTTCCATGTCATTGCTGATGTCCTGTACACAGGGTATATCTGCTATGGAAAGGGGGATGTTAAATACTAGTCAGATATTCATGTCCTTCAACGTTGTCGAAGTTATAAACAGCAAGGAAATTTTGAGAAATGGCCGTTGCTAAAAGAAGCCTAAACAGCCATGATGACTGAATATAATGTGGTCTCATGGATGGAATTCTGGAACAGTGAGACGTTAGGGAGATACGAGAGCAACAAAAGAAATCAGAATAAAGTACATAATACTGTGTCAACGTTGATTCATTAATTGTGACAAAGTTACCATTCTAAGGTATGATGCAAGAAATTGTAAGGTAGGGAAAACTGGGTGTGGGATCTATAAAAATCCTCCTCACCATCTTTGCAACCTCTCTGTAAATCAAAATCTATTTTAAAATAAAGCATCTATTTAAAAAGTAAGAAGGGATGGAATTCAGTAAAATTGAAACTTTTGTTCTTCTAAAGACATCACTAAGAAAATTAAAGGCAAGTCAACAACTGGGGGAAAATCTCCACAATACACATATCGGGCAAATAACTTTTATCCATCACGGTAAAAGCATTTGCAACTCAGTAGTAGGAAGATGTATAACCTAATTTTAATAAAAGGAGAAGACTAAAGAAAGGACTACACTTCACCAAAGAAGAGAGGGAAATAGCCAACATGCCCATGAAAAGGTGCTCAGTGTCAGTAGTCATGAGGGGAATGCAGTTCTGAGCCACAGGGAGGTCCCACTACACACCCACTAGAATGGTTGACAATATTAAACGTCAGTGAGTCTGGGGCAACTACATAGTTAGTGGAGTGGGACTTGGTATGGCCACTTTGTAAAAACACTTTCATGATTTCTTATAAAGCTAAACACTCACCATGTGATCCAGCAATTCTGTTCCTAGATATTTACCCAAGTTTCGTACACAAATGTTCACAGCAACCTTGATTGTAATTGCCAAAAGCTGGAAACAATGAAAAATCCATCTACAGGTGAGTGGTTATCACAGTACATCCATACAATGGGCTACTACTCAGCAGTTTAAAGGAAGAAATTACTGGTACAACAACACAGGAGACAAGTAAATGCACTGTTCTGAGCAGGAGATGTCAAGCACGAAAATATAATTCCACTTATACAATGTACAGGGAAAGGAAAGGTTGATTAATAGTGACAGAAAGCCAATGAGTGGCTGCTTTGGGCTTGAGACAAAGGATAGGGACTCACTGGGAGGGGACCATGGGAACCTTTTGGGGATGATGGAAATTTTCCATATAGCAAATAGAGTATTTCAAACCTCATTAAAATGTCACTTTATATTTGTGCCTTTTATTGTTTGTAAATTATACTTCAATAAAGTTGATTTTTAAAAAATAATCCATGACCCAGAGATCAATTCTATAAGGTGAGTAGAGAACACATTCTAATAGAACCCAGGTTAAGTCCCAGGCAGAGCTGGGGATCGGTGCTGGCCACACGACAGTCAGTGGGAAGGTGATCAAAGGATCTTCGGTGCTGGACCAGCACCGGTGAATGACTGACACAGTGATTTCTCTGGACTGCAGCTCGTAGAAACAGTATTAAAAAGCTTGGAAAAGGATGGGGCAAAGCACTAGGGAGTTTGGGGCATATGCAGAAAAAGAAAGGATGAGCAGATCAACACTACAATGACAGGACAGCCCAGCATTGTACGTCACTGGTAATTCCTTTACATAATATCCATTGTTCTCGGGATATGGGAACTTGAGATACTCAGAGATGATCGAAAACTTTAAAACACTGATATGTCAGGTGTTTTTGAATACTTTGACTTCGTGTTAAGAGTAAAATGATCTGAATTGCTTCAGAAAAATAAAAGATGAAATCTCAGAACTAACTGACAAATAATATAACTCATGCTTGAGAGGCAGCCCTCGTTAAAACACACAAGGACCCTGTCAGTAAATACAGAAACATCTGCTTTATATGTCCCCATCTCTAAACAAACGTTTGAAAAGCTTCCAAAGTTAACATTGGTTGCACACACATACACACACCATGTGTACACACAGACAGAGAGAGAGATGTAAGAGTGGGGTTTTGTGTTTCCTCATGTCTCAGCCTCCTAGCATGTGTTGGAGATGTGAAAACTACAGCCAATCCCTGGGATGCTGGTTGGCCTAAGTGAAAACAAGAACAAGATGCTGTTTTCTTTGTCTTTTTTTAAAGGTTTTGTGATACTTAAGTGAAATTGTTGAGGCCAAATACAAAAGATGAGTTGTCTGGAATAAACTGCAAAGATTAAGTGCCAGGGCAGAGTTAGAGGAGAACAAGAGTCTACGCTGGACGTCACAGGGTTCTGAGCCAAGCTACACTCTGAGGACCCTTGGCGACCCTGTTGCATGCATCGCAGGAGCTGGGGAAAGAGCAAGAGTACTGGAAAGGGTGATGCTGTCCTCCCGTGGCTTCCCATGTGGATTTTCACGGAACCACTACAATGTGCTCAACTTGGAAAGTATTATGCGTTCGATTAATGCAAACAGTAGATTCCTAGGTCAGGGGACTGCAAGAAACCTTGAATACCATTTATGTTAAAACATTTGTCTGACCGAAACGAGATCCACAGACCACAGTGGTTCTGAACTCCCCCAGATCATGCGGCTTGCTTCCGACAGAAGCGGGGCCGGAGCGAGGTCGAGTGGATGGCTCTGGGTTTGGTCTTCCACATACGTGGAGGTCACTCATATTTGAGAGCTCACACGTGTTGTGAAACAAGTGGGACCCATCCTTTCCAAGTTCTTCACCAACTAAACCTTAAAAAAGTGTGTGTATCCACATGGTGCGTGTACGTGTGCAAATCCACTCCATTTGGAACCCTGCACTGTATTTCTTCTTTGGCTTCATAGTCAAAATTCTGGGGGAAAAAAATCTATGTCTTTTTATCTGTATTTACTTCCTCTCTAAAGACCCAGCTGCTGTCCTCCTGATTGCTGGAATCTGCTCTCTTGTCACCGGCCGCGTCTCAGGTTATATGCTCATCAGCTACTTGCGATGGCATAGCCACCTCCTTCCTTGTTGCTATGGCGTTGCTCGGCCCTGGGGTTCCTCGTGACCTTTGCCAGCAACTTTTCCCTTGACGCTGCTTTAAATGCATATGTCCGGAGTCCACCCCGAGTCTGCCGCCTTCTCCTCTGACCTCGGGCACCTCAAGTACGTCTCTGTGTTCAGTGCTTGGCTGCACCCACTGACCATCAGCTCTCTGCCTCTGACAAGATAGGTGCTTCCGACATGGTGAGTTCTACCCTCACACCCCCCTTTGAGCCTGAGCCGGACATCCCCCAGGAACATCCCCCCTGCCTTGCTCCCAGAACGTTTCTCCACCTTGCCTCGTCGTCCCTATTTTGGTAAATGACATCTCACCCGCTCAGGCATGCTCGTTAGAAGCCAGAGAACATTTTACATCCTCCCTTTCCTACCTCATCGGCAAGGAATAGTGATTACTAAGGTTTATGGGATGCTCCCTGTGGTCCAGTCCCCACAGCAAGGCAGAACCGAGGGGCCGGGCCCAGCCGGGGGAGGGTTGCATTTTTACTCTGATATGTTCCTGTAATATGATCATTTTACTGGCTACATCAGCAATTCCCAGCACAGACCTGGTGCCGGGCAGGCATGTCATAATTACCTGTGGGATCATGGAGTAGATGGCAATCTTTCTGTGAAAGTCTGGATGACAACGGAGTTCCACACATTTAATGGGATTCTGGCCTTGCATGCTCATTCTCTGTCTCTGTCTCTCTGTTTCTCTCTCTCTCCCTCTCTCTCTCTCTCTATATATATGAACACATATAATATATATTTATCTTTCTATATATAAATATATATAACAGAAACATATGGGGTACCTGGGTGGCTCAGTCATTAAGCGTCTGCCTTTGGCTCAGGTCATGATCCCAGGGTCCTGGGATGGAGCCCCGCATTGGGCTCCCTGCTCAGCAGGAAGCCTGCTTCTCCCTCTCCCACTCCCCCTGCTTGTGTTCCCTCTCTTGCTGTGTCTTTCTCTGTCAAATAAATAAAATCTTAAAAAAAAAAACCTATAAAATATATGTAGGAAGATTTATATGTCTGTGTATTTATAGATCCATTTATATTTATTCAATACCCATTTATTCATCAACTATTTATTGAGTGTTAACTAAATGTATACATAAATCTATTATGGAACTATCTTGATATTTCAATTTCCCTTTTGGATTTACAGTTTCATAATGCCCAGCTGAAAGTGAGGTACCCTTTATGACAAGAACAACCTTTGGCTAAGTGGTTTAGACGTGACCGTGATGGTCGTACAAATACTATACTTACATCCGCCATGTTTATGAAAGCCAGCCTAAATTAATCAACAGTTGGAAAACACCAGGTTGAACCACTTTATGAAAAATACAAAAATGCGTTGCATACCTGAAGGGAACTGTGAAGAGAGCAGAGTTCTTGCTCTGTTTTTAGAGACTCCCATTGTGCTTTCAGGCCTTAAGGGAGCCAGGCGGACCCCTCTTACCTGCAGGGGCCATCAGCCAGAGTCACCAGAGAGAGAGATGTACGTGTGGGCTTTTGTGTTTCCTCACGTCTCGGCCTCCCAGCCTGTGATGGAGAAGTACACAGCTGAGGCTTGCAGGCCGTGTGCTCTCGGTGGCAACTGCTCGAGTGTGCCTTTGCGGTACACACACAGTCATGTACGACACACGAGTGAGTGTTGTGTTCCAACAAGACTTGCCCAGTGGACACTGAAAACTGAATTGCACGTACTTTTCATGTGTCATAAGATATTCCTCTTTTGACTTTGTTGTTGTTGTCCAACAATAAAAAAGTATAGAAAGTATTCTTAGCTCCAGGACCTTAAAGAAACAAGTGGTGGTCTGAATGTGACCTGCAGACTGTTGTTGGCAGACTGCTCCCTGGACGGGGACATGGACAATTAGACAAAACTACAGTCAGATGTGTCGTTTTTATAAAACAAGTCATGTGCGTGAGACACAGGGCAATGATAGCCGGGCTGGGTAATGTCAATCCCCGGCTGAAACAGACCTTAGTCCAAACCCCACATGGACACAGACAAGCCCAAAGGAAACAGTGGTCAGAGAAGGCATGGGATCATTGGTGACTCTGGCTGATGGCCCCTGAAGGTAAGGTAGGGGTCCAGGTAAGGTAGAAAGAGCGTGATGTTGTGAGGGTGATCGGGGAGCCTTCGCACCCATGCCAGAGGGCAAGAGAAAGCAAGGCTCAGCCTGTGCAGAACAAGGAAGAAGTTTCTTGCATCCAACCCGTAACCTTCTTACAGCAATTACGGAAATGGAACATTGCAAGATTGACTGGGAAACTGTAACAACCTCATTCATTCTGGTCTCTTCTAGCCAGATAGCAATTAAAAGACGATCTTTAACGAGCGGTTCTCAAGGAGTGTCCCTTAATTATGTTCCCTGGCTTCGGCAAGTTTAATTGTATGCATTTCTCGCTTCTGTTAACCTTAACCGTAAAGTGCGACAAGGCTGCAAAGCTGACTCTCTGCTCTGGAAGACCACTTTATTTTAGGCATCTGCAGCCCTACCATTTCCAGGGGGAGTGCTGGGCCTCACCAACTAAAGGCTGTTAACGTGACTTTGAAAGGTAAACAACTGGAGGAGACGTTCTGCAATAATGAGCCCAGACTTCAGGAGTAGATTGGCTCGTGTGTGTTTCTGTGCCCCGGGGACAGTTTCTATCATCACGGGGTCCACATCGAATGTCAGAAACAGTCACTGCTGCTTGATGTACCTAAACCTTGGTGTTAATCGGATTTCGTACACCTCAGTGTAAATCAGATTTTGTTTGCCAATTTTCTCACCGAGAGTCTGAGAGACTAGACATGAGGCAAACAATGGAGGTTTGGAAGCAAAATAAATTTTTCCTATTACAAAGGAAAAACAAATAAAATGCTAGACAGGTATGTTCAGCTACACATTTTTACCTATAAGACATACACGGAAAGAAGATAGTGGGGACAACACTTATATGGGGAAAAGCCACAAATGCCTTCCAAAAAAGAAACCTTAAATGTTTACTTCAAAAACTCATGGATTCTGGTAAACTGAAACTATAAAAACATTATTTTAAAGTTCAAGATGAAAACCAGGGTTAGCTGAAAAGGGGGACATGCGTTTACTGTTACAGAAAGCTGTAGGCAAGCTGTACATGATGGCCTCCTCATCTGGACGCCAGAGACAAAACCCACGCGTGGATATTTCATGTATATGTGTACTTGCTTATTCTACATTAAGGAGAAAAGATGATGAGCAAAATATTTTTTTCACACCACAATGCATTTAAATTAATCCTGGTTCTTTTTCTGTAGTGAACCCTAGATATCAATGATTCGAAGGTTAAACCACGTTTTCAGTGCATGTTTGAGAGACGGCAGGAAGGACGACTCTACTAGGCACTAGTAGGTGGGAGAGTGTAAATTAGGTGCATCCAACGTCATCTTTCTGGAAACAAGCCTCTGGATCAGGTATCCATCCATCTTCGTGAGACTGCAATGCAAAGGTACGTGGGCCCCCATTTCCTGGAACGAGCATGGTGAGGGCCCAAGACGGGCTGCAGTAAACCCAACGCTTGGAAACCCTTCACATTCAGTGCTATTTTTTCTAATCCCACAAATACAACTAGATGTTTGCACGGCCCTTTCCAAAAACATATCCAATTTTCTTTGGCAAATTTTTGCCCATTCTGGTCCTCTTTTATCCAACAAGTTCCTCCTGAATTGGTTGGAAACATTCTTCTAAATCTTGATATGAATTCTAAAGTTGATGTTTGCGTCATTAGGACCAAAAAAAGGCTGTTAGGTTTTATTTCCCAGTGACGTACTCTTCAGAGGGCTCGTCTCCTGGCTGCTCCTCGTGTATTAAGATTTTAAAAATGAAGAGAAACAAATCTCTTCTGTCCCCACATGATGAGCACTCTACAACTTAGTCAAATTTCTTATTGATTATTTGAACACTCAACATTTTCAGTAAATGGTTAACTACAAAAATCCAGCCATCATTTTCAGCAGGGAATACCCAATTTTATTGAAAGTGTGTTACGACATGAATCTGACCAATAACTACTTACATATGAACCTGTCCAAATACTGCATAATAAGCTGGTTATGTGGCATGTTAATTTAAAACACACATTCTCATTGACAGTTATAGTCTAAATGTCAATAGTATACAAATTAAGTGTTTCTAAAAACATTTTTGACACAACAGGCAATGCGTAGGCTGAGGGAGTGCCAGACCAGAAGATGCTGGTGATCTGTGGGCAGGTCATGTCAGAAACCCTTCTATTTTAATTTTTGTTGTCACAGCATCTAAATTTTCCAAATCCTAAGTTGAAAATACATTCTGTCCTCAGCTGTCAAATGGTTTGGATACCCAGCTGAGCAGCAGAAAAGGCTCAGTGTTTACTCAGAACTCGTCAGCCCTGCCTCCAACACAGTCAGAACAAACCGAGCCCCTAAGAGAGTTCTCCTGGATAGCCCATGGACAGCAGTGCCAGAGGAGGGGGGCCCAAGGTATTCTAATGCTTAACGTCAGATCACGGAGGAACAACCATTCAGAAATTGCACATTCTTTCTAAGTTTTGATTTTTTTTATAATAGTATTTTTTTTATTATATTAGGTTAGTCACCATACAGTACATCCCTGGTTTTTGATGTAAAGTTCCATGATTCATTAGTTGTGTATAACACCCAGTGCACCGTGCAATACGTGCCCTCCTTACTGCCCATCACCAGCCTATCCCATGCCCCCACCCCCCTGAAGCCATAGTGAAGAGAAGGGCCATACGCACCCCAATGTTCATAGCAGCATTGTCCACAATAGCTAAATCGTGGAAGGAGCCGAGATGCCCTTCAACAGATGACTGGATTAAGAAGATGTGGTCCATATATACAATGGAATATTACTCAACCATCAAAAAGAATGATTTTTCAACATTTGCTGCAACATGGACGGCACTGGAGGAGATAATGCTAAGTGAAATATGTCAAGCAGAGAAAGACAATTATCATATGGTTTCTATCATCTATGGAACATAAGAACTAGGAAGACTGGTAGGAGAAGAGAGGGATAAAGAAAGGGGGGTGTGAAAGAAAGGGGAATGAAGCTTAAGTTTTGATTTAATTCATAAAAAGTTAACCGAACACACCTTAGGTGTCGGCTTGGCTTTCTATCTGCAGCAGACATCTTGCAGACGTTCTTTCTTTGTCCGCAGGGTGGTTCTGATGGCTCAGCTACCCTGTCCCTGTCTTCACTGCCCCTTCAATCTGGGCAGAAACTGCAGAGCTGACTGGTTGATGGCACGTGAACCCAGGAGTTGGTGACCATTCTATTCCCTGTCTTGGGTTTTTTTCTATATGCATATTAACCTAAATCCTTTTGGACAGACATTACAGGATTTAATTATTAACAGCTGCATTATTACTACTACTTAGGAGAACTAGTGTTTATCTAGTTCCTACAACATGCAGGTGAAACGTTACTTGCCTTGGTGTTTATTTCATCTCCACACATACGTGATAGTGTTAGGTCCCATTTTGAGAATGAAGAAGCTGAGGGACAGAGACACGAAGTAACTTGCATCCGTGTCACACCCTGCAATCAGACCACATGTCTCAACACACAAATCATGCCCATGAGCTCAGCTTCTCAGTGGCTCGGGGGCCTGGCTCCCTCGCACGCTTCCTCCGGTCATCACAACTGGGCAGAATTCTACCCAAGCCAAGCATGCTTCAGCCTGTGTTCCTAACACGGCAAGCAAAGGGCCCGGCACTCACGAACCACTATGAGTATGACTCTTACTGGTGGCTATAGTGTCCTGTG